>NC_143486.1:48296920-49496920 GCF_027475165.1 Benincasa hispida
AGTTGATCCAAATCGTTCATGTAGAGACATGCAAGTAGGAGTATCCTATACAACGAGTTTGTATAAGACTAGACCATGAAATGTTTAATCTCTCTTTGTAACACCATTGACTGAAGAGATTAATATTCCAAACGATGACCATATGTAACTCATCTCAATCCTAAGTGAGTTATGGACTCCTGCCTATGAGGAATTGTCCTTTGATTTGTATGAGTGAGAGTGGCCCGAGTTGCCGACTCAATATGCCTACCATTTTGGAGACGAGATTGAGTAGGAACCTGGAAACATATATATACAAGATGAAATTCTCTCATTCCCACCTTTAGGACCGGGACTTGAAAAATGGGACTCTGTCCTCTCACTGGCTCGAGAGGAACTTAGTTTATGGTTGGACCATAAACATCTTGTTCATTAGAGGATGAATGGTTAAGGATAAAGTAATAATTACAGAGGTTAAACAATAATTTGACCTAACTATAATTATGAACTCGTGAATGATCGACTTATTTGTAATGGTTATATCAATGGACGAAACTTTGTCTACAGTGCATAAAAGTGCAACTATGGGACTTTAGTGGAGTGTCCCATAGTCAATGAATGTTCATTAATTTAATTAAAGAGTTTAATTAATTAATCTCCAACTATTAGAGCTTATAATCTATAGGTCCATTAGGTCCGCTGCTAACTCACCACAGATAAAATAAGAACCAAGAGTTTTGAATGAATTTGAACTGTTCAAATTGTTTAGGGAAATATATATAATAATTGCATATGATATGATTAATATAAACTATAATGTCTAAGGATACATTACAAAATATAGTTAACTTAAGTATGATATATAAGTCAAATTATATATTAATTGGGAGAATTAATATGATTCAAATATTGAAGTAATATAAATATGATTTATATTAAAACTATAAGCTTAAAATTAATGTGAATGAGATTCATATTAAAACTATAGGTTATGAGAGATGTGCATTTGAATATGATTCAAATATTTAATTAAATATTAGATATATTTAAATTAATTATTAATTAATTAATTTAATAACATTTTATTTCAATTAAATTAAATTAATTTTAATTTAATAAAAAGGACAATTCCACTACATTGCAAAGGAACGGGGGAGTGGGAGAGGAGTCTCCCTTCATTACACACAATGTGTGTTGGATTCATAAGTTTTTTTTTTTTTTACAAAAAACAAAAAATTCCCTCGTTGCTTTCTCTCTAATTTTTTTTTCTCAATATATAAAGAAGAAATTTCTCTCTCAATTACTCCCTCTTGATTCAAAAAGGATCCCACAATCCAGTCCTTGCCAGAGATATAGCAAAGAAGGCCATTTAGAGGTGTCCTATAATTATGCAGAGAAGAACCGTATGTTGAGAATTTAGTGAAGACGGTCTTCAAAAGTATTCTTCTATTCTTGATTTTATGCTTAACCTAACTATTTTATTTTATAATTCTGTATTTTCATCTTCCCAATTTCAAAATAAAAGCGATAAATCACATCCGCTGCAGGATCTGATCTCTTCAATTGGTATCAAAGCCCATTGTTGTTTTGATTTTTGGTTTCAGTTGAAAATCATAATAGGATTCGTGAGTTCAATTATCTATAAATATATGATGTATGTTATTGAAAATTGGTTTTGCATAATAGATGTTTATAGATTTTGGCATTAGATTTACAATATTTTACTTCGATTTGATTAATGTAAGAGTTAGTTTGAAGAATCGATATGGCAACCCTAGAGGGGAGTGAATAGAGTTTATTTAAATTAATGAAAATTTTTTGCTAATGTGGGCCCAATTAAATAGATTTTTAAACTTTTCGTTAGCAATTAATTTAAACAAAAACTTCAAGCATAAAATATCAACCCAAAATAATCAAGAGAATGACACAAGCAAATTTAAGAGCAAATTGTAGCAATTAATTTTATGCAATGAAATATATTCACAAATTAATTACAAAATTAAATAGAAGAGAGATAGAGAAATTGACACCGAAAATTTTATAGTGGTTCAGCAAAATTGGCCTACATCCACTTCCTAAGCTTCTCTTGGATATGTCATTATGAACTTGACTATTTCCACGGCTTAGAGTCGAACTGTACAAAGTTCTTTTTTCAGGCGCAAGAACAAACATGATCCTTTCCACGATTGAAGATCAAATCGTTATAAAAACTCTTTTTTTGGGGTCAAGAGTGAAGAAAATTAGACATGAGGATTTCTATGAGCAGCAGAATGATCATTCAAAATTCCATTCGAAATTGAATATAAACAGTTACAGTACACAAACAAGAACTAACAGGTCATGCAACAACTAGAAATTACAGCATGCTTACATAGAGAGTCAAGGGATAGAGTATCCGTACCTTTGAAGACTCATTCTTCAAACTCCCTCGATCACTCTCCAATGCGTCCAAGAAGAACACCTCAGCCCTCGAACATAATGAACAGAACAACAACACAATCAACAGCACGAACACAACGATCACAACGAACGACCTTCAGAACCTCAAACTCAATTGAGTTAAGTGAAGACACCACCACAATGGTTACCTTGGTATTCTCAGTGTGATTATCCAAAAGTTGTGGGCTCTGTATGATCTTGGTTAGAGGAAGAGACTGGAGGAACAACAATCGTGTAGACGATTGAGCGAGTGGGAGATGACACAGTCTATTGTATATATGAATGCTCAATCGTGTAAAAGATGGCAGCCTATCGTATAGGCAATGCCCCATGATCATTTAACTATGACCAGCTGAGTGAACTATCATTTAGTGACAGTCCAAGATCGCCTAGTCTCCCTATGAGTTATCGCTTAGTGAAACGATTTCACTTGATAGCCTTGCCATAAGTTTCTTTACAAAAGAAACAACTCTTAAAAATTTAGGAAAATCTTTTTTCTTTTAACCCACGGTTACCATAAAACCACCAATAACCTCCCACTCAATTGGTTATTAAAGAAAAAGAGATAATTCAAATAATTAATATTATTATAAATATATATGATAACCAACTTACCATATTATATTTATAACCTACAGTTTTAATATTTCATCTCATGAAACATATAAACCATAGTTCTTTTTCTATTTTATGGTACTTAATGTAAATCATATTTACATTAATCCTCCACCTGATGTATCTCATACATCACACCAACTATATCATATATAATTGAATTTCCTCTTGTCAATTTGAACATTTCAAAACAACACTAAGAATTGGTTCTCAACTTGAATCTATTGAGCTACCAAGGGTACCTTATGGACCTGTAGATTGAAGTTCCAATGGTACGTGAATAACTGACTAAACTCTTTAGTCATGGGATCCACCATCCGTTAACTGTCGGGCACTCCACTAAGGACCGACAGATGCACTCTTCTTACTATAAATATATTTTGTGTCTTTATCAACCAATCAACAGTGCGATAACCCGTCACAAATCGCTCGTAAGTACAGCTGGGCCAATTTACCATTTTGCCTCTATAGTTACATCTAACTCCTTAAGTACCACTGATCCCTCTAATGAACATAAGTCATAGTCCTACTATGACTAAGTCCTCTCTGCCAAAGAGAGGCTGTGGCCACTATGTTCAAGACCCGGAATCAGCCATTAAGAGAGCAATCTATTTACTTACCCCTGCTTTGGGGAAGGAGTGAATTCCATCTTGTATAACTGAATTTCTAACTCCCAAATCAGACAAATCCCTAAAAAGGTAGGCTTGTTGAGTTGGCAATCTGGCCACTCTCACCCATACTAATCAAACGACCGCCCTTAAAGGAAAGAGTTCCCAAAACACCCAGAATTAAGATCATGTCACCTATGGTTGTTTAGGTGAGATGTAAGTCTCAAGTATCAATGACGTTATATAAATAGACTATTCATCTTGTTGTCCGGTCTTATACAAACTCTTTGTATAGAACACCCTCACTCGCATGTCTCCACATGAATGGTCAGGATCAACCATCTGTAGTGTTCAACATTTGTAAACCTTTACAAAGCGGGTCATATCCGTAGTGTCACCAAGATCAGGTATCCCTCCTTAATCCTTATACTACAGACCTTTTTAGAGTATCACTTAACGCATGATCCACTTGTATATCTCATATACATGCTTAAGTTTACATACAATAACCATGGAGCTTTGTTTATTGGATATGAGTAAATGCAAAATAAAATAACTCTTATTTTATTCAGAACAATGTGTACAGTGTTTACAAACTACGAGACTCCAAGAGAATTAGGACACCAATCCCAAAAAAGAGCAACCCTTACAATAGTTTGAAAAGATAAATAACACACTCGACAAACTTTGTATAAGAGTTGATTTATAAATTTAATGTTCCATGATCTAGACACTTGTTTCAGGCCATAAATGGACCTATTAAGCTTGCAAACTTTTTTATCTTGATCTTGAATGATGAACCCCTCTGGTTGAGCCATGTAAATGGTTTCCTTAAGATTACCATTAAAAAAGGCAGTCTTGACGTCCATTTTCCATATCTCATAATCATAAAATGTGGCTATGGACAGGAGTATCCTGATAGACTTCAGCATGACAACAGGTGAGAAAGTTTCCTCATAGTCTACTCCCTTGACTTGGGTATAACCCTTTGCCACAAGTCTAGCCTTAAAGGTTTGCACCTTTCCATCTACACCTCGTTTTCACTTGTAGATCCACTTCCACCCTATAGGTTTTACCCCATCAAGCTGATCAAAAAGTTTCTAAACGTTATTGAAGTACATAGACTCCATTTCCTGGTTCACGGCCTTAATCCATTCATCTTTGTCAATATCCTCCATTCCTTGTTTAAAAGACAATGGATCCTCGATCCCATCATCAGAAATGATGTTCTGGGCTTCAGTAAAACCCATGTAGCATTCTGATGAGTTCATAACCCTTCCACTACGTCGAGGCAGTCTCAACTCTTGAGATGGTTGACTAGATGTATCGACCTCAACAACTCTTGTTGATTTGTCAGTCTGATCAACAACTCTTGTTGAACCCTCAGTAGTCTCACTAGAAATCTCACGTAAAACAAGCTTGCTTCATGGTTTATGATCCCTGATGTGGTCTTCTTCCAAGAAGATAGCATTTGTAGGAAAAAAAAAACACTTTGTTCTCAATTAGATCATATAAGTATCCACCTCTCGTTTCCCTAGGGTAGCCTACAAAGAGGCAAACTTTCGAACAGGTTCCAACTTCTTCGGGTTAGTCACAAGCACATGGGCTGGACACCCTTAAATCCTAAAGTGGCATAAACTACCTTTACGGCCTCTCCAAAACTCAAAAGGTGTTTCAAAAACACTTTTCAAGGGAATGTTGTTAAGAATATAACATGCAGTCTCCAACGCAAAACCCCAAAATGAGTCTGGAAGATGTCCAACAAGGTTCTGTTTCTTCTTTCTGATACAACATTTTGCTGAGGTGTACCTAGGGCCGAGAGTTGGGATGTAATTCCATGTTCTATCATATATTTCTAGAATTAGAGGTCCATATACTCTCCACCACGATCAGATCGTAGTGTTTTTATCTTCTTACCTAACAAGTATTCAACTTCAGCCTTATACTCCTTGACCTTGTCAAGAGCTTCAGACTTACGTTGCATTAGGTAGAGATACCCGTACCTTGAATAATCATCTATGAAATAGATGAAATATTCATACCCACCTCGAGCCCTAACACCTATCAGAACACAGAGGTTTAAATGTACAAGCTCCAAGGTTTCCTTGGCTCTGTAACTTTTCCAGTAAAAGGTCGTTTGGTCATCTTGCCTTCAAGGCATGCTTCACACACCGGCAAGAAGTTTTCTTCTAAACTCTTTAGAAGTCCACATTTCACCAACTTCTCAATCCTATGGAGGTTGATGTAACATAACCTTAGATGTCAAATATGGACGTTTTTCTTAGGAGAAACCTTTGGTCTTTTAGCTGTTGTCGCTGTACTGAATATTTCAATATTAAACAAGGCTTTTATGACTAATGGCCTTAGTACATATAAGTTATTTTTCATTGAACCAAAACCAATCTCCATACTATTCTTGAAAATAAACACTTTACTCTCAGAAAAGAAGATGGTATAACCTTGTTCAATGAGATAAGAAACCGAGATTAAGTTCCTCTTGATATGAGGAACTACAAAAACATTATTCAGTAACAGATGACGTTTCTTGTCCAAAAATAACTTCTGCCTACCTACAGAAACAGCTAAAACAACCTCACCAGTACAGACTCGAAGAGTCAATTCTCCTTGTGGCAATGTTTACCAGGAACAATCTTTGATAGGAAGAACTGATGTGATTAGTAGCACCCGAATCAAGGATCCAGGCAGAATCATCATTCTCTACCAAACACTTCTCCAAGACCAATAAATCATATTTACTTTCTTTAGACTTCCTCCTCTTTTGGAGAGTAGTGGGGTCAGTATCATAACCTAAATAAGCTCCACATTCCATTTCAAGGAACACTTCTCGTCGATGAACTTTAAACAGAGTCAACAACACTTGCTTTATCTTCCTAGAGGTTATCTTAGGAACTGACATTACTATTGTCATTGTCATCCATCCCTCTATGCTTGAAAACTAAGAATTGACGTTCAAAATAATCTTGCAACGAGTCCATGATCTCACGTGCAATGACCATGTTCTCAATCCTTTTGGCCAAAGCATCAGGTATGCTAGCCAATATGTGAAGTCAGGCCAATGAATTAGCCTTCATCCACACCTCATATGCATTACGAACACTTTGCGATGCATCAAGGGTCGAGATTTGAGGACACTTCTCAACCATGAAAAACTCGAGGTAGTTTACCACGAAATACGTTTTACAAGAATCTTTCCACTGTATGAAAATGGTCAAACTAGAGGCATTTAACGAAAAATCAAACATGTTGCTGAAAAAAAAAAAAACAAACACATTGACCTACATTAGGTTTTTAGAAAATACTCGTTGAAAAACATACAAAATCCAATATGGTTTAGCAAAACTAACATGAACCCCATGTGACATCGAGTTTCACAATGACACTTCAAAGGTTTAGGACAAAAGTTGTCGAAAGGTGGTCAATTTATCCCTCCTCTGAATTGAGACATTCTCAACTAGCTATTAATACCAGAACAACCATTGCTCCTATAATGACTAGCTATCATTTATTTGGTCAAGAAATCATTAACTTACTTAACAATTTCCTGTAAGTGGTGACCCGTCATTTTAGGCCCTAAAGTTCCGCCCCAAGCAGCCAATCCGAAGGGAAAAAATCCGATTGGAGCAAAAACTAAAGTGACCTATCTATTTCTGGAGTTCACCTTGATATTGACCAACTGCACAAAACCCATCCAAAGGGGGATGCTCCCAGGGTACCACGAAGGAGTGCAAGAATGATCTCATGGTGCGAACCAATGAAGGGGACCGCAGGACGTGTTGACATACACCCTTCACCCACTTACTATAAATACTCTCTCCGTCCACCTTGATATTGACTCATGCAAACACCATTCGAATGGGGATGCTCCCAGGGCACCACGAGGCCAAGCATGAATCTCACGGCGTGAACATTCAGGGAGAAACGTGAGTGGAATCATTAACATATCATATATATCTCTTCCTCCCACTGAGTATTTTATAACCTAGGGTTTAGTTTACTTAGAAAAAACACGGCTAAGAATTTTAACTTAGTGACTTTTTAGGTTTGCCCAAGAGTAACTGTTACCTTGGATACTTTAACAACTTTTGATCATCATCCATTAAACTCTTTAACGGAGTCTTTGATCAACTGTTGCATGCTTGCATAAAATCTATCTAATTCACCTTTCCAGGTAGGTTTCCAGGTAAGGGTGTTCCATTTCCGTCAGCTTAAGTACCCCAGCCTAGACAGAACCTGCCTTAGACAAAAGATCCCTTATAGATAGATTTAATACAATTTTAATCTTTTATACCAATCAATTTAATCCTATTAAATCAATTCAAAAGATTAAAACTTAGATTTCTAATCCCATTAGAACCTTGAACTTAGGTCTATCTCAATCCAATTTTAAAACCTTGTTAAAACATGAGTTCGCCTAAGTCCGCATGAAACTCTTTCTTATTGATTTTAGTTCTAATTTCCATTATAACGCTTATAACAGAAACAACCAAAATCAACCACAACGCGAAGCAAACACATACAAGGCATTCATGGCATTCATAACATTTACAAATTAGCCTAGGTGTCATGCTCCATGCATTGTTCATTCATTGCTATTTTTATATAACACTTATACAAACAAGCAATGAACCAAGCAAATATGCTTCCATTCACCCTTATACTATAACGCTTATAATATAAAGATGATGCATGAATATGCTTACTGCATGCATAAATATAACTCTTATATTTCATGATGCATGCGCATGCTCTCTTGTAATTTCATCATGCCATATTATAACACTTATAATATATGATGCATGAATAATTGCACAATCTAAGGTGGATTTCAAAACTATATGTCATACACTATGCCATATAAACCACATACATCTCATATATATTAAACAAAAGTTGATGAACGGGGATAATAAGCCTCACGTTGATGAACCGGGATAACTAGCCTAACTCTTACAAATAGTAAAGAGTCTCTGGTTCAAACAGGAGAACCGGGTCTTGAATCGTCTTGAATCGTCTAGGCGAAGAAACGCGTCTCCACTGATCATGTACCAAACTCCTTGTGATCACCAACACGAAAGAGTAAATGCTTTACTCAATCATTTACCTACGCTTCCTGAGCTAAACGATCGTTTAGCAACGATCGTGTACCTTTTACTATGCGATGAAGCATGAGGTACGTGATCGTGTAGCGTGATAACTTGTAGAAATACAAGTTATTTATGCTGCCTTATTCAGATATTGCGGCCAAAAGAGAGAAAATATGCATTGATTGTATAAAAGCTAAGAAATACAATAATTATAAAGTATCGCAAATACACCCACTAATACCATTAAGATGGTAGAAAAGGATATTTCAAGTTTTTTTTGCAGGAAACCAAGTCACCGCTTGCGATCAAGGCTCAGAGAGAAATTGAACAACTAACCGTTGTGCATATTCGACGGACTGATTGCATAACAGAAGGGCTATTTATTCTACCATTTTTGGACTTTCCATAAAAATGAAGTGGGGGACCACAAGTCAGAGGGTCAAAGCCTTCAGCCTATAAATACCCTCAAAGAATTCACTGAAAGATATACTTCATACTGTTCTTACTGCAAAAACAGGCAGAAGATTGGTGGAAGATACTAAAGAATAGAAGGGGCGATCAAGAAGAAATATGTTGGGAGGAATTTTGAAAAGCATTTTTCGAAAGATTCTATCCCTGATCATTCAGGGATATGAAACAAAATGAATTCCTACAGCTCATGCAGGGAAACATGACTATAGCGGAATATGAATTAAAGTATATGGAGTTATCCAAGTATGCTTTAAACATAGTAGCGGATGAAAAAGAACGTTGTCGGAGGTTTGAAGCAGGATTAAGACAAGAGATTCGAACTCCTGTTACAGCAACCGCAAAATGGGGAGAATTTTCAAGACTAATAGAAGCCGCAATGAGAGTAGAAAGAAGTTTAACGGCGGAAGAAGTAAGTCTGGAAAGAGACTCATCAATGAGTCGGTGGCGGAGGGAAGAACCAAGAAATTTTACACCCAGGATAGAAAGCAGAAGTGGATGGAAAAGAAGAGGAGTTACCAACACTAAAGCAGACCCTGAACGGGAAAGCCAAATAAAGGAATCAATGGTGAGCGTTAACCAAAAACCAAGATGTTCGGTCTGTAATAAATATCACTAGGGAAGATGTTGGGAACAAACCCAAAAACGGTCGCACACATGTTTTAAGTATGGCAGACCAAGACACTTTAAACGAGAATGTCCTCAGTTGATGGATACTGGAAATGTACAACCACCAAACAACCTGGGAGGAAGATCAACGACGGTTGAAGGAGGACGAACTGTAGGAGGAAGAAAAGAGGAAACGGGAAAAATGACGTTGGGAAAACTATATGGACTAACTCAAGATAGGGAAGACAATATGTCGATCGTGGGAAAAGGGAAAGAGAAAGTTTTAGAAGACTAGAATAAAAAGTTGTGGTGTAATAAAACTGTGTGAGACAAATTATTAAATAAAAAGCTCTGTTGTAAAATAAGTTTCGTTTAATTTTGAGGACGAAATTATTTTAAGGGGGTGGTAAATGTAAGACCCTAACACTAAATCTAAAGTGGGAGGTTAAATATAGAGAAGAAAAATCCTAAGTAAGGATGGTGGGCCAAAGGGAGAAAAACATTAAAATTAACCAAAAAGGTGACCAAAAGTCCAAACGCCTATGAAGGGCTTAAACATGTTGGACGCAAGAATGCATGGAGGATGGAAGCAAGAAGACTTGGAAAATGGCTAAGGGTTGCATACAACCAACACAAAGGCATACATGAGCCATGCGGACACGGGCAAGAAGCATGTGTCGAGTGAGCATGCTAGGCGCGCAGGCCATGCGTCGAGGACAAGCGCATAGGCCATGCGCCAAGCGCGCAGCCCATGCGTCAAGGACAAGCGCATAGGCCGTGCGTCAAGCGCGCCGCCCATGCATTGATGGTGTATACCGAGCGTCCTGCCTATGTACCGAGGGGGCAAGCTGAGCAAGCCATCCTATGCGTCGAAGCACTGCCGAGTCTGCCAAGTAGCCATGCGTCAATGCGCTATGCCAAGCACACGCCCACGTGGCCGAGAGTGCCTATGCGGCCGAGCACGCTTATGCGGCGAAGCGCGCAAGCGTCTAGGCAGCACGCCCATGCCTCGATGGTCAGCGCCGTGCGTCCATGCTTAGTAGGCTGAGCAAGCACACCTAGCAAGCCATGCGTCAAGGGTGAGCGGCCACCCTATGCATTGGTGATGGTCGACTCATGCAATGGCTAAGTGGGACTTTGATGAAGGAAAGGGGAGTTGCTATGCGTTAAGGATAAAAGGTAAGGCTAATTGATGGAAAACTTCAAGGGAAAATGCCAATGGTATACGAGCATAAGTCTTAAACAATTTAATTAGAGAAATATGTTAAGTATTTAAGTGATTTAGGTGGCAAAAGGAGGATCACACAAAGTTCTAGTAGGAGGTGGACAAAGGAGATTTCATGCAATTAAAGTCTTATCACCCCAAGCAGGAGGTGGGTGAAGGAGATTTCATGCAAAAAAGGAGATTTTTGCTAGCAAGCTGAGATGAGAACAACTCAAGGCTAGGCTGGGTAGACTAAGTGTTGGCTGTTCCAAAGTGAGACAAATGGGAGTTGAGTTGTCACAAGGGGGTGAGTTTGGAATGGCTATAAATAGAGGGGTTGGGCAAGAGGAATTTATTCATACCATCACCTAAATCTTGTGTTGAGAGCATATTTAGAGGGTTACATTTGAGTTATTAGGCTCCCAAGTTAATTGGTGATCAAAAGAAGCAAAGGTTGCGTTGGTGAGGCATTGAATCAGCCGGACGCACAGCCAGTCCACACCCTGCGCGCACGCCTTGCAGCATTGTGTCCGTCCACGCGCCTCGCTCGACACATCTCGCACGCTTATGCAAAATAACATTAAATTTATTAATTATAATGAAGAGGGAAAAATCGACATACCTTCAGGACCTACCTTTAGCGGAGAAAATGACAGGAGCTCGTGATAATAACGTGTTATGAAATTGAGGAGCACGATGGGAATACGGATATAGAGAAAATATAATATAATAATATATTTATATAATAATATTAAATATATAAAATAAAATAACTAAAATCATAAAATTGGATAATATGAAAATTAATAAAATTTTGAAGTGGAATTCTCACCTATGTATTTGTGATTTTAAGATCCACAAAATGTCACTATTTATAGGTAAAGTGGCAAGTAGGATGTGGACTTACATGGACACCAAGCATGAATAATTACAAAACACATGGACAATATGAAAGGTGACACATGACTTTTAGGACACTAAGCAATGGGCATCTATTTATTATTATAATATTCATAATACTGGTAAAATAGTTTTGTTTGTTGTCTAATATTGCTGCTAGTTATGATAAACCCTTCTATGATTTTTTCTTATTCTCCTTTAATATTGTTTCAAGACAAGGAAAACACTACTTGTCAAAACCATGGCACGATTTGTTAAGACCTTTAATATTGAGATGGTGAGACTGAAAATCAGGAGTTCTTAATTTTGATTAAATACCTTCGTTGTTTATATCCATGGTTCTCTAGTTGCTTGTGGAAAGCTCATATGTGATATATATACGCGCCTGAGAAGGGTGCACGAAAGCATCCCAAGGTGAAAATATTCGGGTAGTGCTATACCTTTAAGAAATTTGCTTTCCTAGAAAGGATTAAATTATTACAACAATTTTAGCTTTAAATGTCAGTTCTGAACTGCCATCATATATATATAATGATGGATTTTCTAACAACCATTGTATTCAATGTCATCATAAGATACGATGGCGGATTATCTTTGATGGTGGTTTTGAACCGCCATCAAACATTTCCACCATCGTAATGCCATCATACATAATACGATGACGGTTAGCTACAATGTCAGTTTGTAACTAACATAATATGGGTCATAGATGACAGTTGGGAACTGACATTGATTCTAATCAAAGTTGTTCTGTTTAGATGACATTTAATAGTTGTTATTGTTGTATACTACGACGTTAGTTTAACACTGGTATCATATCTGTTATAACCTGCAACAAGTTATTAGCAAAATATGGAACCCAAATCTTACATAAATGATTTTTATAATAATGATAATTCTCATCATCTATGTTTCGATTAGTTTCTCTACACAAAACAAAGATGAACTTCCAGAAAACACAATCTGTCATATAATTTCAATATTAATGATCAATTCACAATTGAATATCAATATAGAGCTACATCTTCAACAGCTTAACAACCAAATAATGTTACATAATATGTACCAAAACTACATAATGTGCCTATGATCTACCAAATTTCAAAAAACTCTCCAGCAACTGTACAACCAAAATGGCTAAGGGATACCAAACATTCAGAGCAAAAGCCATATATTGTGGCACCATGCATGCAATCCGATCAAGTGTAGTTTGACATATGCTCTGCGCTCTCAACTTGGACCTCATTGAGTTCTTCTTGAGTAAAAAGGTTCTTAGTATTAAACTACATAAAAAAAAATAATAATTAGCAAATACTACAATAAATCATTATTACTAAGTTTGCAATATGTAAAAAGTTAGAAAATGACATACGAGCAACTTGATAGGAGTAGCTAGATGATGTAAAACTTCTCTCATGAACTTCATCACATAATACCTACGCTCCACTCAACCTTTTTGACAAGGGCACTGAACCATAAAATTAAATAATAATAATTAATTTTTTTTATATATAATAATAGTTAATTGATTATAACTCAATTGTATTTACCTTTATAGGGAATCATGTCGTATTGGCACTTTTTTGTATTTGGTGAGTACTTTGAGCCATATACATTTTCATTACCCTAAATAAAAGACAAGAATATCCAAAAACAAATGCAAACTGTTAGAATGCATTGATTTCTAATTCGAATTGATTTAGGAGATTTAAAGTCAAGATAAAGATTTGTTAGATGCCTTGAATCCTACACCTAATTAGAATTGGTATTTGATATATTTAACTATTTAAATCTTTTCTTCCTCCACTTAGGGTTTAGAGAAGTGCACTATATAAACTCTTTAACTCCATAGGCATTATTTGGTAGATTTTGTGTTTTTGTAACACTCTCTCTAATAATATTGTTCTCCATCTACCCCGTGGACGTAGCTAATACATTATTAGTGAACCACGTACATTTGTGTGTCAATCTTCTCAAATTTCTTTTTACGTTCTTTTCTATTTTTTAATTGTCGATTTCATAACAACCTAGTATCATAGCCTTGTTAGGATTTTTCAAAATTCTGCATTTGTTCAACAATTAAAGATGTATGGTATGAACGTAAAAAGGACAAATTCAATAGAGAGTAGTGCAGTTCGATTTCTCATAGACATCTTCTACAAAGTTGTTGATTTCTGGAGCTTCTACCATTGGATTGTCCTGAATTTTAGTCAACCTGTTGAGGACACCTAGGGTCTCATTTTGAATGTTTAGACAGTTGTTTTGGACTCTGGTTTTCTCTGTCATTGTTGTTGAATGGAATCTGTAAACCTGCAGTGAAGTTCGGTTTTTTCAAAGACAGCTTTCACAAAGTTGTCTATTGCTGGAGTTTCAACTGTTGGATTGTGCTGAATTTTGGTAAGCCTGGTAAGGACACATAGAGTCTCATTTTGAACAGTTGGATTGTCATTTTGAACTCGGGCTTTTCCTGTAGTTGCTGCTGAACAGATTTTGTAAAACTGCAGTGTAGTTGTATTTTTTCAAGAATAACTTTCACAAAGTTGTCGATTTTTAAATTTTCAACTATTGGATTGTGCTGAAGTTTGGTTAGCCTATTGGGGACAAATAGAGTCTTATTTTGAATGGTTGGATCATCATTTTGAACTCTAGGTTTGTCCATAGTCGCTACTAAATAGAATTTGTAAAACTGCAGTATAGTTCAATTTTTCAGGGACAACTTTCACATTGTTGATTGTCATAGTTTCAACCATTCGATCATGCTGAAATTTGATCCACCTGTTGAGGAAACATTGTGTCTCATTTTGAAAAGTTGGATCATCATTTTGAGCTTTGGGTTTGTCCATAGTCGCTGTTGAACAAAATCTATAAAATTGCAGTATAGCTCAATTTTTTAGGGACAACTTCCACAAAGTTGTCAATTGCCAGAGTTTCAGCCATTGAATCATAGTGAATTTTGGTTTGTTTCAGCCTGATCTTCCTTTTTGGATTTTTGTTTCAAGCTCAAATTTACCAATTTGATTCAGAAGTTTTTCTTAGCAAACTCAAGTTGTTCGTCATTCTACCACCTTGAGTTTAAGGGAGAAGTCTGAGTATGTTTGACAACATATTTATGTTGTATTTGGAACATTTGTGGTTTTTTATTTCCAGTCCAGATCTGCTAATTGGATTCAAAAGTTTTCTCTTGCAAACTCAAGTTATTCATCATTCTACCACCTTGAGTTTGAGGGAGAAGTCTAAGTACGTTTGACAATATATTTATGTTACATTTGGTATATCTGTGGATTTCTGATTCCAACCCAGATTTGCTAATTTGATTCAGAAGTATTTTCTTCAAAAACTCAAGTTGTTTGTCATTCTACCATCTTGAGTTTAAGGGAAAAGTCTAAGTACGTTTGGCAATGTATTTATGTTGCCTTTGGTACATCAGTGGGTTTTCTATTTCCAGTCTAGATCTGCTAATTTGATTTGGAAGTTTTTTCTTCGCAAACTCAGGTTGTTTGTCATTCTACCATCTTGATTTTGAAGGAAAGATTTGAGTACGTTCAGTAATATATTTATGTTACATTTGGTACATCTGTGGGTTTTCTGTTTCCAGTCCAGATCTGCTGATTTGATTCAAAAAAAAAAAATTCTTCACAAACTCAAGTTGATCGTCATTTTACCATCTTGAGTTTGAGGGAGAAGTCTGAGTAAGTTTGGCAATATATTTATGTTACATTTGGTACATTTGTAGGTTTTCTGTTTCCAGTCTAGATTTGCTGATTTGATTCAGAAGTTTTTTTTTTTGTAAACCCAAGTTGTTTGTCATTCTACTACCTTGAGCTTGAGGGAGAAGTCTGAGTACATTGACAATATATTTATGTTGCATTTGGTACATCTATGGATTTTCGTTTTCCCGTCCAAATCTACTAATTTGATTCACATGTTTTTTTTCGCAAACTCAAGTTTTCATCATTCTACCACCTTGAGTTTGAGAGAAGTTTGAGTATGTTTGGCAATATATTTATGTTGCATTTGGTACATCTGTGGGTTTTCTATTTCCAGTCCAAATCGCTGAGTTGATTCGGAATTTTTTTCTTCGCAAACTCAAGTTGTTCGTCATTCTACCACCTTGAGTTTGAGGGAGAAGTCTAAGTACGTTTGGCAATATATTTATGTTGCATTTGCTACATTTGTGGTTTTCTGTTTCCAGTCCAAATTTGCTGATTTGATTCGGAAGTTTTTCTTCGCAAACTCAAGTTGTTCGTCATTTTACCACCTTTAGTTTGAGGGAGATGTCTGAGTACGTTCGGCAATATATTTATGTTGCATTTAGTATATCATTGGATTTTCTGTTTTCGGTCCAGATCTGCTGTTTTAAGGCATGAGGGAGAAGTCTGAGTATATCTATCAATGTGTTTTATGTTACATCTGGTACATCTGTTATTTGTGAGAGAATTCACGTCAAGGTGGAGATTTGTTGAAATGTATTGAATTCTAATCCGAATTGGTTTAGGAGATTTCAAGTCAAATTAGAGATTTGTTGAAATGTCTTGAATTCTAATCCGTATTGGTTTAGGAGATTCAAGTCAAGGTGGAGATTTGTTGGAATGCCTTGAATCCTAATCAAAATTGGGTTAGAAGATTTCAAGCCAAAATGGATATTTTTTTTAATTCCTTGAATCCTACACCTAATTAGAGATTGTATTTGATGTTGGAGTTGATGCCCTAAATCTCATAGGGTCCTATAATTTGTAATTGTATTGTACAAATATTTTATTTATTTAATAAAATATGAGATGTTTTATTTGACATTTAGTAGTATTAAACCCACAAACAATAAACCAACATTCAAGATATCATCTGTAGCTTAAATATGTATGTAGAGACATATAGGTAGATCATGTTTAAGTGAAAACCTAAATAGTCTGTAGTAGATGGATAAGGTTGGATACCTTATCGTAGTGACAATACGAGTACGGCCCACTTTGTAGATATTACAATTGTTGTAAACTGTTACAAATGATCTGATCTAATCATTCATGTAGAGACATATGAGTGGAGGTGTTCTATACAAAGGAGTTTGTATAAGACCGGATCACGAAATGACTAGTCTCATTATATAACACCGTTAATAATAGAGACTTACATTTCACTAGGATGACCTTAGGTGACATGACCTGAATCCTGAATGAGTTGTGAACTCTTGCCTATGAAGGCGATCATATGATGGGTGAGAGTGGCTAGATCGTCGACTCAACAAGTCTACCATTTTGGGGATGCATCTTATTGGGAATTGGGAATACATCTACACAAGACGGAATTCACTCCTTCCCTAATGTTTGGGTAAGTGGATAAATTTCTCCCTTAAGAGCTGATTCCGAGGCTTGAACAATGTGGCGCCACACCCTCTTCTGGCTCGGGAGGGGTTTGATCATAGTTGGAATATGACTTATTGTTCATTAAAGGGATCAGTGGTACTTAAGGAGTTAGATGTAACTACAGGGGCAAAATGATAATTTTGGCCTAGCTGTACTTACGAGCAATTTGTGAAGGGTCATCACAGTGTCAACTAGTTATATCCAATGGACACATAAATATATCTGTAGTATAAAGAGTGCAACTATCGGTTTTTAGTAGAATAATTTAATTAATTATTCAAGTACCATTAGAGCTTCAAGCTACAGATTCGTGAGGTCCTCTCTGTAGTTCAACAGGAATTATATGAGAATCAATTTTGAATTAATTTGAATTGTTCAAATTATTTGAGGGAATTAATTATATGTAATATAATTAATTCAATTTAATTATATATGATATAATTAATTTAATTTAATTATATATGATATAATTACTATAATGTATATGATACATTATAATATAAAGTTTATTTGAGAGAAAATAAATATTTGGATATGATTTAAATATTAACTATATGAATTTGATTCATATAATTAAATTCAATATAAATGGGATTTATATTAAATACCATTGATGAGAGAAGTAAAACTATAGGTTATATTGTATGTGGGTTATATTGTATGTGATACAATATTAAACCATAGGTTATATGTTTTATGTCATGTAATCTACAGTTATATATTTATATATGATAGTTTTATTTAAATTAAAATTAATTTATTTTTATTTTTATTTTAATTTTAAATTAAAGGGGGAGAAATAACTTCTCTTCCCTAATCTCTCTAACTTACTACGTGTGTGAGTGTGGTGATTATGGGATTTGTTCTTCACCATTTTTTTAAAAGTAAAAAATAGAGCTATGTGGAAATGGGAAAAAAAAAAAAAAAGAAGAAGAAAAAAGATCCCTTTGAAATTTTTTTCCCAAATTGCTTCTCCTCTCAAAATCCCCTCTCCTTCCCCCAAAAAAAAAAAAAAAATCACAAAACCCACAAACTCCTGTGATTCTCGTCCTAGAGAATACAGAAGACTCTGATTAGTGGTGGACATTATGGTTTCAAGTTCGTTGCAGTACGTGACCGGATTAGAGAAAAGGAAATACGTAAAGAAAAGGTTCTTCAAGGGTAAGTCTCCCTCTTTAATCCTTTTCTCAATTTTTGGCATGAAGGTTCTTCAAGGGTAAGTCTCCCTCTTTAATCCTTTTCTCAATTTTTGGCATGTTGTAAAGTAAATTTTACTGTATAATTTGTTTATGTATTTTGTGATTCTGTGAAAATAAAAATTGGAACGATCCACATTTCTGCTCAAGGCTTTCACAGATTCCTATATTTGATATATTTAATTATTTAAATCTTTTCCTTCTCCACTTAGGGTTTAGAAAAGTACCCTATATAAACTATCTAACCCTATAAGCATTATTTGGCAAATTCTGTATTTTTTGTAACATTCTCTCTAATAATATTGTTGTCCATCTGCCCCGTGAATGTAGCTAATACATTGTTAGTGAACCACGTAAATCTGTGTGTCGATCTTTTCTACTTTATTTTTACGTTCTTTTGTATTCTTTAATTGTCGATTTCGTAACAAACCTTTTAACAAACTTAAAGAATTGAAAATTTAACTATATCAATACAATATTTGATAAAATTACATATTTACAACATGTTTCAGATCAACCTGCTCAAGTGCAACAAGTC
Source organism: Benincasa hispida (assembly GCF_027475165.1). Taxonomy (NCBI): domain Eukaryota; kingdom Viridiplantae; phylum Streptophyta; class Magnoliopsida; order Cucurbitales; family Cucurbitaceae; genus Benincasa; species Benincasa hispida. Next base: position 48,315,942 of record NC_143486.1, read on the forward strand.
TAAAATATATGTCGTATTTGCATGTACGTCAACAACACACAATATCCAATGATCCCTATCAAAAGGAATGAAAATAAATATGATTATGTTATCAAAAGTTACATAAAAATCTCACTAATATACAATAATGTAAACTCTTACTCAAGATTGTATAGAATGAGCCATTTGCCATGGTTGATCTGACAAAAAAACACTTCCATTAGTAGGAATGAAATTTTACAACCTTAGGTCATACAAACACCATAAGCCAAACCAACCATGGAAGCCACAAAATTAAATACAGGAAAGGACTTCAATCATTAAGAATAAAAAAACAAAAGGACACCTTAAAAGCTATTAGAAATATATTTCAAATTCCAATAAGAAAAATCTATATTTTATTATTAAAATAAAATAATAAATTAATAAATTAAATTCATCGGGAACGATTTTAAACTACCATTATAACTTTCATTTTGACGGCGGTTTTAAACTACCATCTTATATGCTTCAAATTTTGGCACGAATTAAAAAAAAAAAAAAAAAAATCTATCGTTTTATGTCTATAGCTGGTTCACAACCGCCATTATGACCTCTGTTTTGATGGCGATTTTAAACTGACATCTTATACGCAGTTTTTTCAAAACTGACATCAAATAGTCCATCTATCATCGTTTATAAAGTGTCAACTGACATCTAAAACATCAAGATTGTTGTAGTAAATAATATGCTATTCTGGGCTTATACTATTCTGGGCTTCTAGATGTGTTTTTCTGCTTAGGAAATAACCATGTCTCTTTATTATAATCATACATACAAAAAAGTCGCATGCATGTTTGGTCACATGACTTATACATGATCATGATACTTATTTTCTGAGTAGTTCTTGACTTGTTTTACATAATCTCTATGAAATGCTTCATTGCAGATTGACACGAAGGATATTGTCAGGGGTAATATTATGTTCTGTCTTTTACTTATTTATTCGGATGGTTGTTTTATCTTACTTTATAAGGGGAAGAATAGTCCCTAAATTCTAAAAATTGACATTAGAAAAACTTGGGAAGACGTTGAATAACACTTCTCATTTATCGTCAGCTTATTTTAGTCACTATAATAATTTTGTAATTCCTTTATTTTGAATTCTATTCTTGTGTATAATTTAGTGTGTATACTCTACTTATTCAATGTAAAATATATATGTATAGTTTATGATTGATATGTAGGAATTTGCTATCTAAACCATATGGAGTTTATTTGAATGAGAAATATATTTTATCTTGATTTTGGAGTTAAATTATCATCTAATTTCTCTTTTGTGACTTATTGGGATTTTGTGAAAGCAATTAAGATTTTATTTTATACATGTATAGGTAAAAGAGAAATATTATTGATTTGCATGCGTAAGCAACTATATATATATATATATATATATTCAATAACAAGACAATGACAAATATTTAATATTGGATAATTACCGACAAAAAGTAGGTGAAAACCCGATATTAAAGATGATGTTCAATGTCCGTTGAAAACCGACATTGAAGATAACTGGAATTGAAATCTTGGTCATCTATAATATCGGTTTAAAACCGACATTGAAAATCTTTGATAACATGATCTTCGATGTCGATTTTCAATCAATATTATACCTCTACAATGTCAATTAACCGACATCATACCCTATAATGTTAGCTTTAAATTGATATTAAACTTCAGTTTCGTCGTATTGCTTGTTTTCAACCAAAGCTTTTATGAAAGACTTAATTTCAACAAAGCCAAATTCGAATTGGAATCAAGCAATATGCAAGTTAAAATTCAAAACAATAGTAATACTAAAATTTAATCCCCCACTATATATTAACACGATATGTTAATACTATTCAATTTTCCACAATATTAACACTATCCAAAACACAATATGTTTTAAAATTTAATCCCCACTATATTTTCCTTTTTTCCCAAAACTGAAACAAACAATTAACTCAAAGCTCAATCAAACAACAAGGTTAATGAGATTATCTGAACCGCGGGATTGTTGAGGGAGATAAGAAACCGACGGGCCTGGGGTGCTCGAAGGAAGGTGAGGCGGCTGCACAAAGCAAATCCGAAATAGGGGCTGCACGCGAACGGAGGTCTGAAACCGGCAAAAGATTGCGTGCGGAAAGGGTTTTCTTTTAAAGACACCTCCCGGCGATATATAAAACCGTCGGAAGAAAGTCTATCTCCCGACGGTATCTTTCGACAATTGGGAGTTTCTAAAAAATAAAAACTTTCCACCATTTGTTCTGCCGATGGCTAAAGCTACAACGTCTGAAGATCCATTAGAACTCCCCAAATGAAATAAATACAACGTCGGGAGTTAGTGCTAACTCCTGACGACCGTTAATATCCTTCAAGAGAAACATTTTCTCCCAACCATTGTTTTCACAACGCCAAAAGTAGACATTGAGAGTTGTCTTTTTTCTTACAGTGGGTATCTTATATGCAAAAAGAATTTGTATAAGATTAGACTGTGAAATATTTAATCTCTCTTTATAAATCCGTTATTTGAAGAGAATAATATATTTCATCCGATGAGTTATGAACCCTTGCCAGTAAGAGTTCGTCCTTTGTGAGAACTTTTGCATACGTTTTTTTGCACTTTTCTGACGTTTGGGCATCGAAAAAAGTCTAAATACTTGCCACAAGATTTTTAAATCTATACCCCATTAATCTAAGACTTACTAAGTTGCACTATGACTACAAACGTTTTAAACCCATAATTCAAGGATGTGCACCCCAAATACACAATTTTCTTAAGCTCATGCTACCTAAACCTTCAACTTAATTCTCCTAGGCCTAATATTCCAAATTTGCACATCAAATGTATATGTTCTTGCTCAATATGCATTGTAAAAAGTTTTCTTCGAATTTCTTGATGCATGTCCAAAAGCATTTTAAATTTACCCTTATGTCAAATCTATAAATATGGAGAAATACTTAGATGTTTGTGTAACTCAGGCAATTGTCTAATAAAAAATTATTGTGGTAACTTTTAAATTTTAATTTTTTTCCTCATGTAAAGGAAAAGTAATCGAGGATTAGATGCAGCCCATAAACATGTGAAAATATTAATGATAATGTACATTTTATATATCAAAATGAAAATTTTAATACTATGATTTAATTTGATGCCTTTCATCTAAACCTTTAACCTTTATAATGAAGATATAATGTATAACTAGTTGGTAGATGAGTTTTTTATTCTTGAAAACAAATAAAAAAAAATAAAAGAGAGAAATATATCCATAAATTCCTTTTTAGTATAACAATGGTGCAATAGAAAATCAAATATTCTACTTCTACAAAGGAAAACTAACACAGTTATCATTGAGTTAAGCTCACTTTGGCATATATTCTATAATTAATCCCTAATTAACTTAATCATTTTTACAATTAATTAATTAATTATAATTTTTAATGGATTAAATTTAACAATTTATTTTCCCCTTATGCAAACAATAACATTTAACTTTCAAGATAATAGGTAAACGCATGCATTTATAATATTTTGTCTTCACACAAATTACTTTTATTAATCTCATCAACATATCATTTCTAGAAGTAACCCTAATTTCTCAAGGTCATTTTATGTGTTGTTGGAAGAAACAAATTTTCTTGTAATGTATACATATCATCGATCGAGAAATGAGAAATTTGAATTCTTTCACTGCACATGTTGTCGAATCAAGAAAAAAAATGTTAAAAGGGGAGACAAAAAGCAAAAATGAAATGGGGGCAATTGAAAAGTAATTTACTTTTTTGATAAGTCTTTGAATTGCATTACAAAGAGACTTTTGACATTTATAGACACATGATATATAGAGATAAAGATAAGCTACAAGGAAAGCTGAAAAGTGAAACTAAGAGAGGGTTACACACTTGGCTTTATATTTCTTTTTTGGGATTCCTAAAAGCCAAGGGGGAACAAAAATAAAGCCCATCAACTCTAAACACATATTTTTATAACTACATAGTCAGTAAAATGACTCACAATTAAACATCACACTACAAAGTTATAATGAACAAAAAAAAAAAAAAAGAGATAGAAAATGGCAGCTCCTTTGACCTCTCTTTTGCATGTTTGATTCCTTTTATGTTTCTATGTAACATATGATCATATCCTTAAAAGACAGAACAAACACCAAAAGAGAGGTGAAGGCAGTGTTTTGTTTTTGTTCTTTTTTTATTTTCTTTCTTTTTGGTCTCTTGTTTATGCAAGGGAAAGTGATGCCACAATATGAAAGAATTGAAGCTTTTCAAGAAGGTCTTTAGCATGGTTTGTCGCTCTACGTTCGACTCGATAGAAGAGCTCTTCACTTAGCCGATCGCCGATATGGGCATCAACCAATACACCAGAGATGCTTCGGCAACTGTTGGCCAAAGCTCGACCGACCTCTGCTGCATTGTCAGGCTGGTTCACTACCAATGGACTGCCTCCTTTGAAAACTTCAAGTTTGTTTATGTAAAATGAACCATCGGCCTCTACTACCTCCTTGAAATCTTGCAAGCTCGGTGCATACACTGGAATGTTGAAACTGTCACGTTTCTCATTGCTTATCAATCCCTGCCCATTGACATTAACACAAACTCATTTAACAAATACGCTCGGCCTCCTTTAATTACTTTCAAATTCATAAACTCTTTTAAATGTCGGTGTGTCGAAAATTTTTGAAAAAAAATCATGAAAAGAAAGACATTTCACTCTTTTATAAAGTAAGTTTAAATTTCTTATGAGTTATTAATATGTCCACATTGTGATAATGTGTATTCTATTCTATCAACTTTTGTATGATATAATGAAAACTTAATTCATTCTCTATATATAATATGTCAACCTCTATAGATATACATAAATATTGATCAAAATTTAATACTTTTATTATAGGTTACTCAATACATACATCTTAAAGTTATTAAAAAAATAATTCAAATAAAATATAAGAGCAATATCAAAATTTTATACGATTAAATGTACAAAAGAATAATTTCTTCGAAAAAAAGTTCGAATGACACACTGTGACAGTATCGTTTAATAATTTGTAGCATTGAAAATAATCAAAGTGATAATGAAAAATGCATGCAATTCCATGAATAATACAATAATGTGGGAGAGATCCACTAATGACTTGCCAACACAATCATTTCCGTTCCGACAAGTGGACGGATGGATGGAGTTGTCAAAGGAGACATCAAACGGCCAGAAATGATGGGGTTTAATGATAACCAATAGAATTTCATGATGAAAAAGCAAAAGGGGGGGTTTAGAGTGAGACCGGCAACACCCAATTATTATTCTTAATTTTATATGCTTTTGAAAAATGTGAAGGAGCTTTAAGTTTTGCTTTATGGTCTGCTAAAGGACAGATATGAACAGATGGTGGGGGGCAATTTTCAGATGCATTTTTACGTAAGATACTTCGGAATGAAACAAAATTAATCAACGGTTGTGATTATTATGTCTATGCCTTTTATTTCTAACACGCAAAAAAAATAATAATAATAATAATAAATAAATAATAAAAAATCTCATAACTTGACTCAACTAACCTCTTCAACAGGTCTCTTGTTCAAATCTTTTTAAAACACTAATATTAGATCATTATTTGGATTTATAGGTTTTGAAAAGTAAAGTAATTTTAGAAAATTTTATTTTTCTTTTTGAAATTTAATTAGGAATTCAAATATTTCTGAAAAATTTGGAGGAAAGAAATATGAATTTCGAAAACTGGATACTAGAAAGGAAATTTTATCAAATGAGACAAAAAAATGTCATTGATTAAAAGAGATTCTTATAGAACTGTAAAATGAATGAGAATAATTCAGGTGGTTAGACATTTAACTTCTCCTATATTTACGTTTTCTTTTTTTTGAAAAAATTTAGTTTTAATCCTTACGATTTGGACTTATATTTCAATTTACTTTATATTATTTTGTCCCTATAACTTTTTATTTTGGTCTCATAATTCCCACGTGGTTTATTTGGTTACGTGGGTTCTAACTTATATTGTTTAGGCTTAATTTCAACTTGATCTCTATAATTTAAGAATTTTCAATTTAGTGCTTATGTTTATTATTGATTTCAATTTACAGTTTGGATAGTATTAACTAAGTTTCAATTAAGTCGATGTGGGTTAGGTACATAGTTTTATCTCAATTCTAACCATTTTTTTCACCTAAAATAATCCAAAAACTCTCCAACTAAAAAAGAAAGAAAAAAAATGGTTAAATAATATAAAATATATATATATATATATTTGTATTTTGTACCTCTTGGACAAGATCATCCCAAGCATCCTGAAAGTGGGTCCCAAAGAGAAGGCCGGCTCCACCTTGGTCGGTGGGGTCCAGTGAGGTACGGCCCAAGCAGACAAGGAACATGGACCCACCTCTCTTCAGCTCGTGGGCCCTGGCCCACAGAAATCCGGCCAAGTCCGTCTGAAATTGCTTCCGGTAAGCCGCCGCCGCCGCCTCGTTAGCGCCGTGGATGAACACCCTCCCTCTGTTGTACGCCGTCGATCTCGTATCCACCACGGTCTCCGGCACCTACGTATCGGTATGGGTCCCACGAACTCAGTTTAGGTTGAATTATTGTGACATTTGTTCAATTTTGATCTTTAAATAGAGACCAAACATATATATACTTTTAAATAATCTATTAACATGTCTTATCACTTTGAGACCTGCGTTGAATTCTACAGTTTTAAAAGTACGTTTTGCTTATGACATTAAAAAAAAAAAAACATTTTAAGGATTTGTTTGAAAGTATTTTTTTATTATTATTATTTGGTTGAGTATGTCAAAAATACTTCCAAAAACCATCCTTGTAAATTAGGTTATATTTCAAAATAAATCAAAAAAATAATGTTGAGAATAAAATTTAAATAGTTTTAAAATATGAATAAAAATAAAAATTGTTATTAACAAGAAAGCAAAAAATAATAATAATAAAGTTAATTGATTGAATTGGTCGTTATATGCAATGCATGACCTTTTAGATCACTAAACATATGACAAAATTTATCCCTTTTATTCTTATCTTTCTCAAAATTCCTAAGATTCCAATAATTAAAAAAGCTTTCTTCAATACTCCTCGGGAATATTAAAATTAAACCCCACCCAAAACAAAAAGAAAAAGTCAAATTTTACTTCTTTTTTTTTCTTTTGTCCAAATGTCAATCGTTATGTATATAACCAAAATAATAATACTTAAAAAAAAAAAGTTAAATTATACAAAATATTTATAAATTTCATAGTAAGATGACAACTATTTTTAAAAATTTATAGATCAAAATGACAATTTTTAGTTAAAATTATTGATAGAAATTGATATGATATTTGGTGTATGTCAAATTTCAAATATTATAAGATATTATAAGGTTTATGTATAGCATTATCTATAATGTATGAACGAAATGATTCAGTGACATAAAAATTAATTATGGGAATGATTTTGTAAATGATATCGATAATATTTTTTGAGTTTAAAGAAAAAGATGATCACAATTTTAATCTACTATAAAGTTAAATGACTTTAAAATGATATCATTTATGCCATCCAATTTTTACACATCAACACTATATCAATTTTTTACCAATATTTAAAACCGAAGATATTTATAAAGTTGAGAGGCCAAAATGAAAGTTTTCAAAATTTAGGACCCTAATTGAAATTTACCGAATCTTTTAGAATTTAAAAAGCACAGAAGAAAAACCTGAGAGAGCCAATGCAAGGAGAAGGCGGAGTGAAAAACGTCGATGGACCTAGCCGGAAACAGACGGCGGTAGAAGGAACCAGGAACGCCGGCAGCGAAGTATGAGCGGTGGTTGTCGGCGGCGAGGCACTCCTCCATGCTGCCGCCGTAAGTGGCCAACGGCGGGAGGAGCTGGAAGAGGGTATTGAAGTCATTTCCAGGGAGATCGGAGAAAAAGGCGGTGAACTCCGGCGGGTCGACGGCCAAAGCCTCAAACCGCTTTATAATGTGCTTTATAATGACGTCAACGATGTAAATGGTGTTGCTGCCGCAGCTGCAGCCGAGATCCACAACCACGAACGGCACTTCTGGCGAGTTTAAATGAACTCCGTCCAATGTTTCTTTTAGAAGATGAAGCATTGATCTCGCATGTTGAGCCTGCGTTTTTTTTTTTTTAATTTTTAGTTACATACATCCAATTTAGCCCCATAATTATTATTTCAGTTTTATCATCTCCTTATTGAGTGGTTGGTAAAACTTGGATATATCTCGAGTTTCACCTATCTTTATACCATCATTTTAAGTAAAAAAAATATTTATAAAAAAAATGAAGAATTTATTGTCTCGTGACAAATGATGATTGGAGAACCGAGTGAACTATACAAAGATAGATACAAATTAGGATAATATCAAAAACAAATCAGAAGAGAGATTTTATCTTTAAGAAGATACATGTGTTTAGAAAGATAAGTTATTCGTAAATATAAAACATAAAAAAATATGTAGTTGATCATATGTTTATTTAGTCTCAATCGAGAATTTCAAAAACCCTTTTCTTTAGTTATGTTTTTTTTTAATGGAAGACTAGTACATAACTTGATTAATTTCAAAGTCATATACTTAAGAATAATATTTTTTTTCCATTGTTATTGATCATTTGAAAGTTAGATCATGTTTTAAACACAAACACAAGAGATATACCTGAGCTTGAGAGTTGTTAGCATAGCTTGTTTCGCCTTTACCTCCTTTCATGCTCAGCATTCGTTCGAGTTTCATGTTCGAAACGACGACGTTGTCGCCCTTGGGAGCCATGGGAAGGGTTTGAAGATTTTCTCTCTAAAGTTTGGAGAAGGGGAGAGTCTTTTGTGAGAAAGCTTTTGTGCAAAGAGTACTAAATTAATGTTATAGATGAAAAGTGGTTGGCTCAAGAGAGTTGGATATTTATAAAGAACAAAAGGGCTAAAAATCATAATATTTTTGTACACATTAACGTGAACTTTTCCCCCTTTCAAATAATTAAAAGATTTTTTTGGACAAATATCAATTTATACCCTTAAACTTTAGGAGTTGTATCAATTTAAATCTCAAATTAAGAATTGTATCGATAATTTAAACGTTAAACTTTCATATATAAGAATATCAATTTAAATTCAAACTCTTTTAAATGTATCAATTTACACCTTCATTTAGATTTAGTTTAAAAAACATCATATAAAATATTTAAGTTTTTTCAATTAAACTTCTAAATCATCAATGCATAAATTCTTATACGTGTATGACTTCTACAAATGCCGATTTAAAAAAATTGATTATCATGACATTTTTCAAATAAATGTTAATTAAATGTCTAAATTGATTCACTTATGTAAGTTTAGAGATTTAATTGATAAAATTACAAGTCTCAATGTTTATTCAAATAAAATATAATAGGGTTTAAATTGATAGACTAATAAAAATACAAGATTTAAATTGATATAATTATTAATTTAAAGTTTAAATTGATACAACCAAAAATTCAAAATTTAAGTTATACAATTATTAATTTATGGTTTAAATTAATACAACCCCAAAGTTTCGAGTATATATAAATTTATACTAGCCTTTTTATGCATTATTAGTTGAATAAAGAAAATTTATAATAAATGAAAGGTAAAATTGGGGGGGCAGAAATACAAATCTATATAAATATTGGGGCTCACATGCATAAAAGAAAAAAGTCCTAGATTTCCGCCGGATTTTGATAATTGTAAATCTTTGGTTAATTAATATAATTAACCCTAGTTTTGGCTGCTAATGCAAACTATAAAAACCGAAGCTAATCATCAACTTAACTGTTTCTCGAAGAATATTTATATATAGGGTTGGTTAATTATTTGTTAATCAAATTCAATCTTATTAGGGAGTAATAGCATGTATTAAATAAAAACGTAGGAGAAAATTGATGCTTTAGGTTGATAAATTACCCATAGATTAATAGTCAAAATTAAATAATGAGTTACATAAAAATTTATGACTTTTGACATCACGGGTTTCGAGTAATTAGTGACCTCACTCCTTGAAAATTTAGGATTTATTTGATAGGTAATTTGACAATAGAAATATGAAAACAAGATATTCAATGAAAATATAGTTATATTTTATGTTTTGAGATCTATAACTATAGCATATTCAAAAATTGGATTGTAGTTTAAACAACGGTTCGAAATGTGTTTGATAATATATTTATAAATCTGCCAAACCAGTTGTAGTTATCAACTTAATATTAAGTTGAATATAAATTATTATTAATAAATTATAAACATGTTTTAGTTAAAGAAGTTATATATTTATTATTTTGTAATATTATATAATTTATTATAAACTACCTGATACATATTTAATTTAAAAAAATAATAGAGTTTATAAAATAAAATATTATAACTCAAGATGCTTTTATTTTTTTTAATGGAGTACGAGAGGTCAAGAAATCATTAGGCGTACCTACTTAAATATCTCAATTAGGTTGACACATTCATAATGCTGTCATCACATCCCAGTCCAAAAAGATATCATTGATAAAGGAGAACATACAAGGACAAGAAAGTCCAAAGTCATGTTAGTACAAAAAGAAGGAGAGGTTAGAGAAAAGTCTTCCAATTGAGTGCAATACAAGAAGTATCTAGATAAACTAAAATGATTAAAAAAAAATCTTTTTTAAGAATTTGAGTTATTTAAACCACAAAATTCTAAAACATATTTCAAAGATAAAATTTAGATCGTCAAAGAATAAAATAAATCTAAAAACATAAAATATAATTTAGATAACCAACCAAGTAGAAGACATTTTAATTTTAAGGAGTTATGAAAAATATTTTTTTAGTAAAGATATTTTTCTCTTACATTTTTTTTTTAAAAAAAATACTTTAAATTATAAATAATTTTGGTTGTACATATATTCAAATGTGATTAACTAACGACAAATATGTTTTCTTTTCTTTTACGGTATATTTTAGAGGTAAGTTTCGGTTAATAATTTAAAAAGTCATTTAAAATAATCTCTATTATAATATATTCTTCAAAATTAGTTTTATTGATTTTTATAAGAAAGAAATTGGTCGATCATCCAAAATTATTGAATAAGCTATATTAAACCATCTTTAAACCACAATTTTTTTCAAAGATATTTATAGAAAACTAATTTCTGTTTAAAAAGCATGTTTTTAGAAAAAAAAAATTCAAAACACACATTAATTTCTTAAGTATGATGAGATAATTATTTGGTTAAAATATAACTAGTAGTGTCATTTTGGTCTTTGGTTAGTCTTGTGACATCTTTTATCTGTCTTTGTAATATTTTGTGACATTTTTAATTTCTCTTTGTAATATTTTCATCTATGATGATTTAATCTTTATATTTCTTAGTAATGTAACTATGATATTAAATTTTCGTTGACGTGTTGATATTTTTATTGATATTTTTACATTTTCATGAATTCAACATCGACATGAGGGATAAATATAAGAAACGTGTTAACTTGTTTAAAAAAACATAAAAATTTTATGTATCGATTGAAATATTTTTTTGAAGTTCTTTTTTTTTGTTTTTAAATTTTTTTTAAAGACATGCCATTCGATCGATATCGATATTTTGTTCATATTTCCATCAACATTTTTGTTAAATTAAGAATTAGACAATCTAGACCTTGAATGTAACACGGTTTTCGACTTAAATCTTTTATTACAACTTGATTGAAAAAGTTTATGTAATGAGAGAAATGAGCAAGTCACTAATCATTCTATATTGACCCTTGATAAATCATTAAGACAATGAAAAAGTTAAAGATAAACTTTGGAAAATATAGGTTCTAAGTTTCATAAAATCATTCTATAATTTTTTTAAAAAGAATGAGTCAATGTGCAAGTAAATTTGATTTGAATAAGCAAAAATAATGTAATTATCTCATGTTTTCTAAATTACACGAAGAAATTTTTATCCCCAAAACCTATTATGAGAAACCCAAAATATTACTAAGATAAAAGTGTGGGTATATATATATATAGGATAGGGATGACTAAAAACATAGTTATTATGTTAAAATTCTACTGTAATTATGCAAATTAGAGACTTTAATTATATTAATGGCTTACAAAAAGTGGGGTGAGTTAAATTAATTAGCACTTTAAAGTAATTTTAAAAGTTACCAATTATACAAGGGGGTATGATGGTGTGTGTGATATGGAATTAATTATAATCCCAACTTTGATAGATAGATTAGGTTAACTTTAATATCAACATTAAAATAATATAAAATTATGTGTATTACCTAATGAAGTTGATAATAGTGGAAAATGAAAGATTAATATAAATTGGAGAATAGTTTAATTAATAAATTTAACTAATTGCACACTGATTAATATACCTCTAATTAAATAAAGCCACATATACTCAAGAACAGTCATTAATTATAAAGCATCTTCACCACTTTTGATTAGTTTTACACAAATCATTGTGTTATTTGGCCTTATGACTAATTGAGAGGGTTTAGTAATTATGTATTTTAAAGAGAAGGATTAACAAATTAAAGTGTTCTAGCCTGATAATCAACAGCAATTCTATAATAATAGGTGTACAAATGATTGAAAGTTTTTTGGTAAAATTACCATATTAATTATTTAAATATGTAACCCAACAAAGAGGGAGTTTTTTTTTTTTTTTTTTTTTGACAATTTAATTATAAATAAATGAAAGGAAAATTATTTTAAATAACAAATTTGTTGAGAATATTTATAAATAATAGTAAGATATTACGGTCCATTTGCAATAGACCGCGATAGACTACTATCTGTAGACATAGTAGTCTATCACAGTATATCGTAGATAGACGGTGAAATTTTACTATATTTGTAAATAGATTCAAAATCACTTTTAATCCCTGAACTTTTATGAAAATAAGAATTCAGTCCCTGAACTTTAGATTGTAACGATTTAGTCTTCATACTTTCAATTTTGTAACAACTTAGTCCCTGAACTTTTCTATGTAACAATCTAGTCCTTGAACTTTAAAATTTATAACAATTTAGTTCTTATTGTAAAAATTAATGTTAAAGTTTAATGAGATTTCATGCATAAATAAATCATTAAACTAATTAGAGACTTAAATTTTTACAAAATATAAAGTTTAAATCGTAAAGTAGTAAAAATTGACATCTAGTTTTGATGATTTTTTTTTTTTAATGTTAGGGATTAAATTGTTACAATGTCAAAAGTACAATGATTAAATTGTTACATACTAAAGTTTATGGACTAAATTATTACAAGATTGAAAGTATAAGGACTAAATCGTTATAAATCAAAGTTCAGGGACTAAATTGTTACTTTCACAAAAGTTCAGGATCAAAAGTGTTTTTTAATTTTTGTAAATATTTTAGTTCATTTTTCTATATTTAAAAGTAACCCTAAATGAAAGATGAAATATAAGTTTTTTTTTAAAAAAAAAAAATTGGGTAATGAAGGTACAAATATAAAGGTACAAGATAATTTGAAACATTGAATGAAAATCTAAGGTTCAATGGAATTTTGTTCATGAAGGTACAATGGGGAGGTATGTAGGGAGATTTATGAACAATGATGGATAAAACCCTAAAATATCTGCAATTTTATTTATTTATTTTATTACTATTAATTATTTGTTTATTAGATTATTATTATTGTTATAATTTCCATTCAATGATGAAGATACAGGTGGAGGGAAGGAAGATTTAAAAACTATAAACTATGGATGAAAATTTAAAATTTACCAAACTTTCATTTATGGGATTTTTTTTTAAAATTTATTGGTAAATTTATAAATGTGCATAAATGGAAGAGATTTTGAACTGTGGATGAACCTAAAATTTATTTAAGTTTAATAATAGTAATTTTTCAAAAGTTCAACCCCATCGGAATTCATTTCGTTTTTTATTTTTGTTTTTTAAAATTATCTATTTTCTCCTCATTTATTATAATTATTTGCATTTTCTTAAATACGAGGGTTGAATTCTTAGCCAAATTCTAAAAATAGAAACGAGTTTTTAACAACGGTTTTTTTTCTTTTTAATTTTCAAATTTTGGCTTGTTTTTTAACCGTTAGTAAAAGTAGATAACTAAATAGGATTTGAACCGATAACCAATCAGTTAATAGTCATCTGCTCTACAACTAAGAGTCTGTTTTGATTGACTAGAGAAAAAATATTTTTCAAAAAAGTCATTCTTATTTAAACTATTTTGATAAAAACTATTTAAAATAAACTTTGAAAGTATTTCAAAAGTCGTTTTGAGTGGTTTTTAAACATTTTAATATTTTTCAAAATGACTTATTTTTAAAATTAAATATTTGAAAAATTAAACGAAACACATTTTAAGCTACTAAGGAACAGCAGATGGATAGAAACTCTAACAAAATATATATATATATATATACTAGTTGTGTTGTCATTCTTTAGTCGAGAGACGAGAGAACCAATTTGAGTATAGTTTAGTAGATAAGATACGAAGTACAATTTTATAAAGACGATTGATTTGATTTTCATTCTATATATGTAATTGTTGAACTAAAAAAAGTCGTCGGTGAAGAAAAAAAATAAAGAAAATAAAGAAAAAGGGCAGAATAGAACAGCCCACCAACCAAAGAGCAATATAATTACATTCCAAATAGGGAAACAATAGAGTACTTCTCTTTCTCATATTCTTAAATACATAGAATGATAAACCTTGGCATGCAATGTGGTTGACAACATTATGAAAAATGTAATCAATAAAAGTGTAATTTATATCCATATAATTTCTTTTATATGCTATAGTTTTAAAATTAATTAATCTTCTCCTTCTACCCAACAATTAAATTATTAAAGGATAATTATAGGTTAATTATAATGTGTGTCAAAATACGTATATTTAATATGTAATGAAGATTATTTCAAATCAAACAAATTAGATAACAATAATTTTGTATGTTTCTTAAAAGGTAAGTGTATAATGTTGTCTTTTCTTCTTCTTTGATGTCTTCAAATGTACAACAATGAAGATTGCAATCACTTTATATATATACAAAACTATTATTTGTTTTGATATTACGAAAGACGGGAGAATCGAACCTCTAATCTCGATATTGATAGTATAAGATTTTATTTCAGTTATCTGTTTTATTGATATTTAATATCCATTTTTATTATGAAAAAAACTATACGAATTAAATTCCAAGTTAATTTGTTTAATCTAATTATTAGATTAAGTTAAAAAATAATTGTCATAAAAATTTAGATAATAGGTTTTTCTTATATGAATAAGTGGCTTTACTAAACAAGATAAACGGTTAAGATTTTACCATAATATTGATTTTTTATGCACAAATTCACAAAGGTTATGTTCTAGGATACTATTGCATCATAGTTAACCCCCTTTACAACGTCTTGATCGAAGAAAAGGTGTATATATTTAACTTGTTGAACTATACTCAAATGAATATTTTAATCGGATCATTAGTATGAATATTTATTTTAATTTTTTTAGTATAATAGAAGTGGAGAGATTTGTCAACTAAAGTATAATCGCTAAAAGTACATGAATATTTATTTGACCGCTACACAAAGTAAGCTATGATGTAATTACCAAAGTAAATAATATTTCATAAAAAAGCTTAGGGTCTATCAATAAACAACCAAAGCTAGGTAAAAAGGTGATCTATTAATTTCAAATGCAAAGAAAATTTAACTAGTGATTACTTTTATATGCTAATGACACATATTTTAAAGCCAATCTCAATTTCACTTCCAGAAATCAAGGTTCATTTTTCAACTTAACCAAATTTTCTAATCATTAATTAGGGTTGTAGGTTTTGTGGACTAACTTTTTAGTGGCAAAAAATCAAAACCTACAAAAAAGCTAGTTTTATAAGCCAAAGCATTGTTCTTTAGTTAATTAAAAAGGACATATGGCCCTCTTTATTTTGCAATACATGCATCATCTCAAACTTAATTCAAATCTCTATACAACAATTCATTGAAATAAGTAGATATTATCACTTTCTTACTTTATATTCATTGAATTTCCAATTTTTTTGGTTTTAATTATTAGTAGTGTGATCTGAGCCTAAAAAATTTTGTGTTTGTGAATGTAGATTCTGATTTGATGTTAGAATCTAGGGTTGATTTGGACATAAACTAAAACTATATTATTGGATTTATAAAAAAAGAATGATTTTTTATTTACAAAATCCATATATATATATGCCTATATTTTTGGGAAACTTAAACTTAAAAAAAGAAATTATTAAAAAATCATCTAAAACTTCCATAATTGATGAATTTAGCATATATATAGTTGACATCATCTCACTACATTGGAAATTATTAAAAACATGTCACAAATGTTGTAGATTTTGATTTGACATCAAATTTCAATTGTGTTTGACTTGCACCCATTTACTAAACTAAAACTATTATTAAATATTGAAATTGTTTTATAAAGGATTCAATGAAATTTGGACAACTTAATATAGAAATAATTAATAACATTTCATAAGATTTTTTGAACCAGTGAATTTAAGCTAATCAAAATTTCTACCATTGTAATAGATTATTTTTATTATTCGTAATTTACATAATCGACCCACTTTTTCAATTTCTTTATTTTTGTGATTTCATTTCTATTTTTTTCCCTTAAAATTTAAACCTATATACTCTCTCTTTCTTTTTTTTTCATATTCTTAAAGATATACTTTTGAATTCTTTAATAAAAAATATATTAAAATTATTATTGAATATTGAAATTGTTTTTCAAAGCGTTTATATGAAATTTGGACAAACTAATATTGAAATAATTAATAACATTCAAAATCGGTAAATTTAGGCCTTCAAAATTTAGACCTTAAAAATTTAGGCCATGTTAATTGCAACAATAATAATAAATTTTTTTATTATTTATAATTCACATAATATTATTAATTATTTTTTTGGAATATATTTAAATAATGGACCCCACTTTTCATATTACGATTGATTGAGGAAATAAAAGTAGCCTTTAACATATATATAAGTTGACTTTCTTTTTCAATTTTTTTTATTTTTTTAATTTCATTTCTAATATATTTTTCTTTAAACTTTAAACCTATTTACTCCCTCTTCAGTTCATATTCTTGAACATATACTTCTGAATTTGAATTATATAATAGTTTATAGCAACCTAACTTACCACATATTTCTACACATTTAAAATCAAATGTCACATATATAATTAATGTATTTGTCACATTTATAAATAACCTACACTATGGAACATTCTAAATACCCCTTAAATTAATGACTTCACTTAAAATGACATTCACTATATATAGTTAATAATATGCCCTTAAATCATGTCTTATATGCAATTTTAAAAGATCTCCCATTTTATTTGTCAATGAGTTAAAACCCTAATGCCAACATGCATCACAAAACCCCAAAATCATCTTCACCGTATGATAATACACAGGCCAAGTTGCTATTATTCCAAAACCAATAACCCTAACCTTTATCCATTGATTGTGAGAGCATGGTCCCAAATTTTGATGGCATGAAGGAAAAAAAAAAAAAAAAAAAAAAAAAAAAAAAAACACCCAATTCTACCTTTTTCTTATATTATCATTTACCCTTATAATTTAATTTTAATTTTTTTAACTATGTCACAATGAAACTTTAGGTTATATATATATATTTTTTCTTATATCATATCAATGTGAAATTAATTGAAATGAAACATTGAGTGTATGTAGGATTGAGATCTTGATTTTGCTCTTTTGAATTAAAATTTTTTCACTCTCATTCTCTCTATTTGTTAGAGAGTATAGGGCTCCATCTCAAAACCAATTGGCAATGAGAGGAGTAACCCATCTATCCTATAGAGTCTCCTTGGTTTTTCCAATGTGGGATTCTCAACATGTCCCCTCAAGATGGTGCCTCTTTTGGGTTCATCAATCTAGATTGGATCACAATTTCTTCTTATTGGATCGACACCACCCGTTTGGGCTTTATGGGCTCTGATACCATGTTAGAGAGTATAGGGCTCCATCTTGAGGGGACATGTTGAGAATCCCATATTGGAAAAATCAATGGGACTCACACTCTTTATAAGATAGATGAGTTACTCCTCTTATTGTCAATTGGTTTTGAGATAAAGTCCTATACTCTCTAACACTATTCTTTCTTGTACTTGACTCTATAGTAGTGAAGTTGTTCGAGAGTTGAGAATCCAATATGTTTGGATGATAAGTTTTTTTTGATAATTTCTGCTGATTCATACAAACAAAATGTCAAAAAAATAAAAATTGGGGCAGATTATATTTAGAGGTCAAATTTAGGTGAATAAATATAATATATAGAGACAAAAGAAATGTTAAGTAAACAAAAGAAATGAAAGGGGAAAAAAAGTGAGATGTTGGAGATCGTGTAGTCAATTCTGTTCAAATTGCACGCTATCCAACTATGAGTGGGAAAGAAAAAGCCACATAAGTTTTTCAAAACATCAATAGTTCCTTTTTTCACATCAACCATTTTTGTCAACATTCAACTAAAGAGAAAAAAAAAATAAATATTGTAATAAATTTTCGTCCACATGTCGATGTTTTCTACGATACTTTCACGATTTCATAGATTCGATACCGATTTGAGGTGTGAATCAATATTTCGATTTTATCACAAAAAATCCATGAAACGTAAAGAAATAAGCAACAAAATGTTACTAATATAAATATAATATAAATAATAAACATGTTAATTTATTTAAAAATAATAAAATTTTTATTTAACTATTTAAATTCATCTTTTTGAATTTTTTGTTTTTTAATTTCCTATATATATAATAATAATTAAAAAAAAAAAAAACTTGTCTTCTCTCTCCCTAGAAGTCATCGTCGCCGTGATAGTCGCCGGAGCATGAGATACTAGCGCGGTGGTTGTCCCTTTTGTGCCTTTTATATCACTCCCCTTTTTAACTTTAACCACCTAATTAACTAACCCTATATTACCATCTATAGGAAATTTAATGATTGAAATTAGAGTTGTTTTAATTACCATTTTTAAATTCTCTTTTAAACATCAAATAGGACACATTTAATTTGTCTTTATATTACTACTAAGCTTAAAAGCTTAAGCTTGGTTACGATTTTTTAGTTTGAAATTTTTGAAAAATGAAATGATATTTCAGGAATTTATACAACACAAGACTTCATACTTTAATAGCATACTAAAATAATTATTGTTAGATGTTCATTATTATAGCCTATTTGAATAATTTCTCATAGGATAAGATTATGATCACGCACAAGTTGAAGGGTGAACGGTCCCTTGATCTCTAACTTTCATATGTAAAACATAAAGTACATGATTACTCTCCTTAACTTTTTATTGTGATAAATTGAATGTATATATATTCAATGAAAAAAAAAATTACACATATTATTCCTTCTTTTCTATCTAATTGACCGAATCACTATCTATTACACCACGAAATTAAGAAGCTTAAAAAATGAATTGCAAGAACATTATTAAATGAGGTTGCTACAATAATATATGTAATGTCGATCCTTAACATCATTACATGCATGCAATTTCAATATCATTTGTGTTCTATTAAAATTTGAAAATTTTATTGAATAAGGTCATGTCAAAATGTGGTTGTCTCTTAATAAATATTATATTCAACTGTTGTTTTAGCCGATGTCAAATAAAAAGCTCATCACCCATGCAAAATTAGGGTTTTTTTTTCCTACTAGCTCTTTTTGTCTAACTGTAATTTTCAAAATGAGAGACAAAGTTGGCAGAGAAAAGGAAGCCAAGAAAAAAAAATGGTGGAATGGTCAAAAAAGAAGAAGCAAAAAAAAAGAAAAAAAGTAACTTTGTTTTTCCCTTTTGGTTATTTTGTTGTTTTGCATGGTTTTTTTTTT
The DNA here is from genome assembly GCF_027475165.1 of Benincasa hispida. Lineage (NCBI taxonomy): Eukaryota > Viridiplantae > Streptophyta > Magnoliopsida > Cucurbitales > Cucurbitaceae > Benincasa > Benincasa hispida. Next base: position 48,335,872 of record NC_143486.1, read on the forward strand.
TTTTTTTTTTTTTCAAATCTATGCTTTGTGGTTGCAGATTTTTCCATACAAAAAAAAAAAAAAAAGAAAAAAGAAAACAAGTGTTTTGTAATATATTGCTAATGAGTGGTTGTTTTCAGGTGGCTTTGCCGGCCGGAAGACTTAAAATGCTTTGTTTTTAAGTCAAAGAAAAGAAGCCTTTCTTCATAAAAGGTGATGCAAAATAGAGGGACAAAATTGTAGCCTTTCTCTTACACACTAAACAACCCTAAAATTGTTTCACATTTCTCGATTCATTCATTCGAGACCCTCAATTAAAAAGTAAGTTTAACTTTACGATAATTAATATGTATTTTTTTTCATTTAGATCTGAGGTTGGATTTTCCACTTCATGAAACCAGAAGTGGATCCAGAATTTTTGTTCGATAGGAATTTTGTAAAAATAAATAGAAATATTTTAATGTAATATTTTACAATTGTCTTTAGTAACACATCTAGAAATTATATAATGATGGCATAACTTTGTATAAAAATATTTTTGAACACATTAGTATACATAGATATTAGTTTAGAAATAGTATTGGTTTCTTTTTGATATGAATATACACACAAAATATTAAATATTTAACTATTCACTGAAAATTAAAAAAATACTTTTATTAATATCTGATATTAAATCAAATTTATAAAAGTAAACAAGAAATAATCTAAATTTTTGCTTGGAAATTTATTTTAAATAACAAAATTACTGAAATTATTTATAAATAATAGCAAAATATCATAATCTATCTACGATATACAGGTAGTAGTCTATCGTGATATATCGCAGATAAGCAGTAGGTTTTTCCTATATTTATAAATATTTTAGTTCATTTTCCTATATTTGAAAACAATCCTTTTTGCTATGTATTTAATAATGAAGAAATAATTTAAATTGTTACTATTACTTCATGTTTCTCAATTGTGTTAGGAATAGATTTTGAATTCTAAACAAAATATAGTTTACAATGTGAGATTAATATATTCAAATTACTTTATATATAAAAATAAGGTTTGATATATCTTTTAACCTAAAACGAATTAGTATTTTTCGTTGAAAAATTATGTATTATTAACAAATGTAAATTTATTTATCTTAAATATACAAAATTATTTAAACATGATTTAATTTATCTTTATTTATATTTGATACAAAACGAAATTAAAAAATCAACTAAAGCAAAAGATTATATATTTATATTTTTTCATGTTCGAAAATTTTGAATTCTAAAAAATATAGTTTAGAATTAATGGAAGTTAGAAGATTCTAAAAATTAACTATTAATTTTAAGGAAAATTATTTAAATGATCAAATTGTTGAAAATATTTATAAATAATAGCAAAATTTCACTACAATGACCAAATTTATATTAGCTAACCTATTACTAAATGTAGTGTTAAAATCATCGAATTTTTTTTCTTCTCAATAAACATGTCAAATTCTTATTTATTTAACCTCTTAAATGTTAAAAACATCAGAAAAATTACAATTTAAAGTTTAGATATTATATAGTAGACTCTTTTGTAAATTTGGAAATTAAAATACAATATGATATGAACTTTAAACTAATATAACTTGATCGAGTCCTTATTGTGTGTTGACTAAAAAAATCAAATTCCATAACATAATTAACGATATGACACAAAAAAACCTTTTTAATATATTTTAATTAATAATACCTACCTACAAACACTACAGAGGTGCCCCTAAACTTATCGTATTTTATATTTTTTATATAAAATTTAAGTAATATTTAACGAAATATATATATTAGAAACCATCGTTTTTTTTTAACGTCAAAGGTGGTGCAGTGGTAAGGAGGGCATATATTGAACTTGCATGGGTTCGAATCCCTTTTAAAATTGAAATCTGGTGTAGGTTGTTAAAGAAGAAAAAATCAGCAACAATTTCAAAATAATTTTCCATTTTCTCGTCAGGATGTGTCATACCATTTATAAATAAATTTCAAAATTTTTTCAATCCTTTTAATTTTCATACCTTTAACTCTATATCAATATGGAGAGGTATTTTAAAAGAAAATAATAATAGAGACCATAGAATCATCATCTAAAAAAGAAAACACACCTCTAATTTTGATAGATTTTATATAGAAATCAATCTAAGAGACCTAGTTGTAGATCGTGATCAAAGAACTAAATTTTCTAAATATAATGTTAATATTTAATATCGAGTTTGTAAAACATATTTACAACAAGATTTTTGTCAGCCTTAGAACCATATTTTTCCATTCAAGAAATTTGGATCGATTTCAAGACTCATAGAAGACAGTTATAATTTGTACTAAATTAGTTAATCTATCGAACTATAAATACCTTTTTTTTATCTTTCTTTATAATTTTTTGATTGCATAGTGCCCCTATACAAAATTCCTAGCTCCGCTACTACCTACAAAATAATAATAATAATAAACCCACCAACTTCACTACACACAACCTAATGAGTAAAAACTTATCCCATCAAATATATATATGGTGCTATATTTTAAAAAATTAACCTAAACATATGATTATATACTAGACTAAAATAAAATTATCAGTAAGAAACTTAATGATTGAGTACAATATCTTTATATGTTTAAATATAAACTACAAGTTCAATTCCAACCCCCTATTTGATAATTATTTAGGCAATGTTTAGTAACCAATTACTTTTTTGTTTTTGTTTTTTAAAATTAAGCTTATTTCATCCATATTTCTTATAATGAACTGCATCTTTCTTAAGTACAATAGTTGAATTCTTACCCAAATTCAAAAAACAAAAACAACTTTTTGAAAGCTACAACTTTTTTTAGTTCTCAAAATTTGGCTTGGTTTTTTAAACCATTGGTGAAAAGTAGATAACAAATGAAGAAATTTGGAGGTAGAAATAGTGTTCATAGGCTTAATTAAAAAAGAAATGGTTACCAAATATGGCCTTAATTTTTAGTTATTTTTTATTTTTTAAATTAAATACACTATTTAGGCAACATCTATCTAATGAGTTCTTTGTTTTGTATATAATTTTAGGAGTGTTGTATAAAAACCAAGTTAAAAATTGAAAATTAAAAAAAGTTTTAGAATCTCGTTATTCTTTCCAAAATTTATCTAAGAATTCAAATATTCTTAGCTAGGAAAAATTAAAGTCATAGTAAAAAAGTTGTAAATTTTCCTTCTTAAAAAAGAAAAAACATTCAAAAATCAAATGGTTATCAAACATAGTTTAAGTTTTTATGTTTTATATCTAAAGTCCCTAGACTTTTTTTTTTTCTTTTTTTAAAAAATGCATTATAGTTCATTGAATTTTAAATTTTGTGCCTAATATGTTCTTGAACTTTAAAAATATCAAATCCTTGATATTTTGATTTTGAATCGAATAGGTCTTTGATAGTCAAACTTTTAAAAAAATAATGAGAATATAAAATTGAATTATGTATTAGAACATTAATCTTTCAAATTTTCGTGTTCTAGGCTAATTGATCTTAAGAAATATGAAATAAGTCACCAATTCATTAGACACAAATTAAAACTGAACGTTAAGAAACTTAATTACCATACATTACATTATAGTTTAGAAACTTATTAAGCACAATATTTATATAAATGTATGCAAATTTGCATTAGTATATATGGGGTCTCTTCATTCAAAATCCCAACCACATATTTACCAAGTAATCAAAATGTTTTTCCAAAAAAAGAAAAAGAAAAATGTAATGAAAATATCCACTTTTTGGGTGACAAGAAGGGAACCCTATCTATTTATTAATGAATACATATTTTAAAATATAAAATAGCCATAGCTTTTTGGCATTATCTTCTAGTAGACAGGATCCCTATCCTCTTCAAAACAAAGGCTGTATTTAGGAAACATTTGTTAAATTCATTTATAATCCCATGCATCCTTTTTAAGGAACAACCTTCCTCAATTCCTTCATTCATAGATATTATAATATTGCTTCTAAGATTTAATTGACCATGCATAAATACTCTAAATATAGTCTATAGTTATGGTTTGGTTCTTTATTGACAAACATATAACCCTATATTGCCTATAATAATACATGGCATTCAAATTCTTATATATAGTCCATTCATTATACTCTCTTTAGTCGTGTCAATTTGACTATTCTAATTTTATTGAGTTGTTTTGAACAAAAATAATTAGTTTTTATTTTAGAATATGTTTTTTTTTTAAAAAAAATCTATTTCTAAAAATTTAATATTTAATATCCTTGTTTGTTTCACGATATTCCACTTTTTTAAACATAGGATATTATTATAAAAAAAAAAAAAAAAAATTAAAACTCATTTGACGCGCGTTTTCTAATACCCCTCCATACAAATGAGATTTTAATACTTAGGAGATGTATAGCCCGATTATTTAATATTAATTAATTATTACTATTACTTTTCATTAATTATTGAATATAAATTTATAGTATTTAGACTTAATAAATTTCAATTAATACGTTTACAAATATCTTTAACTATTAACATAAAATTATTATTATTATTCTAATTAATTTATGTATTTTTAATTATTGTTAGTAATTAAATAATTTAATTAATTTTTAATTAAAAATATTTATAAAATGATTGAATAATTAATTAATAATGCTAAATTTAATTATTCGCTACATCAGTTGTTCTTTTACATTTAATTAAATAATTATTTAGTTTTGATTTCTATATACAAAATTGGTAAATAAAAAATATATATTTAATTTCTAGACATTAATCATCTTGCATATCCAAATATAGACTTTAATTGTCATAGACATTTACAATTCAGACATTCAATATTCATATCTATGAAATAATATATGCGATCTAAATGACCCACAAGGATTACTACTATATATGTGTATGTATATGATATCTCTTTGAAATTGTATGTTCTTGACGAATAGAAAAGAAAACAAGCAAATTGTTGGTGTAAGAAATAAAAATACTTGAGAACAAAAACTTATATATGAAATGTGATTAAGAAAAAACAATTTCAATTTAGTATAAAGTAATTTATTCTCAATATATAATTAAAACTCAAACAATTAATTTAAAAAAAAGTCTATCTCATATACGTAGAATCACATGTGATACGTGTTCAAACTGAAAAAATATCTAGTATTACAATCGTCCATCCCTATTATTCGAAAAATCGTGTAAAGTCTATGGATTAAATAATATATCTTTTAATGACATGTCAAATAGTGAATAAAAATAGTATACATACTATTATTGTACTAGATTTTTTCTCGTTTAATTTTTACATTCTCATTCTTTCGTATGAAATGCAATAAAAAAAAAAAGAAGGCTATTTTTGCGAAAGGAAAAAAAAAAAAAAAAAGAAGGAAAATTTGTGGTTTTAAATGAGAGTTTGTTAAATGAAATTGGAAGCAAAAAGCTACAAGGCTATGAGTTTATTAGGGTAAGTTCATTAAAGTGTGTAGGGAGACTTCATTAAATTTGTATAGGGAGTTGTAGGGATTTGCATCAAATTCAGAACTTTTTTTTTCTTTTTTGTTTTTTTGTCAAATAAGACCTTAATTGCAAAGCAAACTTTTGAAGTTTTCTTGACTTTCTTTTCCCAATAATAAGTTTGATAATTAATTGTAATTATTAATACAGTGCCAAAATTCTTTTAAGAAAAGAAATCTTCTCAAATCTCTCTTTCATTATCGGTGATATTGAATGATTTAATTTTTAGATTGAAGATAGGTTAATTGACATATGAATATGTTAGTTATCACTTAACATGTGATAAAAAAGATAAAAATTGAAAGCTACAAAATTACATCAAAATTATTAAATAAAATATAAATAACATTCATGATAGTTCATATCACCTACTATGTAAGAATTAGAAATTGTAGGTCATTAACAACTATATAAAAAATTAAATCATTGTGGACTACTACATCAGTTTAAGTGAACGGGAATCGATCCACCATCTTCGAAATTGATAATTCAAACACTATGCTAGTTAAGCGTACTCATTTTGGCTGAGTTTAAGTGACCAATATTGTTAATGATGACACATATATCTTATTATTTTTACACATTAGTTGTGTCAATTTCCTTTAACAAACAAATCTTTTCAAGGATTTTTTTTTTTTTGGAAAAAAAGATTTAAAGTTTAAGATTAAAAATGAAAGTTCTCAAAATGGAAAATTAAAAGGATATTGTCCTTTTAGAAACTATTTAGGAAAATATTGTTGTTTTCAAACTATTTGTAAAAATATTATTTTTTTAAAAATAAGTCGAGGGTTGAAAATTCGACCTACATAGGTCGACTTTTGAAACCTCGACCTTCCTTTCACTTGTACATCGAACTTTGAACCCTCGACCTTGCCCTTCCTAACATTATTATTGAGTCTGTTTAATTATCATTCTGGAGACCTTCCTCTATCAAAAGATCGTATTTCTAAATTTTCATAAGATCCCCCTGGAATTCCTTCCAAAGTTTGTTTGAATAATTTTTATGGATTCTGTCATCTCAACTCTGACTAAATAACGAGCTAATGAATCTCCTTCTTTTTGTCACTGAACTTCCCAATCAAATTCGAGAGCGAGAGTTTGAGAGAGTGAGAGCGAGAGCGAGATAGCGAGATAGCGAGATTTTGATAGAGAGCGAGAATACCGTATAAATTTTCTTTTTTTTTTTCCTTTTTAATTATTACACATTCCACCTTCTTCTTTCTAGTTCTTTTTTTTTTGAATTTTCCATTTTATAAAAACAATTTCTAAAAATATTTTATTATTTTATTTAAACTCTAAAAAGAATAAATTAAAAAAAATAATAACTCATAAAAAAAATAAATTAAATATCTCATTTATATAAAAATAATTACAAAAATCAATGTGTCCCACAAGGCAGACGTCGTCGATTTCGAGCTGGTTGTCGTCGTTGACTTCGAACTTGAGGTTGCTCAGGTTCTTCTTGATGTTGCTCTAGTACCTCTGTAGGCGCTTCATAATATAAATACTCATTATGCTCTCCACGACCCCGACCATGTCCATGCACGTATGAAGACGAAGGACTAGCCTCTGAGTCATAATTTCCTGAACCAAATGTTGGCATCATCATCATCGGACTAACATAATTAGTTTGACTCTGCGTCTGCGTCATAGGGGGCAACTCTTCCACATTATGTGCAACCTCATCAAACTCATCCTCTTCTCGAACAGGTCCTCTACGTCTAGGAGCTGGTGGAGGAACAATTGGTATATCGTACATATAATGAATTTCCTCCATATAGCTTTGGTTGTCACTACATATAGCAAGAACCTGGTTCGGATCATTCGCAACCTTACAGAGTCTACTGTTGTTCGATCTCTGTGAATTATAAAACAATTAAAAAATATTTAAAATAAATTTAAATTAAGAATAATTAGATAATATTCATTCATTTACCAAATGACCCACAGGTGCTCCCGGACGAGTGACGTAGCGCCTTGTGATATTGTTCTACCAATGAATATATTCTGGAGTGACATCTGTGTCAAACTGTTCAAGAGAAACCCCCACTGCAATAAACTTTGCACGATAGTGCCATCGCACTACCAAATGTGCAACTTTTTCGGACCAATCTTCAGTCCTTAGGTCAATATCATGCAGTACGGGTTCAATATTACAAGGCGATGGGACATCCTGCTGAAAACCGAATTGTCTCATCACCCTGTCAAGAAGATGCCACTCACTAGTGTGAAAACATATGAGAGGACTCATCGTCCGCCATATGTTTTGACCATTCGTACAAAAATTAGGCAAAGTATGCACAATAATTTTGTACGGCTCCCAAATAACCTGAAACACAAAATATTATATTAGAGAATATTAAAGACAAATACAATAAAAATGTGAATAAAATAATCAATTAGGTTTAGTGTAATGTACCTGTTCAGGTTGAAGCAGATCAAACATGTATCTATACTGGTTGACTACATGTGTGGTTGTCCTAATCACACAAAATTTGTCTCTCCAACTAAATTTTTAAATTGATAATTTAGAATTTAAATTAACTAGATCAGTGATATAAAAATTAAGTTGAATTAAAACAACATACCGAGAACTGTAGGCTCGTCCAACTAACTGAACGTCATTAACATGATGTAGCTGTAGAGCCATTGTTGGAAATCGCTCCCAAGCCCATAGTTGCAAAAGTATGAGAGGCCCAACTATCTCTCGAACCTCAGGTTTTGTTGCTTTGCATAGTTGTCTATACAACCATGCCAAGCATGCTCCACCCCATGAATACCGCCCCGCATCATGGAGGTTAGCTAACAGTGGCAGGAACATCAAGTGAACAAAATGACTTGATTTATCTGAAAACAGACTTCCACCCATCATTTGTAGTATATATGCTCGCGCATATCTTATGACAGTTTCCTCGTCTGCATCATCTGTGAGCTCACGAAATTGTGTTCCTAACCATATTAAACTTAACCTCGATCCTTTAATCTTGTCGGCAGGTGGGGTCGCACTAAGGTACAGTTGATAAACTTCTAACCAGTCATCGATCACTCCGGTGCCCGGCTCACCGTCAACAGGTAACGCCAACAATACTTCTATGCCTTGTAGAGTGATAGTGTACTCTCCAACAGACATATGGAATGTATGCGTCTCGGGCCTCCATCTCTCGACCAAGGCTGTGATCAGATGCTAGTCCAACTGAATAAATCCTACCTCTCGACGTCTACAAGATATTTCTCCAGTAGTACGATCTCGCCATACAACATATGATCGACGAATGGACTGGTCGTACAAAACATCGGGATCAACAGGTCCTGGGTTTATCTTGACGCTCCAATGCATCCCTTATTTCTGCTCTTCTTTTCTCGAAATAGTTCACACATTTGAAGAATGTTATTTGAGCAAGAGCATTTATAGGCAACAACGAGCTCTTTTGAGGACTCCATTTATGCACTCTGATAGATTTATCGTCATCCACCCATATCTGAATCCTCCATCATGTACTTGAGTCCATTGCTCTAAACTAATGTTGTCAAAAAAACTTAGACAGCTCTGATTTATTCCTTTAATATCTTCAATTGCTTTGTTGAACTTTTGAATTTGAAACTGACACCCGACACGATAAACATAATTTTTAAATGAATTAAATTTATACTTTTTATTGAAGTTGCTGACGATATGTCGTAAGCAGAAACGATGGTGACATTTCGGTCCCCTCTAACCATTTGCTGGGTTGTTCACTGCTGCAATTATACCAACATGTCGATCTGAAATTAAACATATCTCTTCGTGTATTACAAATTTTCTCAGGTGTTTCATACTTAGTGATATCGAACAAGCCATCATACCGAGCGGTACTGTTCATATAACAAGTAGCAAGCATTCGGCATTCCATGCTTGCATTTTATGGCCGTTTGCTCACATTTTAACATGAACTATGAAGATTTTATTGAGGACTACTACAAATTATTGACGTATGCTGAATGTTACCCTCCTCAATTTCAACCTGTACTGCATGAAGATTACTGGATCACGCACCCTAATATGCCCGTCTTACATCCTGATCCATCGTTGTTGAGAAGACCTGGTAGACCGAAAAGTTCACGTTATCACAACGAAATGGATTGGACAGAACCAGCCACTCAACAACGATGTGGATTTTGTAACCAGTTAGGACATAATCGAAGGAAGTGTCATTCATTACTAAGATGGGCTCCGGATAGTTAGGGATTGAATAATAAATAATTTTTTTATTATATATTCATTTTATTGTATATTCAATTTTTTTATTATAATTTATTGTATATTCAATTTTTTTTTATAATAATCTACTGTATATTCAATTTTTTTTTTTGTAATCAATAAAGTTTTACATTATATAATCTAATATATTCAATTTATAGTATAATAATCTAATATATTCAATTTATTGTCTAATGATTATTCAATTATAGTATAATAATCTAATATATTCAATTTGTTGTCTAATGATTATTCAATTATAGTATAATAGTCTAATATATTCAGTTTGTTGTCTAATGATTATTCAATTATAGTATAATAATCTAATATATTCAATTTATTGTCTAATGATTATTCAATTATAGTATGATTATTAGCTATTTTTTCTCTTTATATATATATATATTTCTATGGAAAGTTCAAATAAAGTGAAGACTCTCGCTCTCTCCTAAGATCTCGTCTCTTAGTCTCGGTCTCTCCTAAGATCTCGCTCTCTCCTAAGATTTTTCTCTCTCACTCTCGCTCTCTCCTAAGATCTCGCTCTCTCAATCTCACTCTCTCCTAAGATCTTGCTCTCTCACTCTCGCTCTCTTCTAAGATCTCACTCTCGCTCTCTCCTAAGATCTCGCTCTCGCTCTCTTGCTCTCTCTCAATATCTCGCTTTCTCTGTTATTGTTGTTATTTTTTCATTAATAATTACTAGCTTTCATTTCTTCTGGAACAATCACAAACACTTTTTTGATTATGGATCTATTACCAGAAACTCAATGCATAATCTTAGCATTCAATGTGTATTCCTAAATAATCTCATTTTTCAATTATTCAACCATTTCATTTTACCAAGTTCAATGTTAGTCAGATTAGTCAATATAAACTAAATCTCGCTCTCTCCAACATTCTCGCTTTGAATCTCGCTCTCTCCTTAATCTGCTTCAGCCCACTTATCTCCTTAATCGCTTTGAAGTTTCGACATGTGTGTAACCTTCGACAACCTAATATACAAAATTTTGTTCGTAGACAAAGCTAATTCGGAATTGTCTTTCATTCCAAGGCATAACTTGTATCCATGCGCTTCATATTCGCCTTGAGTTCGCTCCCAGAAATATAGCCATCCCCACCCCCTCATGTCAATCCCACAAGCCTCCATCCAATTCGAAATGATAACAAAATGCATAGGTTGTTAGAAGCAACTCGAGTACACAGATACATATAGTATACCATCTCATTACTTTATTTCCTCTATGAGGGAAAAAGAAAAGTAATAAACCTGCAATCTCGAGGGCGGATGTGTGTCGAAACTTCAACCTTCGAAAACCTAAGCGAGATTTTCCTTGTTGAGGGTTGAAGTTTTGGCCTATGTATTGTTTCCAAGTTTTTCTTTGTTCGTCGAGTTTTCAACGTCTGACCTCCACATTAGTCGAGTTTTCAACATTCGACCTCTAGCTTCAACTCCCAAAACAACAATATTTCTCTAATCAGTTTCAAAACAACAATATTTCTCTAATAAGTTTTGAAAACAACAATATTAATATTAAAGGTCCGTTCTCAAAATGCCAAATATTCGAAGGTATTTTGTATAATTTGTTTTTTTTTTAAAAAGAAAAAACATGTTAATTTTGGTAATTCTTGTTTTGCAGACACTTTTCGAGTCGCAAACAATATTGTAGTGATCAAAGATACATCTCAAGATCAAAATGACATTCTACTCAAAATCTTAGGTTTGAAAGCAATATGTGTTTTTCTTTTAAAATTAAAAAAAAAAAAAAAGGAAACAACTTTAAATTCCTATTTTAAAAACTTTTCATTTGAGCATCCGAAAATAAACTAATTTTTTTTTTTTAAAGAAAATATTAATCAGTGTATCCGTTTTAGAGACTTGCACCTTCTACACATGTTGGCTTTGTTGATTATGAAAATTATTGAAAAAAAATTGCTATTTCAAACGGAAAAAAAATTTGAGTTGGTGAAATTAATATATTTTTTTAAAACTTCTTTTTCTAACGTCTTTCTTACTTTTTTTTTCTCTGTTTTTTTTATCTAATTTGGTTATTACATGGTGGAAGGGGTGTTTGCTGTGTGATTTCTGGTAGACGTAAGTTAAAAAAACCCAAAAATGTTGGCAGACGAACTGATAATTAGACGGTTTCAAACGGATTGCTATCTTTTTGTTGAATCCAATTGAAAATGTCTGGAAATATCGATGATTTGTGTTAAAAAAAAGGAGGTTTAACTTACGGTTAGAAATGGACTAAAAATATTTGGTTTTTTTTTTTTTTTTTTAATTGCATGCTATACAATTTTTACCGTAGGATTCAACAATATTCATCATCCTGCATTTTCTTCCATAAGGAATCTACCAGGTCCTAGAGAAAAAATAGCAGAGTGCTTAAATTTCTCGGAAGATTTAAATATACCAAAAAATTTAAGCATTCTATCTTCTTTTCCGTAAGAAATCGAGCAAGTGCCTACGGGAAAAAAAAAAAAGGCAGAATGGTTAAATTTTCTGGTAAATTTAAATCTACTAGGAAATTTAAGCACTCTGTCTTTTTTCTTGCAAGGAATCGACCAGGTGCTTACAAGAAAAAAGATAGAATGCTTAAATTTCCTAATAGATTTAAATTTACCGAAAAATTTAAGCACTTTGCTTTTTTCCCGTAAAAGAATCAACCAGGTCCTTACAAATTTTTTTTTACAGAAATGCAATATTTTAGATATTTCATTTAAGGATTAAAATTGCATGTTCGTATTGTGTGATATGTGTATGTATAGGTATTTATTATGGAGCCAAGAATATTGTCTCAAGACTACTTTAAGGCATAGTTGACCTCTAGTTGCCATCTAGTAAACACTTGTAATGTCGTTCTTAGGAAGTTAAGTAGGGTCTAGCTAGAAATGTTTAGGCAAACCATTTTTGAACCCATCCTGGATAGTAACCCTCCCTTAATAGTTAACTTATACACCATTTGCTTCTTAGGGAGGTGATGGATGAGAGGCTGAACGTCATTTCTTTTAATTTGTTTGGGACTAGAGCGTCGTTCGATAAGGAGGAGTTTGACCTCATCCCTAGAGTTAAAGTACGAACGAGAGCATGTATGTGAAGGGATTGAATCCCTTTGCCGAATCGTTTTATCGTTTTTGTTTCGATTTTTGAGAAGATGAAAAATACAGAAAAAAAAAATAAGAAGACATACAATGTCATACCCCTTCCCGGATTACCCTTCTAACACAAGAAGTGATGTGAAGACAAAAATTTCCAACCCTTTTGTGACAATTACTGCCAACATACTTCCATGAACTTGTATTCTTAGCACCTAATAAATAGTTATATCTCAATACAGATCAACAACCTATTCTAGCAACAGCTTAACACATAAAGTCTATCACAGAACACTCACATCCATATGTATATATCATTCCCAATAATATAAGTGTTCATGTTTACAAAAGTTGATTCGAAATTCCACCATGAACTCCCTAATATGTACAAACAAACTAGGGTTTAAGTAGAACATAGTGGACCACCTATACTTCAAAGTTTTTTGAAAATTCTTAATAGTAATTGACTGGTAGAACTGTTAGGCCTTGGAACATCGATTGAATAGAATCTTACTTACCTTATCATGCCTTCAGTAGCAAGGTTCCCACAGCAGAAGCATCCTCATATGAGATCACCTTGCATCCTATGATTCAATTTTACATTAAACAAAATCGTTGTACTAAACAGAATGTATAAACATTTAAATTAGGATGCATTAGGGAAAATATTAGGACAATTCTTACCTTTGTAGATTCTCCAAGTACCACTAACAATCCTCTCTAAGGTCCAACGAACGGATCTCCAAACGGTCTTGACCACGAACAACTCCTTGAGCGATCTCGAACACTACCACGAGAGTTACCTCGTTATTCTCTCGAATTCCAATAGAGGGATGAGTGGTATCCAACTATTGGGAGAGGGAGAGGAAAATAAGATTTTGGAGAGTAAAGAGAATTTATGGTTTAGAGAAAATTTTGCACAATAATGTTGAAGCGTTGTGTATTGCCAGAGTTTCTCTACAATAAGAATTGTGTATTCAGTGTATATCCAATGGGCCATAGGGAGGTCATTATATAGAAAAGGGTCAATGATCTTTCCCAATATATTTTTCTTTTCTATAATTAATTAAATAATATTTATTTAATTAATTAGCCTATTTAATTAAATAACACTTATTCAATTAATTAACCCAATTAAATAACACTTATTTAATTTTGATTTGCACAATAATTAAATAACTACATATACATTAAACCCAATTTAATGTATACATTTAATTATCATATACATCCCATGTATATGTACAAAACCTCTCTATTAATTAATTCTTTGTGAATCTAATTCACTTGAATTAATTAATTTGTATCTTATTCAAATATTACTTTTCAATTTGATTATAGATCATATCCATAATTAATTATATATTAATTACATTAATATATATTTTTCTAAAATTAATTTAAACAATTCAAATTATGCAATTTAAATATCTTCTAGTGAGCTAACAAGGGAAACCTGGTGGACCCATAGATCAGAAGCTCTAACGATATGAGATTAGTTGGTTAAACTCATTAACCAAGTTAATCAATATTCGTTAACTATGGGTATACTCTACTAAAGACCCACAATTGCACTATTCTCACTACAAATATATTTCTGTGTCCATGGATATTGACTAATACCAGTAAGTTAGTCCTTCACGAGTGTTCGCAACTCCAACTAGGTCAAATTACCGTTTTACTATTGGGTTACCTCTGAATCCCTAAGTACCAGTGCTCCTCTAATAAACAACCTATTTATGGTCCAACCAATAAACAGAAACCCCTCTCGAGTCAATGAGAGCGTAGAGCCTTTTGTTCAGATCCTGGAGACACCACTTAAGGGAACACTCGTCTACTTACCCTCAAAGAGGGAAGTAATGAATTCCATCTTGGATTATTATGTTTCTAGTTCCCCACTTGGTCTTTTCCCCAAAATGGTAGGAATTTTGGGTCGGCGAATTGGACACCCTCACTCATGTAAATTAAAGGACAATCCCTCATGAACAGAAGTTCATAATATACCCAGGATTAATTAAGATTAAGTTGCCTAGGTCATCCTATTGAAATAGAAACCTAACTAGACAACGGTGTTACATCTAGTGGTTACTATTTCACGGTCCAGTCTTATGAAAACTCATTGCATAGGATGCCCCCACTCGCGTGTCACCTACACGAACGTGTTGAATCATTAAGTTTGCATCACATACAAAGTGGGTCGTATCTATAATATTGCCAAGATAAGATACCCAACCTTATCCCTATAATATAGAATCTTTAGGCTGTATCTTGAATATTGATCCCTATATGTCTTCATATATAGTTCAAGACTAATAAGGCGGGAGAAAAGTACATAAAGTCGCTCAAAATTATGACCTCTGCAGGTCAGAAGAGGAAGGTTGAGCCAAGGGCTCCTAAACCTCAGCAAAGGCACCAGAACACAATTAATGCTTCACGTCATTGGGGACAGTAGGGCTCTCAGGTTGTGACTATCAAGGAAGATAAGTCGATCTATACTACTTGTGGTAGACGTCAATGGGGACGTTGCCTAGCTGGCACTTCGGTGTGGCCAGAAGGGGCATATGTCAGAGAAATGCCCAAGGAGAAACGTGCCGGAAACCAGGGGACAGGCCGTAAACTCGTTTCGGGGAGGCCCGAGTCATCAGCAACAGCAGGGTAGAGTGTTTTCTACCACTCGACGTGAGGCTGAGAAGTCAGGTGCAGTTGTGAGAGGTACGCTTCTAATCTTTAGGCACATGCT
Source organism: Benincasa hispida (assembly GCF_027475165.1). Lineage (NCBI taxonomy): Eukaryota > Viridiplantae > Streptophyta > Magnoliopsida > Cucurbitales > Cucurbitaceae > Benincasa > Benincasa hispida. Next base: position 48,351,438 of record NC_143486.1, read on the forward strand.
TTAGTTTTGTTTGACTCCGGTTCCTCGCACTCATTTATATCCTCTATATTTGTAAAGCATGGCATGTTAGAGTTAGAACCTTTGTTCTTTGCCTTGTCTATTTCCACTCCATCAAGAGATCATGCTAGCTACTAGAAAGATAAAGGTTAAGAAAATCGGACATGAGGATTTCCATGAGCAACGGAATTATTGTTCCAAATTTCATTCGTATATGAACATTAAAATTAAAATCAAGAAACGAAAACATACAGGCTATGCATAAAACGAAATTACAACATGCTTTACTATACGATCAAGGAAAAAATTGACATACCTTTGAAGACTCATCTTCAACACCCTTGATCATGAACGCTCGAACAATCAGCAAGACTGTAAACCCGAACGCTCGAACACTACGACCCTACACTATACGATCACAGCGACCACGAACAATCGACAACCACCACACCAACATTGCAAGCTCAACGAACGGCCTCCAAAAACATCGACGATGTCGAATTGAGTATGACACCACCACAATGGCTACCTTAGTATTCTCGGTGTGAGAATCCAGAAGTGTAGGCTCTGTGTGGACTTGGTTAGAGGACGAGACAGGAGGAAGAACAATCGTGTAAACGATTGAGCAAGTGGGAGATGAAAAGTCTATCGTATAGACGATGTCGAATCGTTTAACAGAAGTTATACGATCGTTTAACAACAACTCCTCGATAGCTAATCGGCTAGATAAGTGACTATCGTATAGAAACACTCCACGATCGTCTAGTCTCTCTTCAACTATTGTTTAGTAAATCTAATTTACTTGACAGCCAACCGTGAGAACTTTTCAAGAATGGTAATTCTCACTTATCAACTCCTAAATTTAGGAAAACATTTTACCTTTTATCTTACAGTTACCATGAAACTACCAATAACCCCCACTCAATTGGTTATTAGAGAAAAAAGAGATAATTATCTAATAATTAATATTATTATAAATATGTATGATAACCAACTTACCATACTATATTTATAACCTATATTTCTAATATTTCATCTCATGAAACATATAAACCATAACTCTTTTTCTATTAAGTGGTACTTAATGTAAATCTCATTTACATTAATCCTCCACTTGATGTATCTCATACACAACACCGATCATATCATATATAACCAAATTACCTCTTGTCAATTTAAACATTTCAAATCAACACCAAGAACTGATTCTCAACTTGAATCCATTGAGCTACCAAGGGGACCTTATGGACCTGTAACTCGAAGCTTCAAAGGTACGTGAATAACTGACTAAACTATTTAGTCACGAGATCCACCATCTGTTAACTGTCAGGCACTCCACTAAAGACCGACAACTGAACTCTCCTTACTACAGATATATTATGTGTCCATATCAAAAAATCAACAGTGCGATAGCCCTTCACAGATCACTCGTAAGTACAGTTAGGCCATTAACCGTTATGCCTCTATAGTTACATTTAACTCTTTAAGTACTACTGATCTCTCTAATGAACATAAGTCATAGTCCTACTATGACTGAGTTCTCTCTTCCAAAGAGAAGCTGTGGCCATTATGTTCAAGCCCCAAAATCAACCCTTAAAGAAGCAATCTATCTACTTACCCCTGCTTCGGGGAAGGAGTGAATTCCATCTTGTATAACTGAGTTCCCAGCTCCAAATTAGACAAGTCCCCAAAAAGGTAGGCATGTTGAGTTGAAAATCTGGCCACTCTCACCCATACTAATCAAAGGACCGCCCTCAAAGGCAAGAGTTCCCAAAACACTCAAGATTGAGGTCAAGTCACCTAGGGTCATTTAGGTGAGATGTAAGTTTCTAGTATCAATGATGTTATATATAGAAAAGAATCATCTCGAGATTCGGTTATATACAAACTCTAGGACCCCTCGCTTACATGTCTCGACATGAATGGTCAGGATCTACCATCTGTAGTAGTTCACAATACTTGCAAACCTTTACAAAGTGGGGCATAACCGTAGTATCACAAGGATCAGATATCCCTCCTTAATCCTTATACTGCAGACCTATTTAGGTTATCACTTAAGGCATGATCTGTTGGGAATGTCCTAGAACTCGTAGTTCGTGTTAAACATTCTATTTATCAATAATAATGACTTGTTGATTTTGCATCTTATTATGAAAATCCAATAAACATATCCTTGGCTATAGTCTGAAAACTGTAACTTTATATAATGACATAAACAAGAACAAATTAACAATATATAGCTTAAATGGTCTAATAAGTATATGGATGAAATTGCGTATCTCATCCTGATAATACTATTGGATACGGTCTACTCTGTAGTTGTTACAAGAAGTTGTAAAGTGCTACAAACGATGTGATCCACAGATCATTCATGTTGAGACATGTGAGTGGGGGTGTCTTATGCAATGAGTTTGCATATAGACTGGACCATGAAAATAGTGAGTTTTCTTTATAACGACTGTTTACTATTAAAACTGACTATTTCATTTATCAAATAACCTAGGTTAACCCAATCTTAATCCTGAGCTAGCTATGAACTCCTGTTTGTTCAGGATTATCCTTTGATCTGCAAATGGTGAGAGTAATCCAACAACACTACTCATTTAGCTTCCTATCTTGGGGATAAGACCAGATGAACAGCTGGGGACATAGCCTTGCAAGATGGAATTCATTCTTACCCGATTTAGGGTTAACAGATAGGTTGTTCTCTTAAGTACTGATTCCAGGTCTTGAACAATCGGGGCTCCACCTTCTCATGATAGAGAAAGGATCTAATTCATAAGGATTATGAATCAGAATTGTTCATTATAGGGTCAGTGGGAACTTAAGGAACAAGATGTATTCACAGGGGTAAAACGGTTATTTTGACCCAGTTGTGATTATGAACAACCTGTGAAGGATCGACTTACTGATTATGGTTATAAAGTGGACATAATATATCTATAGTGATGGGAGTTCAACTATGGGCTATAGTGGAGTGTCCCATTAGTTAATGAATGACGGTTAGATCGATCTAATGAATTTAGCCGATTAATCTCAAATCGTTGGAGCCCATGATCTGTAGGTCCGCGAGATCCCCCTACTAGCTCGTAAATGGTTAAGCTTCAGAGTAGCTTGAGAAATTAATTTGAAATGTTTAAATTAAAAATTAAACAGAATAAGAGAATATATATTTAAATATGATTTAAATATATGAAGATGAATTGTGCAAAAAATAATTTAATATTTAATTAATTTATGAAATTAATTTAGAAAATTAATTTTTCAATTTTAAAATCAAAATGGTTTTAAAATCAAAATTTTGGTTTTAAGATAAAATTGGAAAATTGGAAAACATGCACAAAATGGTTTTTCATGGTTTTCCATTATCGTCTTCTTCATGCTCACACAAAAACCACTTTCTCTTCTTCATTATCTCCAAGCATGAGCTGCAAGCCACGCACATTTCTTCTTTTGAGAGAAAATTTCAGCTGAAGAAGAGTTCTTCAAAACTGAGTGTTGTGAGCTTCTCCTTCTGTTTTACGTTGATTCAAGTTGTTCTTGAGTCCCATAACTCGATCTAAAGCTCAAAGAGGATAGTGGAGAAGATCTTTAGGTGGTTCACGGTGATCTTTAGAGAAAACTGTTGTTGATTGATCGAGATCTTGAAGAGTTCTACAAAGGTATGATCCAAAACCCTCTTATTTAGATGAGCATGCTTTAGTTTCTACCAAAATTAGTGAATTTGAATGCTTATTGATCATTGTTACTTCCGCTGCATGTTATTACACTCTCACATGATCCACTTGTATATCTCATATACATGCTTAAGTTTACATACAATAACTATGGAGCTTTGTTTATTGGATATGAGTAAATGTCAGATAAAATAACTCTTAGTTTATTCATAATAATGTGTATATATTACAAGCTACGAGACACATGGAGAATTAGGACACCAATCCCAATAAAAGGCACGTCAGGTAGAGATAGCAAATCACATATTGGATGTGACCTTAGTAATTCTAGATATGCGTGATTTTGATGTGATACTAGGCATAGATTGGCTAGTTTCTAATCATGCCAGCATAGATTGCTCCCATAAGGAGGTCATCTTTAACCCTTCTACAGGAGCTAGTTTTATGTTTAAAGGGGTTGAGACCGTGGTCCTACCCAAAGTGATTTCAAAATTGAAGGCCAGTAAACTGTTTGACCAAGGAGCCTGGGGCATTATGGCCAGTGTGGTTGACACTAGAGAGGATGAAGTCACTTTACTTCAAAGCTAGTAGTGAGAGATTTTTCAGATGTTTTTGCAAAGGGTCTTCTCGGACTGCCTCCACAACGAGAGATAGATTTTGCTATTGAATTGGAGCCAGGCACAAATTCTATTTCAAAAGCTCCTTACATAATGGCACCAATAGAATTGAGAGAGCTTAAGGTCCAGTTGCAGGAGTTATTGGACAAGAGTTTTATACGCCCTAGTGTGTCACCATGGGGTGCACCCATTTTGTTTGTGAAAAAGAAGAATGTGTCATTGCATTGATTACAAAGAGTTGAACAAGGTGACCATAAAAAATAAGTATCCTCTCCCCAAGATTGATGACTTGTTCGACCAGTGGCAGAAAGCTACGGTGTTCTCTAGGATAGATCTCCGCTCAGGATACCATCAGCTGAGAGTAAAGGACAATGACATACCCAAGACAACTTTTCGTTCGAGGTATGGGCATTATGAGTTCATAGTGATTCGTTTGGTTTGACGAACGTTCCAGCCGTATTCATGGATCTGATGAATAGGGTGTTCAAGGAATTCCTCGACATCTTTGTGATTGTTTTTATTTATGACATCTTGGTTTATTCTAAGACAGAGGCCGAGCATGAGGAGCATCTATGGAAAGTTTTGGAGACATTGCGAGCAAATAAATTGTATATCAAATTTTCTAAATGTGAGTTTTGGTTAAAACATGTGTCCTTTCTAGGGCATGTAGTATCGAAGGATGGAGTCTCCGTGGATCCTACAAAGATTGAGGCAGTTACAAGTTGGGCTCATCCAACCACAGTCAGTGAGGTGCACAGTTTTCCTGGGTTGGCAAGCTACTATAGATGATTTGTGAAGGATTTTTCTCGCATAGCCACCCATTTGACTCAGTTGACCTAGAAGGGCACCGTTTTCGTTTGGGATGAGGCTTGTGAGCGTAGTTTCCAAGATCTCAAGTAGAGGCTAGTTTCAGCTCTAATTCTTACAGTACCAGATGGATCAGGTGGTTTTGTCATTTACAGTGACGCTTCCAAGAAGGGACTAGGGTGTGTACTGATGTAACAGGGCAGAGTTGCTAACACTTCTCGTTAGTTGAAGAAGCATGAACAGAATTATCCCACCCACAATTTGGATTTGGCAGCAGTGGTTTTCGCCTGAAGATCTAGAGCATTATTTAGATGAGGAGAAGATACAGATTTTCACCGACCATAAGAGTTTAAAGTACTTCTTCACTCAGAAAGAGTTGAACATGAGACAAAGAAGGTGGTTAGAGCTGGTGAAGGATTATGATTGCGAAATTCTATATCACCCAGGGAAGGTGAGCGTAAATGCTCTAAGCAGGAAAGTAACCTACCGAGTAGCCCTCATTACCGGATAGGCTCATTTATGCAAGAACCTAGAGCGGGCCGAGATCATAGTGGTAGTGGGAAAAGTTATTGCACAGTCGAGTTTGAGGCAAAGGATTATTGATGCGCAGTGGTGTGACCCTTATCTGGAGGAGAGAGTTCATAGGGTGGAGTTAGGCCAGGATAGTGAATTCTCGGTATCAGCGGAAGGTGGTCTCCTCTATCAGGGACCTTTTTTGCATGTTAGCAGATAGTGATACTAATAATGAGTTATTGTCAGAGGTTCATAGTTCCCTGTTTTTTATTCATTCTAACTTGAAACGTTATTACTAGTGGAATGACATGAAAAGAAAGATAGATGAGTTCGTTAGTAAGTGCCTGGTGTGCCAGCAAGTGAAAGCCCCGAGACAAAAGCCAGTAGGTTTGCTACAACCATTGAGTGTGCCAGAATGGAAGTGGGAGCACGTATCTATGGACTTCATCTTGGGGTTGCCTCGGACTGCAAAGGGTTTCACTGTGATTTGGGTTGTAGTAGATAGACTCACCAAAGTATTGCGCTTCATGCCTGGGAAGTCTACTTTTTCAGTAAATAAGTGGGCACAATTATACATGAAAGAGGTGGTGAGATTGCACGGAGTGCCTGTGTCCATTGTGTCGGATAGAGACCCTCGTTTCATGTCTAAATTCTAGAAGAGTCTTTAGGCAACTTTGAGGATCCGGTTGGATTTTAGTATAGCTTTTCACATACAGACTGATGGAAAGACAGAGCGATTGAATTAGATATTAGAAGATATATTGTGTGCCTGTGCCATAGAGTTTTCAAGAAGCTAGGATGCTTACTTGCATTTGATGGAGTTTTCTTATAATAACATGAGGAAGTTATGAAAATAACTCCCTCCCTACTCTTGCTCTCCATCAATCATGGCATTGAATGGAGAATGTGAGATTGGTCTCTATCTTACAATTTTGATGTAGAAGGTCAATGAGAGTTCTCTAAAAAAATTCCAAGAATTTACAAAGAATAAAAGTGTGTTTCTTCTCCCTCTCATCCTCTCCTCCCTCTTCCCAAAATTCAGAGCACATAACTCCTGAATTCTCAAACCCTTATAGGAAATACATGAGGTTCCATTTCTGGTAGTGGCCATTTAGGATTTCTATTCTGGAGATCGTTTTGTCCTGATCGAAGTGTTCGTGACATGATTGAGGGAATTCACGAAGAAGATTGGCTACAAGGGTAAGTGTTCTTCATCCCTAAAATATTCTATAAATTTGCATGCTGTAAATTTTATTGAAATGCATATTTTTTGTTTCTATAAAATTGGGATTCTAGGAAAATTGTAATATTGGGACTGATCCCCTTCTGCTACGAACCTTCATCGGTTTTTTCAATTGGTATTAGAGCCAGCTTTTTGTCTCAATTATTTTTAATTTTCCAGAATTTGTTTTACAGAATTCTGGTGGGTATTGCATTTTGTAATTTGTTCATGTGATGAATGTATCGAATGTATGTTGGTTTACGATTTATGGATGTTTCGGGATTAGGCTTTAGTTTTACTGCTTTAATTTTACGATTTGGTATGTAAGAACCCTGTGTTTTTGGGCATTAATTGCAATCGAGTATGTATTATTAAAGTATTGAAACCTTCGTGATGTTTTCGATGACGTACTGGTGAAAACGAAGCCCAAATCGGAGTAGAAACGAAAGAATTTGAATCTATATAATAGGGGACTGTACAGTAGCATCTCGACATTATGCCCTAACGTCGTGTCACTCCAATGCGGCAGACGGGGTTCTTTCCCATAGCGTCGCGACGCTATGGTATAACGTCGTGATGCTCCGAGACGGAGAAAAAGTGTCATTCAGTGTCCAGTTCGCGCGCGGTTTAATTCATGGCTCAGTTGGTTTGCCTCCTGTTTGCTTGGTTCGAGGGGTTCGCATCCGGTTCGAAGGCTGGACAGTTCAGTTCGTGCGGTTCAAGGGCCAGCTCACTTGTTTCGAACCAGTTTGACTATTAATTTGTAATAGTTAGACTTTTGATTGATTAAATTAATATAAATGTTATATTAATTTAATTAATTGTTTAGAAGTCCAATCTCAGTCTATAAATTGTTGTATTAAATTATGCATATGATGTATAATTTAATTTATTTAATATATGTCATAATGTATGCCATAAAATAAAAATCTCACCATAGGTTATGCATTTTTCATGCACCATTTATATTATAAATGTTATAATATATAGTTGCATGATTTAATTTTATAGCATGCTCATGTATCATATAATATAACTGTTATACTACATGTTTGCATGCATTAATAACATAGATATGCATCATTTATATTAGAAGCGTTATAATATATAGTTGAATGTATGGATGCAATGTATGTTATTAATTATTTCATTACTTTAATATATAAGTGTTATGTATGTTTAGTAATGAAATGAGAATTGCATGATGCATGACATTACTTTAGATAATCATATTAAGTATGTCATTCGATGCAATAATGGTTTTAATTTATTTTATAATCATTATAATTAAATGAAATTAGAAATTAAAATCAATATTCAGAGTTGCATGCAAACTTAAGTAAAATCATTTTTTAAAATAGTTTTAAAATATGATTCACATAGACCTAAGATCATAAATTTCAAAAGAAATTAAAAATTAATTTAATCTTTTTAATCAGTTTAATAGGATTAAACTGATTTTAATAAAAGATTAAAATTATAGCAAACGTATTTATAAAGGATCTTTTGTCTAAGACTAGTTCTGTCTAGGCTGGGGTATTTAAGTTGATGGAAACGTAACATCCCTACCTGAGAATTGACCTGGAAAGGTGAGTTAAATAGATTTGCTACAAGCATGCAATTGTTGAATAAAGTTTGTTAAAGTGTTTAGCAAACATTAATCAAAATTGTTTAACTATCCAAAGTAAGTGTTACTGTTGGGCAAACTTAAACAATCACTTAGTAAAAATAATTAGCCGTATTTTTCCTAAGTTAAATAAACCCTAATCTTTTTTTAAATACTCAGTGGGAGGAAAAAGATGTATACAATATGTCAATTTTTTCACTCACGTAATGTTCATACCATGAGACTCATGCTTGGCCTTGGAGCGCCCTAGGAGTGTCCCCCTTCGGAAATTGTTTGAATGGGCCAATATCAAGGTGAATGGAGAGAGTATTTATAGTAAGTGGGAGAGGGATGTATGTCAATATGTCCTACGGTCTCCTTCATTAGTTTGCACCGTGAGATCTTCATGCACGGTCTTGAGGCGCCCTGGGAGCGTCCCCCATCGAATGATTTGTGCATTGGTTAATATCAAGGTGAACTCCAGAAATGGATATGATCGCTTTAATTTTTGCCTCAATCAGTTTTCCCTTCGGTTGGTTCATTGGGGCAGAACTCTAGGGTCTAAAATGAAGGGTCACACTTATGAGAAATTGTTAAGTTAGTTAATGATTTCTTGACCAATTCAATGTTGACTAGTTGTTATAGGAATAAGAGTTATTTGGGTGTAATAATTGGTTGAAGGTGTCTCAGTTCAATGAAAGGATAACATACTATCCTTGGGTGACTTTTTTCCTAAATCATTGAAGCATCATTGCAAAAATTAGATTTTAAATGGGGTTCATGTAGTTTTTGCTAAAATTGATTGAATGTTTTAGAGTTATGCTAAAATCTAATGTAGATCAATTTGTTTCTTTTCAGCAAAAATGTCAAACTGTATTTCATTATTTGCCTCTAGTATTTTGACCAGTATTAATTATACGACTTGGAAAGATTCAACTAAAACTTTTTTTCATGGTTAACGATCTTAACATCGTCTTGACTGAGAATTGTCCTCAAGTCCCAACCCCTGATGCAACACGAAATGGTTGTGATGAATACGAGATGTGGATGAAGGCTAATGATAAGGACCAAGTTTATATTTTGGCAAACATACCTGATGCCTTGGCCAAAAGATTTGAGAGCATGGTCACTGCACATTAGATTATGCAATCAATGCAAGAATTATTTGAGATAAAGTCCTCACAATTCAAGCGAAATGAGGTTGATGACGATGAAATCAGTAATTTTAGCTCCCTAGATAAACTCCAGTCCATATGTCAAAGGACAAATAGAAAAGTAAATGTTGCTAAATCTAGTGAAGTTGATCAACGAGAATTGTCCTCTGAGATTAAACTTGGAGTTTATGAAGGAAGAACACTGAAGAAAATAAATCTAGTTTATTTTTCTTGGAGACGTGCTTAGTAGAAAATGATGATTTTGCCTCGATAGTTGATTCAGGAGCTATCAATCACATATGTTATTCCTATCAGGGATCTAATTTTTGAAGACAATTGGTATCTTGAGAGATGACTTTTAGAGTCAGTACTGGTGAGGCTATTTCAGCTGTTGCTGTAGGCAGTTTAAGTTATTTTTAGACAAGAAACGATATATGTTATTGGATGACATATACGTAGTTCCTCATATCAAAAGGAACTTAATTTCTTTTTCTTGTCTGATTGAACATATTCCCTATCCTTCTCTAAAAATAAAGTGTTTATTTTTAAGAATGGAATGGAACTAGGCTTTGGTTCAATGGAAAGTAACTTATATGTACTAAGGGCGTTAGTTACAAAAGTTATGCTAAATACTGAAATGTTCAAAACGGCAATAATTGTTAAAAGACTGCGAGTTTTTCCTAAACGAAATGCTCATCTTTGGCATCTAAGGTTAGGTCACATTAATCTTAATAGGATTGAAAGATTGGTGAAAAGTGGACTTCTAATTTGTTTAGAAGAAAACTCTTTACCTGTATGTGAGTCATGCCTTTGAAGGCAAAATGACAAAACAACCTTTTACTGGAAAAGGTTATAGAGCCAAAGAGCCTTGGAGCTCATACATTTAGATCTCTGCGTCTGATGAATGTAAAAGCACGAGGAGGATATCAATATGTCATCTCTTTCATAGATTATTATTCTAGATATGGGAATCTATACCTAATGCAACATAAGTTTAAAGCACTTGAAAAGTTCTAGGAGTATAAGATTGGGGTTGAAAACTTGTTAGGTAAAAAGATAAAAACACTATGATCTGATCGTAGTGAAGAGTATATAGACTTAAAACTCCAAAACTATATGATAGAAACATGAAATTACATCCCAACTCTAAGCCCCTGGTACACCTCAATAGAATGATGTATCAAAAAGGAGAAACAGAACCCTATTGGACATTGTTCGGTCTATGATGAACTATGCTTAACTTCCCGACTCGTTTTGGGGATATGTAGTAGAGACTTCTATTTATATTTTGAACAACGCTCCCTTAAAGAGTGTTTCTGAAACACCTTTTAAGTTATGGAGAGGTCGTAAAGGTACTTTACGCTACTTCAGAATTTGGGGATGTCTAGCCCTGTGCTAATGACAAATCCCAAAAAGTTGGAACCTCATTCAAAAGTATGCCTATTTATAGGCTACCCAAAGGAAACGAGAGGTGGGTACTTCTTTGATCCAAGTGAGAACAAAGTGTTTGTATCAACAAATACTACCTTCTTGGAAGAAGACCACATAAGGGAACATAAATCACGAAGTAAAATTGTTTTAAGTGAAATTTCTAAAGAATCTATTGAGACTTCAACAAGAGTTGTTGAAGAGGCTGATATATCAACAAGAGTTTTTGATGTCGATTCATCTAGCCATTTACATTCATCTCAAGAGTTGAGATTGTCTCGACGTAGTGGGAGGGTTATGAACCCACCTGTACGCTATATAGGTTTAACAAAAGCCCAAGACATCATAGCTGATGATGGTGTTGAGGATCCATTGTCTTATCAACAAGCAATGGAAGATGTTGACAAGGATGAATGGATTAAAGCCATGAATCAAGAAATTGAATTTGTACTTCAATTCTGTCTAGGAGCTTGTAGATCAACTTGATGGGGTAAAATCTATAGGTTATAAATGGATCTACAAGAGAAAAAGAGGTGTAGATGAAAAGGTATAGAACTTTAAAGCTAGATTAGTGGCAAAGGATTATACCTAGGTTGAAGGAGTAGACTATGAAGAAATTTTCTCACATGTTGTCATGTTAAATTCTATTAGGATTCTCTTGTCTACAGCCACATATTATGACTATGAAATATGGAAAATGGACGTCAAGACTGCCTTTTTGAATGGTCATCTTGAAGAGACCATCTATACAAATCAACCAGAAGGATTCATTGAGTAAGATCAAGAGCAAATTGTTTGCATGCTTAATTGGTCCATTTATGGACTGAAACAAGCATCTCGATCTTGGAATATAAGATTTGATACTGCGATCAAATCTTATGGCTTTGATCAAAATGTTGATGAGCCTTGCGTTTACAAGAAAATCATCAACGACTTAATAGCTTTCCTCGTGCTGTATGTGGATGATATCCTATTCATTAGGAGTGATGTAGTTTTCTAACTGATGTAAAGAAATGGTTGGCCGCCCAATTCAAATGAAAGATTTTGGAGAGGCGTAGTTTGCTCTAGGGATCTAGATCATCAGGAATCGTAAAAACAAAAGGTTGACTTTTTCTCAAGCATCGTATATTGGCAAGATGCTTGTCAGATATTCGGAACACAATTCCAAGAAGGGTTTATTACCTTTTAGGCATGGAATTGTATTGTCTAAGGAGCAGTGTCCTAAGACTTCTCAAGAGGTTGAGGCAATGAGACGAATTCCCTATGAATCGGCTATTGGTAGCCTTATATATGCAATGTTATGTACTATACCTGACATTTGATATGCAGTAGGGATTGTTAGTAGATATCAATCCAATTCAGGATTAGATCATTGGACAGCGGTCAAAAGAATCCTCAAGTACCTTCGGAGAATGAGGAACTATATGTTTATGTATGGAGATAAGAATTTAATCCTTACAAGATACATAGACTCTGACTTTCAAACTAATCGGGATTCTCATAAATCCACATCAGGGTCAATGTTTACTCTGAATGAAGGAGCTATAGTTTGGCGAAACATCAAATAAGGATACATCGCAGACTCTACTATGGAAGCTGAATACGTAGCTACTTGTGAAGCTACTAAAGAGGTTGTTTGGCTTAAGAAGTTCTTTACTGTTTTGGAAGTTGTTCCAAATATGTTTTTGCCCATCACTCTTTATTGTGATAACAATGGTGCTGTGTCAAATTCTAAGGAACCTAGGAATCATCGAAGAGGCAAACACATAGAGCGAAAGTATCATTTGATTTGAGAGATTGTGTATCGAGGTGACATGATTGTCATGAAGATTGTTTCGATGCACAACATTGTTAATATGTTTGTAAAGGCTCTCATGGCTAAAGTGTTCGAGATTCATCTAGAAAGTCTGGGTCTACGGGACATGTGACATATTGTCTAGGGCAAGTGGGAGATGTTATTAGGGTATATTGTATGCCCTAGTTTATTGTATTTTGTACTTTATTTTTATTATACATTTGGCTCCCTAAGCTTTAGGACAAGTGGGAGATTGTTAGGATTGGTGTCCTAAATCTCTCTTCTATTCTCGTAGTTTGTAGACATGGTACAAACAAATTGTTATTAATAAAATAATTGTTATTTTATGATGCGTTGTAAATTGTGATGCGATTATGGTATAAGTTGCGGTGATGTGTTATGTGTTGCACATGCAATTTTTCCTAATAAGACCCAAGTATAAGCCTCATTAGGTTTCCTGGTAAGTCTAGGATCGAACACAGGGACTACTGAGTAAATATGCGACAATAAATTTGATTCCTTTGCGGTGGTGAAAACAAATAAGTTGGATGGTGTTTTGATTAAGTATATTTCCTATGCGACGGAGTTCGAATAAAGAGTTGATAAAATCGAGAATTACAATGAGTATACGATGAACGGGTTGAGAAGGGGTTTAGCTAACACTTCCTAAGATTTCGTTCAAGTTATGTGATCATGCTACAGACAAACAACAGGATGTCATCTCTCAATGAAAATTCCATAATTCCTATTTCTAGGACGCATGCGATATATACGAAAAAATGTCGGTAGGACTTATGTCTAAGCCTATATTCTTGTCTATGCAATGATGAATGATGCACACATACACAAGGTGACCGCATACTATCATATCCTATTTTTAGGGTGCATGCGATGCATAATAGCAAATAGAATTTATGTCTAAGTTTCTATCTCTTGCTTATGCGGTTCTAATCTGACTCTCTCAAGCCTAGATTCTAATCTAACTCTCTCAAGCTTAGGTTCTTTCTTTAGACTACTCTCTCAAATATCTCTAAAGGGTGAATGACGCATACATAAGACAAGATGATCACATAAAGTGTAAATCTTAGGTCATGCTAGCTAAGTACTTCTCAACCCATATGGAAATTTAGCTACTCATGCGAAGTATGGAGAGATTGAACATAAGTTGAAATGAGATTTCCATTTTCTATAAATAAATGCAGAATACATAATAGCAATGGAATATAGAGATAAGAAGCCCAGTAGCAATGTCTTGCTTCCCATGGCGTTTTACACTATCTTTTTCATTCCAACTCTGTCCAGATGAATATCCATACTTTTGCAAGTGTCGGCCCATGGAACTGCGCTTCAAATCCCTGGATGAACTATACCATAGGGATGAGGACAAGCGAAGGAGCTGATAGGTGGAGGAGGTTTCCATTTCAGAGTACAGCTTATAGCTTACGATTTGAAGACAAAGTCAGAGACTACTGGACGTCTCGCAGAGCGACTCTCTCCTTGTTCTATCAAATGTGTCTTCAGTCTCTCGATCTGCCTAGGAATGATCTCTCAGCTCTTTCGTCTCTTAGCTCGTCTCTGTCTTCTAAGTCTAAGTATGAACAGACTAACAGCTCTCTATCTTGTATATGATCTAACTTGTTAACCATGGTGGCCTTCGGTATTTATAGAGCTCAAGGTGAAGAAGCTTTTCTCTTTAATGATTGCAATGATGGACGGTTATTAAATTTCCTGCTCTGATGTGCCAATTAATGGTCACCGAAAGTTGAGTGTACTTGCTACAGTGTGTCTTTAATGGCTTGTCAACTAAATTCGGATTCGACCGTCATCAGCTTTCCGTCCCATCATGATTTATTATGTTGTCACCTTGATGCACAGTCTTTATGCGGCTACCTTCTTTAGCAACTTCTCACGATCGCATACAATCGCATGGCTTTGCGATTGCAATCTTTTGAGCGTGCGGATGCCTAATTCCTTCGATCGCAATTTTACTTGCGCCAACGCATTTTTCCTGCACAAAATAGGTGAGTTAACTGCTTTTATGCGATGGCCACATGCGATCGCAATTTTCTCAGTTTAGCACTTTTGGACATGATATTGTATATTTTTATCGTCGCATTCTCTCATTTTTTTACTTATTTGTGCTATAATAACGTGCATTTCTACCTGTTATTAACATACCGGTGGATCATGTTTAAATGATAACCTAAACGGTCTGTAGTAGATAGATAGGGTTGGGTAACTTATCCTAATGACACTACGAATACGACACGCTTTGTAGATATTACAAGTGTTGTAAAGTGCTACAAATGATCTAATCCTAATCATTCATATGGAAACATGTGAGCGGGGATATCCTATACAAAGAGTTTGTATAAGATCAGACCATAAAATGATTAGTCTCATTATATAACACCGTTAATAATAAAGACTTACATTTTACCAGGATGACCATAGGTGACATGACTTGAATCCTGATGAGTTGTGAACTCCTGCCTATGAAGGCGATTCTTTGATTTGTATGGGTGAGAGTGGTTAGATTGTTGACTCAATATGCCTACCATTTTGGGGATTCGTCTGATTGGGGAGTTGGGAATACAACTACACAAGACGGTATTCACTCCTTCCCTGATGTCGGGGTAAGTAGATAAATTGCTTCCTTAAAGGTTGATTCCTCATGAACAGGAGTTCATAATATACTCAGGATTAAGACTAAGTTGCCTAGGTCATCCTATTGAAATAGAAACCTAACTAGTCAATGGTGGTACATCTAATGGTTACTATTTCGCGGTCCAGTCTTATGTAAACTCATTGCATAGGATACCCCCACTCGCATGCACCTACACGAACGCGTTGGATCATTAAGTTTGTATCAAATACAAAGTTGGTCGTATCCATAGTGTTACTAGGATAAGATACCCAGCCTCATCTCTATACTATAGACCCTTAGCTGTATCTTGAACTTTGATCCCTATATGTGTCCACATATAGTTCAAGACTCATAAGACAGCCTTAGATGTTAGTTTAATGGATTTATGATTATTTAGACTAAATAGACAACAATACAAATAGTAACATTTATTGATTTAACATTTACAACTCTTTATTGATGACGATCAATTAATAACATTTACTATCTATGAGTTTTAGGTTATAAAACCTAACACAAAGATCTCCATATAACTGAGTACCTTACAATACATTCGATACCAATGCTCAGGAGTAGATTTTACATATAAAGCATAAAACATTCTAATATTACATGAATCCCTAGCATAAAACAACATACTCATCACGCTATAAGAAATCCTTGAAAAGCTTAAACTGACACTAAACATGGTATAAAACTTAATAGGAAATGCATGAAATTATGTGTAAAATCTGTCTTTAAACTTTAGATCATGCGTTCAACATCAATTTTCAACACTTAAAACTTGTGTTGAGAAAATCAAGTTAAAACCAACTATGCATTAAAAGCTCACTAATAAAACACTTAGCAAATTTTTGAAAACTAGTCACTCACTGTGTTTGAGTTACTTCCTCAAAGGATTGTAAGCCTCCCCTATATGCATTTTCCCTGTAAAAATAATAAGAGCCTCTGGTCAAAGCCTTTAGCTCCCTCGTGAGCTTAACTCCACTATTCAATTTTAACATATGTCCAACCCAAATTTAGTTCTGCGCATCATCTCATTCTCTTTTGCTCAACGCATCCTCAGCTTATAGGTACTCAATGCATTACCATACTTAACCCAATCTTACCTTGTAACTAATTAGGTGGGTGGTTGCATGCACATGGTACTCCTTGGCGTCATAACATGCTTGCCTTGCCTATGTGATTGACGCTCGTGGTCGCAACCCTCAACACCTTCTTTCGTGGTATGCAGCCTCTTGTGCACCCTGCGTGTACACTTCAGCCAACGCCTGCTTATTCTATCGCATACCCTCATCTACGCATACGCTCGCCCATACTTGGTCTCAGCCGGTCAACTTCTTGCTTATGCATGGTGGCAGCTACCTGCTTATTCATCCAACCAAAAATTATAGATTTAACTTCCAGTTTGAATAACTTAAATTCATGACTTTATCTCATGAAACTTCCTTCTAAGAACTTATTCTCAGACATTTTAGCAAGCTTAACTTAAAATTCCAGCCTCTGATTTCTCTCCATGAGCTGAGACTTTACCAATATTTACAACTTGTTCGAGTAGCCTAAGAATCTCGAACACTTGAGGAAATTCTTCAAATTTTAGCTCAATTCCATGAGATTTTTCTTCTGGCAGTCTTGAGTTAATTTCATTAATTGTTCAAGCTTCAAGTTGGCAGCAATTTCCCTTCTTTAGCATGAGTGGAATGCCCAAACCAAGCTCCTCATTTCAAGCTTCCTTTTATATCAAGGCTGCATGATCAAATAGTTTCCTTAAGATGACATTTGGCGCACTAACCACTTACTTATGGCTTCTAATCATGCCACTTAGCCCACTAATAGGGTGAGCTGAATGCTTAAGTTTTCTACCAATACCTAGGTTAGCGTCCAAGCTAGTCTTCTTCCTCGGCCAACGCATACCTTAGCTAATGCTACACACCCTTGCTCATTACATCGCTAACCAACACATACACTGGCTTTGTCTTAGACGCTCATGCTTAGGCCTGCTGCTCATCAATGCCCTCTTAACCTAATACACCTCAGCACTCCTTGTCGTCCATAACCTTTTTGTAGCCACATGCTTAGGCCTTTAAGCCCTTCAGTCATCATACACCTTGTGACCTCTTAGTCCTTGCCTCAAACCAAGCCTACTAATTCTCTTTAGTCATCACTCTATGCGTACCATGCGTTTACCTAGGCAGATTCAACTGCCTGTCTACTCTCCATCTTATGCCTTTACTAGCCTCCAAATGGTTGTTGATGCATGCCTCCTATTAGACTTAGCTGATTTCCTCCCTTGGACCCTTGAGCCAATAGGAAATCATGCGTTCTTCACATCTAAATTTTTTTATTCTCATCTAAGTATTAGTTCCCTTATCTCACCCAAGAGCACAACCACTAACACTTAGGAAAATTCCTACTTCCCTTTAACTTGGCTTCACGCATACCTCCATTTGCCTTAGCCTTCCCAATTTTTTTTTCTAAGTGTTGGTTGCCCTTTACTACCTGAGAGCACTCCCTTCAAAAATTGAGTAATTTTTCCTCATTTCTACCTACACACACATACTCAATATATCTTCCATATCATTTCAACTATTTCTAACATTATAGCTACATGCTTACAATAATTAAAAACATGATTAAGGGGACATAAACATGATTGACTAGTAAAATAGGCTTAGGAGTTTACATATAAACTCACATGTTGTAACATTTTTAGGCCAAACATGAATTATGAAAGGGAAAGATAAATTACCTTTGAAGAAAATTCTTCAACAATTCTTCTTTTTTGGTAAAATGAATTCATCTTCTCTGTGAGAACGCCTCCAAAAAGCCTTATTTGCTATGACTTTGATAAAGAACCCACTTGTGGAAGTGCCTTTTTGAAAGCTTAAGGGAATCAGGAGGAAGATCAATATTTTTAGCAAAAAACTTTTTTCTCTGTGTTCTACATAAAGTTGAGAGAGAGAAAGGCAAGAAATCCAACAACTCCTAAAAAATATAGACATTTTGTATTTAATAGAGTGAAAGGATAACTTCCCCACTCTTCCATTCCCCTATAATGCACGGGAATTATTTAATTTAAATTAATTAAATAACCAATTAATTAATTATTTTAATTAAATAATATAATTAAATATCTGATATTAAAATAAAAATTTGAATCATATTTAAATGTACATTTCTCTACAACCTCTAGTTTTAATATTAATCTCATTCATATTAACTTTTAACCTATAGTTTTAGTATGAATCTTATTCATATTAATTTACTATTTGAATTATATTCAAATACATTAAACCTCCCATATTATACAGTTTACTTCAAAATTAACTATATAACATAACGTATCTATATGCATCATACTAATCCTATAATATACAACTAGCATATGTTTCCCTAAATTAATTTAAAATTTTCAAATTATTTTTTCAAAACCTTTTAGTCCTCATTAATCTTTTGTGAGCTAACAAGGGCACCTATTGGAACTACAGATTATAAGCTCCAATGATTCGAGATCTATTAATTAAACTCTTTAATTAATTAACCAACATTAATTAACTATGGGGCAAACTACTATAGACCTACAGTTGCACTCTTATGCATCGTAGAACATGTTACGTCCATAGATATATTTGTTACACATAAGTCGATCCTTCATGAGTTTCTTGAAATTACAGTTGGGTCAAATGTTCAATGAACAATTTGTTTATGGTTCAACCATAAACCAAGTCTTTCTCAGACAAATGAGAGAGAGGGCCCCATTGTTCAAGTCCAAGATCAACACTTAAGGAAACTATTCATCTACTTACCCTAAATGAGAAAGAGTATATTCTATCTTGTGAAATTACATTCCCAGCTCCCTATTTAGTTGTCCCCAAAATGGTCGGTTTATTGAGTCAGCGACTTGGTCACTCTCACTCATAAAAAATCAAAGGATGAACCCTCATGGACAAAAGTTCATAACTCACTCAAGATTAAGATCAAGTTACATATGATCATTTTGTGAAATATTAATCTCCAACTGAGAACGAAGTTACAAATAGAGATTAATGATTTTGCGGTCCAATCTTATACAAACTCATCTATAGGATACTTCCACCAACATGTCTCCACATGAACTCGTAACAATTATAAAGTGGGTCATATCCATAGTGTCACTAGGATAAGGCACCCTTTAGGTTATTACTTGAACATGATCCACCTATATGTCAACTACATAATGTTCAAGTTTTCATGAATAACCTTGGATTTTTATTGTAATAGATAATTTATTGTTACATATTTAATAAAATAATAAAATAATATATTAAATAACTAATTAACTATGAGCCTTTAGAGCACAAATCTCAACAATATTGCCATTCATATACCTAGTTGTCTTAAAAGAACATAGAATCCTTAAGCTTTCGAACCCTAATTCTCCATCCACAAGTATCATGTTTACCTTTAATTGTCATCAAGGACTTGGTGGATTTGTCTACCATGGTTTCAAAATTTTAAGGCATGACAAGTAGCGATAATGCACATGCGAGCTCTTCTTTTAAAAAGTAGATCTGTGAGTTGCCTGCAAGAAATGGTGTCGTAGATCTCTCTCGGTCG
Organism: Benincasa hispida; assembly: GCF_027475165.1. NCBI lineage: Eukaryota > Viridiplantae > Streptophyta > Magnoliopsida > Cucurbitales > Cucurbitaceae > Benincasa > Benincasa hispida. Next base: position 48,371,497 of record NC_143486.1, read on the forward strand.
ATTAAATAAAATTTTAATTAACCAATTCATACAACCTATACTACTAAGTAATACAAGTGAAAAGTTCGAGTCGATTTGTAGGGAAACACGAAGATTATTTTCTCAAATTTAAGTATTTAGTTAAAGCGGTAAATGAGAGATTTATGTGTGGAATTGCAAAAAAGATTAAATGAGCTAAAAAGAGGTGGTTGATTCTTTGAAATGTAAATTGACAAGATGCATTTAGTTAAAGGAATTGGAATCCCCCAAATTGTAGATACAATCCTAGGATATTACTCAATCAACTCAACACAATGACCTACTTAACCAGTACTGCCGACACTAAGCATCATTAATTATTAATTAAGACTTACATCCTAATTAAACTATATGTCGATTAATTAAGAATGTAACACATTTAAAGATTGACCTACGCACATGCATTAAGATCGAGGGCTAAGTCATGACAATTAATGAATGAAAACGTTAACTAATTAATTGATTAATCTTCATCCCTAAGCCACACAAGACAACTACATGATTTTTCTGGTAATGTCGTGAAGACCACATACCCATTAGATGACTCAAGCTACTTAGGCAACCAACACATAACAATTACGGATTATACATTGAGTTTCTAACGATTAGCACATATACATGACTTGGGTTTTCATTCCTAATCATTCACACATGCTAAATTATAGATTCAAGAGATGAAGAAGTTGAGAGATAGAAATGTAGACATTCAAGATCAAATCCTCACATATTTACAATGTGGGTTCATCTAAATCTAAATTACTAAATAGAACTAATCATGATTACATACCTTGAAAGAAGCAATTAAGGCTCATATACATTGAGCCATTTATAATTTCAAAGAATGCAACCTCAAACTAAGAAAGTAAGGAAAAAGATGAAGAAGAACTAAAAAAATAGCCCATAGCTTGGAATTGAGCACCTCTCTCTTAATGCTTGCATTCGTTGACCTAAAATTCAAGATGATTTTTATGAAAATCGTTGGAGCATCATAACACTGTGGGATAGCCTTGTGGCGCTATATGATCCCCTCTTCAGTGTCATGTCGCAACATTGTGGTGTTAGTGTTAGTGTTAGTTTATAGAAACATGTAGCGAAAGAAAACAGGATCATTAAGCATTCTAATTCTTCAATTTTGACATCAAAATAAGCATGTTCATAGGGTATTAAGAGGGTTTCAACATATACTTTTGAAGATCCTCTTCAAACATGAATTTGAGTTGCAATCTTCTCCAATTAAAGTTGTGGACCACCACTAGAGCTACTATACTATTCTCTAGGAGCCTTAGATTGAGTTGTGGGACTCAAAACAAGCTTGAACTTAGGAAAATTGGAGGAGATGTTTTATGTTTTTTCAGCTTGTTGAAGAACAACTTCTTCAACTTTCAAAAACCCAACAATTTAGCAATTGCATGTCATCTTCAGCTAAATCCCTTTTTTTATTTTAAACCATCAACCCATGTTTTGAAGTCTTCATCCCATGAAGACACCACCTACTTGGTGGAATTAGTGGATTATGGTGATTAAGGTGCTTTGAAGTTGAGTGGAAAAATCTTATGAAGTTGAATGGAAAAATCTCACTTTGTGGGTTTTTCCAAATTTCCAATGTTGAATTTTGAATTTCAATTCTAAAATCAAAATCAATTTTCAATTTTAATTCTTTAATTAGTTTTATAAAAATTAATTCAATAATTATTTTTCTAATATAATTAATAATTAATAATTAATTAAACAATTTAATTAATTCTATTAATTTAATATCAAATATTAATTTAATTTGTCACAAAATCCATCACTGTGATTCTCTATTCATGAAATTAGTATTTAAATCATATTTATATATTATCGATTCTCCAATTACGTTTAATTCCAAAATTAAATATGTAATTATATCACATATAATTACTAATTCCCTTAATTTAAATTTGAACGTTTCAAATCAACTTATCACGCTATTCTAAGGCTAATCCGTTTGTGAGCTAGTAAGGGGACCTAATGGACCTACATATCATGAGCTCCAACGATCCAAGATTAATTGACTAATCTCTTTACATCGAATTAACCCCATTCGTTAAATACCAGACCACTCTACTATAGCTCGATAGTTGCACTATCCTTACTGTAGATATATTTCTATCCATTTTAACCATAATCGGTAAGTCGATCCTTCACAGGTCGTTCGTATTTACAGCTAGGTCAATATTACCGTTTTACCCTTGTAAATACATCTTGCTCCTTAAGCTCCCACTGATCCTCCATTGAACAATTAATTTATAGTCCAACTTATAAATCATTACCCTCTCAATCATGAGAGGGTGGGGTCCCGTTGTTCAAGACTAGACATCAGTGCTTAAGAGAATAACCTAGCTGCTAAACTTAAGTCGGGTAGGAGTGAATTCCTTCTTGCAAAGCTATGTTTCATCTATCTATCCAGTCGTATCCCCAAAATGGGAGGCTTATTGAGCAGTGTTGTTGGACTACTCTCACCTATGAAGATCAAAGATAATCCAGAATAAACAGGAGTTCATAGTTAGCTCAAGATTAAGATCGAGTTACCCTAGGTCACCGAATTTGAAATAGTCAGTTTTAACAGTAAACGGTTGTTATAAAGTAAGAGTGACTTATTTCTTGGTCTGATCATATGCAAAATTATTGCACAGGATGCCACCACTCCTCATGTCACCACATGAACGAATTAGAATCACAATATTTGTAGCACTTTACAACTCCTTGTAACAATTACAGAGTGGCCCGCATCCAATAGTGTTACCAGAATAAACCCAACCTTCTTCATATACTATAGATCATTTTGACTATTTACTCGAACCTAATTGATAACAGGTAGAAATACAATCTATTATAGCATTTTATTTAGAATTATGAGGGCTAACAAGCAGAATATGCATTGATAATACTAAGAATTCATGTGAAAAGTGAGCTTACGTCGATAAGCATGGGAAATCTTTGCTAACCCAATATTATGCGTTATTCTGCGTCAAAATGTCTATTTTTGTAGCTATCGTAGGAATCGATCGCATGCAGTGAATCCCAGACCATCGCAAGGTTGATCGCATGCGTTCATCGCATGGATGTTGCGGCTACAGGGTAATAACCATGATAGAAGGTTGATCGCAAGGTAGGTGGAATACGTTGGTACTTCGAGAAAAACAAGCATGAACGCATACCTTGGGAGTATAAAAAAGGTGATGTTGACATTTCACCTACCGCATCAAAAGTGGTAGTGATTCAGAGCAGAACCATCAATGTTGTCGGCGATTGAGCTCTATAATAGAGCCTTAGAGCCCAAATTCAAGGCATCCGAGCTTCTGCCTTAAGGCAAATCCTTGTGATCACAGATGAAAGCGTGAACAAGACATTCTTTTAGAGTTCTTCATTTCTTCAACCCATTTCGAGTGACGATTGGAGCTTTGTCGGAGATAGATCTCGAGAGAGACTACTCCACCACCCATCCATGGCACCACTGATGCGTTGTGAATTGTGATGCAATTATGGTGTATGTTTGCGGTGATGTTTTATGCAGTGAACATGCAAGTTTTCCTAATAAGACCCAAATATAAGCCTCACTAGGTTTCCTGGTAAGTCCAGAATTGAACACAGGGACTACTAAGTAAATATGCGACAGTTACTTTGATTCTCTTACGGTAGTGAAAACAAATTAGTTGGATGGTGTTTTGATTAAGAATATTTCCTATGCGACGGAGTTCGAACGAAAAGTTAATGAAATCAAGAGCTATACTGAGTATTCGATGAACGGGTTGAGAAGGGGTTTAGCTAACACTTCCTAAGATTACGTACAAGTTATGCGGTCATACTACACACAAACAACAACATGTCATCTCTCAATGCAAATGCTATAATTCCTATTTCTAGGACACATGCGATGTATACGAAAAATTTGATAGGACTTATGTCTAAGCCTCTATTCTTGCCTATGCGATGGTGAATGTTGCACACATAAAACAAGGTGACCACATACAATCATATCCTATTTCTAGGATGCATGCGATGTGTAAATAGCGATAGAACTTATGTCTAATCTTTTATTTCTTGCTTATGCGGTTCTAATCTGACTCTCTCAAGAATAGATTCTAACCTGACACTCTCAAGTCTAGATTCTATCTTTAGACTACTCTCTCAAGTATCTCTAAAGGGTGAATGATGCATACATAAGACAAGATGATCGCATAAAATGTAAATCTTAGGTCATGCTAGCTAAGTACCTCTCAACCCATTCGAAAATTTAGCTACTCATGCGAAATGTGGAGAGATTTCCATTTTCTATAAATGTCACACCCTACCTCGAGCCCGCACTCCTGAGCCCGAGGAGAGGCATGATATTAACTAATGTTACTTTGGTTATCTTACTAGTTTCCTTTTATAACCTTACTCACAATAGCAGCGAAAAAAATATTACATGCTTTAATTAGAAACTAGTTTACAAATTCAAGTTACATTTTCATGGAAGACACTACCCCGACTACCAATCTCATTTTGTACTATTTCTAGACTTGTGGCAGACCTTGACCAACGTTGCAACCTGGGCTCTTTTGCTACCTGCGAGAGAAACACAGAAAACAAACCATGAGCTTTACAAAGCTCAGTGAGTGGTATCACAAGTACAAGTCTTTTACAGATTACAAGCATTATCACGAGGTTCCAATGCAAACCCCCACCATACCATGAAGCTTTTCACAAACCTACCTATACACACGGTAGATAATTAACATTTCATATCTAAAAATATCAACCTATGTGCACATAGCTCTCCCTTTCATGGGCTCAGAAGCTAAGCCTGTCGGCCCTCTGACCATCTCATTCAAGGTTTATCCGTCTCACAAGCTCAGAAACTAGACTCCTTGGTCCCCTGACCATCCTGTAAGGATTTATTTTGGGCTCAGGCTCTAGGTCCACAGAGCCCCTGACCATCCCAACGTCATACTCATCTCATAATATAAACTATAGCATATCAATTCAAAATATGCTTAAAAGAGTAACAGAAGAAACCACTCACAGTGACTCGCTGAGATCTTTCTTCCCAGTTCACCCGGTTTCCCTTATTCTTTCGCTGGACCCTATTTTAGATTTAACTTCAAGCTTAGATTAATCACTCTTTCGGGCCTTATCTCAAGACAATTCCTTCTTCAAAATGTGTTAAAATAACTTAACTAAGTTACCTTAAAGTTTCGCCTTGAAACTCCTTGTCGAAAGTTTAGAGTCTCAAGTTTACTTCCCCTGGCCCAACTGCTTCTCTACTGGTGAGCACCTCTCGATTTTCTTTGAATTTGACAGCCTTAGATTTAGAATTTTATTAAGGTAGCCCTCACACTAAATCTACATTTAATTTAGAAACTTTTGGTCCAAAAATAACCTGATAGTTCGGAAAAACTTCTTGCTTGAATTTAGCCTAGGCGTCTGTCCGTACACCCAGCCTTTTTTGACAACTCTGCTTGTACCTTCACCCGATCAACACCTTTCTTCCTTCTATGAATATCTCTTATCTTCTCCTTTCTTTGTGGTTTTTATGTACTTAAATGATTTGTGGGTTGAAGTGAGGCGTTCTGCCCCTTTTATAGGCGTCTAACCTTTCTCCTTTGCCCGACACCTTTTCCATTGATCATATCCAGGTGTTTTCCTCATCTTCTGCTAATGGCCAGCACCTTCCACCTTCTCTTTGATGTGTCTTTTCCCCACACTATCAATGCAACCTTACATCATCGCAAACTAAGGTGTCTTCTTCTTCCTTTAGCCAACATATAGCCCTCACAATTGCATGTCTTCTCGTGCCTCCACCTTATTTACTTAAGGTTTAAGATTCCTCTCCATTAAGCCACATGTTTGGATGACGACCTTGAGTGCATCCATCCAATCTCATATGCGTTCCTCCAACTTCATATGCGTTCATCCAATCTTACCTGGTGCTTCCTATTGATGCAACTTGGTCGCATATACTAGATGCTTGCCAGGCTCCTCCTTGGCCGCATACCCTCTACCGCATGGCTTACCTTTGCCCTATGCACTTAACTAGGATTTAGGACCAACCCTTTTCTACCACATACTATTTGCTCAAACCTTGTCCTATGTGTTCACATGCCTCGGATGTCCTTGGCACATAGCACATCACCAACGCATAACAAACTTTGGGTCGACTTGGTTCTCAACTCAATACCTCATGGTATAGCTCACCATCACCTAGGCTCTTGCTAACGCATCCCTTATGACTAACGCAACCAACCTCATGAACCTTATTACCACAAGCCTTAGCAACGCAAGAACAAATCACCATGTGTCCACCATAGCTTGTTTCATTGCCTAGCTCATCCTTTAGCAAGGCTGGCACATATCATCATTGCATAGTATCGCCGCATCCATCGCGTAGCATCGCCGCATCCATCGTGTAGCATCGCCGCATACACGATCAATGCGTGCGCATACCATCGCCGTATACACGATCATTGTGTGCGCGTACCATCGCGCATACATGATCAATGTGTGTGCGTACCATCGTCGCATACACGATCAATGGATGTGCATCTTTAGTGCTTTGCGCCTATGTCTACACAACTTGAAGCTACCGCATGCTTCATTACCCTCTCAAACATAGGCTGTCGCATGTTTGTCCCCGCATAGCCTTTCCTCTCGGCCATACTATAGCCTTTTTCAACGCCCAAATAACCTCTCAAATATTTATGGCCAACGCATGGCACAACACCAACACGACCAACGCATTTGTCTAATATTTTTTTCCTAGCCTCCATCACATAGCTCTGTTTTGATTCATACTTAACCAAATTTTCACCAGTTTACAGCTTATTTCAAAGCTACTTAACAAATCCTATTTAAACACTTAGAATTTTCGTACTCTTTATCTTAGGATCTAACTCATACTTAGTTAATCCCTTTTATTTCATGCTTAAAAAGGGAAAATGAAATTCCGGGTTTCACATTTTGGTATCAGAGCATAAGATTTTGGGAAAAGAGAGAGAGTTCATGCATGAGTCTAGGTCCTTTAACGTAAGTTCCTAACATGTGTACTACATAATTAAGAAAGAATGCTGAGAAGAAGTGGCATGCAGAGCAGTCAGACATAAGATTGGGACCCTGACCTACCTTTAGAAGTTTTAATATTCGAGGGAATCCAAATTTTAGTGAACGGAAAGGCAAAGACCCGGTAAATCAAGAAAAAAAACTTTAGATGGGGAGTCGAGGATTCTGCAGACAAGAATAGATCCTCAGTTAGAGGACAAAATATTTAACAAGATCGCCAAGAGGTTGGCGAAAAGTGTCGAGTCCATTCTGGCGGATACGGAAAGGAAGTATGGCATTGAGAAAGACTTAATGGATATTGATAAAGGACAGGGAGCAAAGGAAGAACGACAACGAGCTTCCACAAAGTCGAGAGGTGAGAGTTCTAGACCTCCATTTTCTGGTCAGGCAGTTAGGAAGAGACAGAGAGCTAGAAGTCAGCACAGTGTAAGAAGGAAGAAGCCAAGACCTGTAGTTAGTATGGATGATAGATCAGGGTTTGGGCATCTTATCGAGCTAGTAGCTAGTACAGGTAAGAAACCTTTACGTACCAATTATGGTAAGCATCATTGAGGGACATGTTACAGGGGAAAAATGTATGTTTCAAGTGCAAACAGGTGGAAAATTTCAAGAAGGTATGCCCCCAGCTAGGTCGAGGAGTTCAGACAGAACGGAGAATTATTTTGCAGACGATAGATAAGCCTAGTGGCTCAGGAGCCCAAGGAAAGGATTCAAGAGAAGAAAAATGAAAAAGGGAGCAGGACGACCTCAACGGCAGGGTAGGTTTTACGAAGTGACCGACTAGGAGGCAGAGGAGTTTCCTAATGTTGTTAATGGTAAAGTAACTTTATGTGCCAGTATATTTATGAAATAGTTGCTTATGGTGCTATACCTTTATTTTTTTTATCTAGCATGTCGCATTGCATGTAGGAAAGATTGTAGAGAGCATGTCCCTAAGTAGCTATTATTATGCTATGAAGAGGTTGTAATAGTATAAGAGTTTTACAGGCTCTGGGGTAGTTATTGATAATTATAGTTTTGAAGTGATTCCGTTAGATTTCCTGGAATTGATGTCACTCTAGAGCTTGGATTTCCCGAATAAATATTACGATCTTATGGATTGTTTTAAGAATAGATAATATTCGAGAGATTTGGTAGGCAAGAGACAGTATTTGTAGGAAGCAAAGGAATATTTTTAGGAAGCTTAATATCAGCAGTGGAGGCTAGAAAGCTGCTAAGTAAAAGATGTGAAGCCTATTTAGCCCATGTGACGGGTTCACAGGACGAGAAGCTGAAACCTGAGGATGTACCAGTTGTACAAGAGTTCCTGGATGTTTACCCTGAAAAGTTATCAAATTTACATCCTGACAGTGAAGTTGAGTTTACTATTGATTTAATTTCAGATACAACATCTATTTCCCAGGTACCATATAGAATGGTGTCAGAAGAACTTAAGGAGTTAAAAGTTCAGTTGTAGGAACTAGTAGATAAGCGTTACATCAGACCTAGTGTGTCACCTTGAGAAGTATCGGTTTATTTGTCAAGAAAAAAGACGGCACTCTCAGGTTATGTATAGATTATAGGTAGTTGAACAAGTTGACGATTAGGAACAAGTACCCATTGCCTTGCATAGATGATCTCTTTGATCAGTTAAAGGGAGGCACAATTTTCTCTAAGATAGATTTGAGATCAGATTACCACTAGTTGAAGGTAAAGGGGGTGGATGTTCCAAAAACTGCATTCAGGACAAGGTATGGACATTACAAGTTCCTAGTAATGCCGTTTAGACTAACGAATGCCCCTACAATATTTATGGACTTGATCAATAGGATATTTCATCCCTACTTGGATCGTTTCGTGATAATCTTCATTGATGACATATTAGTATATTCAAGCAGTAGAGAAGATCATGTGAACCATTTGAGGATAGTTTTGTAGACGCTGCGAGAGAAGCAGTTGTATGCCACGTTTAGCAAAATGATTTCTGGTTAGACTAGGTTGTATTTCTTGGTCGTGTGGTTTCAACAGCAGGAGTGAGTTTGGATCCACAGAAGACTGAAGCTATAGTGAATTGGGAAAGACCCACCAATGCATCTGAAGTACATCTTTGATCGAAAAGACCTAAATCTGCAGCAAAATAGATGGATTCAACTGATCAAAGACTATAACTGCTCAATTGAGTACCATCTTGGTAAGGAAAATGTTGTAGTTGATGCATTGAGCAGGAAATCCTTGGGATCTAATGTAGTCCTTGGATCGGTATCAGGAATGTTACTCCAGGAGTTCAGGAGTTCTAGGGTCACTCTATTAGTAGGTCAGTCAGGAGGATTGATTACTAGATTTCAGGTAAGACCTATTTTGATCGAAGATCTTAAGCATGAATAGTTGAAGGATCTGATCTCTAGAAGCTTGCAGAAGAAGTGAGCAATGGAATAAGAACTGATTTTTAGTTAGAAATAGATGAAATGTTGGTAAAGGAAGAAGGAATGTGTGTGCCTAACGTGTTGCAACTTAAACAAGCTATTCTAGAATAGGCACACAGTTCTGCTTACTCCATGCATCCAAGAAACACCAAGATGTATAGAACCTTGAAAAGATCGTAGTGGTGGCCTACAATGAAGAAAGGCATAGTTGAGTATGTAGACCGATGTTTGATTTGTCGTGAAACCTAGAAGGCAGAGGCCAGTAGGATTACTCAATCCACTAACGGTACTTGAGTGGAAGTTAGGAGTCATGCAGGTAAACATAGACTTTTCACTAGAAATAGAATGTGTAACAGGTTTGCTCAGAGGTTGGTGGCAAACGTGAAGTCTATTCTGGTGAATTCAGGGGAAATGGTGTAATATAGAGGAAGTCCTAGTCAGATTAATCCTAAGAGGAGGGAAAAGATGAGCAACAGTGAGCTCGAAATGTACCAGGGGTACGTTGAGTATAAAAATAAGGAAAAAAATGGTTAGCATAAGACAAAAAGGAAAAGGTCCAGATCTGCTGATGTTCTAGGTAATAGCTCGAAGTTTGAATTGTGACTGAGCTAGAGACTAGTATAGTTAAGAAAACCTTATGTATATAGTATGGTAAGCCATAGTTGGGAAATATTATAGTAGAAAGAATATCTTCTCCCAAGTATGGATAGAAAGGACATCCTAAGAAGAGTGCCCTAACAAAAACCAGTAATCCTTCCAGGCTTGATTTCCCTCTGAGCTACTGGCCGGATCATTGGTTGGACAATCCCTACACTGGTGACCGGGTTGTTCACATTTTAAGCACAAACCTTCTCTCCCTTCTTGGTCTCTCTGATGACTTTTATGACACCTACGACAGGGGTAGTCTTTATTCGCGTCAAAGGTTGGTTCTCGGTGACTAAGGAAACATTGAAACTCTGGGCACTGTTTCCCTTTATGTCCTGTGTGCCTACAAATATAGCATTTATCCGTTCCCTTCAGATATTCTCTGGGGTGGTACTTCCCACATCTTTCGCATAAAGGATTTCTTGCTTGACTTGATCCCATCTAGCTAACAAAAATTCATCAAACAAGCATATTTTGTCAAAATATATTTATTAATCATAAACAAAACATATTTACCTTGAGTAGTTTTATACAACATCTATAATCGAAAATAGTACACATCTATCTACACTTTGAGGGTTTTCCCTTGCCTTTGTCCTCTTTTCCTAACTGGGGGCAGTTTTGTTTGAATGACCAACTTCTCCACAATTATAGCACACGTTTTCCCCTCCATAGCAGCGCCCAAAGTGATACCTCTTACAATTTGAACACCACGACCTTTGGGTGCTGGCTACAGATTCGTTAGGCTTGTATACTTCTTTTAGAGTAAGCTCTTTTGTTGTTTTCTGCATCCTGAAGTTTGTCTTACTTATCTTTTTATCTAGAAACCCTAAGGAGTATTTCTAGCTCTTTTCCCTCCACCCTGCGGATTCCGTTGTTGCTAGCGATCCTAGGCTAGCTTCCACATGTAATGCGGTCTCTACTAATTTTGAAAATTCTTGCCTATCAATGCTGGTAATTATATGTGTTCGTATCTCTCCTCGTAGCCCTTCCTCAAATCTTCTATATCTTTCAGTTTCATCTAATATTATACTAGTAGCGTATTTGCTAAGTTCGGTATACTTTTGTTCATACTCGACTACTGACAGTGAGTCTTGTACGAGTTTAAGAAATTTGTTTCGCTTTGCATCGCGAAACGTTTGAGGATAGAATTGTTCATGGAAGGCCTTTCCAAATTCCTCTCAAGTAAGCTTCTCCCTTCCCCTTCTTCTATCCTCAAATACCTGTCACCGATCCTCAGCTCTTTTCTGGAGTAGGAAAGTGGCTAGTGCTACCTTTCTATCTTCAGGGCATCACATTACCCTGAAACATTTCTCTATCATCACGAACCAAGCTTCCGAATCCGTTGGGTTTGTTGTTCCCTCAAAGGTTGAGGCTCCTAAGGCCTTCAACCATTTAATCCCAATCGTTTCTTGGGGTCTGCCGACACCCCTCCTAAGCTCTCGGCCAAATATCGAGCAAATTTTCCCATCATTTGCTCGTCACCTCCTGTTTCTACGTGCGGATGACTCGACCCGCCTTGGTCCTCTCCCGATGCTTTTTAAGTAGCATCTTGAGTCCCCATCAGTTGCTTGCGTGGTCTACCACGAGGCATGATTCCTATAATACACCACACATTTAGACATATTATAATATCATTATGCCTTTCTCTAGTTTACCCTTTCCTAAAACCTTATGCTCTGATAATAAATAACGTGCTAAAGACAAAATAACAATGGAATTTAGAGTTAAGAAGCCCGGTAAGCAATTTCTTGCTTCCTATGGCCTTTTACAATGTCTTTTTCACTCCAACTCTGTCCAGATAAATATTCTTGCTCTCGCAAGTGTTGGCCCTCTCTCCCTTTGTAGCACTTTCCAGCAGTGTCTCGATCTGTCCGGGAATGATCTCTCGGCTTCTTCGTCTCCTAACTCGTCTCCATCCTCTAAATCTAAGTATGAGTATGTATGTGAACAAACTAACGGCTCTCTAACTTATTCTCTCTATGATATTTATGATGAACCTCTATTACAATGGTGGCCTTCGGTATTTATAGAGCTTAAGGTGAAGTAGCCTTTCTCTCTAATGATTGCAATGATGAGCGGTCATTAAATCTCCTGCCCTGATGCGTCGATTAATGGTCACTGTAAGTTGAGTGTACTTGCTACAGTGTGGCTTTAATGGCTTGTCAACTAAATTCGGATTCGACCGTCATCAGCTTTCCGTCCCATCATGATTTATTATGATGTCCCCTTAATGCGCAGTCATTATGCGGCCATCTTGAGCAACTTCTCACGATCGTATACGATCGCATGACTTTGCGATCGCAATCTTTCAAGCACGTAGACGCCTAATTCCTTGAATCACAATTTTACTTGCGCCAATGCATTTTTCCTGCACAAAATAGGTAAATTAACTGCTTTTATGCGATGGGCGCATGGCATCGTCATTTTATCAGTTTAACGCTTTTGGACATGATATTGCTTATTTTTACTCGTCGCATTCTCTCATTGTTTTACTTATTTGAGCTATAATAACGTGTATTTCTACCCGTTATCACACCCCCAAATTTAAAATAATGTTTGTCCTCAAGCATAAACTAAAGATTTTCTTTGAAGAGTCAACCGCCTTTACCCTACCTAGACTTCTCAAGGTGCCTTATTCAAATTTCATGTACCAACGCCTTCTTAATTTCTATCCTGGTCTCTTCCTAAAATATTTCTAATCTTTAAGGACCGCAAGTTTAACCTTAAAAAAAAACTTTACTCGTTTCCAGGACATTGCATGATTTATTCCAAAACTTTCTCCAACCGGGGTGTTTCCAAGTGATTTTTATCCTTGTGTGATTTAGATATTCTTTTTGTGATCTTACGCTGATCCAATTCCCAGACTTCGTTTTGGCTTGCCCCCACGGGTGTCATGCGAGCATCCAACTACGAGGAAGGCATTCTTTCTCAGTCTAAACTCATGCCCATTTCTTTATTTGGTAGCGGAGTTGCGATCACTTGATTTATGCGTTGATCACGATTCCTACCTTCGTCTTGGCTTGCCCCCACGAATGTCATGCGGACATCCAACTAGAATGGGATCCAATCTCAACGTTATCATTTTTTTTATTTATTGAAAGTTCTAGGTAGCAAGGTTGAAAATAAATACTAGCACCCCCAAATTTATACACAGCAATGTCCTTATTGCTGATAGACTGAAATAACTCATGCGATGCTCTTAGGAAGTTTCGTAAGAATTTTTTTGAAGGAAAACTGGTGGACCGCTAATTCGTAGGAAGTTTCATAAGACTATTCGGAAATTAAGTTGACTCTAGTACATGGGGTCAGAAATAAAAGCATGAGTTTCATCATTGAAATCATAAATGGTACGAGGAAGAATGCGGTGACTAAATAAAGTAATCAAATTGCAATGATTGCGTCAAACTAAAGAGAATGCGATAATAAAATTTTAGCAATATTAAAATGAGATGCGAGAAGTGAAAATTTTGGAATAAAAGAGTCAAAGAAAGATACAACCCCCAAATTTGCTCTGTTGCCCGCATCATCTATGATCGCATCCTTGCTTGTGGCGGGCTGATTTCTCGATTGCAATAGGTTGATCGAACTGGTCGCGTGTTTGATGTTATCGCGTAGCTCCACCGTAATCATTCACTACGATCATTACTAAATATCAAGAGGGTAAAAAGTATGAAAGATGGAGTTGGAAATTCTAAAGAGTAGTGGTTATACAAAAAGTAACGTAAGTTCATGAAAAAAAGATATCAAAAGGATACTTCAAAAAAATTGCGTCCCTAATGAGTTTGTGTCACATATCAATGTAGGGACCACTCGTTTCTTCTTCAGTCAGGATTCCTCAGGTCCATAGAGGTTTTCTCGCTATGAAAGTTTCCTCCGTGATACATCTTGTCTCTTTGCCCATTGACCTTGAATGCGTTGGTTCCTTCTTCATTAGTTAATTCGATCGCACCGTGCGGGAATACTTCTTTAATTATAAATTGTCCAGACCAGCATGACTTTAATTTTCTTTGAAAGAGTTGTAGCCTAGAGTTGAATAGCAAGACCTTCTATCCAACCTAGAGATTCTTTTCGCATAGTCGTTTTTCATGCCAACATTTTGCACGTTCCTTGTAGATTTTGGCATTTTCATATGCTTGAATTCTCCATTCGTCTAGCTTGAGCAACTGAAGTTTTCTCTCCTCCCTTGCAATCCTTACATCAAAATTGAGCTTCTTCACTACCCATAGTGCCTTGTGCTCTAATTCCAGCAGTAAATGGCATGCCTTCCCAAACACCAGCACATACGAGGACATGCCTACAGGTTTTTTATAGGCAGTTCTATATGTCCACAAGGCATCGTCAAGTTTCATGGCCCAATCCTTGCGTGAGGGATTCACCACCTTTTCTAGAATCTGCTTGATTTCCCTATTAGATACCTTGGCTTGGCCGTTTGTTTGGGGGTGATATGCGGTGGCGACCTTATGATGGACATTGTACTTGAGCAGCAGTTTGTTGATGATGCCATTGACAAAGTGGGAGCCTTCATCACTTATTATGGCACGTGGGGTGCCAAAACGAGTGAAGATGTTTCTTCGCAAGAATCTAGAGATTGTCGCTGCATCGTTTGCGACGCATGATACCACTTCAATCTACTTGGAAACATAATCGACGGCCAACATAATGTACTTGTGACCATTTGATGGTGGAAATGGTCCCATGAAGTTTATGACCCACACGTCAAAGAGTTCCAATTCCAACATAATATTGATCAGCATCGCATTCTTCCATAAAATGTCTCCCGTGCATTGACACTTGTCGCATTTCATAGAATAGTCTCGAATAAAGTCGGCCAATAGTACCCACTTTATAACACTTTTGTTGCGGTGCGTTGATCTTTGAAATGTCCGCCATAAGGTGAGTCATGACATTGGAAAAGTATGCGTTGATAAGCAGTCTCTGACACACACAGTCACAAGATCTGGTCTGACATCTCTTTTAAAGATTCGGCTCGTCCCAGTAATAGGATTTACATTCATGCATAAGCTACCTCTTTTGGTGTGCTGTGTAATTTTCCGAAAATTGCTCGCAGACCAGAAAATTGACAACATCTGTGTACCATGGTAATTCTTCAAGTTTGGACAGCTGCTCATCTGGAAAGGATGCGTTCACCTCCGACTGAATGCGGTCTACTTCCAGATTTTCTAATCTCGATAGGTAGTCCGCAACCTGATTCTCCATCCCCTTGCAGTCAATTATTTCCATGTTGAATTCTTGGAGGAGAAGAACCCATCAGATTAGCCTCAATTTTGCATCTTTTTTGGCCATTAATTATTTTATTGTCGAGTGGTCGATGTGAACTATCACTTTGGATCCCAGCAAGTAAGCTCTGAATTTTTCGAGTGCAAAGATCACCACAAGAAGCTCTAAATTTTTTGAACGCAAAGATCACCGCAACGAGATCACAAGTTTCTCAGGGTGATCCGAGGTTGAACTCAGGGACTTGTAACTAGATGTTGCGAAGCAATGCGTTTGAGGCGATGAATAAAAGAATACGGAAATTAAAAGACTATGTGCTACTCCTACTTCTAACTAAACAGATTGAGCAATGGAAGTATGACTATGAGAATTGGTAGAGACGCGGCAATTGTTAACGCATATAAGATGCATGGAAAAATAAATAGAATGATGAAAGGGATAAATTCATTGCAAACTTAAGCTTGATAGCAAGGGTAATCCCAGCTTGCCACACTAACGCGTCGCACACCTCTCGGTGGTCAGCCGCATGCTTATATCTCTATAACGCATGGTTGTGTTGAATATAAGATTATTCCTATCTCTAGGAACACTGCTTACTTTGCTTAGTGAGTTCCACTACTTACCCTCTCCGGCAGTTAGTCGCGACTAATCAGTTCATAGACAAGCATTGAGACAGACTCACACTAAGCAAAGAGGATTAACTTACTATAGTCGTGCAACACACACCTCTCGGTGGTTTGCTACATGCTTCATATCTCTATGTCGCATGATTGAGTATGAAAGTAAGGGATGATAATCTTAATCTTACTTAGTTCATTGCAATGAAAGTAGGGGATGATAAAGAAGAAGATAATGAAGATGGTGTCGAAGGAAATAAAGAGATGCATTGATTACAAAATGTATTAATGTCTTAAGCCAAAATGTAATACAATACAAATATAAGAACAGAGGTGGAGGGCTAGATGTAGGCAATCTCTTGCTTCCATCAGATGTATGCCAAGGCTGTCGGTGGTGCCATGGATGGGCGGTGGAGTAGTCTCTCTCGAGATCTATCTTCGGCAAAGCTCCGATCGTCACTCAGAATGGGTTGAAGAAATGAAGAACTCTCAAAGAATGTCTTGCTCATGCTCTCATCTGTGATCACAAGGATCTGCCTTAAGGCAGAAGCTCAGATGCCTTGAATTTGGGCTCTAAGACTCTATTTATAGAGCTCAATCGCCGACAGCATTGATGGTCCTACTCTGAATCACTACCACTTTTGGCACGGTAGGTGAAATGTCAACATCACCTTTTTTATACTTCCAAAGTATGCGTTCATGCTTATTTTTCCCGAAGTACCAACGCATTCCACCTACCTTGCGATCAACCTTCTATCATGGTTATTACCTTGTAGCCGCAACATCCATGCGATGAACGCATGCGATCAACCTTGTGAATGTCTGGGATTCACTGCATGCGATCATTCTTGCGATAGCTACAAAAATAGACATTTTGACGCAGAATAACGCAAAATATTGGGTTAGCAAAGATTTCCCATGTTGATTGACGTAAGCTCACTTTTCACATGAATTCTTAGTATTATCAACGCATATTCTACTTATTAGCCCTCATAATTCTAAATAAAAGGCTATAATAGATTGTATTTCTACCCTCTATCACTAATCCAATTTTATGTCTCCACATAAAATTCAAGTACTCATATAATATTCATGGATCTTTTAGTTTATTGTATTTATTTCTAAAACAAAATAAGCAATTCATAAATTCAATAACAACTTTATTGAATCAAACTTTAATATAAATTTTCTTGAATTTCAGAATAAGTTCATTGTTTTACAAACCATGAGTTTTAAGACATAAAACCCAACATTTGAATCTCTTCATGTGCATAAATGTTTTGATGGTGCTGTCGCCTTATAATGCCTACTGTGAATGGCATTGTCCGACTCCGCCCTCTTTGGTATTCTTCTGCAAACTTAACTCCCGATTGTTGCTTTGTGCTCCATTTTAGCCATTTTGCTTCAGAGCATCCTGGTGGCTTCCTTTACTCAATAACCTATCTAAGAACTCAAATAACCATTAAATTTATAAGAACTAACATGATTTAGGCTGAGAAAGATAACTCGTTTAGGAGCTATCAACCTATCCAAGGTCAATATCAATATCATCCTTACGAAACACCTAATCCGGCATAATCATCAGCATCACAGTCTAAGCACTTCTAGGTTATGTAGAACTAGTCCCATCTATTGATGCTTCCATATCACAACTACAGTCCTCTTCCTCCTCAAATTCATTATCACCCTTTTCAATGTCATTGCCCTCGCTCAATTTGTCAGACTCATCATCTAATTCCTTCTCTTTTTCATATTCATAGTCTTCATCATCATCATTAGTTTCATCTGCATTCTCGTCTCCATAACCCTCTCTGTGTCCCCCTTTTACACCAAAATTTTCCTATGCACCATATCTTTAGAAGGATGGATCCTTTAATTAAAACTGTATGGGTAAATGATGAAACTATCATTAGTTAGGTTGTATTTGTCACACCTCCTCACAATTTACCCTCTAAAATCGGAAGGGAATATGACGGCAGTAGTTACCGACCTTACTTTCCAGCATTTACTGCCTAACTTAAATGAAACTTGCTTAAAACCTCAATATGCAAGACAACTTGGCAATAAATCAACTATGACATTAACCATGGTAAAGACTTAATTACAATTCCAAAAACAAACATATGTCCAACAATAATGATAAGGGTCCCAAAAGAAAAATGAGTTTCACAAGTCCCAGACTCCTTTCCAAATATGTGTACATCAAATAAGCTTAACCTAAGCTTCTTCCTTTGATCTCCGAACTTTGGGTGGCAAGCTGCAGTGGATTCAACCATGAGGAAACTGGCCGCTACCTTGGAAAAAGGAAAACAATTTAAAACAATGAGTTGGTTGCCCAGTGAGTGACTCATAGAAATACATTTCTTCTCAAGCCTTTCATATGCATTAATGTAAATCAATGAACATGTTGGAAATAATCTCAAGCAACTTACATAGTATCAAGCATTAATCATAGCGTTATAATTAATCATAGTGTTATAATTAATCATATTGTCAGACCTTAGTTGAGAATGAGCATTCATAGCTCAAGCTCCCGATGTCCATTCATGACTGTGAGACCCATACTTCGGTCCCGTTATAAAGACTGTAGCCAGGAGACCCATACTTTGGCATCTCATAAAGAACTATCTACGTGCATGTGGAGTATACTAAGTACTATCAACACTTTAGGTACTTCCTCGGATACCTTCTATACCTTCAGTACACGGTATATTAGAAACGTAACATTCATAGGAAATTCGAGCATCATAAACTTTAGACATAACACTTAGTTTTCGCCATAAGAGCATTATTACCATTCAACATGCATGCTTCACAATTATAAACATGTAGTTGCAATACTCTTTCATTCAATCTTAACATACACTAGGATTAGTAAAACTCATTTAAATAACTTAGAACATCATGCTTAGGAAATGCCATGAACCCTTTAAAACATAAGTATAAACTTTAGTTGGTTGGAAAACCCATGAACATTAGCATGAAACTCATTTGGAACGCATGCCCCTTTTTATGTACATATTTGAAAACATTTAGTCACTCATAGATCTTTAGACTTGGTTCTTCCTAAGCTTTGTAGGCCTCCCCAATGGACGTAGCTCCTACACATAAAAAGAATAAGAGTTTAATTGCCACTTTGGCCTCCCTTTTGAGACTACTCTTTTAACCAAGCTCATACTTAGCAAGGGGTTGTCTATTCGCCCAACATTTCTAGATTCAAATTCTAACGTAAATAGCTTGAAAACTAAAACTCATTTTAAGAAAGTTTATTTTCCAAACATGTTCAGAATTTTGTGAACAGTGTTATCTCAAAGTTTCAGCATGAAACTCATTGTGGTTTAACCGCCATCCTTCGGATGAGAACTCCCATCTAAAGGCTTGGTTTTAGAAACTAGACTCACAAAGCTTTCTAATGTTACCAAGTTTTTCTAGTTTGCTCAAGCAAATCGTCCAAAACGACCCTTGAAGTTCTCTTCCCTTTTTATACTACCGTCCAGCCCCTTTGCATGAAATCTTCTTAGACCACCTCACCCACTAGTGAAGATTAAGGGCCAAGATTAAGCCATCTATCTGGGTAACTAAAAGAGAAGTTTTAAAACTGAACGTTTCAAGCAACTCAATCTCGCTGGAAAAACTCGATGGAGAAGGGTCCTTACTCGATGGAAAATTCCATGGCTCTCTGTTGAATACTTGACCCGAGGGATTTTATTTCTTACAGCATGTGAACAAATATGAATGTGAATGAATGAATCATGCAAGCTCATGTTGCCATAAACTCGATGACATAGAAATGGAATGTGAATGGAATGTCATGCTATGTTATCGCTTATGCACACTACTTCTAAATATGCGTTGTTAATGATAGGCTTGTAGTATGCGATAGAGTAATGTGTGTCACAAGTTTCCTTGCGTTGAAACCAAGTATAATTCTGATGCAAGTTTCTCAGAATAATCCGAGGTCAAACACAGGGATTGTTTTCGTTAATGCATTACTTTTGTGATACATGCAACCAATTTTTACAATTAATAAAGAATTGGTTTATACAGGAATCTAAAGTGCGATGAAAATAAAATTGCGTTGATAAAATAAAGTTGTGTTGAAAATAAAATCCTAAACTAATATGATACAAGATACATGATACAAGATACATGATACAAGATACATGATACAAGATACTGAGTTCGAGACTGACTGTGAAGTTACACAAAGGATCGTGGTATGCGATGGCAAGTCTTTATGGATGAATCAGAAAGAGAAAGAGTAAATAATGAAAACAATGCAAGTTTGTTAATTGCGTTAAAGATGTAACTAAGGTTCCGCTTTCCCTTGGCGTACACCTCTCGGTGATCAGTCGCACTTCCATATCTCTATGGCGAAACAGAGATGAACGTGATGAATGCAAGGTTGCTTCCATCTCTGGAAGTACTTCTCACTTTAGTTAACGCATTCTTCCAACCTTCTCTCGATAAGCGGAATAACATCTTCACTTCTGCTCTCATAGGTGAAGATGCGTCGAGCATGCTTTAGCTAAACTTAATCATTTCCTTAATACAAATTAATTTACTTGCTTAATTCTTGCTATTTACCCAGGGAATTAGAAAAACATCATGGAGAAAATGGATTATGGATTATGGATGAACAAAAATAGACAGAGAGATGACAATGAAAATGATCATAACATTTAATACAAAGATTAAGCGTTCGATACATGGTGTGAATGAAAGATTAAGAAGATGAATACAAATGATGAAAAAGAGATTAGAAACAAATAAGAAAAGTGTCAACGTCTTGACACATATCCTGGACGGAGGTTTTGCTTGTCGGCGTGTGGAAGTAATGGAGAGGAGAGCTTCCCTCTTAGGCTTGCTCTTCTGGTAGAAATGACCTTCGTACAGAGCTTCAACGGCGGGGATTGGAAGGATTCTTTGCCCAGAGACTCACTTCTCGGCCTTGTCTCTTGTTTATTCTGGATCTAATCTGAAAATCGCTTCAGACCAGTCTCTCTCTCAGATCAGTATATACACGTCTCTATGTACTCAAGTATATCTTTCAGTGAATTTGCAGAAGCTATTTATATGTGAAGCTTGGCTCTTTGACTTCATGGTCCCCACTTTATAGTTATGGTAGTTCCTGAAATGGTGGAGTGAATATTCCTTCTGTTACGCAATCAACCCGTCAAAAATGCACAACTGAAAGCTATACATTTATCCGAATCCTCCGCAAATGCGTTGCTCTTTACATCTTCGATCGATCGCCGTATGCGGTGTTATTTTTTATTACCACATGCGGTTGAAATTGTGTTGATCATTAAGCTCTTGATCGATTTTCGCATGTGCCGTCATTACATTGATCATCTCTTCATTCCTAAATGATGGGCGCAATGCGACGTAGATGCGCCGTTTCTTTTGTCTTTAAGCCATTAACGCATGCAGTGATTGATTTCCTGGAAAACAGAAATTGAAATACTCTATTCTACCATGCAATGGTGTTAGTAGGTGTATCGACGACATTTTATAATTCTCGCATTTCTTAGCCAATTTCTATACGATCGACGCAACTTTTCTTTCTTTTTGCCGCAATATCAAAATAAAATAGTATAAATATAACTTGTATTTCTACAAGTTATCACACCTCCAAATTTAGATATATGATTGTCCTCAAGCATATCTTCTACTAAGGCAATATTGTTCAGTTCTTATCCTAAATTTTGCGTCAATTGTTTGCTCCAAATGCTCCACCTAGGCAACATTACTTAACAACGCAATTTCTTTCTATCCTTGATAATTCATAACAAAACCCTACTTTATTCTTTTATACAACAAATCTCTACTCAAAAATTTCCTTCTAGTTTTAAAAAGAATATTTACCTCTTCATGCGAAAACAACTTGATGTGTCTTGAATGCGGTGGTCTGGTTGCGTTATTTTATTAGAGACTGTTGATCATGGTTACACCCTTCGTTTTGGCCTGTTCCCACGGGTGTCATGCAAACATCTAACTACGGTTGTGTGCCAATCTCAACTTCAACTCTTGATTTTCAGCTAAGTATAACTTTTGCTGATCAGAGGAATTATCTCTTCTATTCTTTTATTTTTTTCCCTTTCATTTTTTTTTCATATTACGTCGTTCTTGGAAACCCATCTTCATTCTGGCTTACTCCCACGGGTGTCATGCGAACATCCAACTACAACCAAGTTCCTTTCACAACTAACTCTTATCAGGTTGGGATTGTTTTGAAATTTCCCTTGCGCTGACATTGGAGTTTCGTGTGAATTTTTTTTTTTATATAATGAACGCATTTTTCTAATGACCACATCCACTTGATCGCATCTGCTCAGACCTTCCCCACCCCCAAATTTAGAGATGCGCAAGGTCCTCATTGCGTTGTTTGGGCAGAATAGACAAACACTTAGTCAAAATGTTAAAAAGAAGATTTGAGCAGAATTTTGAAGGAGAAAAGGTAAAGCAGTGCTATTGCTATGAATTAACTAAGTGTAGTCAGAAAATATAGAGTGTGGGAAATGTTACTAAGTGTATTCATATAAGTCATCATGGCAGCGCAATAAATAACGCAAAATAAAAGATAACGAACATCGCAATAAATGACAAGGACAATAAAGAAGAGGCTAACGCATACAGAAAGAATTTTTACTCAGTTGTATTAAAAATTAACCAAGTATACAAAGAATTACAAATAACGCAATGTAAAATTTTAGCATGTACAAAGAATCAAGAATTAGCTTCTATACATAGAAAAACAATGAATTGAATTTAAAAAAAATAAAAGAATGACCGCAATAAAAAAAAATTGTAAAGTTATTGAGGAGGAGGAGGTTCAGGTGGAGGATTTTGATGAGGTACGCGATGAGCTTCTTGGAAATGCAGATGTTGCTGGAGATGCGGAGCCATGGGACCATGAAGATACGCTGTCAAAAAGTTGAAATATTCATGGTTGCGCTCTGCTACTTGCCTTTGGTTCAGGTGTATCATATAAATATTGTGTTGAATATTGATCAACATCTGCCTTGTCATAGCAACATTGCGTTGCAATTCTGCTTGTCGCTCGTATACCTCAGTCATGCACTGGCAGAAGAGTTCATTTTGATGGGAGAGAAGGGAACGCATATCTGCAAGTTCAGCAGCTAAGGTGGCAATGGTGGGTTGTGCCTGCGATGTTTTGCCATCATCGTTTTGGGGTTGGGCAGAAGTGCCTTCACCCAAATCGCGTGGGTCATCAACATGCGACGATGGAAGGGAAAATTGCGGTGATGATGAAGGTGAGGATGAAGCTACTGGATATGCAGTTGGAGAATCAGGGGCAAGGATAAGGTTGGTAAAATGTTCGGGGAGTGAGGAAGAAGGTTCTGCATGAGGGCTTGGAGGGCGGATGATCAAAGGCAAAGGGTCCAAGGGTTCAGGATCTTGCGGTGATGGCTCTTGGACTTTTTCCTTTCCTTTTTCAACCTTGCGCTGTTTCTTTGGTTTCGGCTACTACGGCGCATTTAAATCGATCATGGGCCTTTTAGGTGGGGCAATGTGGGGAATATTTGAGAAGCATTCTTAAAATCTTGACGTTGATAAGGCCATGTACCTCCGGCATTGGTTCCTCTTCAATAACCACACTTAGTGAGAGGCATAGGCTTGAGACTGTCCAAGGAAAGAAATATTGGCTTCTTATGTGCCCCACAAAACCTCGAATTTGTCTTGTGATCAATTGGCCCACGTCTATTGGAATGTCGTGTGCGACGCAATATGCGGCAATGACTCCTTGAAATTGTTTTGTCATGTGAAGTCGGGATGAGTCGCCGTTTCACCAAATAAACCCAAAGTCATGCCTCTGGAAGCAGTGTCTTGGACGCAAGGGTTCTGATGCCTTTTAAGGAGACCGACCACTAAGTGCCCAGTTGCGTTAATACTTTCAGCGCATCTTCCATCTGCTCTTCTATGGGATCATCAATGATTTTATTACCCGACACATCCCGGATGTTCTTCATCAGATATAATTCATTGATGTCCTTTGCGCTGAAAGGCACCACATCCCCTTTCATGGTCACCACATCTTTGGTGTCATGGAACCGTCCATTATAGAAGTCTCGCATTACCGTTGGGATGGCGATGGATGGACACTGGAAAAATGTTTCCCATCCATGTTCCAATACAACACTTGTGATCAAGTCCGGTAGTGGCGTTGGCGCAGGAAAGAATCTCATCTCCATCATCATATCATCATTCTCTTTCTTCTTCGATGGTCGTCTATTAGCCAACGTAGGCTCACTGCTTTCTGCTACTGTTTTTCCCTTCTCTTTAATCAATGCAAGGTGGGATCTTTTTTTTTGTTTCCTTTCCCTTTCCTTGCGTTGTTCTTCCTTCTCCCACTCTGCAATTTCTTTGCCCTTCTTTTCTCGAATGCACTAAACATTTTCTCGGCGCCTTTTCTCCTTCTCAAACTTCTTTTTCTTTTCTTCCTCCTCTTCTTCTCTCATTTCTTTTTCAAATTCTCTTTCAAATTGCTCTGAGGCCAACAAAATGCACTATTCTTCCTCGAGCCTTATTCTTTCCTCTTTTACCAATATCACGTTGTTGCCGCGATACTACCTTCTACGATGATTTGTTGTGCCCGCAACATCTTCTCTTGCTTTTCTTCCTCCTCTCTTCTTCTCCTCTCCTTTTCCTCTACTGCACTTCGCAAAATTGTTGGGTCAGTTGTTAACCCTTACGGTGCATTCTCCTTGCGACACCGCATCAAGGGAGTAATGTCTAAATCTTCTCCATCATCAGTCGCAACCATTCTTACTTGCATTATTTCTCACTTTAGTTAACGCATTCTTCCAACCCTCTCTCGATAGGCGGAATAACATCTTCACTTCTGCTCTCACAGGTGAAGATACTGTCGAGCATGCTTTAGCTAAACTTAATCATTTCCTTAACATAAATTAATTTACTTGCTTAATTCTTGCTATAAATTAATTTACTTGCTTAATTCTTGCTATTTACCTAGGGAATTAAGAAAACATCATGGAGAAAATGGGTTATGGATGAATGAAAATAGACAGAGAGATGACAATGGAAATGATCAAAATATTTAATATTAAGATTAAGTGTTTGATACATGGTGAATACATGTGATGAAAAAGAGATTAGAAACAAATACAGAAAAGTGTCAACGTCTTGACACAGATCCTGGACGGAGGTTTTGCTTGTCGGCGTGTGGTAGAAATGGAGAGGAGAGATTCCCTCTCAGGCTTGCTCTTCTGGTAGAAATGACCTTTGTACAGAGCTTCAACAGCGGGGATTGGAAGGATTCTTTGCCCAGAGACTCACCTCTCGGCCTTGTCTCTTGATTATCCCGGATCTACTCTGGAAATCGCTTCAGACTAGTCTCTTTCTCAGATCAGTATATACACGTCTCTATGTATTCAAGTATATCTTTTAGTGAATTTGCAGAAGTTATTTATAGGTGAAGCTTGGCTCTTTGACTTCGTGGTCCCCACTTTATAGTTATGGCAGTTCTTGAAATGGCGGAGTGAATATTCCTTCTGTTACGCAATCAACCCGTTAGAAATGTACAACTGAAAGCTATACATTTATCTGAATCCTCCACAAATGCATTGCTCTTTACATCTTTGATCGATCGCCGCATGCGGTGTTATTTTTTATTACCGCTTGCGGTTGAAATTGTGTTGATCGCTAAGTTCTTGATCGATTGTCGCATGCACCATCATTGCGTTATTCCTGAATGATGGGCGCAATGCGACGTAGATGCGTTGTTTCTTTTGTCTTTGAGCCATTAACGCATGTGGTGATTGATTTCCTGCAAAATAGAAATTGAAATATTTTATTTTACCATCGCAATGGTGTTAGTGGGTGTATCGACGACATTTTATAATTCTCGCATTTCTTAGCCAATGTCTGTACTATCGACGCAACTTTTCTTTCTTTTTTCCACAATATCAAAATAAAACAGTATAAATAACTTGTATTTCTACAAGTTATCAATACTCGATGGGAAGGACTCGATACTCAATAGGATACTCGGTGATGGGTGGCTCACTTTATACATGCTTCTTACTCGATCGCTCTACTTGACACGCGACCCTTTCTCGCTTACACTCGATGCTCGACAACATTTACTTGATGCTTGCCTTGTGCTCACTCGATGCTCAAACACCCACCAACACGATTAACACTTAGCCAAAATTCTCTTTGTAAGGCTAGATTAATAAGTAACTGAGAGCTAAGTTTCTATACTTTAATATTTTCCTTCTTCAAACTTATCCTTTACCTCAAAACACAAAAATCCAATCTAACTTAAATATTTAACCCAACATTTTGCTTAAGTTAAACAATAAACATAATTAAAAAGGGAAAGTAAGGTGCGGGTTTTACAACCTAGCACCCTTAAAAGAAATTTTGTCCTCAAAATTTACCGATATGAATCAGTGAAAAAGTTGAGGGTACTTCTTCTTTACTTTTTCCGCAGATTCCCACGCCGCTTCTTTAATTCCATGGTTCTTCCACAATACCTTCACTAAAGGTATAGTTTTTTTCATGAACACCTATTCTTTCTTGTCTAAGATATGAACTGGCTCTTCTTCATATGACAAATTTTCCTTGAGCTGAATCGGTTGTTCTACCAACATGTGCGTAGGATCAGATATATACTTCCTCACTATCGATAAATGGAACACGTTGTGAATACGTGTTAGCTCCAGAGGTAACTTTACCTTATACACTGTCGGGCCAACTCGTTCCATAATTTCATAAGGTTTAATGTAGCAGGGACTCAGTTTCCCTTTTCTTCCAAACCTGAGTAATCCTTTCCATGGGAATAACAGAAGGAATACTTGGTCTCCAACCTCAAATTCTAGATCTCTCCTTCTCTTATCAACATAACTCTTTTGCCTGTCTCGAGCTGTCTTTAAGTTTTCCCTGATAAGCTTCACAGTATTTTCCGTTTGTTGCACTAATTCTGGACCCAAAAGTTTCCCTTTTCCAACTTCATTCCAACATACTAGGGTTCTACATGGTCTGCCATACAATGCTTCATATGGGGCCATGCCTATGCTCGAGTGATAACTGTTGTTATACGTAAACTCGACCAATGGGATTTGTGCATCCCACTTCCTTTAAACTGCAGAACACATGTTCTCAGCATATCTTCCAGTGTTTATATTGTCCGCTCTGACGAACCATCCATCTATGGATGAAAAATCGTATTAAAATGTAGTTTAGTACCCAAAGCCTTCTGCAAACTAGGCCAAAACTTCGAGGTAAACCTTAGAGATCTGATACTATCATTACTGGAGCTCCAAATGGCTAACTATCTTGTCTATGTATATCTTAGCCAACCGGTCCAAGGTAAAGGTAACTCTTACCGGTAAAAACTTGGCCGTCTTGGTTAGGTTTTCAACTATTATCTAAATTCCATCATACCTCAAGGGCGTACTATGCAAACCAAACAAGAAATCCATAGTTATATGATCCCACTTCCACTCTAGTACTGGAAATGGGTTGAGTAATCCTGCGGGTCTCTGTCTCTCGAGTTTAACTTGTTGACAAATTAGACATCGGTCTACATATTCGGCTATTTCTTTCTTTATTCTAGGCCATCAATACGATCTCCTAAAGGTCCTGTATAGTTTTTTGCTTCCTGGATGCATGGCATAAGCCGAACTTTGCGCCTCCTCTCGTATGGCTTGCTTAAGCTGCAACACATTCAGTACGCACGATCTACCTTCCTTTGACAAGGCACCATATGCCCTTACTTGGAAATCAATTCTTAGTCCCTTACTCGCCTCCTCTATCATCTTCTGAAGGTTAAGATCTTTCAACTGTTCACGTATAATTTCATCCACTACGGTGGGTCATACCTGGGATGAGGCTAACAATCCATCTGTTTGTTCCACTACTAGAGTCGCTCTCGAATTCCTGAATTCTTGGATCAACATCCCCCTTATTGAACAAACAGTAGCTTTAGACCCAGTCAACTTCCTGCTTAAGGCATCAGCCACTACATTGGCCTTACCAGGGTGATACTCGATCGAACAGTCATAGTCTTTGATCAGTTCGATCCATCTCCTTTGCCAAAGTTTAGCTCTTTCTGCTAAAAAATGTACTTTAAACTCTTATGATCATTGAAAATATGGCAACGCTCCCTGAACAAATAATGTCTCTAAAGTTCTAAGGCTAAGACAATTACCGCTAACTCCAAGTCATGAGTGGGATAGTTACCCTCATGCTTCTTTAGCTGTCGAGAAGCATAGGCTACCACCTTTCCCTTCTGCATCAACACACAACCTAGTCCCTGTCGGGACGCATCACGGTAAATTACAAACTCTTAGCCTTGTGTGGGTAATGTAAGTATAAGCGTTGTAACTAGCCTTTGCTTTAACTCCTGGAAACTCTGTTCACAATCCGAAGTCCAATCAAACTTTACATCCTTCCTGGTCAGACTCGTTAGTGGGAGGGCTAACTTTGAGAAACCCTCCATAAAGCGCCTTAGTAACTTGCTAGGCCCAAGAAGCTACATACCTCAAACACATTGATTGGTCTATCCTAATTTGCTATGGCTTCCGTCTTCTAAGGGTTTACACTAACTCTAGCTACAGAAACTACATGCCCCAAAAATGCTACTAATCAAGCCAGAAGTCGCATTTGCTGAACTTGGCGTACAACTGCTTTTCTCACAATGTGTGCAATACTATTCTCAGATGGTTAGCATGCCCCTCCTTGTTACTTGAGTATACCAGGATATCATTAATAAAGACTATGACAAACTGGTCAAGATAAGGGTGAAAAATCCTATTCATCAAACACAGTTGGAGCATTTGTTAGGCCAAAGGTATCACCAAAAACTCAAAATGGCCGTACCGGGTTCTGAATGCAGTCTTAGGGACATCTGTCTCCTTCACCTTCAGCTGATGGTACCCCATCTTAGATCTACCTTCAAAAATACTGCAGCTCCCTTTAACTGATCAAAGAGATCATTAATACGTGGTAAAGATATTTGTTCCTGACTATTAACTTAGTTAACTGCCTATAATCGATACACATCTGAAAGGTCCATCTTTCTTCTTTACAAATAGGACTAGGGCTCCCCAGGACGACATGTTGGGTCTAACATAACCCTCATCAACTAATTCTTGTAACTGCACTTTCAGTTCCTTCAATTCCGTAGGCATCATTCTGTACGGAGCTTGCCATATAGAAGCCATGCATGGAATTAGGTCAATGGCGAATTCTACTTCCTTATCAGGTGGCAAGCCTTATAACTCTTCAGGGAATACGTCCAGAAACTCCTGAACTACTGGTATGTCTTTAGGTTTCAATTTTTCATCCGTGGAGACCACTACATGAGCCAGATAGGCTTCACATCCTTTTCTCATCAACTTCCTAGCTTTTACTGCTGAGATAAGGCTGCCTGAAGTCAACCCCCTGCATCTCACAAAAACTACTTCCTGCTTCCCCGGTCTTCTAAAGGTCACCTCCCTTTTATAGCAATCAATAATAGCATAGTACTTACCCAAGAAATCCATTCCCAAAATTGCGTCAAACTCTAGCAAGTCTAAGGGAATTAGGTCGACATAGAAATCCTGACCTTCAATCAACACAACACAACTCCTATACCAATCACTTTAGAAGTAGAGATAAAAAAATCCTCTGACATACTCTCAGGCAACCTATCTAAATGTGATGCAAACATACTAGATACAAAGGAATGTGTGGCATCGGGATCAATTAAAACATAAGTAAACTGATTACATAAAGTCACATAACCAATCACCACATCTAGAGCTTCCACGGCTTCCTAATGTGTAACTGCGTACACATACCCTCGCTACTGAGGTTGTTCTGCCACATCTTTCAGCTTTGCACCACTTATTCCTTCTCCTTTGTTCCCAGCACCTCTCAGCTGGTTAACAACCTAATAGGTCACCTCTTGCAATGCCTGGACCCCTCGAGTTAACTGGGGGAATTCCTTCTTGAAATGACTCATTTTCCCACATTGGAAGCAAACTCCACTCCTGTTGTAGCTTACCCAAAAGTGTTTCTTGCCACAATTCTGGCACAAGGGCTTTCGGTCTGTACTAGTGACTGCCTCGCTAGAACATGCTACACCTGGTCGACTTTAGGATTGTATCAGCAATAGCGAAAGCACAAGGATCATTTAAGCACTCTAATTCACTAACTTTGGCGAAATACAAAGCATGCTCTTGTAGAAAACAAGTGAGTTTAAAGACATACCTCTTGCAAAACTTCTTCAAAACTCCTTCTCCAGCTGCTATCTTCTCCAAATCCTTTTGCAGACCACCTCAAGATCTTCCCAACTATTCTCTTCGTGCTCTAGGTTGATTTGTAAGACTCAAAACAAGCTTGAATCAATGGATGAAGGAGAAATGCTCACTGCAGTAATCTTGTTGAAGAACCCTTTCTTCAACCCGAATTTTCTCTGAAATTCTCTATAGATTGCATGCCCGAATTTCACTCTAATCTCTTCACTATATTGCATATCAACATGCAAAGGAGAGAGTTGCATGAGTTGCAGCTCATGCTAGGAGAAGACAAGGCAAAGAGAATGTCATTTGAGTGAGCAAGTTGAAAGATGGATAATGAAAAATCAACTTTTTCCATTCTGTGTTTTTGTTTTTCTCTTTTTCAATTTTATCTCAAAAAATCAAAATTTGATTTTAAAACTGAAAAAATAAAATTAATTTCATAAATTAATTTTCAATAAAACTTAATTAATTTAATATCAAATATTAAATTAATTTTTACACAAATCCATTTTTATATATTTAAATCATATTTAAATATATAAATTTTCCTATTCCTTTTAATTCTTAAATTAAACATGTAATTATATCTCATATAATTACTAATCTCTTTAATTCTAATTTGAACGTTTCAAATTAACTTATCACGCTATTCTAGAGCTAGTCCGTTACGAACTAGTAGGGGGACCTCGCAGATCTACAGATCATGGGCTCCAACGATCAGAGATTAATTGGCTAAACTCATTAGACCAGATTAATCCTCATTCGTTAACTAATGAGCCACTCTACTAAAGCCCATAATTGCACTCCCCTCACTGTAGATATATTATGTCAACATGATTTAACCATAATCAGCAAGTCGACACTTCATAGGTTGTTCGTAATAACAATTGGGTATATTTGTTTTACCCCCGAGATTACGTCTTATTCCTCAAGTCTCTACTAATCCTCTAACGAATAACTAGTTTGTGATCCAATCACTAAACCAAACTCTCTCAGCCCAGTGAGAAGGTGAGACCCCATGTTCAAGACTTGGATTCAGTACTTGAGAAGACAACCTTTCTCCTATCCCTAAATCGGATAGGCGTGAACTCCGTCTTGTACCCTATGTCCCCAGCTATCTATCTGGTCTTACCCGTGAAATGGGAGTCTTATTGAGTCGGCTCTGTTGAGCCAACCCTCACCTATGCAAATCTAAGGGAAATTCTGAATAAACAAGAGTTCATAGTTAGCTCAGGATTAAGATCAAGTTACTTAGGTTATCTAGGTGAAATAGTCAATTTTATATAGTAAACAACGTTATAAAGTAAGAATGACTTATTTCTTGGTCCTTATCTTATGCAAACTCATTGTATATGACGCCCCCATTCCTCACGTCATAACATGTACAAATTAGGATCACATCGTATGTAGCACTTTACAACTCTTTGCAACAACTATAGAGTAGGCCGCATCTAATGTTGTTACTAGAGGTACCCAACCTTATCCATGTACCATAGATTATTTTGACTATTTATTCGAACGTGATCCACTCTTATGTCTCCATAAAAAGTTCAAGTACTCATACAATAGTCATGGGTCTTAGTTTATTGGACTTAGACTTTCATACAATTTATGAAATCAATAATAAGTATATTGATAATAGAAAATGTTTATCATTTTATAAACTACGAGTTTTTAGGACATAAAACCCAACATCAACTAGCTGCACTAGCCGAGGATTGAGGTCTCCTCCTCTTGGACTTCTGCCAATCCACACTTCTGAACCTACTCATACTCGACTGGCCTGAAACTGGGGTTGAAATTCCCCGTCCCTCAGCCCAACAGACATCTCTTGGTCATTCTGCTCTTGGTCATTCTGCACTTGCTCATCATCCGCCAAACTTCGTTCAACTCGTATAGCGATCTCCATTAACTGTTTAAAATCCAGCTAGTTAGTTGTAGAAGTGATTGGAGTTCTAATATCCTTTCTCAAACCATACTTGAACCTTCTACATCAGTCTTTTTCTTCCGCTATAATGGGAAGAGCATATTGAGATAGTTTGGTGAATTTCTATTCATACTCAGCCACCGTCAATGTTCCTTGCACCAACTTAAGGAACTCATCTCTTTTTGCCTCTCAAAAAGAGCTAGGGTAATACTTGTCCTCGAAAGCCTTCCTAAATTTAGGCCACAACAAAGCACTTGAGCTGTTTCGCCTAGCGGTAACCACCTTCCACCATTTTTTTGCTCCTTTTTGCAACAGGAATAGAACCAACCTGGCCTTACAGTCTTCTAGACAGTTCATCACATTGAAACATTTCTCTATTTGGTCCAACCATATCTCTGCTTCTGTGGGGTCAGCAGTTCCTTTGAAGGATACAACCCTAATAGCTCAAAGTCTCTCAACATCGTACTTCTTTTCTGGGTTAGCCCGTACTACACTTACGCTGGCCACTACCATTTGGGTAATCTTATCAAACACCCTATCCGCTAGCTGAGGATCTACTCTAGCCTGAGGAGTACTCGACTCTCCCTCAGACATCGCCTCCTGGTTTACAGATTCTCGAGTCTTTCTTTTACTCACTCTTGAGTTCCTCTCGACCTCAGGTTCACGATCGGTACGGTCAGTATTCCCATCAACCGTCTGCTTGCTCCACCTGCCACCTCTTCTCGGCATCTTTACCTAATTGATAGTACACATATTAAGGACTCATACCACTAGGACCTAGACATATGCATGAACTCTCTCTGATTCCCAAAACCTTATTATCTGATACCAACTTGTCACACTCTCTCTCGATTTACCCTCTAAAACCGAAAAGGAATATGACGTCAATAGTTACCAACCTTACTTGTTAGCACTTACTGCCTAACTTAAGTGAAACCTACTTAAAACCTCAATACGCAAGACGACTTGGCAATAAATCGACCATGACATTAACCTGTGTAAAGACTTAATTATAGTTCCAAAAACAAACATATGTCCAATGATAATGATAAGAATAAACATGGGTCTCAAAAGAAAAATGAGTTTCTTAAGTCCCAGACTCCTGTCCAAATATGTGTACATCAAAACAAGCTTAACCTAAACTTCTTCCTTCGATCTCCGAACTTTGGGTGGCAAGCTGCAGTGGATTCAACCGCGAGGAAACTGACCACTACCTGCGAAAAAGGAATCCATTTGAAAACAGTGAGCTGGTTACTCAGTGAGTGACTCATAGAAATACATTTCTTCTCAAGCCTTTCATATGCATTAATGTAAATCAATAAACATGTTGGAAATAATCTCAAGCAACTTACAAAGTATCATGCATTAATCATAGCATTATAATTAGTCATACTGTCAAACCTTAGTTGAGAACGAGCATTCATAGTTCAAGCTCCTAACGTCCATTCACGATCGTGAGACCCATACTTCAGTCCCGTTATAAAGACTGTAGACAGGAGACCCAACTTCGGCCTCTCATAAAGAACTACCTACGTGCACATGGAGTATACTAAGTACCGTCAACACCTTAGGTACTTCCTTGGAGACCTTCTGTACCTTCGATACCTAGTATATTAGAAATGTAACATTCATAGGAAATTCGAGCATCATAAACTTTAGGCATAGCACTTACTTAGCTTTCACCATAAGAGCATTATTACCATTCAACATGCATGCTTCACAATTATAAACATGTAGTTTCAATACTCTTTCATTCAATCTTAACATATGCTAGAAATAGTAAAACTCATTTAAATAACTTAGAATATCATGCTTAGGAAATGCCATGAACCCTTTAAAACATAAGTATAAACTTTAGTTGGTTGGAAAACCCATGAACGTTAGCATGAAATTCATTTGGAATGCATGCCCCTTTTTGTGTACATATTTGAAAACATTTAGTTACTCATGGATCTTTAGGCTTGATTCTTCTTAAGCTTTGTAGACCTCCCCAATCGTCTTCCTCTTCCAACTCCTAAATCTCCTCTAACCAAAATTAGCTAGAGGCCACCACTCCTAGATTCTCACACCGAGAATACCAAGGTCATTTAGTGGTAGTGTCCCCTTTTGGTTCGAGTTTGCATTATTGTTGTTCGTATGGAGTGTTTGTGACTTGTTCGACACGTTCATGAACGAGTTAGTTTGAGGGATTCACTTGAAGAAGAGTTCTTCAAAGGTATAATCTCTAAACTCTTGTTTATGTATTCAAAAGCATGCTGTAATTTATGTCTTATGCATAATTTGTCTATTTTACTGTGAATGTATGCATTCAATCGAAATGGGATTTGGGCGATCCGCTTCCGCTCAAAGATTCTCTGTCTAACAAGTTCCTTCATATATTACATCAAATACAACATAAACTATAGATTTTATTCTCTCTCAACTATACATGGCATTTAATATAAATCACATTTATATTAAATCCATTTATATGAATCTCATCCATATGATATTTAGATCACATCCAAATATTTTATTCCTCTCAATATGAATTATATTTATATTTAATTATATGAATCTCATTCATATAATTGGTATTTGAATCATATTCAAATTCCTCTCATATATAATGTATCAAATACATTATAATTAATTATATCATATATAATTAATTCTCTAAATTAATTTGAACACTTCAAATTAATCCAAAGATTAAATCCCTGTTGAGTTACATTGAAGACCTTATGGACCTGTAGATTGAAGCTCCAACAGTACTTGGATAATTAATTAAACTCTTTAATTAAATTAACCAACATCCTCTAACTATCAATCACTCTACTAAAGACCGACAGTTGCACTCTTCGCACTACAAATAAATTTTTGTGTCCATTGGATACAACCAATCAACAACACGATGACCTTTCACAAATTGCTTGTAAGTACAGCTGGGCCAAAATTATTGTTTTTCCCCTGTAGTTACATCTAACTCCTTAAGTACCATTGATTCCTCTAATGAACAATAAGTCATAGTCCCACTATGACCAAGTCCCTCTCGAGCCAGGAGAGGGTGTGGCCACTATGTTCAAGACCTGGAATCAGCCCTTAAAGGAGCAATTTATCTACTTACCCATGCATCAGAGAAGGAGTGAATTTTGTCTTGTGTAGCTGTGTTTCTAACTCTCCAGTCAGACGAATTCCCAAAATGGTAGGCTTGTTGAGTTGGCAATTTGGCTACTCTCACCCATATAAATCAAAGGACCGCCTTCATGAGCAGGAGTTCACAACTTACTCAGAATTCAGGTCATGTCACCTATGGTCATCCTAGTGAAATGTAAGTCTCTATTATTAATGGCATTATATAAAGAGACTAATTATTTCGTAGTCCAATCTTATATAAACTCTTTGTATAGGATGCCCCCGCTCGCATGTCTCCACATGAATGATCAGGATCATATCATTTGTAGCACTTTACAACACTTGTAACACCTACAAAGCGAGTCGTGTCCGTAATATCACCAGGATAAGGTACCCAACCTTATCCATCTACTATTCGTTTAGGTTATTATTTAAACAAAATCCACTTGTATGTCTCTACATACTTGTTTAAATTACATGAAATAACCTCGAATCTTAGTTTATTGGATTGAGTATATCCTAATAAAATAACACTTATTTTAGTAATAACAATATATTTATACAAAATTTACAAACTACGAGATTACAAGGAGATTTAGGACACCATTCCCAACTGTATGGAAAGCTTGGTTGGTATGAGTAATTAGGATCTTTTATGTCACTTCTCGATCCACTACCGTATATAGGTTTGTGACTTGTTGGTAAATAGATAGAAGGCCTACGAGAATTCTCACCATTTAAAAAGAAACTTAGTTTACGGCCATTTCTTATCAAATTAGTGGGAACTCTAGATCCAAAGTTGTATAAACATCTTAGGATAAGATCGTGATGGTTTGAGTCAATCCTACTTAACTTATACAACTCTAACAAGAATTTCTCATAGCCAATGTCACATCTTACTTCCAAGTCCCGATATTACTCTCTAGGCAATCTTGTTCATCCTCATTCCAAATACCACCTTAGAAAATAAATATGTGAGGCATTCTACAAGTAAATAATAGAATACTCATAAATGAAAGGTATGGAGAAAAAAAACTAACATTATGTGGTCAACTTTATGGGAAATATCACATAATGTTAGTTTTTTTTTTCTTTTTGAAAAAACACAATTTCTAGTAAGGTTGAGGTCTACCTTACAAAAAATTGTGATTTTTCCAAAAATTTCCGGTAAATCTTTCACAAAGTTCTAATAATTTGGAAAGAAGTATAACAAAACTTTTTCTCCCTCCCAATGAAATGTTTTTTTTTTTTCAAACTTTTTCCCCCAACAAAAATAGAAACAACATACTCCGTGTGAATGGATAAAAATAAAAACAAACAACATACATATCTGAAGGATCCCAATGAAGGGTCCTTGAGCAATCGTCCCAAATCCCATTTTTCGAAATTCATAGTTTTACATAGAAACAAGAAACTATGCATTTAACAACCAAAATTACAGCATGCTTATAAAAATTACAAAAGAATAAATGGGTTTAGAAAACCTCTTACCTTTTCGTTCTTCAAAATGAATTTCCAAAATCGAAATAGAGCACGACCACGAGATGACCTCGGTATTCTCTGGTGAGAATATAGGAGTGTGTGATGCTCTGGTGAATTTAGTGAGGGAAGGGAATTTGAAAGAGGAATATATGAAGGAGGATGGGATTTGTTTTTCTTTCACAAAACTGTTCTGTGTTTTCTTTCTTTTTCTTGAGAGAAAAGAGGGGGAAAGAGTTACAACTCCCTCCCATTAATTAATTTTAAAAAATTTATTAAATTAAAATAAATAATTTAATATATATTAATATGATAACCACCTTATCATATAATATATATTAAACTATATGTTATATCAAATATAACATATAATCTATAGTTTTAGTATTGTATCATACACAATATAATCTATAGTTTCTTTTCTCTCACTAATGACATTTACTATAAATCACATTTATATTAAATTTAACAATATGAACCTAATTGATATAATTAATATTTGAATCATATTCAAATATTTATTTCCTCTCATAAATAGTTAATATTATAATGTATCAAATACATTATAGTAATTATATCACATATAATTAAAATTATATCATATATAATTAATTCCTTCAATTAATTTGAACAATTCAAATCAATCCAAAAACTTATTCTCATTTATTCTCATTGAGCTACCGAGGGGACCTCATGGACCTGTAACTTGAAGCTCCAACAATACGTGAATAGTTAATTGAACTATTTAATTAAAGTATTGACCATCTGTTAACTGTCGGGCACTCAACTAAAGACCGACAGTTGTACTCTTCGTATTACAAATATATTTCTATATCCATTGGATATAACCAATCGACAATACGATGACCTTCACAAATTGCTCATAAGTATAGCTGGACCAAAATTATTGTTTTGTCCCTGTAGTTACATCCAACTCCTTAAGTACCACGGATCCCTCTAATGAACAATAAATCATAGTCCAACTATGATTAAACCCCTTTCGGGCCAGGAAAGTATGTGGCGCCACATTGTTCAAGCTATGGAATCAGCATTTAAGGGAGCAATTTATCTACTTGTCTTGCCATTAAGGAATGAGTGAATTCTTTCTTGGGCAGCTGTGTTCCCAACTCCCTAATCAGACGAATCTCCAAAATGATAGGCTTGTTGAGTCGATGACCTAACCACTCTCACCCATACAAATCAAAGGACTGCCCTCATAGGTAGGAGTTCACAACTCACTCAAGATTCAGGTCATATTATCTATGGTCATCCTGGTGTAAGTCTCTATTATGAACGGCGTTATATAAATGAGACTAAATATTTCGTGGTCCAGTCTTATACAAACTCCTTTGTATAGAATATCCCTGCCCACATGTCTCCACATGAATTATGAAAATCAGATTATTTGTAGCACTTTACAACATTTGTAACATCTACAAAGCGGTCATACTCGTAGTGTCACCAGGATAAGGTATCCAACTTTATCTATCTACTACA
This sequence comes from Benincasa hispida, assembly GCF_027475165.1. Taxonomy (NCBI): domain Eukaryota; kingdom Viridiplantae; phylum Streptophyta; class Magnoliopsida; order Cucurbitales; family Cucurbitaceae; genus Benincasa; species Benincasa hispida. Next base: position 48,409,772 of record NC_143486.1, read on the forward strand.
AATCATTTAGGTTATCACTTAAACATGATCTTCCCGTATGTCTCTACATACATGTTTAAGCTATGAGATAGCCTTGGATGTTAGTTTATTGATTTGTGGTTAATGCAACTAATTTTGAAATAAAAACATCACATATTTTATTACGTAAATAATATGTTTGTACATTACAATTACAAACTATATGACCCTACGAGATTTAGGGCATCAACCCCAACAATATTTTGTGTGACTCTAAAAAAGAAAAGAAAAAAAATACATTTTTGGTCTCTGAATTTTCGAGAATGTGTGCATTTGATTCCTAAGGTTTCAAACTTGACCTATTTCATCCCTAAGTTTTTAAAAATAGGTTTAAACGATCTCTCAACTAATAAATTTATGAATTTAAATATAATATTAATTTTCTATAATCTTTCTCACCTCTCCGTCCTCTTTCTAACTCCACTCCTATTATTTCTCTTTTTCTTTCTTGGTCATCTTCTTCATTTTAGTCAAATCATAACTATAATGCCACATTTTATTTCAATATTCTTCTCTTTTCCACTTCAATTTTCTCATCACGCACTTTTAATTACAATACCTTTACAAAAAAAATAAAAAATAAAACCTTCCACACAAAACTTCAAAGACCCTCAAAATTTATAAGAACAACCAAAGACAATCCATCATTTCAAATGAAGTCATACTATCAAATTTCGTAACTTCTATGACATTGCCAACACTATATTAAATACCTTCTAACATCAACATTCACAATAGCCCATGAGTGCGTTGAGAACGACTACAGGCTTCTTCGACCTAGTTGCATATGATGGTCGGGTCAGGTCGGATCAGGGTTTTTTTTTTCTTTCTGTACATGAGCTTATTTAGAGTTTACAAATAAATAGGCTTCCTCTTTCATCTCCTTTTGGTTGTACTATTCACATGAATGAGATAATTTACAAGTTCCTAACATGTCAAAGCAATGTTGTTTTTAGCTTGAGTAAACAAGATGGTGTCTGAATCCCTCACTTAAGGCAACATTGCTACATATGATGATCCTTGAAGACTTGAAAACCATTTCAGCATCCTCGAGGGCTAATCCATGAAAACTCGGCAACACGATTCCTTTTAAGAGATACAAGTCGGCAAATGGCACCAAAACTGTTTTGATCAAACCCGAGAGTGTCTTCTGCAGAATTTTAAGATCAAAGAAAGATGAATGGCTTTACTATTGATCTACCATGCTTTAGTATGTTACCAATTGTTTTTCACAACAATTTGCACAAGATCTTGAGTTTAATGCATCCTTCTTCATGTCTTTTTGCTCAATTTAGTGTTGAAATTTTTCGACCTACGAGATCATACCTGAATTAGATAAAGGCGGATATGGCCAATCTTGCTCCATTTCAAAGCCAATGCAAAGTCTTCCAAGGTAACATAACCAACCAAATTCTTCCCCAAGATTTCTGGAGAAAAAGAGGCAGTAATTTCCTGATCCAACAATAAGAACCAAAAGTCAGCGACAAATAAAATAGACCCCAAAAGCCTCGTTGCGAAGTACGAGGTAGACCGGTTCTTCTTGTGTATGATTCAAGATTTACGTAAATGAAGACATGAACCACAAACTAAAGGTTTTTCAGGCAAACAGTTGGCATGAGCTTACCAATGAGATACAAGCAACTGGTATAATTTCACCGGTGTCTCGGACATTGATTATCATGTCAACGTAAATGGAGGTGGAAATATCTTTGTCTCGCAGTCTCAAGAATGGTGGAGAGGAAGCGGAAATATTTAGTACAATATCATCATTTGGATACTGCTGGTAAAGTCGAGGAATAACCCACTTCCATGCTGCAGTATTCAAAAGGTGCTGATCGGGAATTCGGTCCACAATCCAGTGCATATAATTTTCCTGGCCACATGATAACTATTAGTTCGAGTATTTCCTCAATCCGTTCGGAATGATAAAAGGGTGAATTCATGGAATGTCCATTGTAGTCAATTAACCTCAGCATCGATTGGCTTTAAAATAAAAGTTAAAAGATTATTATGCGGTCCAAGCAGCAAGCCATGTGATTTGAATCTTGGTATCACAGGGAGAAAAGAGGGGAAAAAAAACTATGGGAGTGATCATCGATGAGAACTTACTTCAAAGATAACTTGTGAAGCAGAGTTGAGGACATGTTCATGCAGAGAGATCTCAACCATCTTAGCTGAATCATTGCAGTAGACAGAGCCTTCAGTTTCATCATGGAGATTCTGTAGGAAAAGAGAAACTTTATCAAAAGAAACATGTACAGAAAAGTTGGAGTCTTCATGCGCAAGAACTCACTTTAAAGGGAATGTGTGAAGCAGAGTTGAGAACATTTTCATATCGAGATTTTCCATAACTGGAATCTTGAGTTTTGCCTTGGTTGTAGCCAGGAGCTAATTTCTTGTAAGAAGGGTTGAATAAACCATTGATTTTAAATTCAATGGAAGAAGAGGATAACACTGGGCTCCCCACAAAAGTGACATTAAGAGAAGCAACATCAGCTATTGGGATTTCTTGTGGAAGTGACTGCAACGACGAGTCAAGCTTTACTACCCCTTCTTTTATTTTTTTGGCAATATTATCTTCAACTGTTGACTCTATTTTCCCTCCGAATGCATCGACCACCCTGAGACGGAAAAATATAAGCCCCAACTGGTTTTATAACTCACCCAAAAACGTAAATTCTAGGTGAAGATAAATTTAACTCTCTAACATCTACTTTGTCAAATTTTGTCACGTTTCTTCAAAGCTCCCACCAGCAAGCCAAAAGAACTAAAGCGGAAAGATGGACTTGGAAACTCTAAATCTTTTGATGTTACATCGTCCAACTCATCAAATTTGGAGGGAACTTTGAATCATATATAGGAAACTAATAGCTCTCAACAGCCTGAACTGAGATACCATAACAATAAAACATGGCATAGCAAGACATCCAGTTTCTGTACAAGGGTCAGGGGCAAGCAACCTGGAATAGAACAGATTTTATCAAGGTGGAAGAAGTTAAAAGCATAGTTTTTGGTCATGTACCCTTGGTAAAGCCACGATGCCCCACCGTGCAAATGTATGGAGATAGCTTCCACATTGCATCCGCATTCTGAAACAGTAAGCTCCAGAGTTCCATTTTGTTGATTTAAACTTACAGTTAGGCCTATATTCATACCATCAACCTAAAAGTCAAAATCCCCAATAAGAATCCAATAATAATGAAAATACACAGCAATAGCTATAGCCTATAGGTTAAGTTACTTCAAATTGAAATGCCAAGCACATCACAAATTTGAGCAATCAATTAGCAGAGCCATTTCTTCCACATTGTTTGATGTTATTTCTTTTACCATTGGATCATGCAGAGTGTTCTATACCATAAAAACCCACCCTTGTATTAGGGGTACCCTGGTAGTAAGAGTTTGGGGGTATTTGGAGATAATCAAGGTCTTAAGTCCAAGCCAATAGGCAATAGGCAAGTTATAATTTCAAAAACAATAATAATAAAAAGATCTCTTTCCAAATCAATTCTGCATTTTAAGTTAATAAAATGTATAAAGTTTGATGTATTTTCCCCATTTTTCTCACAGTTTGTTGTGCTTGGGTGGAAAAAAAGTTGAGATCACGATAGAGATGGCCATTACGTTAGGGCTACGATTGAGATGGTCATCCTAATGCAATAAGTTATAAAATGCGGCAGATGTAAGCATTTCATATGTATGTGAAGGGCGGGTCATCAATCATAAAAGCACTTGTGAATAGATCATCCGTACAAAAAACTCAACTATAACACTCAAAATCTATTATTTTTAGAGAGAAACTAAAAAACAAAAAAGAATGCTGGAGAGTAAGCTGTTGTCCTCCAAATCATTGTTCAGCTGGAGAGTAGGTAATTCATCCATATCACTTATTTCAACAGAATGCCCATAGTTTTCTAAATGAAAAGAATGCTATAGCTAATTTCACCACTGCATCTCCAAATATCAAGCCACACTTCAGTTTACAATATCTACTTAACAAATTTTCAATTTTCAATAACTATTTGAGTCTAAAAGGTAGAATGCGCCAGTTAAATGAATCTCAAGGGAAAAGCCTGATGAAGTAATAACTTGGGTAAATGCTACGTGATTAAGATGCAAGGATCTTAACAAAGCTTCTACAAGGTGAGTACAAACAAATTGGTCGAAAGGAGGTTGCATAAATTCTTAAGAATGTGGTGAAAAATGGTTGATACTTTAACAATAATGCATTGTTGACTGTTGTATCCTCCAATGCTGAAATGGCTTGTCAGGTACAATACCACACTCATGCCACCACCTCAAACTTCAGGAAATAGTTTCTCAATTGCATTATGGTTTCTATACGTTCTTCCTTTTCAAGATCTAACTTTCTAGTTCAAAAAAATACAATGCTCATAAAGTTGCAATGCTAGACAAGACTTTTTGTCTTTTGATTAATGTAATAACAAATGAGAGAAAGCCATTTCCGTCGTGACCGTAGATCTATCATCTCTTTCACATAACAAAGCAGAATAGGACTACACTCTAAAAATGCAGGTTGAGATCTGATTGATGAACTACAAAGATTGACCTAAACAGATAACGCAGGAGCCCAATATTGAATGTCTATCTCCAGTGATTAGCCCTTGAATTTGTATAATAAAACTCCAACAATATTTCTTTTAACCCCTCAATTACACAATCCCTACATCTTATACCCCAAAAACAATTGAAATACATATCCAATCCATGGCCAAGCATCATAGACCAAAGTTAACAATATCCTTAATCATATATTTTTTTTCCTTTTTCGGGGGTGTCAAAAGTGTCGCTCGTTATGCTCACGGCCTACCCTGTTGATCCTTCAAATCCAAAATCATTTGCACATCTGACTCCATTCAAAATCAAATTTAATAATATGAAAATTGTGTTTAAAAGTGTAAAATTAAACATTTAATTGATGTTGGATGATTAGAGGTACGTTTTGAATTGATTTTGAATATGGAAAAGTGATTTTAACCATTTCAAAATTACTCAAGAACATACACTAAGTATCCCACAAACATTCAAGTCACCAAGTATCCCAAAAACATCCAAAGCACTTGGTAAAATGCATCAATACTTATAATTTTTCTGTTAGATAAAGCAAATAGCATTACTCAGTAGCTGAATTACCTGTACAGATGCGTCTCCTTCATCAGAAATTTCAAACAACCAAGTGTTGTACGTATATTGCCATTTCATACTTATATTAGCAGTGGCTTTTGTAACAATTATGTTAACACCCGTCTCGCCGATCCGAATGTCCGACGATTCAACCTCGAAGCTGCCAATGATTATCTCAGAAAGAGCGACATGAACTTTGCCAATAAGAACAATATTGATAGTCTTCTCAAGAGCGGGCAAACGAAGTGGAATGATTGTGGAAACAGCCTTCTCTATCAAAAAATCCTTGATGAAGTTAAGACCCTTTTGAGATACAACCATCGAAATGAAACCCTCTTCGCTGGAATTGAAATGGGAAGAAGCAGAGGCTAATAGAAGCGAAAACAGTATGAACTTCAAAACGGAACCCATATCAGAGAAGATGATTATTCTCTCTGATTTTGAGGAAACTGCGGAAATTAGAAGTTACCCAGATGAGAATTTCAGCCAAGAAATGGAAAAATTTAAGAAATCAGAGGAGAAATTGGTTTGGGAGAATTGATATTTGAAATGGGGTTTTCTGAAAATTCAACTCATCTCTGCATGAAAGCTTCAAATCTGTACAAATCATGAAGTGGGGAAGAAGAAGAGTATGGTTTTGGCAATCTTGAAATAGAATTTAATGGTTGGGTTTGCAGTGGGAAATTGAGAAGGAAGATGAAAACAAATTTGTGATTGAATATTGGATAAATGATCAAACACACAATGGCAATAAGAAATAGACAAATACAGAAATATTCTCCCATTTAAAAGAAAATATCAAAAATTATTACAAGAAATTGATTAAATTATGCAATAACTACCTCAAATAATGCAGGGAGAAGACAATTGAGCCCTGTTAGATGTTGAGCTGAGTTGTCAAAGATCTGTTTTTCTTTTACAAATCTCAAAATTGCCCTTTAGGGTGGCAATAGATAAAGAAGAGGGAGAAATTATTTGTTACAATTGTCCATTTGAATTTTTTGATTATTTATCGATATTCATTTTATAAAAATCATTAATAGAAATAATAATGCTTCCTCAATAAATAAAATAAATATATATATATATATATATATATATATATATATATATATATATATATATTAATGTTAAAGGTCTGTCATTATGGATTGATGGTAAGATAATGATTATAAGATAGTAATCGTCAATATAAGGAAGTTCTAACTTGTTAAGGTATATATTCTCGACTAAATATTAGATATTCTTATTCTCATTTCCACATTTTTGTTGCATTACAAATTGTCTCTAAACTTCAATCATTGTGGTTTTTTTTTTCAATTTTAAAAGTATCTAATAGTTCCTAAAATTTCAATTTTGTGTCCCTAAGTCCTTGAATTTTCAATTTTAGGTCTTTATTCTATTCAACATTAAAAAAAAACTCATAGATATACTAAACACTAAGTTTAAAAGCTTAAAGTCCCATTAGACATGTAATAAAATTTCATATATATTAAAATTATTTTTTTTACATACCTATTGAACACAAAATTGAAACATGAAACCCCACTTGGTCATCATTTGATTTTTTTTTTTTAATTAAATTTTAGTTCTACCCATAGAAGATTTGTTATTTAGGTTTTCAAAAACCAAGTCAAGTTTTAAAACAAAATATAAACTCCAAAATTTTGTTATTGTTTTTGGAATTTAGCTAGGAGTTGCAAGTGATTCTTTAACCAATGTGAAAACCATAATTAAAAATGTGTTAGCAAACAAGCATATACCATGTCAAATATGTTAGAATTAGATCGCATTTATTTTACTTTTCGTGTCATTGACCAAAATAACTAGGTTTTTCCACCAATAGTGCCCCTTTTGTTTTCGAATATTACATGACAAATAAATAGAAAAGAAAATTCAAAACTTCAACAAATACCCAAAAAAAAATAATAATAATAATTGGCAAGACAAGGAACAACAAAAACTAATCTGGCAACCAATCAAGTGTTTTAATTTGATATGAAAATGAGGTGAAATGAGATGGCAAGGAGTAGACTATAGAAATCATATGGCAGAAAGCCATAGAAACTATTGAAAAATAGTTTTAAAAAAAAGAAAGAAAATGAAGTGGAAGATGAAAGGCCTCAAAAGAGAGTAATCCTTGAAAAAGAATTTGGAGTCTCATTACTTTTAGTCCAACGCGGCAACAGAAAACCATATTTTCTCTCTCTCTCTCTCTCTCTCTCTCTCTCTCTCTCTCTCTCTCTCTTTCCCTTTTATAATTCATCCATTATAATAATTCAGATATCTCCCCCTCACCAATGTCAAACTTATCCCTAACCCACATGGAATATTGAGAGCACCTCCTTTTGGAAGACCCCAATCATCTGCCTGGAATCTGCATTTTACATGACAATTTCTAATGCACTCATTACAACAAATAGCTGATAAACCAGGAAACTAAACTCAACCATCCTAACTGATCACAGCTTTTGCTGCTTAAGGAATCCGTGTCCAATGGCATTGATTCTCATGGTGTCGTGAGATTGTCTCTCCACCATGCAACTCCAGAATTTTTCTATCGTTTATCGGTTGGAACATACACGAAATGACGAGCATTATCTTCTCCACTTCGAGATTTCATCAGAGGAAGTAATCTGGTGCGGGTTTCTTTGCAGGGTTTCCTCTTGAGTCCTGCAACATATCAACAATCCAACGCATTGTATGCTAATATCAACAGATGCAGCAAGACAACAAATATTTGTCCAATGGAAGTACCAAGTTGTGAAGAACAAGCAGAGAGTTGGTTTATATATGAAAAAAGAACCAATTTTCATTGACAAAGAATGAAAGAATATTGCACGAGTGTTACATTAACGTACTGATTTAATTATTTTTCTTTGAGATAACCATGGTCATTTCTTGCATTGTGGGCCCACCCACCCCACTAACCTAACCTATGAAAAGGCTAATTTCACCCAAGGCAAGATCCCAAGAGTTTCAAGCCTTCAACCTGGGACTTAAACCCTCAAACATCTCCGCCCTAAGCCTTTTTTTATTACGTAAGAAACTGATGTTGCAACTTACTCCTTAGACTATATAACACTTGATAAACAACTGGTTTATACTTGAGCAGTTCAGGTATTACAAAAATCTTGATCATACCTGTGGAGCAGCATCAAAGACACAAAACTGTTTATTAAGGTTCTCATCCAGTTGTAGTATAGCAGCTACATTACCACATCTGAAACAGAATGAAGACTGTTATGAACCATTACATTAGCACAAAGTTGAGGCAAAGTCTTGAGGATAATGTACCTGTAACAATAATTAGGAGCTGACCACACTGTAACTATCTGATTATTGAACATCCATTTATATCCTTCCATTACCAATTGATGAGCTCGACAAATATAATCAATGTTGTTTGTGTGGTTGAAAGAAGTAACTACACTGCCACCAAACAGGAAACCAGCACCTCGAGGACTCAAACCCCAGCCATCTACAATGTCTTCAGGATCAGACCACAGTAGGTCACACATGGCACCATCATGAGGTACTTCTTGCTTCCGATCAATCGTTCTAATCTGGATATATATATAAATAAATGGCAGTATGCTGAGAACTGAGTTCAACCTTAAACGTATATAAGAACAAATGAGAGCAAGGAAGGGTTCTAACTTGATCTAGTGTTGTTATGGCAGGAGAGAGACCACCATGGACGCTAAATATCTTGTTTTCAATGAGAGCCGAGAGACTGGTGGATTACGAAAGGAACAAAAAAGCAATTAAGAGAACGTACTAGTACTTCAATCATTAATTTTCAAAATACCCAATGAATGATACGTGCAATTCACTATATTTCTTATGTATTATATAGATTCTTGACTTCCAATTCATTTTCTGAAACGCAAAAGAGAAACATGCCCTGTTTTATTCTCTCCCTCTCTCTGTCCTAAATGATTAAAACATAAATTTACAAACCTTAAGTAATCAAAAATATCAGTACAGTATCTCCAAACATTCACGGAGCCATATTTCCGAAGGCACTCATCATAAAATCCATAAACCTGTAAAGAGATCAGAATATTAGCAACATAAACAAAGCATTTTATCTAGAACAGTAAAAATCAAGAAACTTAACCTGTGTGATTTGACGGCTTTCATGATTCCCTCTTATAAGAGTGATTCGATCTGGATATCTCACCTGAAATTAAAAAAATAAAAAATAAAAAAATAAAAGTCCATTTTCAGACAAATTTAGTTGAGCTAAGAAATTAAAATAAATAGGGTAGGCTTTATGGACAAAAATACCATTACACAATACCATATGTTTATCTACAAACTGATATTTGACATAAACATTTTATCCATATGTGTTAACAGGGAAGCCCGTATGCTGGTCCCAACCTTGTAAGGGGAGATGCGAACCATCTCTCCTTCAATTGAACACAACATAAACATTTTATATAGATAGTTCTATGTAATACTAATACCGCCTTCAGATCCTATTCAGTGACTGAACACAGCGATGAATTCTTTTTTCCTTTGGATAAAGAACCAAACTTACATTGAGAAAGAAGGAAATAATACAAGGGCATAAAAAAAACCATAAAAGGGCAGTCTACTAAAGGAAGGGACTTCAGTCAAGAGAAATAAGACCTAACCGTATAGTTACAAAAAGGTATTATCACCACATCCAAAAAGAAACATAGAACCTAGCAAAGAACCAAACATCATAAGAACCCCTCTCTAAAACTCAAAAGGTTCTATTGTTTCTTTCCCTCCAAAGACCACACAAAACAGTACACAACCCAGCTTGCCAAAAGAACCTCCCTCTTAACACGAAAAGGAGGGTAACTAAGTACTCAATCATCTCCTTGGGTCCTTGTAATCTTTGCATCTGGCAACCTGAACACCAAATGTAGCCAAAGGTAAGTCCAAATAGACTGACCAAGCTGGCAACTCCAAAGGATAATCCAAATCTTCCTCTGTTTTTCGACAATGGATACAACAAAACAGCCCTATAAAGGAGGCCACCTTCCACAAAAGCCTATTATTTATTGTTATTGTTATTTTTTATGAGAACTATCAAGAGTCTTATGATTTCTATTAGATTGAAATCCACCCTAATCCTTTCTATTGGCAAGAGGATCAAAAAAATTTATGAAGGCTAACAAAAAATTTATGATGACTAACTAAAGATCATTCTATTCCAGAAAAGCAACAGGAGGTTTCTCTAGTAAGTATTTGGTCCAGTGCATATTTTATTAATTTAGTTTGTATTCTTTCTCATCCCAATAATTTTTTTCTTTTTTTTCTTTCTTTTTTTTTTTTAGTAACAATTGCTTTCATTGAGAAAACAATGAAAGAAAACAAGGGCATACAAAAAACCAAGCCTGCAAGAAGCCCCTCAAACGAAAGAGTTTCCAACTAAGATGCAATCTAGAGAAAAATAACAAGAAATCTTCAAAACCAAAACCCAAAGAGAAACATGAAACTTCACCAAGGACCGAACATCACCAAGGTCCCTCTCCACACCTCTAAACACTCTATTGTTTCTCCCCTCCAAATATCCCACAATAAGGCACACACCCCAGAAACCATAATAAATCCTCAAATTTTCATTTCTCCTCGTATAAGATAATCATGCACCATAAAGAGACATGTCTCTGCCACTGAAGTGTCAGTACCTACTAGCAATATGAAATCCTATGTTTGCCTTCAAAGGAAAAAAATCCCACAATAAGGAAAAAAAATCCCACAATAAGGGAAAAAAAAATCCTACAATAAGGAAAAAAAAATCCTTATTGTGGGATTTTTTTTCCTTCAAAGGCAAACATAGGATTTCATATTGTGATGGCTTATCCCACAACGTATTATGGTTTTAATTAGATTGAAATCCACCCTAACTCTTTCCTTCTAATTGGCGGGAGGATCAAAAAAATTTATGAACGCCAAATAAAAATTTATGATGGCTAGCTAAAGATCATTCTATTCCAGAACAGCAACAGGAGGTCTTTCTAGTAAGTATCTGGTCCCAGTGCATATATTATTAATTAGTTTGTATTCTCTGTCACCCTAATAACTCCTCAAAATTTTCATTTCTCCTCATATAAGATAATCATGCACCATAAAGAGACATGTTTCAGTGTCAGTGGCTAGTAGCAATATAAAATCCAATGTTTGCCTTCAAAGGAAAATATCTATTCATTGTCACCAAACTCGATAAAAAGGCATATTAACAGGCTTTGTGAAAATCCTTCAGAGATTGCAACTACTTCATGCTTCATTATTCATTCTTATATAATTCAGTTAGCTCCAGGCTAAAATGCCTCATACTCAAGAAGATGAGAACCAAACCGAATGACCTATCTCCCTTGTATATAGACAGAAAGGATCAGAGCTGTTAAGCATAATGAAACATAATGGAGACCAAGGTCGATTCTTTCACTGCTGTATATTGGCAATTCTTTCACTGCTATATATTGGCCTTCAAACACAACCGTAGCAGTCCAATAAACTTGTCCAATCAGATATGCTTGGGGCAGTGAATCGGGCTATTTTGCAGTAGCTTTCTGTTAAATGCCAGTTCATAGCTGGCAGTTTCCTGGCCACTCCTTTGACTATTTGCATGAAGAAATAAACACATTTTCAACACAAGGCTTCTGGCAAGTTTGACAAGTAGGTTCTACTTCATTGTTTTCTTTCTTTTTTTCCCTTTAATTGAAACAACTTTCATTGAGAAAAAAAATGAAAAAATACAAGGATGTAAAGAAAACCCAAGGCACAAAAAAAAAAACCTCCATCTACAAAAATGGATTCCAGCTATGCAAAATAACATCTATAGAATAGTTATAAAAGATCTTCGAAATCAAAGTCCACAAAGAAACATGAAGTGAACAAGAGACGGGCCTCAATAAGGTCCCTATCCTTCCCTTACTATATCATTGTTTTCTATCCTTGGTTTGATTTAACACTACATGAGTAAGAGTTCAAAACATTCCTCTTACTATCAAAAAAAAAAAAGAAGAGGATAATAAAACTATTGAGAATAGATTTTCAAACTTATGGTTTAGGCTTCTGGACTTCTCCATGATTGCACTCATAAACTTAGAAGATCAAGAATTATAATTAAAAAAAGCTCCTACATATCTGAAAGGATAATAATTATGAAGAAACACATACACAACTATGACATGATTATAAGTTCCTAAACATCTTCAATATGTAAAAGAAACACAACTATGACATAATTAGAAGTTCCTAAGCAACTTCTATGCTTAAAAGAGGTATACAGGCCACATGGGGAACCTTATCCTCTATGTTGTTTCTTCTGATGATAAAGACAGACTGGACTATATTCAGGGCCAAAGTATTACTCCCCTATCGAGGAGAACTTACTCTTTTAGCATGTTAGTCTCTCAATTCAAGAACTACTATAAGAATTAATTCGATCCCAACTGACCACAAAAGTAAAACTGATACATGCAACTGTTTCTGTAGAGGCCACCCAGAAAAATAAATAATTTCCCCTTTGATCTCTTGCTCATTTTCCAGGAATCACTCATATCTGGCTTCAAGTTATTGGCACGATAAGTTGTATTGAGTATTAGATATTTATAAACAAGTCCTTCTGTGCAACTTCAAATATTGACTCAAATTTAAACCTAGTCTTGAAAGCCAATAAAATTGAAACCAAAATGAAGTGATGTTTAATGATCACGTAATCACTGGAGATCAAATATAAATGCAAGAAGACTATAGTTTAACTGCTGAAAATAATTAAAAAAACAAAAAAAAATCAAAATTGATAATCACCTTTAGAGCAAGTAGTAATAGAAATGTCTCAACCGAGTAAAATCCTCTGTCAACAAAATCGCCAAGAAACAAGTAGTTGGTCTTTGGACAATCGCCTCCTACTTTAAAAAGCTCTTTCATGTCATAAAACTGCCCATGAATGTCTCCACATATCTAAGTAAAAAGACAAAATAGAAAAAGGTTGATTCACATAATTAACAATAAATATCAATCCAAATCTGAAACTCAAACATAGTTTGACATAATTCCCCGGTCTTGGGGTGGTGTCCTACTCCTTTGTACTCCAGTGAAATGTTGGTTTCTTATTTTAAAAGAAAGCAAAACAATATAATGGACATGAAAAAAGTTTTGGTGGCTCCATTTGAACCCTAGACCAAAGCCATCTAGTTAGCTTGTTCAATAAATGGTTACAGCCTTACAGGTCTGGCATATAATATCCATGAAATTATTAAAGGGTTGCTTCAGCAAGCATAACCGAGTAAAAACTAACATCAAGATAGTATTCAAATCTGCTCAAGAACCAAGACAGTATTCAATAACCAGTTGTTCGAAATCTGTTCAAATTTCAACACCAACAAAGTATTCAAGAACCAGTTGTTTTTTCCAAAAAAGAATGACATTAAAAGCCTACAACCTAACCAATTTACGAGAATTCCAATTCGTAATCAAAAGACGGAATCTAATTTACCAAATAGACCAGAAGAACAAAAAAAACCAAAGTTACAATGACAAGAAGATAAGTTCAAATTTCAAAACAGGAACGAAACCCCACAAAGGAGGAAAAAAACCCAAAATCCTTGGGGAGAAATCCAAATCAGAAACGCACAAACCACAAGAAAAGAAGAGGAATGAAGAAAGAGTCAGCAGAGTTTAATGAAGCAGAATGAAAGAGGTGGAAGTGGAATCAAGAATCTGGAAGAAGGGGGAACGAGTTGAGACTTACAGTAACGGGGGCATCAACTCTTTGAACGTTGCTCTCTTCGACGAGGATTTCCATGGCCTTGAGACAGAGAGCTTTAACTTCAGACTCCTTGAGCGGCTCGCAATTCTTCAACTGCTCAATTTGGCGGTCTAGGTCAGACATATCTCCTTCTCAGTGGATCTCTCAGCCTTCTTCTTGTTCTGGTTCTGGTTATTCTTCCTCTTCTTCTTCTCCTCCTCTCTTTTATCAATCTCTCTCACAGAGCCCCAGAAGGGAAAATTAGTATATTGTGGTGCTGCTCTCCCTGCCTTCACTTCTTTTTTTGGGGAAATTGACAAAAATAACCCCTTCCTAATTTATTTTTTGAAAAATTGGTCACTTTCTCACAAATTTAAAAAACTTTGTGTGGTTAATTATTTTTCTATCATTCTCAACTTATTACATGCAATCAATCACAATTTACTAATAAATTAACCAAATTCTCGGTACAACCCAAAACTAATACATTACGTAAAAGGTATTGGATATCTTGATAATTTTTTTCATCTTTTCGAATAAGCTATGTTGGCTTGTTTATCAATTCTTTTTTTCTACGAAATCGCATTTGAAATGTGTAATTACTTCTTCACTAGTAAATAGTTCTTGATTTTGATGTTTCTAGTGGATATGTTTTTTATTAGGCATTTCAGAAGTTTTTAGTAGTATAAGGCCAATTACATTGTTGAATTATCAACAATATTGGTTTCTTCCTAATTCAGTGGTTGCTGGTTTCTTCTTGATTCAATAATCTAATATTCGAATTCTAATGGTATAAGGCCAAATTATAGGTCTTATTGTTAATTTTAAGTAAAGAAAATTTTGTATGTTTAATTACTTTTATACCCCTTTTCAACTTATTACATGCAAATTACCCACAACAAAGAATTAAATGTTTTAATTACTTTTACCTATCTACCCTCAACCACCAATTAATTGTTAAACCAACCTAACATCAATTCCATTACCCACAACAAAAAAATTCTCAACAAGATTTTCTCTTCACTAAATTTCTCAACCATAAGTTATTCATAAGAAGTTCTCTTCACCAAATTATCTCAACAACTCATAGTTTCTCTTTTCAACTCCATAAAGTTGTGATTTATCAATAGACTACGTAAAAAGATATGTATTTGATTTTGTATTAAATAGTTCCACCATATATTTCATGTTAGAATTCATTTGCTTATTTACATTTTGAATTCTTGCTAGTTTATCATTTCTTTTTTCTAATGTCTAATTACTAATTCATTGGTAATTATTTGATCCAACTAATAATTAAATACCAACCAAATTAATGTCTTTTATACTAATTGCCAAAAAGTATAGTTTAAAAATATATTTTTTTAAACAAAGAAAGATTTTAAAATTTTTACTGAAGAGACCCGGTCGGGTTTCATATCGAAGACACCAGGGTCCAACCAGGTCAAGGTGAAATGTGGTTAGGATTGGGCCACGTATGTGATAATCGGGTCGAGTCCCCACTAGGTCAAGGGGAGTTGTTGACCTGATACGGGGGGAGACAGAAAGGACCTGTCAAGCCCTGGTCAAGTATAGACTAGGTGAAAAAGATTGGGGCCTAGTGCTAGGGGAGGTAGAAGGGACCCGATAGGGCCCTAGTTGGGTCTCCGTCGAGTGAGATGAGATAGGTGTTGGCTTAGTACAGAAGAAGGTAGAGGGGATCTGGTCATGTCTTGGTCGGGTATAGATCGGGTGAAAAGGATTGGGGCCTGGTGTCTAGGGAGGTACTGTGAAACGAGTTCAAGACTATTTTACTACTATTCTTTGGTCTAATTCTTACTCGGACCGAATATGTGGTCGCGTTTTCTTCTTATTTTTCCATTTATGTTTTAATTTTGTAATTATATTACCTATTGTAACACTACTTTCTGATCAAATTTAGAAAAATTCCTCACGTTTGGATTTATTTTGGCAGTATTTGGAATGAGATAGAAAAAGATTATGATGGAAAAGAGTTGAGGGATTTGACATTGAAATTGGAACAACGTACAATGAATTCCTAACTGGGGTTTATAGGATAAGCGATATAAATTCAATTGAATACAATCTTCTTATAAGATGTATACTCCAATTGAAGTCCAAAGCTTCTACATTTATCATTCGAAATCATGAAGATCTTCACACATTTCTGACATGGGAAGCGGTCTCAGTAATACCTCTTTATGTATCCATGCTTCCTAAATGTTCAAGTAATCAAGGATTTTATCCACACAATTCATGTATTCAACGAACTAAAGAAATCTCATCAATATCTAGACTAGTCACGTGCAAGACGAAGCAAGATATTCCACTGGCCCCTACATATTTTGGTCAATATGACTAGTCTTGAAGGGAGACATGTGATGGTGAAGATGAAGTGGACGCAATTGTTAATAGAAATAACATTTATGGTTATACACATAATGTCGAAGGACAACCTATTCAATATGTAACATGTCCTCGTAACTTGTCGCATACATCAAATAGCACAATTGTCATGTTAGGTCAGTGTTATTCTTCTAAGGATGTAGAAATCGGTGCATATTTATATCTAAGAAGGATTTAAAGATGTTGTTGTCTATGTTAGCAATTAGAGGTAACTTTTAATTTAACACGAAGAAGTTGAAAACAAAACTATAAAAGGTTAGATGCATTGTTGAAGAATGCAAATGGAGACTCAAAAACGTTAAATTGAAAAGTTTTTAAATATTTAATATTTCTAAGTATGATAATGTACATACATGTAAAAATGAAATCTTGACTATTGGTCATAGACAAGCTTCAAGTTAGGTCCCCGAACATTTAATAAAGTCAAAGTTGAGGGTATTAGTCGTTCATATAGACCCAAAAACATTACGAAGGACATAAAGCAGGAGTATGGTGTTAGTTTAAGTTATAACAAGGCATGGAGGGCTAGTGATACATGCCATGAAATGCATGTTTTTGGGCTTTTATTTATGTACTTTTACTTTAAAAAATGGATTTTTGCATGTGTTTTCCCCTAAATTTAGTCTTAGTTAGTTTAGATGAGCTTATGAGGGTTTGTTGTACTTAAAAGATGTCATTCTCTAATTTAAAGTTGTTTTGTGGATTTTTGAAGGAGATTGAGGGCATATTGTTGATTTTTGTCTGTTGTGCCGCATCAGTGAGTCCTAATTTTCCAAAAGTTGACTTAGTCAAAAGTGTTTGTGATTTTCACATTTTATTCAGTTGGCCAGCCTTGATTTCACCTGATAAACTCTTAGAACGTAAATTTTGGCTATCCTCGACCAATTTGGAGCCTATATAAAGAAGAAAAGACCCTCATTTTCAGGACATAACTCTTCATTGTCAATTCCATCACCATTCTTCACCGTTTCTATAATTTTGAAGCAGTCCCTTGGGTCTTTTCTCAGCGTTTCAAGTCAATAGCCCTAAAAATGAAGGTTCCTCTGAGGTATAGCAGCTCCAGGTTGTCTCATCCCATGAAAGTGTGTGTTGATGGACAATTTCACCTTGAAAAATGAGGGGTAATCAACCTAAGGGTTGGAACTTGAGGATTTATTCCGAGTTCTATTGAGTCATAATTTTTTTAACATTTCTTTCTAATTAATTCTTGTAGTTATTTTATTTTCTTCTTCCTAATTGAACTATATATTGTAGTTATGGTTCTTGATTTAATAAAATGTATTATTTAAAGTCATGAGCTAAATTTTTCTAAGGGTTCGACAATGTGGATGCCCTAGGATTTTTATGGCTTAAGTAATGTTGCACCTCATACCAACTTGATTTATGCATTCTCTTTGTTGAATTTAAAAATAGCATTGGTAAACTAAATTGGCCAATTAATTTAACAATTTAGAGAAGTTCTAATACTGAGAAGATTAGGATATATGCGGATGTCACAAAGGAATAATGGACTAGGAGCCTAAAAATATGAGGGTCAGTTGCCTTAGAAATAAAGGACACCGTAGGATAAAATATCTGAACTTAACTAATCTAATATTTAGCTAACTGTGGAAATATTAGGCATTAGCTGCTTAGATCTCCTAAGGAACTTAACACAATACTGAATAGAAGTAGTATTATGTTCATGCATATTTCATTATCCTGGTGTGATGCGGTTGCATCACTTATGGCATAGAACCCAAAAGGTTGAAGTATTTTTAGCCCATGTTCGATATCATTGTTTACTATTTCTAAGGCCTTTTCTCATTCATCACAGTACAAACTATCTTTAGTACTTCGGTTTCATTGATGTATAGTCATAATTAACTTAAAAATCAGTCCAGTCCTGTGAGATTCGACTCGAAATACTCCGAGTTTATTATTTCATCAATAATGTATGCTTGCACTTAGACCTTATGCTTGCACTTAGACCTTACTTATCTATAACATTTTGTTGCTCATACATCCAGTCAATCAGCTAGGGAAGCAGTGTTAGTGCTAGTTAGGGGACCACCAGAAGAAATTTACAAAATGTTACCTAGATTTGGTGAAGCCCTAAAAATTGAAAATCCTAGTTCAACCTTTGCAATGAATCGCAGGATAATCAGTATTTCAAGCACGTGTTCATGGCTTTAGTTGCTTCAATTAGGGGGTATTTTTAATTGCATTCACCTCATTTTAGTTGTGGATGGGACACATTTGTGGGGTAAGTATAATGGTAAACTCTTGCTTGCAACTGGGGCCGATGAAAATAATTAAATATTCGTGTCGCATTTGGTATTATCTGGGGGAGAAGCCGATGAATCTTGGTTGTGCTTTTTCCAACAAATAAGAAGTGCATTTGGGCTCGTTCGTGATTTGGTTATCGTGTCAGACAGACACCCAATGTTGGGTTATGTGTCCTAAAACTCGCAGTTTGTAAAGTTAAATACTATTATCAATAAAGATGTTATTCAACATTTCTTCAATAAAATTGTTATTAAATCTTTAAATTCCATTCGTAATGTCTAGATCCAATAAACTAAGATCCATGGTTATTATTGTTTTTGTAGTGATATAAAGATGGATCAAGTTCGAGTAAATAGCCAAAATGGTCTATAGTATACGAATAAGGTTAGGTGTCTTATTCTGGTAACACTATTGGTAGCGGCCTACTCTATAGCAGTTACAAGTTGTTGTAAAGTTGCTACAAACGAAGTGATCCTAATTCGTTCATGTATTGACATGAAGAGTGGAGGTGTCTTATGCAATGAGTTTACATAAGATTGGACCAAGAAATAAGTCACTTTTACTTTATAACGTTGTTTATTGTTTAAGACTAACTATTTTGCTTAGATGACCTAGGTAACTCGATCTTAATCTTGAGCTAACTATGAACTCCTGTTTATTCGGGAAATACTTAGATTTGCATAGATGAGGGTTGGCTCGATAGTGTTGGCTCAATAAGTCTCCTATTTCAGGGGTAAGATCGGGTAGATAGCTGGGGACATAGGGTGCAATAAGAAATTCACACCTACCCAATTTAGGGATAGGAGAAAGATTGTTCTCTTAAGTACTGAATCCAAGTCTTGAACAAAGGGCTCCCACCCTCTCATTGGCCCGAGAGAGATCCGGTTTAGTGATCGGATCACAAACCAATTGTTCATTAGAGGATTAGTAGGAACTTAAGAAACAAGATGCAATATCGAGGGTAAAACAACATATTGACCCAACCGTTATTACGAATAACCTGTGAAGGGTCGACTTACTGGTTATGGTTAAATCATGTGGATACAAATATATTTACAGTGAGGAGAGTGCAACTATTGAGTTGCAGGGAACGACCAACCAATAGGGAGAGGAGAAGAAATGATCAGTTTCATGAATCTGAGGTCATGTGGTATGACTTGATAGTTAACGAATACTGATTAATTTTGTCTAAAAAGTGTTAGCCAATTAATCTTAAATCATTGGAGCTCATGATCTGTAGGTTCATAAGGTCCCTCTACTAACTCGTAAAACATGAACACCTTGATTTAATAAATTGAGTGAATTTAGAATGAAATCAATAGTTCAAATTGAATTGTTCAAATTGAATTTTTAATTTGAAAATGTTCAAATTGAAATTAGGGTTTCAATTTGAAAAAGTTCAAATTCAAATTAGGGTTTGTATAATTATATTTGGCATAATTAATTAAACGCTTAATTTGTTGAAATTAAACTAAATTGGAGAGTTTATTATATTCAAATATTGATTTAAATATTAAATACATGAATAGGATTCATGTCTAAAATAGGTGTATGATTAATTTAACATTTGATATTAAATTAATTAATTAATTAAATTTGTGTAATTAATTAAAAATCAAATTAATTTCCAATTTCAATTCAATTTGAGAAATTGGATTTTGAAATTTAGAATTTAATTAATTATGAATTAATCAAAATTGATTTCAATTAATTTAGAATTAATTAAAAATGTAAATTTAGTTTTTTTTTTAAATATGGAAAAAAATGGAAATTTTTGAAATTTCAAAGTGGAAACACCCCACTTTTTTAAGGAGGAGGTGTTTCCACATTAAACACGCACAAATCCCACCAAATTGGTTGAAGTTGTTGTTGGCTTTGAGCATTTTGAGAGTGCTTGCATGTACTTGAAATATAAAACTCCTCCAGTTTCCACATATTAGAGAAGAGAATCGAAGAAAATTGGTTTTCTAAACTTCATCTTCTTCTTCCTCTCAAACCCAAAAACTTTACTTCACAAATTCACTCAAATTCGAGTTCCACCATTTAAATTCACAAAATAGTAGAGAAGATCTGTTGGTGGTTCATTGTCATTTTGGAGCTAAATTCGAGTGAAGAGTAGCTTGAATTTAGAGGAATTCATCAAAGGTATGTTATTTGAAACCTACTTGTATTTTTCTTGCAGAAAACATGCTTTAGAACTCAAATTAAATGTAATTAGAGTGCTTATTGATTATGTTTGCCTCCGTTGTATGCTAGTATATTCCATCACCATAGCATAAGAAAGCCACTTCAACGGTCTTCCCAGAAGCGTTTCATGGTATCTATATCGATCACTTAGCTAAAAACTTATTAACAACTTTCAAGATAAGGATCTTTTGTTGATTTTCGACAAACCAAATAAGGCATGTCATGAGTCAATGGTCAACCAGCATTGGAGTCAACTTGCAGGGTATTCAGGTCCACAGGAGTACTTAGAAGATATTGGCCTTGAATGGTGGGCTAGGGTGTACCAATGCAATAAAAGGTACAACCAAATGATGACAAATCTCGTTGAGTGCATAAATACGTATTAAAAGATGCACGACAGTTGCCAATCATATAATTCCTAGATCATGTTAGAGGTTGGTTACAATATTTGTATTATAGACGATGGATTGATGCATCTACAAGTGAATCAAGACTATCGGTTTACATAATGCAGATACTTAGGAAGGTGGGAGACAAAGCAAGCATGTATGAAGTTAGGCAAATTGACTAACATGAGTTTGAGGTCGAAGATGGTAGCTTGGGAGGTCGTATCAATATTCACGCAAGAACTTGTACTTGTCACAAGTTTGATTAATGTGAACTCTCTTGTTCACAAGTGATTGTTGTATGCTAGATTCAAAATATTAATCATGAGAGCACGAGAGGGTCATTTTGGTTAATGTGAACTCTCTGTATCCGAGTATTCTATCTTCTAACATAGCATGAGAGCACGATAGGTTCATGACGCTGCAATGATCATCTAAAATTGTCTTAGAGCGTAGATCTACGCTGCATAAAGGGTTGCTACGCTCAGGCCAGAGGCATTTTGGTCGTTTTTCCTCTTTTGAAGTTCGAAGGCTCAAATTGTTGGGTTTTATGCCTTAAAACTCGTAGATAGTAAATGCAATTAATTGGCTGTCATCAATAAATTGTTATCGATGTTATTTCAATAAATTTTATTGATTATGTTGTATTCTATTTTGTCTTAATAACCCTAAATCCAATAAACTAGCATCCAAGGTTGTTTTATGAGTCTTGAACAGTATGTGGAGACATACAGGGATTGATATTCAAGATACATCATAAAATATCTATAGTATAGGGATAAGGTTAGGTACCTTATCTTGGTGATACTATGGATACAACCCACTTTGTATTTAATACAAACGCAATGATCCAATGCGTTCGTGTAGATGACATGCGAGTGGGGATATCATATGCAATGAGTTTGCATAAGACCGAATACGAAATAGTAACCACTAGATGTAACACCGTTGACTAGTTAGGTTTCTATTTTAATAGGATGACCTAGGCAACTTAGTATTAATCCTGGGTGTCCTATGAACTCCTATTCACGAGGGGTTGTCCTTTGATTTGTATGGGTGAAAGTGATCAGTTCGCCGACTCAATAAACCTACCATTTTGAAGACAAGACCGAGGTGGGAGTTGGGAATATAATAATACAAGATGAAATTCACTCCTTCCCAACTTTAGGGTAGGTAGATACGTGTTCCCTTAAGTGATGTCTCTGGTACTTGAATAAAGGCCCTACCCTCTCACTGGCCTAAGAGGGGTTTCTGTTTGATGGTTGGACCATAAACAATTTGTTCATTAGAGAAGTACTTTTACTTAAGAATAAAGAGGTGATCCAAGGGTAAAACGGTAATTTGACTTAGTTGGTGTTACAAACACTAGTGAAGGACTAACTTGTTGTTAATAGTTTATATCTGTGGACACATAAATATGACTATAGTGAGAAGAGTGCAGTTTTAGGTCTTTAGTAGCGTGTACCCACAGTTTAAAGGATCCCTGTGAAGGGTCCGCAGCCGAAACGAATCGTTCCAATTCCCAAAATTTCACATAACACTAATTTTACAGTGACATATAGAATGACTATACATTTAATTCAGAATATAGCATGCTAAAAAAATAAGAAGAGAAAAAAAAAAGGAAGAGGAGACTTACCCTTGAAGAACGAAATCTTCACGTTTCCTCTTCTCTATGAAAATCACAATCACCAAAAAGGACACTACTACAAAAGCAACCTCGGTATTCTCTGGATGAGAATCTAGGAGGAGTGGTGCTCTAGCTATTTTGGATTTTGAGAGGGAAGGATTGAGAGAGGAGATAGAAAAAGCAGGGATTGAAAAAAAAAACTCAAAACCAGAACTTTTGTCTGTCTCTTTCTTGTTCTCTGTATCTTTTTTTTTTTCCACACAAGAAAAAGAAGAATAAAACTACTTCCCCACTTACATGATGTGGAGAGAAAAGAGGGGGTGGGAGCGAGTTACAAGTCCCTCCCATTAATTATTTTAAAAAAATAATTAAATAAATTAAATTAAATTAAAATTTATTTATTTTAATAATAATTTAACATATATATATATATATGATAAACACTTTATCATGTAATATATATATATATATATCAAATTATATGTTATATCAAATATAACATATAACCTATCGTTTATATATTGTATCAAATACAATGTAGCCTATAGTTTCTTTTTTCTCACCAATGATATTTGATATAAATCACATTTACATTAAATTTAACAATATGAATCCAATTCAAATATTTGAATCACATTGAAATATTTATTTTCTCTCATTAATATTATAATGTATCAAATACATTATAGTAATTATATCATGTATAATTAAAATTTAATTAATTATATCATATATAATTAATTCCATCAATTAATTTGAACAATTCAAATTAATCCAAAATTTGATTCTCAATTAATCCATTGAGCTACCGAGTGGACTTCATGGACCTGTAGCTTGAAGCTATAACTTACGTGAATAATTAAATAAAAATTTTAATAAAATTACTCACTATCCGTTAGCTGACGGGCACTCCACTAAAGACCGTCAACTACACTCTTCGCTCTACAGATATATTTTTGTTGGATCGATATGACAACCCTAGAGGGGGTGAATAGAGTTTAATTAAACTTTTTTTTCTAAATTAACCCAATTAAACTAATTAATATACTTTTTATAAATAATAAGAAAAATTCAATTTATGCAACAAATAAGATGACAAAAATGTGATAATTTAATTCTCCCAAATTTTAGCAAATAAATAAGAACAAACTAAAACATACAATAATTTGCTTAAATTATTTGCAAAAATAAAAATGAAAGAGTTAGAGAAGAAGACACCATAATTTTTATAGTGGTTCAGGCAAACTCGACCAACTCCACTACCCAAACACCTCTTGGGAATTTGAATAAAATCTTTTCGATTCTTTCCATGGATTAGAGCCCAACTGTTACACCACCACTCCTTTTATGGGTTCAAGAGCAAACCCGATCCTTTCCACGGTTTAGGATTAAACCGTTACAAATGTTGAAATTTTTGAAGAACACAATACAACTCTCACTAGAGTGGATTTACAAGTTTAAGCACTCAACAAGTTTATCCTCACAATACAATAACACTCTCTCAAGAATAAGATGAAAAGAAAAAAAAAATTGGGAACTTAGAGAGAACAACAATGGAACTTTTGAGTATTGGAGGATTATGAAATGTAAAATTTGGAGAGAAAAATGGTTTATATAGATATGGAAAAATTTTTAGAAACCACAATTAATTTTGACCATTGGATTTTGGAAAAGAAAAATCAATGGTGGAGATTTCAAACTAAATTAGTCGTTAGATACAAACAAAATATAATATTAAATTCCTTTTCTTTTGAAATTCCTTTTCTTTTTAAAATTAATCCAAAAAATAAAAAAACATACCATGTGTTAAAAACTGGCCGTTAGACACAAACATAAAATAATATTAAATTCATTTTTCTTTTAATTCATTTTCTTTTTAAATTCATTCTCTTTAAAGTCAATCCAAAAATAAAAAACATACCATGTGTAAAAAACTAGCCGTTAGACACAAATATAAAATAATATTAAATTTATTTTCCTTTTAAATTTCTTTTTAATTTCAATTTTTTATTTTAAATCAATCCAAAAATCAAAAGTCCATCATATGTTAATCTCTTAATGATCCACCATTCAACCAATATACTGCCACATGTCTACATGCAAATGGTCTGGTTATGTCACGTCATCCACCACGGTATTTTCTCTATAGATTTGTTTCGGTCATATCGTCTTGTTTTAGCTCCGATTTGAGTGATTCAAGAGGTGTTGGAATCATTGTTCCGAGCTCTACCTTATGGAATATTAAAACACTAAGATTTTCAGTAATTAAAAAATTGAGTTTGTTATCATCAAAACATTGATTAATTAATTAATTAAAATTAATTAATTTGAGATTAAGGGCCAAAAAGCCAACAATTTTTGTGTCCATTGGATATAAACAATCAATAGTACGATGAACCTTCATAAATTACTTGTAAGTACAACTAGGCCAAAATTACCGTTTTGCCCCTATAGTTACATCTAACTTCTTAAGTACCACTAATCCCTCTAATGAACAATAAATCATAGTCCAACTATGACTAAACCCCTCTCGAACCAAGAGAGGGTGTAGCGCCATATTTTTCAAGCCCCGAATCAACCCTTAAGGGAGCAATTTATCTACTTACTCTGACGTTGGGGAAGGATTGACTTCTCTCCTATGTAGTTATGTTCCCAACTCCCCAATTAGACGAATCCCCAAAATGGTAGGCTTATTGAATCGGAAATCTGGCCACCCTCACTCATACAAATCAAAGGACCGCCTTCATAGGTAGGAGTTCACAACTCACTCAAAATACAGGCCATGTTACCTATGGTCATCCTGGTGAAATGTAAGTCCTTATTATGAAAGACGTTATATAATGAGACTAAATATTTCATGGTCCAGTCTTATACAAACTCCTTTGTATAGAATATCCCCACTCACATGTCTCCACATGAATGATCAAGATCAGATCATTTGTAGTACTTTACAACAATTATAACATCTACAAAATGAGCCATACTCGTAGTGTCACCAGGATAAGATATCCAGTCTTATCCATCTACTACAGACCATTTAGGTTATCATTTAAAGATAATTTACCTGTATGTCTCTACATACATGCTACAAGATAACCTTGGATGTTAGTTTATTGATTTGTGGTTAATGCAACTAATTCTTAAATACAACATCACATATTTTATTACATAAATAAAATGTTTGTACAATAAAATTAAAAACTATAGGACCCTACGAGATTTAGGTCATCAACCTCAACAATCTTCTACTTGACCTAAAGGTAGTAGGATATACATTGTAAAAGTCAAACTAAACTACAAAGTACAAAAATCAATAAACTAGGGCACAACATGTCCAGTACAAATCTCCCACTTGCCCTAGTCTAAACGTGGCATGTCCCATAGACCCATACTCTTCAGATGACCCTCAAATACCTTAGTCGTGAAGGACTTTGTAAATAAATCAGCAACATTGTGCTCCGAAGCTATCTGCATGACGATCACATCCCTTCGATGCACAGTCTCTTGGATGAGATGATACTTTTGCTTTATGTGCTTCTCGCGCGTGTGACTCCTAAGCTCTCGGGAATTAGCCGCAACACCACTATTATCACAATAAAGTGTTACTGGCTTTGACATATCTAAAATGATTTCCAGATCAGTCAAGAATTTTCTGAGCCATACAGCTTTTTTAGCTGCTTCACAAGCCGCTACATACTCAGCCTCCATAGTGAAGTCAGCAACGCACCCTTGCTTGGTGCTTCTCCAGACTACTACCCCTCTACTAAGAGTCTAGAATCCTTATCAGTCTAAATCAAAGTCTATGTATCCTGTAAGAATTAAATCCTTAGAACCATACACGAGCATGTAGTCCCTTGTTCTCCATAGATACTTGAGGATATTCTTAACGACGGTCCAGTGATCATATCCTGGATTAGACTGATACCTATTAGCTATCCCCATTGCATAGCAGATGTCAAGTCGAGTACATAACATTGCATACATTAGGCTCCCAACAGTTGATGCATAGGGGATATGTCTCATTTTCTCAACTTCTTAAGGTGTCTTAGGTCATTGTTCCTTAGACATATTACTCCATGCTTGAAAGGTAGTAAGCCTCTCTTGGAGTTCTGCATCAAATACTTGACAAGCATCTTGTCAATGTATGAAACTTGAGACAAAGCTAACATTTTATTCTTTCGATCTCTAAAGATCTGAATTCCTACAACAAACTGAGCCTCTTCCAAATCTTTTATATGGAATTGGGTCGCTAACCAGTTTTTAACTTCAGTCAGTAGACATTACATCATTCCCAATGAGTAGGATATCATCAGCATATAACACTATGAAAGCTACTGAACTGTTAATAATCCTTCTATATACACAAGTTTCATCAAACATTTTGATCAAAGTCATAAGATTTGATCGCAGTATCAAACCTTATAGTCCAAGATTGAGAAGCTTGCTTTAGTCTATAAATGGACCGATTAAGCTTGCAAATATTTTACCCTTGCCTTGGAATACGAATCCCTCAGGCTACTTGATAACGGGCAGAAATGCACGTTATTACAGTGCAAAGTTATAAAACAATGCAGGATTGTGATGATAAAAATATACAATATTGCGTCCAAAAGCATTAAGTTCACAATATTGCGATCGCATGCGTCCATTGCATTAAAACAGCTAACTTGTGTATTTTTGTGCAGAAAATGCGTTGACGCAAGGCGGAAATGCGATCCAAAGAAATTAACGTCCGAGCACCTCAAGAGATTGCGTTGACGCAAGGCTATGCGATCATTTGCGCTCGCGAATATCTGCTCAAGAAGGTTAACGCATAGAGCTAGTGCATCATGGTGGACGCATCTGGGTGAAAAGCGTAATAAATCACGATGGGAAAGAAAGCTGATGACGGTCGATTCCGAATTAAGTTGACAAGCCGTTAACGAACTATTGTAGCAAGTACACTCAACTTTTCGGTGACAAATATTCGGCGCATCAGATAGAGAATTAATGTCATCCCATCAGTGCAATCATAAGAGAGAAGAAGCTTCTCACCCTAAAGCTCTATAAATACCAGAGGCCACCTTCAGTGAAGGAGTTCGCTCAGTTAGATAATTTTCCCTATAGATAGAAGTAGCCTTGTTCATAGTTTTCTTTTACTTAGAAGGCGGAAGTGAGTGAAGGGAAATCATACCGAGAGATCGTTTTTGTGAACTTGGAAGAGTGCCAGAAGCATCGAGATCAAAGAGAGGGCCAACTCTTGCGGAAGCAAGGACATCTTTTGAGCAGGATAGAGATAACAGTGTAAAAGCCTTGGAAAGCAAGGAATTGCTACCAGGCTCTCTATCCTTATCTTCCATTGTCATTTTGTACTCTTAACTTATTTATAGAAATGGAAATTTCATCTTTATATCTGATCACTCTCTATACATTATGCATGAGTAGCTAAATCTGTCGAATGGGTTGAGAAGCAATTAGCTAGCGTAACTGGGGATCTTCATTTTATGCGATTATCTTGTATTATGTATGTGTCATTCGTCCATTAGAGATACTCGGGAGGGTAGTCTAAGGATAGAATCTAGGCTTGGAAAAGTCAGGTTAGAATCTAGGCTCAGGAGAGTCAGATTAGAAACACATAATCAAGAGATAGAAGCTTAGGAATAAGCGTTGTTTGCTATTAACGCATCGCATGCATCATAGAGTTAGGTTATGATTGTATGTGGTCACCTTGTCCTTGTGTGCATCTTGCATCATCGCATAGGCAAGAAGTAGGGACTTAGGAATAAGCTCTATAGACACTATCGCATTCATCGCATGCATCCTAAAAGGAGCCACCACATTTGCATTGGAAAATGATTTGATGTCGCATGAGTGTAGCATGATCGCATAGTTTGAACGCATTCTCGGGAAACGCTAGCTAAAGACCTTCTCAACCCGTTCCGCCACATACTCAGTGTATCTATTGCATAATCATTCTTATCTCAAATCCGCCGCATACTTTTTATACTTCAAACAACAAACCAACCAAACCATTAATTTATTTGTTACTGTAAAGTAATCTAAAAATTACCACCGCATATTGTTTTTCTTAGTCCCTAAGTTCGACCCAGGGCTTACCAGGAAACTCAGTAGGATTTGTACTTGGGTCCTGTTGAGAAAACTTGTTTGCACAATGCATTTTCCACCAACGCAATCCTTCCATTATTTCATCGCATAAAATAACACATCAAGTTTTTTGGCACCATTGCTAGGGACTTCGACAATATAGTGTGCTAACAGTAATTTTCTGATTTTCTTTACAGCTTTCAATCTCTAGCGAATTACGACCCAAAGATTGAAAGAATATTTCGATGAAGATTGAGAGATAGCTGCCAACAACAACAACAAGAGAAAGATAACATGGCGGAACAACCGGGAAATGGAGCACCAAATGAAAATAATGTCAGCGATCAAAGATTAAGAATTAAAGACAGTGACGCGAACAACTGGGCCATCGCATCCCTACAGGACCAAATGATAGCAATGATGAGTTTGATACAAGGTATCACAATTAATAGCACGGGAGTGGGAAAAGGGCAAGTCAACGCAATTGCTCAAACGACCACAAGTTGTGTCATCTGTGGAAAAGCACATCCGATGGAAGAATGCCCAGGAAATCTGCAGTCAGTATGCTTCATAAAGAACAACCCTTTTTCTGATACGTACAATCCCGGGTGGAGAAACCACCCCAATTTTGCATGGAAAAATCAACAACAAGGCTTTCAACCAGTGGCGCAAAAAGAAGGGCCACCCGATTTTTCCCGCAAACCAACGGTCAAACGCATAACCAAGCCAGCAGTTCGCAGGAACTGCAATCTTCATCCTTAGAGAGCTTGTTGAAGCAATATATTGAGAAGAACGAATCAGTGCTTCAGAATCAAGCAACATCGATCAGAAATCTCGAAATTCAGCTAGGACAGATTGCGGACGAACTAAAAAATAGACTGCAAGGAGCGTTGCCGAGCTCAACTGAGCTTCCTTGCAACTCTAGGGGTACGAGAAAGGAACAATGCTTAGCAGTCTCTTTGCTAAGCGAAAAAATGACAATGGAAGTAGGAGAGGAACCCATCACGACCAACTTGAATGCGGTAACAACCGAAGACCCGTTGACTTATGATTCAGAAGAGCCCGAGAAGATGAACCCAGAAGTTGCATTCACCCTCAAGCCTCTAGAACATGAGATAGAAGAAGTCCAGCCACCACCATTCCCGCAAATATTGAAAAAGAAATAGAATGATGAAGAAAAGATCGCGACAGTGGTAGTAACGCAAAGTACAACGATCCCACCAAAAATGTGCAACCCAGGAATCTTCACAATAACATGTTCAATTGGAGGGGCCTACAGTGGTCAAGCACTATGCGATCTTGAAGCGAGTATAAATGTAATGCCGCTATCAATCTTCAAATGATTGAATATGGGCAAACTCACACCCACGACGGAGACTCTTCTACTTGTGGAAAGATCCCGAATACATCCAGAGGGAGAGTTGAAAGATGCCGCAATCTCAATTGACAAATTCATCTTGCCGACGGACTTCATCATTTTGGATTATAAAGCGGACGAAGATGCGCCCATCATATTGGGATGACCATTCCTCTCGACCGATCGCGCTTAAATTGATGTGCATAAGGGGGAAATCGTAATGAACGTCAATAAGGAAAAGCTCTGGATTAAGGCAGTCAAGATCCCAAAAGACCGAGAAAAGAAGAAAAAACTGCCGTGGATGTAAAAAGTCTAGCTTGAAATAAGCGGTCCTTGAGTTACTATGCGACTCAAACTCATCAGGGACGCAATCCTTTTGAATATCCTTTTTTTTTTTCATATCAATGCTTCATGAACTTTTGTTACCTTGCTTATATCTGTTATAGTATATGCATGTTTATAAAAAAAAAAACGATCACGGTGAACGATCGTGGTAAACGATTTTGATAACTTTGTTTTATTATTATTTGACCCTCTCAATGTTTTCTTTGCAACGATCAAGGTGAACGATTGTGGAGGCATTATACGACGACGCAATTACTTTATTCCGTCACTGCAATCAAAAGAGAACAGTTCGCTACAAAGAAGGATGCGTTCACAAATAATGCGGGCGACAGTGCAAATTTGGGGGTTGTATCTTTCCTTAACTTTATTCCAAATTTTGCACTATTGTATCGCATTTTAACCTTGATCATTTTATCACCGCATCCTCTTTAGTCGACACAATCATTTAACATCGATTAATTTAGTAAGTCACCGCATGATTTCTCTTTGCCAATTATGATTTCAATGATGAAACGCATGCCTTTATTTTTTTTTATATATGCTAGAGTCAACTTAATTTTAGGACAGTCACCTCATGAAATATTTCTAGAAGTTAGTAGTCTGCCAACTTTCTTTCAAACTGACTTTTTACGAAATTTCTTAAGAGCATCGCATGACTTTTTTCAATCTTTTAGCAATGAGGACATTGCCGCATTTTAAATTTGGGGGTGCAGTATTCATTTTCGACCTTACTATTTTTAGCCTTACAAAAAAAAAAAAGATCATCATAACGTTGCGATCGGATCCTACTCATAGTTGGATGTCCACATGACACATATGGGGGCAAGCCAAAACGAAGGTAGGAATCGTGATCAACACATAAATAAATGATCGCAACTCTACTGCCAAATAGGCATGAGTTTAGACTGAGAAAGAGTACCTTGCTCGTAGTTGGATGTCCGCATGACACACATGGGGGCAAGACAAAACGAAGGCTAGACACTTGGATCAGCGCAAGGTCATAGAAAAAAAAAGTCTAAAATACGCAAGGATAAAAATCATTTGAACATACCCCAGTGAAAAGGTTTTTTTTTATGAAATAAATCATGCGATGCTGTGGAATCTGGTAAAGTCTTTTTTAAGGTTAAACTTATGGTCCCTAAATTTTAGAAATATTTTAAGAAGAGACCTGGATAAAAATTGAGGAGATTTTGGTGCATAGGATTTGAATAAGGCATCCTTGAGAAATCTAGGAAAGAGAAGGTGGTCGACTTTCTAAAGAAAATCTTTAGCTTATGCTTGAGGATAAGCATTGTTTAAATTTGGGGGTATGATAACGGGCAGAAATGCACATTATTACAGTGCAAAGCTATAAAACAATTCAAGATTGCGATGATAAAAATATACAATATTACGTCCAAAAGCATTAAGTTCACAACATTGCGATTGCATGCATCCATCGCATTAAAACAGCCAACTTATGTATTTTTGTGCAGAAAATACGTTGACGCAAGGCAGAAATGCGATCCAAAGAAATTAACGTCCGAGCGCATCAAGAGATTGCGTTGACGCAAGGCTATGCGATCATTTGCACTTGCGAATATTTGCTCAAGAAGGTTGCCGCATAGAGCTGGCGCATCATGGTGGGTGCATCTGGGTGAAAAGTGTAATAAATCACGATGAGACAGAAAGCTGATGACGGTTGAAAGCTTAGGAATAAGCGCTGTTTGCTATTAACGCATTGCATGCATCCTAGAGATAGGTTACGATTGTATGCGGTCACTTTGTTCTTATGTGCATCTTGCATCATCGCATAGACAAGAAGTAGAGACTTAGCAATAAGCTCTATAGACACTATCGCATTCATCGCATGCGTCCTAAAATTAGGAGCCACCGCATTTGCATTGGAAAATGATTTGTTGTCGCATGAGTGTAGCATGATTGCATAGTTTGAACGCATTCTCGGAAAACGCTAACTAAAGACCTTCTTAACCCGTTTCGTTGCATACTCAGTGTATCTATTCCATAATTATTCTTATCACAAATCCGTCACATACTTTTTATACTTCAAACAACAAACCAACCAAACCATTAATTTATTTATTACCGCAAAGTGATCTAAAAATTACCACCGCATATTGTTTTCCTTAGTCCCTGAGTTCGACCCTGGGCTTACCAGGAAACTCAGTAGGATTTGTATTTGGGTTCTGTTGAGAAAACTTGTTTGCACAACGCATTTTCCACCAACGCAATCATTCCATTATTTCATCACATAAAATAACGCATCACTACTTCATATAAATGGTCTCTTCAAGATTGCCATTCAGAAAAGTAGTCTTGACATCCATTTGCCAAATCGGCAATGGATAGAAGAATTCGAATCGACTTCAGATGGTAACAGGTGAGAAAGTCTCCTCATAGTCGACTCCCTCAACTTGGGTATAACCCTTTGCCACCAGTCTAGCCTTGAAGGTTTGCACCTCCCCATCAACACCTCGTTTTCTCTTGTAGATCCATTTGCAACCTATAGGTTTAACCCCATGAGGTAAATCTACAAGATCCCAAACAGAATTGAAATACATCGATTCCATTTTGAGATCCATAGCTTTGATCCACTCATCTTTATCAACATCCTCCATTGCCTTTTTTGTAAGACAATGAATCCTCTACATCTCCATCAGCTACCATAGCTAGGATTTCAGTTAAACCCATGTAATGGACAAGTGGGTTCGCCACTATGTCAAGGTTCCCTCAACAATTGAGGTGGATTTGATCCACTAGATGACCCAAGCTCAACAACTCTTGTTGAGGTGTTGGGTTCTTCAACAACTCTTGTTGAAGGTTTAGTAGTTTTCTTGGAAAGTTCATTAAACAAATTTTACTGTGGGGCCTGTTGATAGCTCTCAAAAAGAGATATTATTCCCAGCTTAATTTAGGCTCGTTATTGGATTTTATTTGTTTATTTTTCTATTTTGTAGGTATCAAGCAATAAAGAGGCAAAATTGACGATTTGGTTAAGAACAGGGTTTATTTGAAGCAATTTGGAGGTGATTTGAGCATTTGGGCTTCAAAAGAGCAGAAATTATGAAAATTCCACTGTCATAGGGTTGCAACGCTAGCCCAACGCTGCAGGTAGCATTGCAGTGTTTGCCTGACACTTGTCTAACACTATAAGACAGAATGTGCAGCGTTGCAATGCTCCAAAGTTTGCACAATGCCAGCGTTGCAATGCTCTTCTTAGCGTTGCGACGCTGCGATAATTTCTATAAAAACTTCCCTTCATCTTTAGGTTAAAATATGCTAACTTTTGCGAGCTGAACTAATAGACGCTGAAGTTAACCTTCAATCTTCTTTTTTCCATTCAGATTTTAGTATCTTTAGGTTAGTTTTTCTTTTTATTTTGGGTTGTAATCGACAGATTGGATGTGTATCTCGGATTTGCCTATGAATTAAGAGGTAACTCTTATCTATTTTATTTTGTGCAAAAACCCTATATTTATTAATTTGAAGGTTTTCTAATTAATTTAACTGAATTATTTTGAACTCTTTGGGATGATTTGATTGAATCTTAATGGAATTTTTATAAATTGATCTGACAAATTAGTTTATTGAAATTCTTGTTTGCAAAATCGTCATAGCCTATGTATATATTGATTAATTTAGTTGCACATATTAGGATCGCATGTGTAAAGTCTAGAATTTTTCTGACCAAATGTATGTATGCGCTTATATAATCTTTTCCAAATAAATCATGCTATAAGATATGGCTTTTCCGGCTTGTAGTATGTCTCAACAATTGAACCCTTTCATAATGCAATTCAATTTTAATTTGTATGTCGCTGAGAATTAAGAGTTGTAAATTGAATTAGGGCTAATTTGGTTTAATATCAAATTTGGCTAATTAGGCTATTAGATTTTCTAATAGGTTGAGAGGTTGATAGATTCAATGTAATTAATTGATGCCTAATGAAAGAAATTGCATAGAAAACTCTCTCTTGCTCTAGAAATTAGATAGACTCCTATTCAAGATTACATTTACCTTTTTATTTTAATTTCATGCATATATCTCTTCCACACAAAACTCTTAATTTACCGCTCTAGTTAGTAAATTAACATAAGGAAACAAATCGCGCTTCCCTCTGAATCGACTTGGATTTACCATTGTTGCTACGTTTCAGTAGTAATATGAGTGTTTCGATATATACAAATTTTCTTTTATTTCGGTTTAGAGTCAAATCAACAACATCGATTCTCAATCCGAACACCTGTGCTCCCTTTTGTGGTATTCTTTAAGAAAAGTAGTGTTTGTCGACACAAACACTTTGTTTTCTTTAGAATCGAAGAAGTAACCACCTCTCGTTCCTTTGGAGTAGCCTATAAATAGGCACAATTTTGAACAAGGTTCCAGTTTCTTAGGATTTTCCTCAAGCACATGTGCTGAGCAACCCCAGATTCTAAAATGACGTAAACTAGCTCTATGACCATTCCATAATTCCAAAGTGTTCTAGCAACACTCTTGTATGGAATGCAGTTTAGGATGTACGTTGCAGTCTCTACTACATAAACCCAAAACGAGTCAGGTAAGGAAGCGGAACTCATCATAGACAAAACTAAGTCCAACAGGGTTCGATTTCTCATTTCTGATACACCATTTTGTTGAGGTGTACCACGTGCTGAGAGTTGGGATACTATTCTATGTTCTATCAAATAGTTCTGGAATGTTAAATCCATAAAATATCCACCTCGACCAGATCGAAATGTTTTAATCATTTTGTTTAATGCATTTTCAACTTCAGCCTTGAATTCTTTGAACTTTTCAAAAGATTCAGACTTATGTTGCATTAAATAAACGTACCCATATCTTGAATAATCATCAGTAAAGGTGATGAAATATTCGTAACCTCCCCTTGCTTTGACATTTATCGGACCACAAAGGTTTGAATGTACTAGCTCTAAAGGTTCTTTGGCCCTGTGACCTTTTCCAGTAAAAGGTCTTTTAGTCATTTTGCCTTCAAGGAAAGACTCACACACAAGTTAAAAATTTTCTTATAACTCACTTAGAAGTCCATTCTTCACTAATCTCTCAATTCTATGAGATTGATGTGTCCTAGTCTTAGATGCCAAAGTCGAGCATTTTCTTTAGGAGAAATTTTAAGTCTTTTGTGTTGAGTTACTCAAGTCTTAAACATTTCAGTTTAATAGAATGCCTAAGTAGCTAATGGTCTTAGCACATTAAGGTTTTTTTCCAGTTTGCAGAATAAATATCAACACCATTTTTGGAAATAAATACTTTATTAACAATGAAGTTGATAGCATAACTTTGTTCAAGCAAACACTTTACGGAAACAAAGTTTCTTTTTAAATCAGGAACTACATATACCTTTTCTAAAATAAGAAATGTGTTCTATAAAGTCAACCGGAGACCTTCCACTGCCACAGCTGAGACGACGCCAACCCGCATCGTCATCTCACCAGCATCTAGTTGCCACCAGGAACTAATTCCTTGAAATGAAGAACAAACGTGGTTGATGGCCTCAGAATCTATAATCCAGGCATAATCATCATTTTTCACTAAGCAGGTTTCCAATACAAGTAAATAATATTTACCTTGCTTGGCCTTCTTCTTTTTTGCCAAGTATTTGGGGCATTTCTCTTCCAATGCCTATCTTGGTTGCAATGGAAATAAATTCCCTTTGCAGCTTTGAATGGCCTTCTGCCTCCTTATGCAACAATTGCAGGGTTAGCTTTCCCCTTCACATCTTTCTTCTTCTTCCACTTTTTATTGCCCGTGGAAGAAGTTACAGACTTAGTTCTAGAGGTCAAACCTCTATGGAACTTCTTGAAATATGAAGCAACATTTACCTCAACCTTCTTATCATTGTTTTTATGCAAGGAATGGAAGGTCTGTAGCTCATTGAGCAAGGTAGTTAGGTTGTAGTCAATCTTGTTCAAAACAGCATTGCTACAGAAGTAGAGGAAACTTTCAGGTACAGATTCCAAATTAAAGCTAACCTGACTAACTTCATCGATGTTAGACCCATTCATCTCTGCCACGTTAAAGTGGACCATAATGTTGAGAACATGTTCCCGAATAGATGCCCCTTCTTGCATACGAGCATTAGAGATGTGTATCAGAGCGTCATGCTTGAGCTGTACGAATGGTTGTCCGAACATTCCCCTTAAGGTCTCCATGATCTCACGAGCCATGAGCATGGGCTCATGCTTCTTGGCCAAGACTTCGGTAAGACTAGCCAAGATATACCCTAGGCCTTTTCTTTTGCCCTTGTCCAACGCTCGTATGCCTCTCGAACGTTTCGAGGAGCATTTGGAGTAGGAATGGGAGGACAATCCTCCATCAGGACGAATCGAAGATCATCAATGATCAAAATTGTGTGGATTGTATTTTCCAAGATGTATAGTTTTCGCCAGTTAATTTATCAACGACAAGAAAGTTTAGAGTAGTGGTAGCCATTGTAATAAAAAATTGTTGAAACCATACAAATTATTTATAATTAGTTTACTTGCATTAAACCACTAAGATAACCAATCAGTTTTTAGCAAAATAGTCTAATGTACCCTAAGTGACATCTATTTTGCAATGATGTTTTAGTGAGGCAGAACAAAAGTCACCTTAGGGTGATCAAGTGCCCCTTCAATGAAATGAGATATTCTCAACTATTAGACAGAACAACACCTTATCACTACAACTAACAGTCACCATTGTTCGATCTAAAATTTGTTAACTTGCTTAACAATTCTTGTAAGTGTAACCCCCTTATTTTGGGTTCTAGAGTTCCAACCCAATGAGCCAACCGTAGGAAAAAAAACCGATTGGGACATGAAACTAGAGTAACACTATCCATATATGGTGTTTGAATTAAGCGTCATGCATAACTGCCATCCTTTAGGGGGACACCCACGATGCCACCAGGCGATGCATGAAACTTTACTTCGACCTAATGGGAGAAACTGAGGGATATGTTGTCACACATCTCGCTCTCACTTACTATAAACACCCTCTCCATTCACCTTGATATTGATCTATAAAAATGCCACTCGTAGGGGAACATCCATGGTGCCTCGAGGCTGAGTATAGATCTCACGATGTGAAATTTTAGGGAGAAACGTGAAGAAGATGAAATGAAGTATCATATACCCCATTTTCCTCCCACTGAGCATTTTACCTAGGGTAATTAACTTAGAAAAATCCAGCTATTGATTTTCAACTAAGTGATTGTTTAATTTGCCTAAAAAATCCACTTGTCTTTTGATAGTTAAACAATTTTGATTAAGATCCATTAAACATGTTAATAGACTTCAACCAAACTTGCATGCATGTAACAAAGCTATCTAATTCACCTTTCTAAGTAGGTTCCCAGGTAGAGGTGCAACGTTTCCATCATCTTAAGTACCCCAATCTAGACAGAACCCACCTTAGACAAAACGTCTCTTTTAGATACATTTCTCACATATTTAATCTTTTATCAACAATCAATTTAATCTTATTAAACCAATTAAAAGATTAAACTAAGATTTCTAATTGTCTATCTCAATCATGTTTTAAAAAAAATTAAAAGATGATTATAACCTAAGGTTTGCATGCAACTCTTAATTATTGATTTTAATTCTAATTTCATTTAGTTATAAAAATTATAAATAAATGAAACAATTAAAACATTCATTGCATGCTTAACATACATTAGTTAATCATAACATTTATAAATTAACCTAAGGTAGTGTCATGCTTCATGCAATTTAAAATTATTACTAACATATATAACAATTATATAATAAAGTAATGAATCAAACTATAACATACATCCATACATTCATTCAGCCATATATTATAACAATTATAATATAAATGATGCATGGATATGCTATAAATGCATGCATACATATACTATAACATTTATACTATATGATGCATGTGCATGCTATATAATTTAAATCATGCATATACATATATTATAATACTTATAATATAAAATGATGCATGAATATAAATGCATAACCTATGGTGGGTTTTAAATCTATATGACATACAATATGACATATAAGAAAAAAATACATCACTTGTATATTTAAAACTAACAGTTAATGGACTAGGATAAGACACCTAAAAGGAATTTAAAAGCTAATTATTATAAGAATAAG
This sequence comes from Benincasa hispida, assembly GCF_027475165.1. Lineage (NCBI taxonomy): Eukaryota > Viridiplantae > Streptophyta > Magnoliopsida > Cucurbitales > Cucurbitaceae > Benincasa > Benincasa hispida. Next base: position 48,448,474 of record NC_143486.1, read on the forward strand.
AGACAACTGGTTCAAATACAAGCGAACCGGGCCTTGAACTGCTCGAAACGGACCAACCAGCTACCGAATTGAACCCGGACAACCTGAAATGACTAAACCGTTGTCAAACCAGGTGAACCATGAATGGAACCGGACTAGAACTGATTGGTTCTTTCCGCATCATAGCATTGCAACGTTGTGTCCAGTGTTGCAATGCTACAGAAAGAACGTAACATTCTTCTTCGTTGCAACGTTGCAGCGTTAGGGTAAAGCGTTGCAATGCTACGAGATAGTCCCTTCTGGGCACCGTCAAACTCCATCGAAATTTCATCGAAAAAAAGTCTCGTTTTCTTTAGATCTACATCGAAAAAGTTACGAACGACACAAAGACACTTATAAGACTCTATTGCACATAATTATGCCCAAAACAAGGGCCTTTACAAACCAATTTATAAATGAATAAGCCATAAAACTAAGTATCCTATCCCGAGAACATCCATTAACAAACCACATTCATCATTAAAAAGCCAATCATCACATGAATTATGAACAGAATGCAGAAAGGAAAAACCCACCAACACTGTAAAATTTAATTAAAAAAATAGAATTTGGGATCATGACCTGACCTGATACCAATTGAAGAATCCACAGTGAAGGGACACATAGCAGAAGCGGGATCGTCCCAAATGCCATTTGTTTTTAAAAACAATTTTACAGAAAAAGAAGAACTAGATCATGCATGTGAAAATAATATACAACATGCTTTTAATTAAATAGAAAAGAAGAAAAGGTTTTTTTCCAAAAACCTTACCTTTGAAGACTGTATTCAAATGGGAATCCTTAGATGTCCAATTGACACAACCATGAACGCGTCCTTCGTATTCTCTAGGATGAGAGATCCAGGAGTGGTGAACTCTAGTGATTTTTGTGAGGGAAGGGAGGAGATTGAAAGGAACGGAGATCTCAGATAAAAAATTTCTTTTCTAAAAAAAAACACAAAACCTTTCTGCTCATGTTCACGATGAAGAATATCTTTTATCAACTTCTGTCAACCACCCACATTATACGTGGGTGGAGAGAAAATAGGGGAGGGAAGTTAATTCCCTCCCATTAATTCACATTAAAAAAAACAATTTTAATCAATATAATACAATTGTATATATAATAACTAATTTATTATACATATAATTATATCTTATATCACATATAATACATAACCTATAGTTTCAATATTATATCATATACAATATAATCTATAGTTTCTTTTCTCTCATAAATGACATTTAATATAAATCACTTTTGTATTTAATTCAATTATATGAATCCAATTCATATAATTAATATTTGAATCATATTCAAATACTTATTTCCTTTCATAAATAATATAATCTATCAAATACATTATAACAATTATATCATATATAATTAATTTAACTTAATTATATCATATATAATTAATTCCCTAATTTAATTTGAACAATTCAAATTAATCCAAAAACTAATCCTCATTAGATCCCGTTGAGCTACCAAGGAGACATTATGGACCGGTAGCTTGAAGCTCTCATAGTACGTGATTAATTAATTAAACTCTTTAATTAAATTATTCACCATCCATTAACTGTCGGGCACTCCACTAAAGACCGACAACTGCAGTCTTCGCACTATAGATATATTACAGTATCCATTAGATATAACCAATCAACAGTACGATGACTTTTCATAAATTGCTCGTAAGTATAGCTGGACCAAAATTACCATTTTGCCCCTATAGTTACATTTAACTTCTTAAGTACCACTGATCCCTCTAATGAACAATAAGTCATAGTCCAACTATGACTAAACCCCTCTTGGGCCAGGAGAGGGTGTGGCACCACATTGTTTAAGTCATGGAATTAGCCCTTAAGGGAGAAATTTATCTACTTGTCCTGACCTTGGGGAAGGAGTAAATTTCTTCTTGTGTAGCTGTGTTCTCAGCTCCCCAATCAGACGAATCCCCAAAATGGTAGGCTTATTGAATTGGCAATCTGACCACTCTCGCCCATACAAATTAAAGGACCGCCCTCATAGGCAGGAGTTCATAACACTTTCAGGATTCAGGCCATGTTACCTATGGTCATCCTAGTGAAATGTAAATCTCTATTATGAATGACGTTATATAATGAGACTAAAAATTTCGTGTTTCGGTCTTATACAAACTCCTTTGTATAGAATATCCCTGCTCACATGTCTCCATATGAATGATTAAGATCAGATCATTTGTAGCACTTTACAACAATTATAACACCTACAAAGCGGGTCATACTCGTAGTGTCACGAGGATAAGGTATCCAACCTTATGTATCTACTACAGACTATTTAGGTTATTATTTAAACATGATCCACCCGTATGTCTCTACATACATGTTTAAGCTACAAGATAACTCTTGATGTTAGTTTATTGGTTTGTGGTTAATGCAACTAATTTAGAAATAAAATATCATATATTTTATTAAATAAATAATAAGTTTTTATAGTACAATAAAAAACTATAGAACCCTACGAGATTCAGGGCATCAACCTTAGCAATCTCCCACTTGACTTAAAGCTAGCGGGATGCACAATGTAAAATTCAAACTATAATAAAAAGTACACAAAACAATAAACTAGGGCACAAATCACCCAGTACGAATCTCTCACTTTCCCTAGTCTAAATGTGGCCTGTCCCATAGACCCATACTCTACAGGTGACTCTCATACCCCTTTGTTGTGACAGTCTTTGTAAATAGACTAGCAACGTTATGCTCCGAAGCTATCTGCGTGATGATCACATCCCCTCAATGCACAATCTCTCAGATAAGATGATACTTCCACTCTATGTGTTTACCGCGCTTGTGACTCCTAGGCTCTTAGGAATTAGTCACAACACCATGATTATCACAATAAAGTGTAATGGGTTTTGACATGTCTAGAACAACTTCCAGATTCGTCAAGAATTTCCTGAGCCAAACAGCTTCCTTAGCAATTTCACAAGCTGCTACATACTTGGCCTCTATAGTGGAGTCAGCAATGCACCCTTGCTTAGTGCTTCTCCAGACTACTGCCCCTCCATTAAGAGTGAACACTAATCCTGATGTGGATTTCCTAAAATCCTTATCAATCTGAAAATTAGCGTCTGTGTATCCAGTAAGGATGAGATCCTTAGAACCATACACGAGCATGTAGTCCCTCGTTCTCTATAGATGCTTGAGGATATTCTTAACGGCAGTCTAGTGACCAAATCCTAGATTAGACTGATATTTACTGACTATCCCCACCGTATAATAGATGTCAGGTCTCGTACATAACATCGGATACATCAGGCTGCCAACAACCGATGCGTAGAGGATCCGTCTCATTTCCTCAACCTGTTTAGGTGTCTTAGGACACTGTTTCTTAGACAATGTAACTCCATACCTGAAAGGTAGTAAACCTCTCTTGAAGTTTTGCATCGAATATTTGACAAGCATCTTGTCAATATACGATGCTTGAGATAGTGCTAGCATTTTGTTCTTTCGATCTCTAAAGATCTTAATGTCTAGAACAAACTGAGCCTCTCCCAAATTTTTCATTTGAAATTGGGTCGTTAGCCAACTCTTAACTTTAGTCAGTAGACCTACGTCATTCCAAATGAGTAGGATATCGTCTACATATAACACTAAGAAAGCTACTGAACTGTTGATCCCTCTTGTATACACAAGGTCCATTAATATTTTAATCAACGTCAGAAGATTTGATCGTAGTATCAAACTTTATGTTCTAAGATCGAGAAGCTTACTTCAGTCCATAAATGGACCGATTAGGCCTGCAAACCTTTTGCTCTTGACCTTGGGTTATGAATCCTTCAGGCTGCTCCATATAGATGGTCTCCTCAAGATTGCCATTCAGAAAAGCAGTCTTGACGTCCATTTGCCAAATCTCATAGTCATAATATGAGGCAATGGGCAAAAGTATCCGGATAGACTTCAACATGGAAATAGATGAGAAAGTCTCCTCATAGTCGACTCCTTCAACTTGGGTATAATCCTTTGTCATCAGTCTAGCCTTGAAGGTTTGCACCTCCCCATCAACACCCCGTTTTTTTCTTGTAAATCCATTTACAACCTATAAGTTTAACTCCATCAGGTAGATCTACAAGATCCCAAATATAATTGAAATACATCGATTCCATTTCGAGAACCATAACTTTGATCCACTAATCTTTATCAACATCATCCATTTCCTTCTTGGAAGACAATGGATCCTCAACATCTCTGTCAGCTACCATAGCTAGGATTTTAGTTAAGCCCATGTAATGGACAGATGGGTTTGCAACCCTCCCACTACGTCGAGGTTCTCTCAACACTTGAGGTGAATTTGACCCACTAGATGACCTAAGCTCAACAACTCTTGTTGAGGTGTTGGGTTCTTCAAGAACTCTTGTTGAAGGTTTAGTAGTTTCCTTGGGAAGTTCATTCAACACAATTTTATTGCAGGGCTTGTGCTCTTTTATGTGGTTTTCTTCAAGAAAAGTAGCGTTTATCGACACAAGAACTTTGTTTTCTTTAGAATCGAAGAAGTAACCACCTCTTCTTCCTTTGGGATAGCCTACAAATAAGCACAATTTTGAACGAGGTTTCAGTTTCTTAGGATTTGCCTCAAGCACATCTGCTGGCAACCCTAGATTTTGAAGTGATGTAAACTAGCTTTATGACCATTTCATAATTCCAAATGTGTTCTAGCAACACTCTTGGATGGAACACAGTTCAGGATGTACGCTGCAGTCTTTACTACATAACCCTAAATCGAGTCAGGTAAGGAAGTGTAACTCATCATAGGCCGAACAATGTCCAATAGGATTCGATTTCTCCTTTCTAATATACCATTTTGCTGAGGTGTACCAGGTGTTGAGAGTTGGGATACTATTCTATATTCTATCAAATAGTTCTGAAATGTTAAATCCATAAACTTTCCACCTCGATTAGATCGAAATGTTTTAATCTTTTTTTAATTCATTTTCAACTTTAGCCTTGAATTCTTTGAACTTTTCAAAAGATTCAGACAAATGTTGCATTAAATAAACGTACCTATATCTTAAATAATCATCAGTAAAGGTGATGAAATATTCATAATCTCCTCTTACTTTGACATTCATCGGACCACAGAGGTCTGAATGTACTAGCTTTAGAGGTTCTTTGGCCTTGTGACCTTTTCCAGTAAAAGGTCTTTTAGTCATTTTGCCTTCAAGGCAAGACTCACACACAGGTAAAGAATTATCTTCTAACTCACTTAGAAGTCCATTCTTCACTAATCTCTCAATCATATTGAGATTGATGTGTCCTAGTCTTAGATTCCAAATTTGGGCATTTTCTTTGGGAGGAATTTTAAGTCTTTTATGTTGAGTTAATGCAGTCTTAAACATTTCAGTGTTATGGAGTGCCTTAGTAGCTAATGATCTTAGCACATAAAGGTTGTTTTCCAGTTTTGCAGAACAAATATAAACATCATTTTTGGAAATAAACACTTTATTAACAATGAAGTTGATAGCATAACTTTGTTCAAGAAAACACTTTACAGAAACAAGGTTCCTTTTTAAATCAGGAACTATATATACATTTTCTAAAATAAGAAATTTGTTATCAATTGGAGACCTCCCACTACCATAGCCGAGACGACGTGCCTAGTTCCAACCTACATTGTCATCTCACCAGCGTCTAGTTTCCACCAGGAACTAATTCCCTGAAATGAAGAAAAAAACGTGGCTAGTGGCCCCAAAATCTATAATCCAGGCAGAATCATCATTCTCCACTAAGCAGGTTTTCAATACAAGTAAACCATATTTACCTTGTCTGGCCTTCTTTTTTTTTTGCCAAGTATTTGGGGTAGTTCCTCTTCTAATGCCCATATTGGTTGCAATGGAAACAAATTCCCTTTGTAGCCTTGACTGGCCTTCTGCCTCCTTGTGTAGCAACTGCAAGGTTAGCTTTCCCCTTCCCACCTTTCTTCTTCTTCCACTTTTAGGTGTCGGAGGAAGAAGGTACAGACTTTTATTCTAGAGGTCGAACCTCTATGAAACTTCTTGAAAGATGGAGCAACATTTTCCTCACCCTTCTTATCCTTGTTTTTATGCAATGATTGGAAGGTCTGTAGCGCATTAAGCAAGGTGGTCAGATTGTAGTCAATCCTGTTCAAAACAGCATTGCCACAAAAGTGGAGGAAACTTTCAGGTAAAGATTGCAAAATAAAGCTAACCTAACTAGCTTCATCGATGCTAGATCCATTCATCTCCGCCATGATGAAGTTAACCATCTGTTGAGAACATGTTCTCGAATGGATGCCCCTTTTTGCATATGGGCATTGAAAATGTGTTTCAGAGCGTCATTGTGAAACCCAGAATTTCATTTTCCCTTTTAAGAAGGAAATAAAAGAGATTAATTAAGTATGAGTTAGATCCTAAGTTAGAAAACATGAAATTTCTAAGTGATTAAAAGGATTTGTTAAATAACTTTGGAAATAAGCCATAAATAGTGAAATTTGGCTAAGTATGACCATGCGTTGGAAGCCAAGGAGAAAAATGACTAAGTGTTTGACAATGCATTGGTGTGGTGCCATGCGTTAGCCATGAAGTTTTGAGAGGTTACATGAGCAATGATAGAGGCTGAAGTATAGCCAAGAACAACGCATGCGGTAGCCAATGTCTTGAGAGGTTAGAACAACGCATGTGGCGCGATGGATAGTGGCATGCGGCGATGGAGGCATGCGGCGATAGAGGCATGCGGCGATGGGAGCATGCGACGATAGAGGCATGCAGCGATGGAGGCATGCGACGATAGAGGCATGCGGCGATAGGGGCATGCGACGATAGAGGCATGCGGCAATGAAGGCATGCGGTAATGGACGCGGCTGTTATGCGATGGCATGCGGTGATGCTACGCGAGGGCATGTGGTGCGAGGGCATGTGGTGATGCTACGCATACGATGATGCGAAGGTGTGCTGTTGAAGGTATGCGTCGATGGTATACGGAAACACTATGCGTTGGTGTCATATGGCGGTGCTATTCATCGTGCGGCTGAAGGTATGCATCGACGGTATACGACAGCACTATGCGTTGGTGTCACACGGTGATGCTATGCGTCAGCGTTATGCAGCAACGCTATGCGGCAACGTTATGCATTGGTAGTATGCGACAACAACGTTAGGCGATGAATTATGCGGCGGTAAGACGAGCCAGGATGGATGCATGTGCCAATTGATGGTGTCTAGACATAGAAATGTTGCGGCAATTGGATGGGCACATTTGTGGCTAGATGACCACATATGAAGTTGGACGAACGCATATAAGGGTGGATGGACGCATCCAAGGACGTCATCCAAACATGTGGCTTGTTAGGAAGGAGTTTTAGGCCTTAAGTAAATAAGGTGGGTGCATGAGCGGACATACAAAGTTAAGCTTTAAGTGTTGGCTATGAAGGATAAGGACAGTTAAGATTGCATTGATGTGAGGGATGCGTTGATAGTGTAGGGTGAAGACACATCAAGCAGGAGGTGGAAGAGGCCGGGAGTTGGCAGAAGATAAGGAAAACACTTGGATGAGATCAAGGAAAGAGGTATCGAGCAAAGGAGAAGGGTTGAACGCCTATAAAAGGGACAGAACGCCTCACTTCAACCCACACATCAGTTAAGTACATAAAAACCACAAAGAAAGGCAAGAATAAGAGATATTCAAAGGAAGGAAGGCAGTGTTCGGGCGGAGGTACAAGCAAAGGTTTCGAAGGGAACAGGGTTGTACGGACAAACACATAGGCTAACTTCAAACAAGAAGCTTTTCCAAATTACTCGTGCAAATTAGGTGATTTTTGGACCAAAAGTTTCTAAATTAAGTGTAGTTTTAGTGTGAGGGCTGCCTTAACATAATTCTAAATCTAAGGCTGTCAAATTCAAGGAAAACCGAGAGGTGCTCACTAGTGAGGAGACAGTCGGGCCAGGAAGAATAAACTTGATACTCGAAACTTTCGCCAAGGAATTTCAAGGCAAAACTTTAAGAGACATTTTCACATATTTTTTAAGAAGGGAATGTCTTGAGATAAGGCCCGAAAGAGTGAGTAATCTAAGCATAAAATTAAACCTGAAATAGGGTCAAACGGAGGAACAAGGGAAACCAGGTGAACTAGGAAGAAAGATCTCAACAGATCACTATGAGAGGTTACTTCTTTTACTCTTTTAAGCATATTTTGAGTTGATATGCTATAGTTTATATTATGAGATAAGTACGACGTTGGGATGGTCAGGGGGTTTGTGGACCTAGAGCCTAAGCCCAAAATCAATCCTTACAGAATGGTCAGGGGACCAAGGAGTCTAGTTCTTGAGCTTGTGGGATAGAAAACCTTGAATGGCATGGTCAGAGGGCCGACGGGCCTAGCTTCTGAGCTCATGAAAGGGAGAACTATGTGCACATAGGTTGATATTTTTAGTAATGAAATGTTAACCATTTACCATGTGTGTAGGTGAGTTTGTGAAAGCTTCATGGTATGGTAGAGGTTCGCGTGGGAATCTCGTGATAATGCTTGTAAAATACTTGTATTTGTTTTACCACTCACTGATCTTTGTAAAGCTCATGGTTTGTCTCTGTGTTTCTCTTGCAAGTAGCTGACGAGTCCAGTTTGTGCACAAGTCTAGAAATAATATTAAATGAGATTGGTTATTGGGATAATGTCTTTCATGTAAATGTAACTTGAATTTGTAAACTAGTTTCTAATTAAAGCATGTAATATTTTTCCGTTGCTGTTATAAGTAAGGTTATTAAAAAGAAACTAGTAAGTTAACCAAAGTAGCATCAGTTAATATCATGCCTCTCCTCAGGCTCAGGAATGTGAGCTCGGGGCGGGGTGTGATAGTCATGTCTGTGCTGTGCAGACAGTTCTCCGAATATTCCCTTCAGGGACTCCATGATCTTACGGGCCATGAGCATGGGCTCATGCTTATTGACCAAGACTTCGGTAAGACTATACAAGATATATGCTCGGGCCTTTTTGTTCGCCCTTGTCCAGTGCTCGTATGCCTCTCGAACGTTTCGAGGAGCATTTGGACTAGGAATGGGAGGACAATCCTCCATTAGGACGAATCGAAGATCATCAATGATCAAAATTTTGTTGATCGTATTTTTCCCAAATGTATAGTTTTCGCCAGTTAATTTATCAGCGGCAAGCAAGTTTAGAGTAGTGGTAGCCATTGTAATAAAAAATTGCTGAAATCATACAAATTATTTATAATTAGTTTACTTGCAATAAAACCACTAAACAACCAATCAGTTTTAAGAAAAATAGTCTAATGTACCCTAAGTGACATCTATTTTGCAATGATGTTTCAGTGAGACAGGACAAAAGTCACCTTGGAGCGATCAAGTGCCCTTTCACTGAAATGAGACATTATCAACTATTACATAGAAACAACACCTTGTCACTACAACTAACAGTCACCATTGTTCGGTCCAGAATTTGTTAACTTGCTTAACTTTTCTTGTAAGTATAACCCCCTCATTTTAGGTTCTAGAGTTCTGCCTCAATGAGCCAACCGTAGGGAAAAACCGATTGGGACATGAAACTAAAGCAACCCTATCCATTTCTGGAGATTGAATAAAGCATCTTGCATAACTGTCATCCTTTAGGGGGATACCCACAATGCTACGAGGCGATGCATGAAACTTTACTTCAACCTAATGAGAGAGACCGCGGGATGTGTTGTCACACATCCCGCTCCCATTTACTATAAAGACTCTCTCTATTCACCTTGATATTGATCTATACAAATGCCACCCGTAAGGGGACACCCATGGTGCCTCGAAGCCGAGTATAGATCTCACGATGTAAACTTTAAGGGAGAAACGTGAAGAAGATGAAATGAAGTATCATTTACCCATTTTTCTTCCACTGAGCATTTTACCTAGAGTTAATTAACTTAAAATCCGACTACTAATTTTTAACTAAGTGATTGTTTAATTTGCCCAAAAACAACACTTGTCTTTGGATAGTTAAATAATTTTGATTAAGGTCCATTAAACACTTTAATAGACTTCAACCAAACTTGCATGCATGTAACAAATCTATCTAATTCACCTCTCCAGGTAGGTTCCCATGTAGAGGTGCGATGTTTCTGTCATCTTACGTACCCTAGCCTAAACAGAACCCGCCTTAAACAAAAGGTCTTTTATAGATACATTTGTCACATATTTAATCTTTTATTAACAATCAATTTAATCCTATTAACCAATTAAAATATTTATCTAAGATTTCTAATCTTATTAGAAATGTAATATTAGGTTTATCTGAATCATGTTTTAAAACAATTTTAAAAGATGATTATAACCTAAGGTTTGCATGCAACTTTTAATTATTGATTTTAATTGTAATTTCATTTAGTTATAATAATTATAAATAAATGAAACAATTAAGACATTCATTGCATGCTTGACATACATTAATTAATCATAACATTTATAAATTAATCTAAGGTAGTGTCATGCTTCATGCAATTTCAATTCATTATTAACATATATAACAATTATATAATAAAGTAAAGAATCAAACTATAGCATACATCCATACATTCATTCAATAATATATTATAACAATTATAATATATGCATGGATATGCTATAAATGCATGCATACATATACTATAACATTTATACTATATGATGCATGTGCATGCTATATAATTTAAATCATGCATATACATATATTATAACACTTATAATATAAATGATGCATGAATATAAATGCATAACCTATGGTGGGTTTTAAATCTATATGACATACAATATGATATATAAGAAAAAACTTGCATCAGATGTATATTTAAAATTAATAGTTAATGGACCGGTATAGGACACCAAAAAGGAATTTAAAAGCTAATTATTACAAGAATAAGAGTCAGCGGGTTCAAATATAAGCGAATCGGGCCTTGAACCGCTCGAATTGGACCAACCAGCCACCGAACCAAACCTGAACTGCCCGAAATGGCTAAACTGCGGTCGAACTACTAAACCATGAATTGAACTGGGCCAGAATCAGTTGGTTTTCCCCTCATTGCAACATTGCAATGTTATGTAAAATATTGAAACACTACAGAAAGAACGTAACACTGTTCTTTGTCGCAGCATTGCAACGTTAGGGCACAACATTACAACGCTGCGAGACAGTCCCTTCTGGGCAACGTCAAACTCCATCGAAATTTCACCTCAAAAAGTCCCGTTTTCTCCAGATCCGCATCGGAAAATTCATGAACGACACAAGGAAACTCATATACAGACTTTATTGCACATAAATATGCCCAAAATAGGGGCCTTTACAAATCAATTTGTAAATGAATAAGCCATAAAACCAAGTATCCTATCCCAAAAAGATCTATTAACAAACCACATTCATCATTAAAAAGTCATTCATCACATGAATTATGAACATAATGCGGAAAGGAAAAACCAACCAGCATTGTAAATTTAATTTAAAAAAATAGAATTTGGGATCATGACCTGGCTTTGATACCAATTGAAGAATCCAAAGTGAAGGGACCCGTAGCGGAAGCGGGATCATCCAAAATCCCATTTGTTTTGAAAAACGATTTTATAGAAAAACAAGAACTAGATCAAGAATTTGAAGATATGGGAATCCTTAGATGACCAATTGATATAACCCTAAACGCGTCCTTGGTATTCTCTAGAATGAGAGATCTAGGGGTGGTGGGCTAGTGATTTTGGTGAGGGAAGGGAGGAGATTGAGAGGAACAGAGATCTCAGATAAAAATTTTCTTTTCTAAGAAAAAAAAAAACACAGAACCTTTCTGTTCATGTTTAGGATGAAGAAGATCTTTTATCAATTTTTATCAACCACCCACATTATTCGTGGGTGGAAAGAAAAGAGGGGAGGAAAGTTAATTCCCTCCCGTTAATTAAAATTTAAAAAAAACCATTTAAATTAATATGATATCATTTTATATATAATAACTAATTTATTATACATATAATTATATGTTATATCACATATAACATATAACCTATAGTTTCAATATTATATCATATGCAATAAAACCTATAGTTTCTTTTCTCTCACAAATGACATTTAATATAACTCACATTTATATTAAGTTCAATTATATGAATCAAATTCACAAAATTAATATTTGAATCATATTCAAATAATTATTTTCTCTCATAAATAATATAATGTATCAAATACATTATAACAATTATATCATATATAATTAATTCCCTCAATTAATTTGAACAATTCAAATTAATCCAAAAATCGATCCTCATTAAATCCCCTTGAGCTACCGAGGGGATCTCATGGACCTGTAACTTGAAGCTCCAACGGTACGTGAATAATTAATTAAACTCTTTAATTAAATTATTCACCATCTGTTAACTGTCGGACACTCTACTAAAGACCGATAGCTGCACTCTTCGCACTACAGATACATTTCAGTGTCCATTGGATATAACCAATCAATAGTACGATGACCCTCACAAATTGCTCGTAAGTACAGTTGGGCCAAAATTACCGTTTTGCCCCTGTAGTTACATCTAACTCCTTAAGTATCACTGATCCCTCTAATGAGCAATAATAAATCATAGTCCAATTATGACTAAACCCCTCTCGGGCCAGGAGAGGGTGTGACGCCACATTGTTCAAGCCTTGAATCAACCCTTAAGGGAAAAATTTATCTACTTGTCCGACCTTAGGGAATGAGTGAATTTCTTCTTATGTAGCTGTGTTCCCAGCTCCCTAATCAGACGAATCCCCAAAATGGTAGACTTATTATTTCGGCAATCTGGCCACTCTCACCCATATAAATCAAAGGACCACCCTCATAGGCAGGAGTTCACAACTCAATCAGGATTTAGGTCATGTTATCTATTGTCATCCGAGTGAAATGTAAGTCTCTATTATGAATGACGTTATATAATGAGACTAAACATTTCGTGGTCCGATCTTAAAAAAATATCCCCGCTCATATGTCTCAATATGAATGATCAGGATCAAATCATTTGTAGCACTTTATAACGATTGTAATACCTACAAAATGGGCCATACTCGTAGTGTCACTAGGATAAGGTATTCAGCCTTATTCATCTACGACAGATCATTTAGATTATCACTTAAACTTGATTTACCTATATGTCTCTACAAGATAACCTTGGATGTTAGTTTATTGGTTTATGGTTAGTGCAACTAATTTAGAAATAAAACATCATATATTTTATCAAATAAACAATAAGTTTGTACAATACAATTACAAACTATAGGACTCTACGAGATTTAGGGCATCAATCCTAATAGTGGAGATTTGCAATCATCGACCCTGCACCATTCCTTGTTTTGGGGAGTTGAGTTGGGATCGAGGAATCATCTTTTGGGGATCAAGTCCCCATGGAAAAAAATTTCCCGTTTATATTTTAATTTTTTATTTATTCAAAATCAACTAAAATTTTGATATTTATATTAAAATTGTAAATATTTTAGATAACAAATTATATTATTATTGTTTTATTTATTTAAATGAAATTTAAAAAGTTTAAAAAATAGAAACAATGCTTAGCTATTGCTTTATATGTATATAAAGTTAATTATGTTATATATATTAAATAATAATAAAAAGTAATATATATATATATATATTAAAAATATTAATAAAAAAATATTCGAGGTGTTGACCCAACCTCGCGAGGATTTTTGGTAACCCTATTTTGTACAATTCTTATGCATAAAATGTTTGTAAGGTAAAATCATCCCAAGGACCAAAGGAGTCACTTAGGTTAAAAATACCCTAAATTGGTTCAAAATGAAGCCTAAAATCATCAAATTCAAAGAAGTCACCAAAATTACAAAAATGGCACTCATTTGAAGTATTTGGCAACAGGATCAGCGTCACATCCCCCGTCCAACACTTCAATGCAACACTTGAAGGCAGTAGTTTCAAAACAGGACAGCGTTGCAATGCCACCCTGAGGCGTCGCAACACTATGAAGATTCATGGAAAAACTCAAAATTCTGCGCTCGCAGCTCATCGCAAGCAAGCATCGAACCACCGTTGCAGCCTTGCCCTAACGCTTGAGGTTTGAAATCGACAAGAGAGTTGCAATGCTCTCTTCAGCGTTGCAATGCTAAACCCTTGATATAAAAATAAAATTTTGCATTTTCACGCAGGAGATTAGATGTAAACTCAATTTTCTCTCAAATTTCTTACATTTCTGCACTTTTTCTTTTATTTTGGGTTAGATTCTTAATTTTCTTGGAATTAAATTGAATATTCAATAATTTTTTATGTAATTTCTTGAATTTCTATAATAAATTCTTGCTAAAATTGACGCTTAAATGTGAAATAATTTCTATGCATTGAATTTAATAATTTTTGGTAAATTTTCTTTTATTCAAATAATGCTAGAAATAATAGCATGTTTACATGCTTAATTTCTTAGGGCACCACAACTGAAAAGTGCAAATGTATAAATTTAGGTTATAGGGATTAATAATCTTCATAATTATGCATGATTAGTAATTCAAGAACAATTACGCTAATAATCTAGGCTTTCCGAACTACTAATTCAATTTTAGTCAAGAATTGTTTTCTCTTAATGCAAACGAACAATTAATTAGGTTGCTATCGATTCTTATTAATTGAGTCATTTAGGTATGATTACTTGTTTAATCAAGAAATTAAGGTTATACATTCCTAGGCTTTTAGGGTATATAGACTAAGTGAATAACTAGTAGGAATCTTGGTTTTGTTAAATGCCTATGATTACCAAGAAAAAATTAAGAGGAAACCTAACTAAACTAAATCAATGAATAAAAATCGAGTTTCTATCTTGACATTTTCACATTTACATTCTTGCACAATTTTATTAATTTCTTTATAGAACTCCCCCCTCCCCTCCCCTCCCCTCAATCATTATAGAGTTTGTTAATTGTTTTAGGGCTAGTTGATGATTCTCTGTGGACCTGTCCCGTACTTATTGCTTATGCTACATTTTTTTAGTGTAAGTTGAAGGAATGAAAATATTGTAACTAATATTTTTTTAGGCTAGGGTTTAAAAAAACGACGTTAAATCCTTCCTAACAATCAACGTCTTCCAATTTGTACTTTTTATCTAATGCCTCCCAGAATAGTGTTGATGTATTATAAGCATTGCAATAGACATTATACAAAGTGTCCTCAAGATCATTAAGTATATAATTATGACACAGGAAGTCCGAATGTATGCATGCTTGCTTCGCAACTTCCGTTTCTAGAGTTATAGCTTCTGGTGGGGTAATTAGGCAATTTTCCTCCAAAATATGAGCAAGATTCAACGTGGTGAGATTGAAGATCATCTTCTATTGCCATCTCTTGAAGTTGTCTCCTTTAAATTTTTCTGGTTTTTCAACATGGGGTTTGACAATGGGTGATCCCATCATGGTAGAAATGTAAATATTGGTGGAAGAGTTTGTAACCATCAGTTCAGATACTTAATTGTCTTCAGATTGTTATGAAAAATGGTATATAAGAACTAAATACACTAGTAAACTAACTACAACTCAACTAGAAACGGTACACTCAATGATATTCAAACTCAAACTTAAGCCAGATGAAGCAACAAGGCCTAGATATGGAAATAATCAAAAACTTGAAAGAACCTCAAAATCCTTTGGAGACTAAAAAATTAGTTGAGGCATGCTTCTGATAAGCGTTGTCCTAAAGAAAATTATTCGCTCTGTACGGATTGCAAGCGGACTATAACTATCGTCTCAACAGGATACAACAACTAACTTCGATAGAACTGCAACTTTAAATTACTCGGATCTGGTAAAACTCTTGGATACTTGCTCTCAACTCAACTCAAGAACGAAAGAAAAAAAATGAAATAAAGGAGAGAACTTTTCAATTTAGAATGGATGCCACAAATGAAGAACCAAGTTGCCATTATAGGCTAGCAACTTAGTAACTCTCCAAAATACAAAATAAAATCAAATAAATAAAAAAAAAATTGAAACATTTGTCAAGTTTAACTTAATGAGTTGTTACTTGATAAAAATCAAACATAAATCATTCAAATTGAAGAAACTACAAATTTAACTTTCATACATGTTAAATTTGTACATGAAGCATCATTTTAATTTGAAAGTTCAATCTGATTTGAAAATTTCTAAACAATGAATTTAATCTACACAATTAAATTCATTTTATGTTTCAAATCTTTACCAAACTTTCACTTTCTTTCACTATATATATATATATCCAGCACACATGTAACATAAGAGGAATATGATTATTAAATTTTTGATTGACGCCTGACTTGAAGACACAATTCATTTATGAAACTGTAAAGCAATCTAAATTATGTGTATATATAATACAATGTTAATCTTATGAATATACGTCTCGTGGATGTGGTTATAATCTATAGTATATTTGATATATAAGTATAAATATTTACTAGTTTATCTAATATATACAACCAAATATTGATTAAAAAAATATTTAGTAGCCATTTGATATATAGGTATTAACATATACTAGTTTTTAATATATACACCACTAATTCTTTCATTAAGCCTATTTGGTGATAATGTGTAGTATTCATACTTAATTTTAACCTACATCTTATGAAATATAAGTACTAATATATAGTAGATTATCTAATATATACAAACAAACATTTACGATATTACTAAACATATTACCAAAATTCCACAAAATGAATGTCTCCTCAAACGTCTTACTATTTTCATAAATGAAAAACTTTTCTATAAACAATACAAAATGAACGTCTTTGATAGTAATGTAAATAAACATATAAGAAAATTATCCATGAAATGAAATGAAATGAAAATCTGAAATTTTGCACCTCTTGCATAATTGAAAACCTACTACATAAGTGAAAATTTACACCTCTTTCTATTGTATCCTCGTCTTCTCTGTAAAGGAATTCTCACCTTCTTGGGTCTACCAACTAGGCGCTTGACATTGGGTGGTTGAATATTTATGGAGCTAGCATCTTCAGATACGTTCTAAGCATGTTGATCACCTAATGGGTTGATTAAATCGTTGTATATTGAAGAAGGAGTGTTGTTGAGATAATATGGTGAAACATAGTCCTTAATCGACAACTGCTTCTTACTCAACACTGCACATGCATGAGAGTACGGAATCTGAAAAATGTCACACATCTTGCCACGACACATTTTAGAAGGCAAGTGTGCATCGTGTTGAAATCTTTCATCTATCACTTGATATTGCATATTGTTTATTGGATTAACCTCCCAAAACATTCTATTTTAATATATACGTGATAAATAAACTTGTGTATATGGAAAAATATACTTTCCTGCATTGTTCTTTCTTTTTCAATTTCGTCTCTTAAAAATCTCTTAGTGGATTTAGTAAATTCAGTCACTTGGTACAATCATCCTTAAAACTTTAAGCATGGAAGTAATAAGTAATCCTCTTGAATCTAAAATGGTTGGACTAAGAAATTTAATTAAAACTAATTTGTTGCAAAATTGAAACTAGATGTTTACAAATTAAACTTGATTAAATTTAAATAAGAGTCTTTTAGCGTTAATTAAATTCATGAAACTTCACTTTTTATATTTCGAAATAAAATTAAAAATTTCTATTGACATCGCAACTATTAATGACTACTATAATAAAAAGTGACGTTCAAGCTATATATATATATTTAAAAGATTATTGTGAATTTCGATAAAGTTATACCAATGTTAATGTGTGGAATACTAGTACTTAAATTTGTGTATAATTTTGTATTTATCTTGAAATGAGTGAGTTTACAGAATATTATTTCAGAATCTTTTAATTAATTAATTATTGTTATTGTTGTTGTAAAAAAATAGTGGACAAATTAGCGAAAAGAAAAAAGAAAAAAATTGAATAGAAGATATGAAAGGTGGAGCAATATAAGGAGGGACATAGTGACGTCACTCAATGATAATTAATACATACTTTTTCGTTAAGATAAAATTTTATACACTAATTTGTTGTACTTAAAAAAAAAAAAAAAATTTTTTAGTAAAGATGTGTTTACCCATTGCAATATAAAATTGTGTTCTATATTGTAAAAATTTCTACTTCAATCCTAGATCGGTTTAACTATCACGTGAACTAATTAATAATAAAATCAAGAAAGTTCTCTTTAATTCGACAAATATCGAAGAATTGAATCTTCAATGCCAAAGAATGTAACAAAGATCCATTAGTAAGCTTGACCAGTGAAACTAAATATTTTCTTGATTAAATTACAAATTTAGTCCATGAACTTGAATTTTTAAGTTCAAGTCCATTTGGTCTTTAAACTTTTAAAAAAATATCTAATATGTCCCTAAACTTTTAGATGTTTATCCATCAAATACCAAAACTTAAAAAAAAGTCCAATACATTTTAACTTTTGATTGTGTATCCAATAAATTTCCTCAACACAAACTTGAAAATTTATAAAACTAGTAATTTTGTTTATAGTTGAGATAATAACATAGAATAATGGGTCAAATTATCAATAATTAATCAAAGTCTTCAACAATCCTACATATTTAAATTTGAATCATATAATTCTTTTTAGAACCATGATGATGATTACACGTGGACGAAGGGACCCACGGTTTACCTTGCGAGTTGGGTTCCAATAATCCCAAGGAACACCTTTATTATTATTATTATAATTATTATTATCATTTTTCATTTTAGGGATTGATTTTCAATCCAATTTGCGCATTGCCAAATTCCGACGTTCTGGTTTCCGATTCCGATTGATCGACGAAAGTTGGTCGCCGGCGGTGGAGGATTTGTATCGTCTTCCATTTGTATTCAATCGATTCCCCATACAATTGGCCACAGCCGCCCGTTGAATTCTTGTCTTTTCCGAACGGGTAAATTCCCTTTCCTTTTGATTATGATTTCTGTATCGTCTTGTAGTTCGATTAATTTCTTCTCCAGGGCAATTTTCGGTGTGTTTGTTGGTTTGTTCTATGATATCTGTTGATTTCAGGGTTTGATTCTATGGTTTTTACCTCAATTCGCCGGTTTTGTTTGTCCTTGGTTTGTGTATGGACGGAAATGTTTGATCCTTCCGTCGATCAATTTGTGGGTGATTCTTCTAGATCATTAGAAGGGTTTATCTCTGCCTGGATTAGTTTTAAATCTAGCTTTTGTCTTCTGCTCGGACGAACTAGCTGGTTATTTAATGATTGACAATGTGAAACAGCTAATTTTCTTGACTTTTGTGGTATTTGGATTGAAGGTCAATGGCGTATACTTTGGAATCATGGACGAAGGAATACAATGAAGCTTTGAAACTCTCTGAAGATATCAATGGCATGATTTCTGAGAGAAGTTCACTTGCTGCATCTGGACCGGAAGCTCAGCGTCATGGCTCAGCTATACGCAGGAAGATCACAATATTGGGTACAAGACTTGATACCTTGCAGACTCAGTTACCCAAGCTTCAAGGAAAGCAACCAATGTAAGCCATGTCACTTGTGGTTATGGTTTCCCTTTTCCACCGTTTCCAAATAGACAGGGACAGGAATATCAACACGTATGTGTAATTCATTGTAGTTTAAGTCAGAAAATAATGCTTTCAATATGAGATGTGCTGAAATTTATATCTGTATATGTCGTGTGGATATCTAACTCTGCACTTTTGTGGTAACTTTTCTGGGAATTGGGTGGTTTTATGTTCTGGATGGTATATTTATATTATATCGGTATCTCGTGGTTTGTAGACCAGAGAAAGAGATGAATCGTCGCAGGGACATGATTGCAAATTTGAGAACAAAAGCTAAGCAGATGGCTTCAACATTGAACATGTCTAACTTTGCTAACCGGGATAGCTTACTTGGTCCAGAAATAAAGCCAGCTGATGTCATGAACAGAACAGAAGGCTTAGATAACCGAGGCCTAGTTGGTTTTCAACGACAAATTATGAGAGGCAGGTTTATTTGTTTTAAGTTTTTAACTCGCTCGAAAAATTTCACAACTATGAATCTCTGTTAATGTGAAAATGTGATCTTTGGAGCAGAGCAAGATGAAGGCCTTGAGAAACTGGAAGGTACTATAATTAGCACAAAACATATTGCATTGGCAGTCAATGAAGAACTTAACCTTCACACGAGACTTATTGTATGTCTTTTGATCATTTGTTATGTTAATTTATTTTGTTGACTTACTTGATCGCTAACACAATACTTCTCATGAAGTTAATTCTTATCGTTGTAGTTTTGTTTTTAACTCTGTTCAACGGTGCAGGATGATTTGGATGAACATGTCGATGTTACGGATTCCCGATTACGGGTATGAATCTCTTGTTCTAAATCTTTTCTCACACGATGGTTGTTTTGTTCTGACATCTGTTGTGTACTATAAGTTATAACTGCGAGAGGGTTCACCGTGTTGGAAAGAGAACTTTTAGTGTGAGACATGGGCAGAGTGAAGAATAAAGGGGCAATAGATAGTCGTTTTCTCTTCTAAATTTTCAAATTCAAAAGATTATACTTAGAAAGTCAGATTGTAAATGTTGCCCCTTGTGAAAATTTCTGGCTCGTTCCTGGTGTCGAGGATTGGATTTCAGCGGTTCAAACTTCCTCGAAAGTTTAGATTATCATTATTGTACTTTTTCCCAAGAAGATTTTTCAAATTGGACTGCATCCTTCAAAAGTGGACGGGATCTATTCTTTCGATAAATGATAAATCCCAATCCTTCTGTTTGGAACACTTTGAATATAAATTGGGAGTGCTAATGAGCTTGGTAACAACAGATGTTAAGACTATGGCATCATGTCATGTATTCACGTCTGTGAATCCGTTTCTTTCGCTCTCCTTTTTTGATTGGTTAAATATATATTTCATTGCTCTAACTTATAAACTTGTGCATTTGATTAAAACAGCGAGTGCAGAAGAGGCTGGCAATATTGAACAAGCGGACCAAGGGTGGTTGCACTTGCATGTCAATGATTTTAGCAGTTGTTGGGATTGTGGTTCTTATTGCTGTCATATGGCTACTCATCAAGTATTTGTAATTCATTGTCTTGGTGTGAATTGGCTTAAACATAACCTTGTGGTGTAAGATTCTGATATCTGTTGTTTTTCTTTGTGAATTTGTGTTTTCTTTTTCCTTCTTTCACTTGATGTGGTGTAAGATTCCTTCTTTCCATGAGATTGAGGCGATTTTGGATTTGTATATTTTCAGTTTAAGCAACTATTGTGATTGCCAACTCTTCATCCTCTTCTTGCTACAAAGTATTAGTGTTTTGAGATTAAATTAAAGTTTCAATGCTCACAGCTAGGAGACAATTTCTTTCACTTGATGAAATGAATTTTAGTTGGGTTGTCTTAATTTGGGTCTAATGGATAGATGACTCAATATTTGAGGGAAAAATGAAATTTATCCTACTTTTTTAAATTGAGATTTTTGACCTTTTGTTGACATCATATTCTAATGAAACTACAAAAATCAAATTTTGCACACGAAGATTGAGCCTTAGGCTCTCCTCTATCTTGCTCTCTCTTTCCTCTCTCACGTAGATTGAACTCCTTTCACCTTTTTGCTCTCATGCTCTTGCACTGTAACACAAATCATAGAGATCAAAACTCACGAGGAAAACTCAAGAAGAAAACCTACGAAGAAGAAAATTCCCGAAACAGATGGAGAGGAAGGAAGAAAACGACTGGGAATTGCCTTTTATACAATTAAGGGTAAATTTTGTAAAATTGGCTGATTATATAAGCAAGAGTAAGAGTAGAATTATTTTGGAATTGGGGCTTTTATACTAATCTTTCTTAATTTCTCTTCTACGATCCATGTTTTCATTTAGAAAACTAAATTCATAAGAAAATGTAGAGGAATAGAATAGAACTCGTTAATCACAACTAGATGAATAGAATATATTTTAAAGCAAGCAATCACTTTATTAATAAATGATATTATTGATAAAAATTGAAAAATGAAACAAACAGCCCCAACCACAAAGTATCTAATTCACAAATGGAGATCTGTAATAAATAGCTGTCGATCTTCCCAAAAAAATGAACGGAAAGTAATTCAGAAAAAACAACACTCAGGAAACACAAAATACAGAACCCAATTGAAGGTTTTCTTCAAATTATGAATTGCACAGATTCAACCTGGAAATGCAACATAGGTACATGGAATCTGAAAAATATTACATATCTTAGGGTTGATCAGCAGCAACCCCCATGATGATTTTAATTCATAAGACAACTAGTAGAAGTTCCCAAAATAATCACTTCACTCGGAGTCATTCAGAATGGGAACAATAAGTGGCTTCATTTGTGCAAGATATACAATTGCCCACCTAAATTCAACAAATGCAAAATAAAAATTCAGTAGTAAGTATACATAATACGTTATACATATTTACTATTTCGTAATAATAGATGATGTAACAAGACTAGCCCAGTTCACAGATTCGGTAACAGGTTTCTGAAAGTTCCAGTGTATCACTAAATGTTGAAGATATGGTGAATTTGATATCTTTATTATCTGAAAGGATACTACAGAGGCTTTTCTTTCCCTAATTTTGAGATTCTTCAGCAAAACTATCTGGAAAAATCAAGGCTGGTGAAAATTAAACCTAGATGCCTATTTGATGCTACGATGGATCATTTGATAACAAGAAGTCTATATTCTATACTGTACATTCTGAGGAGAAATTTTGGTTAGATGGAGACAAAAACAAAAAATGGTAGCCAGTCAATTTTAGTTCAGTATCACGTCAAGGATTTTGTAAGTTGCCCTGATTGAAACTTCATCAAAGATTTGAACATATTGTTAAGAGGCATATGGAGGTCTGTCAATAAGTCAATAAATAATATAGTGCACAACTCTGAAAAGGCTTTGAGCCACTCTCAGGTTAAAGGATAGGCTGCTGGTAGGACTTGTTGGGATAGGTAAGGCAAATTCCTCGTCAGACTATTGACTGAAAATTGTGTATATAAAGTCTTGAACCTGCTCCTATTCTAGTGATTAGAGCGAGTGCGACCGGGGGAGCCGGGGGAGCATGGTGGGGGGGGGGGGGGGCCGATATCTATTCAATGTGATCTACCGATAGACATTTCATAAAGAAAAAGTTGGACAATTGGCTTATTAGTACACCTTTAGAATCAAGAAGTAGCCAAATACATGATTTAACCACAGGGTTGATTGGTGCATGATTCCAAAATCTTGCAAGCAATTGATATAAGAAATATCTTAACCAGTATCTATTTTGTGGACATTATAATCTAGATTGTTTCCTTATTTTTATGACTCTTTATTTGCACATCAGTAAGTAAAAGTATCAATCCTATGAAAAATACTTGTATCAAGTTCTAAGGATATATTTCATTAATCAACTCATACATTATTGCAGATGTACAATATATTTTCTCCATCTAGTTCATCTTTCTTCACTAAAGCAAAATCCTACTAGAGCTTCTCGCTCCAAGAAAGAAAAGGTTTGTTGCTTAAGACCGCAACTTGAAATTGTTCAGAGTTTTGTGTATTTGGGTTGCTGTGGTGCATAATAGGGACAGTTGCTCTTTTGGTGCATAATAGGGACAGTTGCTCTTTGGTTGAGGAAATTTGATGAACTCTCATTTTCCAGATAAGGGAAGAGTTTTGAGCTTGGCTTATTGTTTTGCTATCCTGTCAGATCTGAGACGACTTGAGAGTGTGGCTTGAGAAGAATAGTATAATTTTTAGAGAGGTGGAGAAGCCTTCAATAGAGATGTGGGAGGGGTTGAGATTTAATGCGTCCTAATGGGTGTCTGTCATTCGAATTTTTTGTAATTAACAACTTGGTTGTGTTCTTTTGAATTGGAGTCGAAATAGGTGAAAATTCCATTTGTGAGCTTTGAATTCCCTTATACACTTGCATTTTTCTCAATGAAAATCAATAATTTGTCCTCTAACATAACAAGCAAAATTTATTGCACAAAGGAAATTAGTGGTTATCAAACGTTGGGCATAAAAACTTACATCATCCAGCAGCATATTGTTGCAGTAATTATCAAAGTAAGGTGAAACCTGCATTGAAGAATAGCAACATTAGCCAATACATGAGTGCAATGAAAAGTTATAACTTATAAATATACTTCGAAAAGTTATGCATATAAGGTATTAATGGTGCAAAAGCAACATAGCTACTCAATTGTTTGAAGGGGCAAGAGGTCTTCAAATAAGTATTAAGATCCCAAGGAAGTCAGATGCATGATCAGTCTTTCATAATTTTTGTTGTGAACCATACAGTGCCTGATGAAGCAAGCAGACTTAACCATGTAACGCAAAGTCTACATATGAAGTTTCAGAGACTACCCATATATAACATTTTTAATAGTAAAGGTCACTGAACAAAATTAGACTGGTATGACTTCTTAAGAGGCTTTCAATCTTTAGTATCAACATAACTCCAAGGGTGAGTATTGATGTAGTTGCAAAGACGAGCAACCAGAGAGAGGTTAGAGAAACAAGCATTCATTTACAAATAAGGCAGAAGCAGAGCCAATACTTCAAACTGGGAAAGGCAAGTAATTTACAACAGTGTTTTAGTAGGCACATTTTAGGTTCCGGACAGTTGTTAAAACTTAAACCACGAAGCAAATTTATCATCAAGCTTACTGATGACTTACCCTCGACACCAAGATAGAAAACACTTGTATATACTTAAATCAAGAACAACATAGTTCGACAAGATATTTCAATCAAACATTTTTCAGAATGATGTTATTTTTCTTCAGCTAAAGTACTAAAGTTTATAAAATTTCTCATATTCTCCATTGACCCAACCAAACTGTTTTTAAATTTCACATCTCTAGTCAACAGCATTGTTCCATCCTACTCAATATCCCACAAAACTTCCCCAATTTTGTGCATTTACCTTAAATCCTACAAACTGATATTACAATCTTAGTAGTACTATATACCAAGCTAAATACAAGCGCCTGAATCTTCAGTGTTAAAAAAATGGCAGTCATTTGATAAATACAAACAACATATTAAATTTCTAAACTCCAACAACACAAGGATTTAGAATCAATAGCGCATTGGCTACAGTACAACCTAATGATTATGATTATGAGCAACAAAACAAAAACGTATACTTTATAACCGAGTTAGATGATGTATCGGCTGAATTAATTTCCTCTAGATCCATAACCCAACACAGGTATGAAAATAGAGTAAGAGAATCAATAAAGAACAAGGGTGTTTACAAATTAGTCGAAGCGCCTCTGTTACAGCAAATTAAGGTGCAAAAACATCCGATGACTCCAATCACGGCGAAAATCAGGGACGTCACCAAGAATCCCATTGTCAATCCCCTGTGTTCGACCTCGACCGTGCAATCAAAAGATCAAAAACTCTGCGATCAAAAGAAGAACTGGCAAATTAAGATGTAATTTGAATTAAACAAAAAAAAGATGAAGAGAAGAATCTAAAAAAAGAGGAGAACATACAAAAAAGGCGATTTGTTTGATTACCAAGAAACAAGACGAAGAATTGTGCGAATCATAAAGCATCTCGAAAAATCTGAAGACGAAGAAGAAAATAGATCTGAAATTAATCGGAATCTGCAGACATCAAAACTAATCGGGTCGGGCCGGATCATACTACACAATGGGCCCAATCAAATTGGCCCCTGTAGGCCCATAAGAGGAAAAATGTTTGAGAAATTATAGAAAAGGTCAAAAAAGAAAAGTAATGAAGCACATATACTTCTCATTTGATACATATAAAATATCATACTTTCAGATACTTTTACGATTTGACGTATCTATTTTTACGTTTACATTTTTTTTAAAAAAAAAATAAACAATCCATCTAATCTTTCCTAACTAAAACTAGACGGTTTATTTAAAAAGCTTACTACTCGAGTTTAAAACTAAAAGAAAAAGAAAAAAAAAAATAGAAGACCAAGTCCTAGACTATCATCTAATCTTCATTTTCACATTTGAGTCTGCACAAAGTCCTCTAAAATATAACCCATTTAAATATATTCAACAATTCAATGAATAAGTTCTTCATTTATCTTCATACTTATCTTTCTAATCTTCTTCTTCTCTGATCAATAAGAGTCACTCTTTTATTGCATATTATTGACTATTTTACTTCAACATCTTAGATGTTGTTTTTTGTATTGTATTTCAGTGTTTGAAGTGTATTTTGTAATTTTTTTTATTAACTTATATTCTAAATTTATCTATATCTTAGATTTTTCTCAACGTATCCTATACTAGTTTTTTAGAAACTGATGTATCATCGTATCCAATCATACTTGTATCTTGTATTTATGCTTAGGATAACTTTGAAAAATTTCTAAATTTTTCCATTGCCATGGTCTATTTGATGGCTTCTTCCAAACCTACCTTCAATAGTCCAATTTGCCTGCCTAATTTTTAGGTTTTTAAACTATTTGATGCTTTTTTTTTTCTTCTTAAAATCAGGAAATCTTATTTAATTTTAGTATTGAGATTCACTCAACTAAATATTATATCCTTTTATTTAATAACTTAATTATTATCTCTACATTATTTAACCACAATTTAAGTGGGAATCTATAATTATATATTTTAGTATTGTTAGTTTCTTCTCGTTCTATAAAATATGTATTTACATATTTTTGTGTCCCTAAAATAATGCCTTTATTTGATGTCCCATAATGAAATCTCAAACTCCCTCCCTTCTTCACTTCTTCCTCACAATGCAACACTCCATACCCCACAAGTTAGGGCTCAACACGAGCAATAACAATATTCGTACAGTTGAACGAAATGAAAAAATTTATAATCCAGTGTTGTTATTGTACTCCTCAATGAAATTACAAAGCACTATGCGATTGAGAAAATGAAAGAGCATGATGGATGCATAAAAGAGTGCAAGAAATCCTAGATCACCAAGAATTTAGTTATGGAGGCAATTAGAGTTTGAAACTAAGGATAGACTCAATTCAAAGTTCATTATTATATTTGCTCATTAAGTTGTGAGATTATTATTATTATTTTTTACTTTAAAAATTCAATCTATACAAAGTTAACATTACCTTTTATCTTCATGAATTTTCAAATGATTTTTTTCGTATTGAGTATCTATAATTAAACAAAGATAGAAAAAATTATTTTTGAGAGTGTGCCAATTATTTTGTATAGGAATGTTGTTCCTACAAAATCCCCATGAAAAGATCTGGTTATTTTGATATTTGCAGTATTTGTATACTCAATTTAAAGAAGAGATATACATTTTAAGATATTTGTGTGGTCTAGTCTAACGAGTATTTAAGTTATGTTTAATATTATATTTTAGTATAATATATGTATTTGTGAGTCAAAGTTCATCTGATGGTGATTTTAAATATAAGATATTTGTTTGTTTTTAATATCTAAATTTTTGTTATTCTCATTAAATATTTGGAAATTAACCTACTTTTCTAGCTTCAATGAACTTGTAATTATGTTTCTAAATTTTGAAGATGCCTTTGCGTTTTTAGATATTGTTCTGTGAGATATTATTTTAAATATTGGTTTTTAGAATTAAAGTATATTTCATTTAAGTGAATATTGTTTGTCAATGATTCTATGTTTTTGATTTAGAGTTTTAGATTATTAGATTTTATTTTCTCAGTTTTTAGTAGATTTGATTTGGTTAGTTTTGATTTTTTTTTATTAGATTCTATATTTAAGTATATACATATTTGGTGTCATTTTGTTGATCGTAGTTAGGGATATATCGGTATGCATGTTCAAATAATTATAATGTATTTCAATCAAATATTTTAGATTTAGACATTTTTGGAATAAAAATTAGGTTGGAATATAATTCAAAATTACTTTTCAAAATTAGACATTCATCCTGTCGTTCCAAAAATGTAAATATTTTAAGGGAAATTGGACTGACAGCAACATTTGAGGTTCCATGTTTAAGATTGGCCTCAATATATGTTATGTATATTTATATTTTCTAGTATGTTTGTAAACACAAATTGAATGTTGGCTCTAAATGGGCTAATAGGATGAGTATATATGTTGAAGGATTTACCACTTCTCCAAGTATTTCCCTTTTCACCATTGATGTTAATTAATTAAATAACTTCTTATTTGATTAATCGGCATATTTATTAAATCATATATTAAATCTAATTTAATATATAGTTAATTAATTAATTAATATTATAAACATCACATGTTTATATGCTTCCATCTCTCTAACATTATAATTAATTAATTCTTCATGAATCTAATTTACATTAATTAAATATTTGAATCTCATTCAAATATTTCACTCTAATATAATTTCAATTAAAGATCACATCTATAATTAATTATATATTAATCATATTGATATAAATTTTCTTATTGAACAATTCAAATCATTCCTCATTAATATCCGCTCAAACAATATGAGATTATTTGGCTAAACTCATTAATCAAATTAATTAATATTCATTAACTGTGAGTACACTCCACTACAGTCCCACAACCATACTCTTCTCACTGCAGATATATTTCTGTATCCACAGATATAGACCATAACAACAAGTTAATCCACAGATATAGACCATAACAACAAGTTAGTCCTTCACGAGTGTTCGCAACATCAACTAGGTCAAATTACCGTTTTACCCTTGGGTTACCTTTGTATCTTGTATCCTTAAATACCGGTGCTCCTCTAATGAACAACCTGTTTATGGTCTAACCATTAAACAGGAATCCCTCTCGGGCCAATGAGAGGGTATGACCCTTTGTTCAAGTCCCGAAGATACCTCTTAAAGGAACACTCATCTACTTACTTTAATGTCAGGAAGGAGTGAACTTCATCTTGTATTACTATGTTCCCAGCTCCCCACTTGGTCTTGTCCCCAAAATGGTAGACTTATTGAGTCGGCAAATTGGTCACTCTCACCCATACAAATCAAAGGATAATCCCTCATGAACAGGAGTTCATAATACATTTAGGATTAAGACTAAGTTGCCTAGATCATCCTATTGAAATAGAAACCTAATTAGTCAACGGTGTTACATTTAGTGGTTACTATTTCGCGGTCTAGTCTTATGCAAATTCATTACATAGAATACCCCCACTCGCATGCCACCTACACGAATGCGTTGGATCATGCATTTGTATCAAATACAAAGTGGGTTGTATCCATAGTGTCACTAGGATAAGGTATCCAACCTTATCCCTATACTATAGACCTTTTAGGTCGTGTCTTGAACATTGATCCCTGTATGTCTCCATATACAGTTCAAGACTCATAAGATAGTCTAGGATATTAGTTTATTGGATTTAAAGTTATTAAGACAAAATAGAATACAACACAATCAATAACATTTATTGAAATAATATTGATATCTCCTTATTGATGATAGTCAATTAATTGTATTTACTATCTACGAGTTTTAGGGCATAAAATCCAACAAATTTAGTCTCATTTATTAATTTTCTCCAACTTAAAGAAGATAATTAATCATATATTCTCAACACTTGAGGTGTCATAAGAAACTTTTCCTTAGACTTTATCAACTTCACTCTATCATTCTATTTGAAGTTAATGCATCAAACATTTAACAAACAATTTTTGTAAATGTAAAATGCTGGAGACAAGTTTAACATTATGTCCTTATAAAAGTTCTATTTGGACATCCAATATACAATACTATTTCAAATCATTCATTTAAAATTGGCTAGGTAGTCAAACTTTTATATTGAAATTTTACTTCATTCATAATGAGCAATAAGACATCAATATTAAATATGAAAAATTTCCCATTTATCATTTAATAAATTTTCTTGTCAGTACAAGAACATTATTATTTATCAAATTCATGGGCTATGATACTTTTATCAAACCCTTTATATTCAAAGATTCTAAATATATAATTCATTTCTCTTATGAATATGTACAATTTTGAAAACCTTTTGCAATTCATTCTTTGAAAAATTTCTTGATTTGTGTAGACGCATTAAACTTTTTTCATAAAATAATTAATTCATTTTTATATATCTCACATGCAACAATGAATCAATAATGCATAAAGACTATTAAAGCAACAAGTGAAAAAATTGACTCAGAGTCTAATTTCTCTCACTAGTTGAGCCATAATTTTCACCTTTTGCCAAAAATCTCACTTTGAAAATTTGTATCTTCATATTCTACACTTTTAAGTCTCTTTTGTAAAGCAATTCATATCCTATAGGTTTTACCCCATAAAAAAATCCACAAATCCAGACTGAGATGAAGTACACAGACTTTATCTCATGATTTATGACTTTGACATATTGCCTTCATGTCAACACCCTTTAATTCTTGTCATCTAATATGACAACTTTAACTTCCATTAAGTTATTGTAAAGGTTGAGTTATTTCATAACTCTCCCACTACCTTTGATGTTAATAAGTCTTCATCTTGTCATCAACATGACAATATTGACTACAAGTAAGTCTTTGTAAGGGTTGAATCATCTCATAACTCTCTCTACAATGAAGACTTCTCTAGTTAACAATTAGAATTCATTTTACTCTCAAATGTAATTAAATGATTAACATCACTTGTTAACGATCAAGTGGCTTACTTGGAATCAATTCATCAACACTATTTAATATTTTTTTACAGGTTTCTAGCCTTTTATTAGTCATTCCTAATAAAACAGTATTTGTCACACAAATACATTATTTTATTTGAAATTGAACAAAAAACCATTTTGTAACTCCTAAAGGACAACCTATATTTAGGCATATCTTTAAACATTTATGTATTTATTGGGTTTGTTTTGGTACAAATATATTGAAATACCCAAATCCTGAAACGTCGTAAACTATTTTACAATACTTCTATAATCCAAAATTATTTCTCAAATAGTTTAAAAGAAATAATGTTCAAAATGCAATTTCTATTGCATGTCCTAAGTAGAGCTTGACATCAGTGTGTAAATTCTAAATGATGTGACTTGTTTAACAAAGTACTCATCATAACAAGGTCAAATTTCTCCTATTACTTGACAATTTTACCCAAAATTGCATCTAATACTTGAGTTGGGATCTAATCCCATCTTTTTCAATTAGGCATAGTACAATAAAATCCTGTACAAACTATTATTATCTGATCATAATGTCTTGATAGACATACCTAATTGATTTAAACTTTAATCTATTTCTTTTTGAACATTTCAAAGAGAATGAGACTTAAGCTTGCATTAAATGAAGATACTTATACATAAAACATTCATCAATCATATTGATGGCATATTTATGATGTTAAGATGACTCTTACATTCTTCATACTACTCATGTATGAAAGACAAGATCTTTAAAGTAGCTTAACTCTAACCTTTATAGAATTACCTGTAATAGTCATTAAAATTGATCATAATCAACTTTAAGTGCCAACAAAAGTATCTTTAAGGAGAAAAGAATTTGTCTTTCGTTCTGGATTCCTAAATCCTTAATCTCTCAGTATAGTAGATAGACAAGTTAACTTTTAAAACGGAAATTGTACTTATTAAGACTGAACATATTTTCAATCAACTTTTGAAAATATGCTTTATTACCATTCATACTCTATAAATTATGTAGTAATAAAGTTAGGAGAAATTGAATTTCTCATATAATGATAAAAACACAATTTTCAACATAAATAAGTAATGATATTATAATATATCTCACTATTTTAACTGAGATGAGCTTCCTGGTACCAACTTGTAGAAACTATTCTACCTATTTTCCAATAAAATACAATTTACTTGTAATGAATATAATTTTTAATAGTGAATCCATATCCATCTATCTTGGTGCAAATCTTTATTCTCCACCAAGAACTCATTAAATCAAGTTTACCTTTATTATTATATTCTTCTATTTTTAGATATTTCTAAAATTCCTCATAGTACAACTTCTCGGGTTAATTTGGAAACAATTTCCTTATAAGCTTCAATTACAGAAGTTATATTTTCTTGGACTATCATAATACTTAATCTTGAGAGTATTTAGATAATTATCTAAATTAAACTTATATTGACTTCAACATCCTATGTTGTTGTCTGATCTTTTATCCTCTAAATTTTACATTTAATATGCCTATTAAAAGATAAATATAAGTTCTCTCAGTTTATGATTCATCAATCATATAATGAATTGACAATAGTATTTTAAGAACATTTCCCAACTCAAAGACAAACTTAAAGAATTGAATTGCCATTTAGTGTCAATGACATTTTCCAAGTAATAATTTTTATCTATTTATTTGACTTATATTGGTAAAAAAAAATTAAAACACGTGAGAGAAATAGACAAAATCTTAAAATATATAAAATATGTTATTTGATAGTATGCAGTCAATTATTCAGTTCGACATAAATTTTTTTTAAAAAAAACATGTAGATTCAATATGGATCTCATTTATATTAATTAATTATTTCTATTGCTATTATAGTCTAGTGTTTTAGAATAAACATTACCAACGGGTGATCAATTATTTCTTCACTGGATTGAGACATTCTCAACCAATCATTACACTATTATAACTCTTATTTCTATAACGATTAGTTATCATTTATTCGGTCAAAAAATCATTAACTTGCTTAATGATTTCTTGTAATTGTGACCCTTCATTTTAGATCCTATAGTTCTGCCCAATAAGCTTGCCGAAGGGAAGGACAATAATGGTGCAAAAACTTTAGGACCCTATCCATTTCTGGAGTTTACCCTGATACTGACTCCATGCAAACACCTTCCGAAGGGAGATCACGCCCAAAGAGACATGAGACCGAGCATGAAGTCTCACGTTGTCCATCATTGAAGGAGACCATAGAATATGTTGACACATGTTCTTCTCCCACTTACTATAAATACTTTCTCCATTCACCTTGATATTGACCCATGCAAACACCTTTCGAAGGGATGTCGCGCTTGGCCCACATGAGCCCAAACATGAATCTCACAATATGAATTTATACAGAGAGTGTAAGAGAAAATGATATATCATATACATATTTTTTTTCCTCCTATTAATTATTTTAAAATTGAGGGTCAATACTTAGGTAAATTAAGCTAACATATTTATCTAAGTGAATATTTTTTTCCCAATATAACATTTATATTGGATAGTTTTACTATAATATTTTAATTCATTAAACATTTCAGTAAATTAAACCATTATTGCACGTTTAATAAAATATTGACTAATTCAACTCCTAGGTCAGTTCCCAGTTAGGGATGTTCTCTTACGGCCAGTTTAAGTACCTAATCCTAGACAGAACCTTTCTATACAGGGTTCTTTTATAGGTAATATTTTATTAATCTTATTCTAATCTTATTAGGTTAACATGCAACTTTATTCTAAGTCTTTCATTAATTAAACATACAATATAACTTTTATATCTATACTAATGAATTAGAAATTATTATATGAATTACCTTGATATTATTATTACTAAATATAACTATTATATGCTAAATAATAACAATCATATTTTATGTATATCAATTTCATTAATATACATAACTCTTATATAAATATTAATGAAAAACTATATAGTAGACATGTTTTAAATCATACATTAAAACCATATAATATAACTCTTATATTATAAACATGCAAACTATATAGTATAATCATGCATATACATATTTTAGGAAATAAACTAAAGTGCTAAACTTTAAATATAACATTTATATTTAAGAATAATGTATGATCATACATTTTCATTAATTAATATAACTCTTATATTGAAACTAATGAAAGATATAAAACATGTTATCATATAATTTAACACTTATATTTAAATATGATGCATGACATGCTTAACTTATGGTGAGATTTAAATCTGTATGGCTATGCAACATATAGTTAATATAATTAAACATCTCATGCATATTAAAAATATATTATAGCAATAATAGACCAAAAATTGACACCCTAATAAAAATAAAAATTAAATTACATTAATTTGAAAACTGTGATTTTTCCATGACGTACAAACAATGACGAATGATTGTCAGAAGCTTTTAATGACACACAAAAGGTGATGGATGGAAGAAATTTGCATAGAAACCTCTTGGGTTTGCACTTCGAAGTCCGTCTTTCACCTATATTTTGGCTTTTTTCATGGCAAACACTTCATCAAGAACGACCCAGACTTATAGATTGGATTTACATAACAAATGCCCAATACATCGACCCTTACATTGATCAAATCAATGTAACAAAGTTGTAAATCTAATGTACCAATACTTGTAAACATCTATTATGCAAAACAAACCATACAACTTATATGCACAGTAAACTGCACCCACCTTCAATTTTGTGTAAAATTCAAATAATGCATCCATCTTCAATTTTGTGTAAAATTCAAAATAAAGTCAAAAGTACGATTTGACTCTAATACCAATTGAAGGGATCGAATTCTATAGTGGAAGCTAGTAATAGCTTTACTTTGATTTTGTTTTAAAAATTACAACATAGAAAAGAAGAAACATACATTGATGTGTAGTAAGTTAAGCATGAAATTAGATGGAAGAAGAAACATACATTTAAAGAACACTTCTTCAAATCTTCTATATGTCGTCATTCTTCTTTGCAACCAATCTCTCGCGTACAGAGACGCCTCCAAAATGTCTTCCCCGCCATTCTCTTGGCAATAACAAGTTTGTGAGAACTTCTTTTGAAAAGGAAAAAGGGAATTTTTCTGTTGTGGAGAAGAATTTTGCAGAGAGAACATTTTTTCTTTATTGAAACTTGAGAGAGGTATCAATTTGATGCATTATTTTTTCTCTACAAACTAACTTTTTTAAGAGAAAAACTGACCACTTTCTTTTAATGAGAAGTGGGATGAATTTTTCAAAAAAAAAAAAATAAAAAAAATAAAAAAAAATAAAACCACCCACTTCCATTTAATTTAATTTAATTTAATTAACTTAATTATTAATTACAATAATTAATAACTAACTTAAATTAATTAAATAATTAATTAATTTACAAAATTAAATACCTAATATTTAATTAAATATTTGATCTTATTCAAATATATCTCTCTCTCATGACCTATAGTTTTTTTTTAATATGAATCTTATTGATATTAACTTTTAATCTATAGTTTTATTATGAATCTAATTCATATTATTTTAATATGAATCTTATACATATTAATTATTATTTGCTTATACATATTAATTATTATTTGAATCTTATTCAAATACAATAAATTTATTACATATAATTTAATTTTGATTCTTATTTAAAATTAACTTTATATTATAATGCACCTATATATATTATATTAATTGTATCATATACAATTAATATTGTTCCCTTAATAAACTTGAACAATTCAAGTTCTTTCAAAACTATTGGTCTTTGTTTACCTATTGTGAGTTAGAAGGGGACTTAATGGACCTATAGATTAAAAGGTCCAATGATCTTAGATCAATTAATTAAATTAACCAACATTCATGAACTAAGACCTATAGTTGCACTCTTTGCACTGTTGAACATGTTGCATCCAGGGATTTAACTATTACTAGTAAGTCGATCCTTCCCAAGCAATCTGAACCCTCTAATGAATAATCTATTTATGATAAATGCAAAGACCCATATAAATTACCGTTTCACCCCTATAATTATCTCTAACTCTTTAAGTACCATTGATCCCTCTAATGAACAATTTGTTCATTATCCTACCATAAATCAAGTCCCTCTCGGACAAGTGAGAGGGCGGGTACCCTTTGTTCAAGACCCAGAATCAACACTTAAGAGAACTACTCCTCTACTTACCTTAAAGATGGGAAAGTGCAAATTCCATCTTGTGTAGCTATGTTCCAAGCTTCCTACTCGGACAAATCCCCAAAATTGTAGGCTTATTAAGTCGATGTCTTGCACCACTCTCACTCATACAAATCAAAGGATTGTCCTCATAGACAAGAGTCCATAACTCACTTAAGATTGAGATAGAGCCACATGATTATCCTATGAAATATTAATCACTTCAATTAATAGCGTTACAATGAGAGATTACGTAGTCTGGTCATATACAAACTCATTGTATAAGATATCCCCACTCGCATGTCTTTACATAAACGATTTGGATCAGATCTTTTGTAACACTTACAACATTTGTAACAATTACAAAGTGAGTCGTATTCATAGTGTTACCAGGATAAGACACATCCAAACTTAATCCATATACTATAGACCCTTTAGGTTATTACTTGAAACATGATCCAACTGTGTGTCTATTACATACTGTTCAAATGTCATGAAATAACTTTGGATTTTCACGTAATGAATAACTAAATATTGCATATATAAAATAATTAATTATTATATAAAAAACCATTACTTCAAATTTGGTTTTTGTTGATGGACAAAAAATGTCTAAAAATGTCTACATTGATGTTGAAAAAAGGTCAAGAAAGCTAATAGAAAAAAAGTCTGACCATCAAGTGGTCTAAAAACGTCACTGAAAACCCTTTCTTAACGTTTTTGACCATCAAGAAAGGATACTTTGACCTTTTTTACCCAACAATTATATGAAAAAATCGTTAAGAAAACTCATTTTCTTGATACTTTTCGAACGTCAAGAAAATATTGTTTTTGACATTTTTTGTCCATCAACTATTTTTAAAAACGTCAAGAAGGCTTTTTTTATTGACATTTTTGCATGTCAAGAAAATTATTTTATTGTCTATGAACATATGTTTTCATTGACGATTTTTAATATCAACCATACACGTTCTTGACACATTTTACCCATCAACTATACCAATGTGAGAAAAAAAATCTGGATCATTAGGGACCCCTCATATATGCAACATATAATCGATCCCAAACAAGCTTTCAACTTGAAATTTCATTTATTTTAAGAAGTAACTCATGGTATCTAACCTATACTTTATACACAAACAACAGAATACACCAAATCACTAACATAAAATTTGTAACACAACTACAAATCAACAACTCTTGCCAAACAACAACTTTACTTTTAATTAATTGTCTTATATAACATACAATTAGTTTCACAAAATTAATTACAATAACATATATCCACAAAACTGAAATATCCTACAAAGTACAAATCTACAATTACATAATATCCACAAACCATATATTGATTCTTCTCTACTTATTTCCTTGAACATAAACCCTGAGATACCTACAAAGTACAAATTTAAATAGTTTCAGTGCTACTAAATAATTAAAACAAAACTTAAAGATAACTATGCATCTATCTATATATATCAATCTTAAACTCAATATAAAACTTAAACATAGTAATATTCAATAACTTCAAATAAAGCCTAAACACTCACTTTTACTCACCGCCTCCCCCTTTTCAAGACACAATTTATATTTAAACTTAAATTTAGAAATTATGAGTCATAAATATGTCAAAACTCAACATCAAACTTTAAAATTCAACTCGAACCAATTTCAAACTCAACCTTAAATTTAGAAACTATACTTTAGATACTCCCCTCCCACACTTTAATCTCAAAGTTCAAATTTAGAAATTAAACATCAAAGTATTACAATTCATGAATGAAAAATAACATAGATTAAAAGAAAAATACAAATTAAATAAGTTGCACATCTCATTTCTTTCTGAAAAGACTAAGGGTGTGTTTGGATTGACTTTCCAAGTGTTTAAATAAGTGTTTATAAGTGCAAAAAAAAATTATTTATAAACATTTAGAAAGTCAATACAAATGGGCCCTAAGAAAGTAGAAACAATGTGTTAATTTCCATGAAAAAAATCAAATAAAGAAGGTATAAGTAACAGTAGAAGTAGAAACAAAAAGTTCGGAGAGGTCTTACTGCAAGAAGATATGTGTAAAATAAAATTTTAGCCAAGAGAAACTTAGTAACAAAATGTGACTTACTTTTAGATGAGTTAAATTTGGTTTAGTGTTATCTGATACGTGACCATTTTCCTCTCTAACCACGTTAAGGTGTTTCTTCTTCTCAATCTTTTGGTAGGAGAAAATTGTTTACAATTTTCCATATTATGAAAAGATCAAATAGAAACATTTTAGCCCTAAATTAATTGAACTATAATACTTTATATAGAATGAAAATTGTTTGCATGATTGAAAAGATTAGCCATTAAGAAATGATAGAACTAGTAAATAATTTCCATTGAGAAAGACAAACTCACTACCAACTTGGATCAATGAATAGTCCACGTGTTTTTAGGACTACGATCCCCAACTCTGGTTGATTCTTTAAAACCTAAATTTTATCTCCACATTAGAACCATTAGCATTTAAGCACACCGTATTTTCTTACTACACTTCTCAATAATATATTGAATGCCTAAATCCTAACCACAAATTATTTAGATAGCAAAGAACATATGTGAAGTAAAAATTTGCATAAACATTAAGAACATTAAAAGGCCACTAATTCATGTAGTTCAGAGCAAAAGTTCATTTCATTGAAATGCCACTAAACATAAAGATTAATTCAATTGCCCTCCCTTGCCAGAACCAAACAACAAAAAAGGAGGCAAATTGCCAACAACAATTGCTCTAAGCAGCCAAAATCAAAACAAACAAGTCAAAGATGAAGCACTATTATCCCATCTATTACAAAAAAACCAAAACAAAAATTAAGACTAAGGGAAAGATCTGTATAGTCAAAGAAGGGAAAATAGATTTAAAGATGAAACTAAAGATTAACAACGTTCAAGCAAGATATATTACCAAAGAGGCGATGACTATATCTTATATGAATAGGTCTCTCGAGTTAAGTAATGATTTGAGAGCTCTAAAAAGTTTCCTTTCATAGTGGAATTTTGATTTCATAAGATTCATCAATAGAGTTAGAAAGTTTAGAAGCCTTACCTTAAGAACTCATAGCCTTAGTGACAAGTGTGTTCGCCATGGTTGGAACTGGTATGAAGAATTAGAAAATAGAAAGCAAAATTCATGCTCAAACAATAAAATAATAGGAAAATCAGGATCATACAATAGAAAATCAGCAACAAAATTGAACCCCACATGAGTCAACTATGATTTGGAACAAGTTGCAAAATGTGCCAAATTTAAGGTGTACATTGACAACCACATACAAATATGATTCTTTTTTTATCATTATTTACTCAATGTACAACAACTTCTTTCATTAATTTACACTCTTAATTGAAAAATTAGACAATAGCTATAATGATTAGCCTATTACATAAGGTGGACTACAAGATTATTCTCAAATTATATATATAATTTGTGGTGTCAGAATTGAGTTTGACACCACTTTTTATGGTAAGACGAGGAGCAAAGGTTAAAATTTCACCCAAAACTCAAACCTTTAACATAAGGGTCGCCTCTTGAAAGCTACAAAGCCTCAACTTGTATGTGGTTTCCAAGTGTACCAAAATATAGGCTCAATTTTTTTTTTTTTTTAAAAAAAATACTCCCGAATTATGTCCTTTATTAAAAAAAAAAAATACCCATTCTTTTAAATGTTGACTTGCAACACTACCTTTGAACTTCTATAAAGGTTCCAAAATTTTTCTTGGTGTAGAATAATCATTAGAAGTCAATTTACATAATTGCACTATTCATCACTTCATCATTACAAGTAAATTTTCTGTACAACTTTTTAAAGATTTCTATTTTATGAGTACTTTTGAAACGACATTTATGAAAGTTTGATAACATTGCAACTTTAAATTTCATTCCATACCACAAACCTATGAATTTAAATAGGTGGACAACACCAAATACCTATATGAAAAAAATTATATAAAAATCAACCACTCAAAATCAGGTGAAAAACATACTTTAATCAATTATAAAGATTCTCGAACTTAACAACAACATCAAGCCATGTGAAAAAATTGCTCAAGGTAAACAACACCACCACTAATGTCAGCAACAAATAATCTAACACGACCTAAGAAACTAAAACTCTCAGAAATATTTTTCCATCCCCGGCTCCATTTCAGCATTTAATTCAACAAAATTGAAAGTTCAATTTAAACATTAACTAACTAAGCTAACTAAGCTGCCAAGAATAAAATCACAAACCGGCGACAGTGATGGCTATGGATGGCGGTGGCACGGTGGCTAAGGGTGGCAACAATTGCTGTTTGCAATGAGAGGGAACTGTGAGGGAGATTGGGTAGAGAGAGAAACAAAACGAGAGAGCGAGGAATGGACTCCCCATCCTAAGCAGTGGCTATTAGCGACAAAGTACGATGGTGCCGCTGCTGGTCAGAGAAGGAAGCCGCGACGCCAGCGTTGTGGCCTGCTTGACAAAGACTGATTAGAGAAAGAGAGAGAAAGAAAGAGAACTGTGAGAAAAGGTGTAAGTGCGGGTTTAATGTGAAGGGCGGTTTGCGGTTGAAGGCTGGGAAATTTTCATGGATGACCCATTTTTTTCGTCACCATACCAAATTACGTAAATTGTCCTTACACCAGTCTCACGAGGTAAGTCTCGCTCTCGTCTGATTAAACACTCTCGCTCACGCTTGAGATTCCCTGGTTTGATGTGATTGCTCGTCAGTGTATGAATGATTTGACAATTTCACGACGGAAGCCTCAAATCAATAATACCTAAACATAATACAATGGTGATTTCTTTAAACTCTAAACTCCATTTCAACGGTGATTACTTCTCTGGTTTTCGACGTTGTTTTATTGAACGGTGATTTTTCGAACGGGGATTTCCAAGACGAGACTTTTTTATAACGGAATAGGTTTTTCAGAAAGGTGTTTCATTATTTTGAGTCTGTTTAATTATTTTGGGAGAGAGAGAGTGAGAGATAGAACGAGAGTAAGAAAGAGCAAGAGTAAGAGAGAGAGCGAGATTAAGAGAGACAACGAGATTATGAGAGAGAGCGAGATTAAGAGAGAGAGTGAGATTATGAGAGAGAGCGAGACTAAGAGAGAGCGAGATTAAGAGAGAGAGAGCGAGATTAAGAGAGAGCGAGAGTACACTTCAATTGCTTGTACAACTTAATGACAAATGTTCTCTTGCTTTGTAGGATGACAGAAAAGTGTCTACTTATTTGATATGGAGGTGATTGAGATGAGAATGAAAGTTCGTATATTGGGGGACAGTTGACAGGAATCATTGTGCCTGTTTCATTGAAGTATGAAGAACTTAAATCTTACATTTACAGGGTTACAAATGTCACTTCAGAGTTTGATCTTATACTGAGAGTTAAATATAAGCTTGAATATGAAGCCCTTCCACAATAAAAAAGGAATGATAATGATGTTTGCTTCCTTCTTTTCTGAGAAGACCTTAGTAGACTTCAGTTATCTGTAACGCTGAAATCGAATGAGGACGAAAATATTAGAATGGGGTTTGGAAATGTGAGTTATAATGATATGACTGTGAACAGACAATACGAGGAATCATATCAGTTTCGTCAGGAAGAGGATGATATTCCATTGTCTACAACACTGTACCATCAACATTATCACTAGACAATGATTGCACTAATCCAGCAAGATTGAATTTAGAATTGGGTGGTACTTCAGTTGTTGGTAATGAGAGACCATTTAGATTCGATTATATGGATTATGGTCATCCAGAGCAAAGTTATGGTCTTTCAGTGGATGTTAATGAGCAACCAACATGATTGAATGAAATGGATTGTGACGTCGTTCTACAGCAGCTTCAGTGGTTCCACCATCCGTGTCTTCAAGCATAGGGCAGAGTTGATTATGCCTGGTACTTCTTCATCTGGGACAGAGGATGTTGAAGTTGGTCAACTATTTTTGAGCAAAAAGGACTTGAAAATGAGATTATCTATTTTGTCCATCAACAAAAATTTTGAATTTAGGGTCAGGAAGTCAACCAAATCTATGTTCACTGTCAAATGTATTGGGGAGACTTGTAAGTGGAGCCTTCGTGCAGTGAAAATGAAAGGGTCTGATATATTCAAGATCATAAAGTACTGCAGTTCGCACACATGTTCCATTGGAATTCTGAATCATGACCATAGACAAGGAACTACTACAATTGTTGGTCAGTTGATTAAAGATAAGTTTAGGGAATATGACGTATTTATAAACCTTGTCATATCATTGAGGATATGAGGAGAGATTATGGCATGAACATAAGTTATGATAAAGCGTGGTGTGCAAGGGAAGCCGCGTCTAATCTCACTAGAGGTACTCCAGAATACTCATACTCCATACTACATGCTTATGGAGAAGCGTTAAAAATAGAGAATCCGAGTACAGTCTTTG
The DNA here is from genome assembly GCF_027475165.1 of Benincasa hispida. Lineage (NCBI taxonomy): Eukaryota > Viridiplantae > Streptophyta > Magnoliopsida > Cucurbitales > Cucurbitaceae > Benincasa > Benincasa hispida. Next base: position 48,490,684 of record NC_143486.1, read on the forward strand.
AGATCGAACTTGAAGATGAGGTACATTTCAAGTATATGTTTATGGCATTAGGGCCTTGTATTAGAGGTTTCACAAGCTGTCAGCCTGTGATAATTGTTGATGGGTCGCACTAGAAAGAAAAATACAAAGGCATCATGTTGGTTGTGGTTTCTATGGATGGGATGTAGGAAGTCGGAAGCGAGATTTCCATGAGCAACGGAACAAGACTATTCCAAATTACAATCATGAATGAACATATATTTACAGTTGACTTCAAACAAGCGGTTATACAATTCAAATGCAGATATTACAGCATGAACAACTACAAATGCATAAAGAGATCAAACTCTACACACAATGGTAGAAGTGTCTCCATACTCCGTTGCGAACGAACGCTCGAACAATAGCAATCTCGAACGCCCGATCTACACGACCGCAACACCGCACGAACACAACACAAACACTTCACGCTCGTTCTCAATGATCTCCTCGACCACGAACTCTTCCGCAACACGAATGGCCTCCACAGCACCATGAACGGCCTCCAGAAAACCTCGACGGTGTCGAGTTGAGTGGGTGAGCTCTGTTTGAACTTGGTATGAGGCAGAAGAAGGAGGAAACACCGATCGCGTACATGACTGGGCAAGTGGGAGATGGCGGAGACCTATAGCATAGGTCGATGCCCAATCGTTTAGATAAAACTAAGCGATCGTCTAGCAAAAGCTATGCGATCGTTTAGCTCATCATTCAGCTCGGTCTGTCGCCTATAGACACTACACGATCGTTTACCTTGGGCCAGGGATCGTCTAGCAAAACTATGCGATCTTTTAGTAAATACTGCATGATTGTTTAACTCTACTCTGCATGATCGTTTAGCTCGCCCAGCCGTCGTTTAGTAAATCCGAATTTACTTGATGACTTCGTGACTTTCTTTTGCGTGGAGAGAAAACTCAAAACTTTTTTTTTCAATCTTTTGTAAAAACTTCCTTTTTTTTTAAATAGAAAAACCAATTTTCTTTTAAACTCACGGTTACCATGATTCAATAACCATCCACTACTTTGGTTATTTAAAAGAAAAAGAATTAATTATCCAATAATTAATATTATTATAAACATAAATGATAACCAACTTATCATACTATGTTTATAACCTATAGTTTTAATATTTCATCTCATGAAACATATAAACCATAGTTCTTTTTCTATTCTATGGTACTTAATACAAATCTCATTTACATCAATCCTTCACTAGATGTATCTCATACATCATACCGATTATATCATATATAATCAAAATACCTCTTGTCAATTTGAACATTTTAAATCAACACCAAGAACTTATCCTCAACCAAATCCATTGAGCTACCAAGGGGACCTCATGGACCTATAGCTCGAAGCTCCAACGGTACGTGAATAACTGAATAAACTCTTTAGTCACGGGATCCACCATCTGTTAACTGCCAGGCACTCCACTAAAGACCAACAGCTGAACTCTCCTTACTAAAGATATATTATGTGTCCATCTTAACCAATGAGCAGTGCGACAACCCTTCACAGATCGCTCGTAAGTACAGCTGAGCCAATAACCGTTATGCCCTTGTAGATACATCTGTCTCCTTAAGTACCACTGATCCCTCTAATGAACATAAGTCATAGTCCTACTATGACTGAGTCTTCTCTTCCAAAGAGAAGTTGTGGCCACTATATATTCAAGCTCCGGAATCAACCTTTAAGGGAGTAATCTCTCTACTTATCCCTACTTTGGGAAAGGAGTGAATTCTATCTTGTGGATTGAGTTCCCAGCTCCCAAATCAGACAAGTCCCTGAAAAGGTAGGCATATTGAGTTGGCAATCTGACCACTCTCTCCTATACGAATCAAAGGACCGCCCTCAAAGGCAGGAGTTCCCAAAACACGCAGGATTGAGGTCGTGTCACCTATGATCGTTTAGGTGAGATGTAAGTCTCTAGTATCAATGGCGTTATATACAGAGTCTAGTCATCTTGTGGTCCAGGTCTTATACAAACTCTTTTTATAGGACACCCCCACTCCACGTCTCCACATGAATGGTCAGGATCAACCATCTGTAGTAGTTTACAACACTTGCAAACCTCTACAAAGTGGGCCGTATCCGTAGTGCCACCAGGATCAGGTATCCCACCTTAATCCTTATACTACAGACCTATTTAGGTTATCACTTAAGGCATGATTCACTTGTAGGTCACATATACATGTTTAAGTTCACATAAGATAACCAAGGAGCTTTGTTTTTTGGATATGAGTAAATGCTAGAATTAAATAACAGTTATTTTATTCATTGAACAATGTGTATCTTTATAAAACAACGAGACTCCGGGAGAATTAGGACATCAATCCCAACACGAGAACAATCAATTATACCCACTAGCATATGCAATAGTGGACAATGAAACTGATCGATCATGGAAATGGTTTATGTCAAACTTGAAATGCAATATTGGAGAACCCGATAATCTGGTGTTTGTGTCTGATCGGATGGTATCTATCAGCAATGCTATTCATGCATTTTTTCCCATGATATTTCATGGATTGTGCACATGGCACATAGAACAAAATCTTGTTACAAACTTTAAGGATAGCATGGTTGTTGGGATATTTAGAGATGCAGTAAGGGCATTTCGCATGATAGAGTTCTAGACAAATTGGGACGAACTCCGCAGTTTTCAAGATGGTGCTGTCACGAAATATCTGGAAGACATCGGTCTTCAAAGGTGGGCACGAGTTTACCAAATAGAACGAAGATATGATAACATGACATCCAACAGTGTAGAGTGTTTCAATTCATTAACTAAAGAGTATTGACTATTGTCTATAGTATGCTTAATTGAACATGTTAGAGGAATGCTCCAATCGTGGTTCTACGAATGGAGGAATTACTAGGCATCTCGAATGACATTGCACTCTGACTACTTTGAAACCCGATTGGCAAGTGAGGTCGATAAGGACAGACGATAATGGGTTGAGCCTATTGATTGTTATTGGGTCCACGTGCGAGATAATCGATTGGACGGTATTGTCAATCTTCACACGAAGGAATGCATGTGTAAGGAATTCGACTCACTTGGTATCTCGTGTTCGCATGCAATTGTTGTTGCCAAGGAACGAAATATACCCATCCAGAATCTTTGCAGTCGATTTTATACAGTGGACTGTCACACCCCGTCCCAGACTACTCTCTGAGCCTAGGAGAGGATATGACTGCAGTAGTTATTAATCCTTTTTACTGACACTTATTGCCTAATAACTCTAGTGGAAATAACTCTGATACCAACATGCAAATCATACACAGCGGATGCCTCTTAGGCCAAATACATTAAGTTTAAATATACAACATATTTAGAGAGATTACATTACTAGTTTCACAAATCTCGATGCCAAAAACCTTAGTCCCTATATGAACAACTGTAACATGTGTACAATATTTACAATAACCACATAACAGATGGGTTACAATATCTTTGTCCTTTAGTGGTAGAGCAGATGCAGAACTACCTCCTGAGGTTTTGACCGCTACCTGAGGGAAAGGAAAACATTTGAAAACTGGGTGAGCTTGCTAGCCTAGTGAGTGACTCAAGAAAGAAAATTGATTCTCATGCAAAAGTCTCAACAAAGAGATTAAACTGAAATATAAATTTCTACAGTAACCTTGTACTGTAGTATAAACATTTTCCAAGCATAAATCATATAAAGCTGTTTTTATCAGAAAACATTAAAACTGTTCCTTAGTTGAGAATAACCCTACTGTGGTTAAATCCCAACGTCAACTGCTAGTCAAGAGAGAACCCTTTTGTTCAATCTCTGACTTTGACTACCTACATGAACGTGGCCATACTAAGTACCGTCATACCTTAGGTACTTTTACTCAGATACCTTCTCAAAACTTGTCCTTCAGTATCGAGCTGGTCGGATACCTTCTCAAATGTCCTTCGTTATCGAGTTTCAAGTAAAACTAGTTATAAAATGACTTTCTCTTTAAAGCATGTAAAGCATAACGCATAGAAAACATGTCTTTAAAGATACTAATGCATGCTTGGTGTATTTAAACACACAAAAATAGTTTTTCAATAAACTTTCATAAATGGCATGCATTTAAAATATAACTCATGGTTTGTTTGGAAATTACTTTGTAAAACTAGCTAGCATGAGAATAATCCTTCTTTAAAACATGGTTTCTTTAAAACATTGTAAATATTTAGTCACTCACAACTTTTAGAACTATTCCTCAAGGGTTGATATGCTTCTATTACTGGTGTCAATCCTGTGGACGCAAAAGTATATATTAGCTACTACCATAAGTCTCCCTTTTGAGACGAACCCTTAAGTAAACTTTGTATTTAGCCTTCCTCTTGAAGAATTTTACAACAACGCACGTTGATGTAGGTTTAGATACTTAGGAATTTCTTTGAGATTTGGCTCATGCAAAGCTTCCAACCGCTCTTCACAAACGCAACACCACTTATGCAACCAACACTTTTCTCTCTAAGTGTTCTTACAGCTGCATATGGTCATCCTTAAGGCTGCTTATGCATCCAAGACTCCACTACAAGCTCTCCCCAGCCTACACAGCAGGCCCAACGCATGGAAAAACTCAGCTCTTGGTCTGTCCAAGCGTTTCCTTCGAGCTGTCAGCTTATTCAACTTAAGTAGCTGCCTGCTTGTTCATAAAATTTTAGATTCATTTAACGAAATTAATAACTCGAATTCTGGAGCTCATCTCAAGAAATTTCCTTCTAAAAACTTGTTAAGAATCGTCTTAGAAATCTTACTTGAAAATTTCAGCTTCATACTCGTGGTCTGTCCTAGAGACTCAACTCTTTAAAGATGGCCCAGATTCACCTAAGAACAGAACCTCTAGTCCTTTTTCTCCTTCTCCGGCCTTAATCCGATGATAACTTCTTTCAGCAGCATCGCCTCTGAAAGTAGACTTTCAGAGCTTTCCAACGACACCAAGAACTCTAAATTTGCATGGAGGAATTGATCACACTCATCGTTTGAAGTTTGACCTCTCCTTTTTATACTGCTTTCCATTGCCTCTCATGAAATTCTAGCCCGACACCTTCAACTTTCATAGAGTTAAATCCGGTGCTAAGGACATCTGGTAATTTTAATCGATGATTAATGCCGATCAAACTAATCCAATTGTTTAGCTCACCACCCCCATCATTTAGTGACTTCATGCTGATGCTTGTCACTCGACGATTGATAACGGGCAGAAATGCACGTTATTACAGTGCTAAGTTCTTAAACAATGTTGGCTTGCGTTGATAAAATATGTTAGATTGCGTCCAAAAAGCATAAAATTCATAACATTGCAGCCGCATGCAGTCATCGCATAGAAACAGTTAATTTTTGTATTTTTATGCAGAATATGCATTGACGCAAGGAAAAAAACGCGATCACAAGAAATCAACGGTCGAGTGCAGCATTATCGCAAGGATTTGTGGTGATTTGTGCTCGCAAACATCTTCTCAAGAAGGATTGCCGCCTAGAGTCACTGCAACTTGGTGGGCGCATCTAGGTGAAAGGCATAATTAATCACGATGGGACAGAAAGCTAATGATGGTCGAATCCGAATTAAGTTGACAAGCCGCTAACGATCTACTGTAGCAAGTACACAGCTTTTCGGTGACAAATAATCGATGCATCAATCAGAGAATTAAAGCCATCCCATCTGTGCAATCATAAGAGAGAAGCCGCCCTTCACCCTGAAGCTCTATAAATACCAAGGGCATCCTTCAGAAAAGGGGTTCACAAGTTCGGCTGGTTCAACAAGTTTTTGTTCATAGTTTTCTTTTATTTTAAGGCGGAAGCGAGAGAAAGAGGTTGTGCCGGTAGATCATCCTGGTGAGCTCGGGAGAGTGACGGGAGCATCAAGATCAGAGAGAGGGCCAACTCCTATGGAAGCAGGAATATCTTTTGAAACGAATAGAGTTGCCAGTGTAAAGGCCTTGGGCAGCAAGGGAATGCTACCAGGCTCTCTACCTTTATCTTCCATTGTTGTTGTGTACTCAAACTCATTTATGGAAATGGAATTTCCTTCTCTATATTTGTTCACTCTCTATTTAGTATGCTTGAGTAGCTAAATCTGTTGAATGGGTTGAGAAGCACTTAGCTAGTATAACTGGGGATCTTCATTCTATGCGGTTATCTTGTATTATGTATGCTTCATTCATCCATTAGAGATACTCGGGTAGTCTAAGGACAGGATCTAGGCTTGGGAAAGTCAGGTTAGAATCTAGGCTTGAGAGAGTCAGATTAGAACACATAATCAAGAGATAGGAGCTTAGGAATAAGCATTGTTTGCTATTACCGCATCGCATGCATCTTAGAGATAGGATATGATTATGTGCGGTCACTTTGTCTTTGTGTGCGTTTTGCATAATCGCATAGGAAAAGAGTAGAGACTTAAAAATAAGCTCTATGGACACTTTTGCATTCAACACATGCGTTCTAGACTTAGGAGTGCTGCATTTGCATTGGAAAATGACTTGCTGTGCATGGGTGTAGCATGAACACATAGTCTGACGCATTCCTAGGTAACGCTACTTGAAGACCTTCTCAACTTGTTCATCCTCATACTCAATGCGTCTATCGCATAATTAAACTTTTCTTAAATCCGCCACAGTTATTTATTTCATTACCGCATTTGAGTTACCGGTTACCGTAAAGTCTTTTGAAAAATTATCACCGCATACCATTTTCCCAAGTCCTTGAGTTCGACCTTGGACTTACCAAGAAACTCAGTGGAGTTTATACTTGGATTCTGCTGAGAAAGCTTGATTGCTCAATGCATTTTCATCACCGTATTTCATTCCATATTTCCACCGTATAAAATAACGCATCAACGATCTCGTCCAACGCATAGTACACTGATGCCCATCATGTAGCGCTGACGCCCATCGTCTAGCACAGCACGACTATCGTCTAACACAGCACGACTATCGTTTAGCACACACGCCTATCGCGTAGCGCCATCGCCCATTGTCATCTTCTAGCGCTGTTGCCGATCGTGTAGTTCCAATGCCCCATCGCTTTACGCTATCGTCTAACGCATAGCGCTATCGTTTAGTGCGATCCTCCGCATCGTCTAGCGTCGTACTTTACCGCATGATCGCCTACTGCATCGCTGAGCTCCACACAATTACTACACGATCGCTTAGCTCCGCACATTTACTATACGATCGCTCAACGCCCACCTAAACGATCGCCTACCTCATCGTGTAGTGTCGCTCACTTACTAGACGATCACATACCCCATCGTGTAGCGCCACTCATTGCTACATGATCGCCCAACATGCACAACTCCAACAACCAACGCCCATGACCGTGCACACTTGAGGCTGTTGCATGCTTTGCTAACCTCTCAAGACATTGGCTTCCGCATGCTTTCCCACACATAGCTTTTCTCTTGGTCACACTTTGGCTTCCTTCAACGCCCAAATAACCTCTAAAATGAGCATGGCTAACACATGACACAACACTTAGCCAATTTTCTAGCTTCCAATGCATGGGTTATAGTTAGCCAACTTTTTTCAAGTTTTACCCAAGAGTCAAGCTTTCAAATTCAAATTTTTCTTCTAAGTTTTCACCCTTTTCTCTACAATTACACATTAATTTCCACATCAACCTACTCACCACACTGGTCTTAGTAGTGAACATACTCAAGTAGAGAAATTAGGGCTCAGGGTTCACATTTACCTCCCCCTTATGAAAATTTCATCCTCGAAATTTTGCTACAAGTCCGTCAATTAAAAAACTGCGGATACTTGTTTCTTATTTTCTCTTTAGCTTCCCATGTAGCTTCTTCAGTGCTATGGTTTCTCCATAGTATCTTTACCAATGGTATTGTCTTATTCCTTAAGACTTGTTTTTTTCTATCAAGAATCTCCACTGGTTCCTCTTCATAGGACAAATTCTCTTTCAACTGCACTGATTGCTCAGGCAACACATGGGTAGGATCTGACACATACTTTCTTAGCATTGCCACATGAAACACATCATGGATACGAGATAACTCTAGAGGTAATTCCAACCTATATGCCATTGGGCCAACTCTTTCTATTATCTTGTAAGGTTCAATATACCTCGGGCTTAAATTCCCTTTCCTACCAAACCTGAGTATTCCTTTCCACGGAAACAACTTAAGAAATACTTTATCACCAACTTCAAATTCCAATTCTCTTCTCTACTTGTCGGCATAACTTTTTTGCCTGTCTCAAGCTGTCTTAAGATTTTCCCTTATAATCTTAACACTGTCTGATGTCTGCTGAACAAGTTCTGGGCCTAGTAATTTCCTTTCACCGACCTCATTCCAACATATCGAAGTTCTACATGATCTTCCGTATAGAGCCTCATATGGTGCCATTCCGATATTTGAATGGTAACTGTTGTTATATGCAAATTCGATCAACGACAGATGTGTATCCCTACTGCCCTTGAACTGCAATACACATCCCTTAGCATGTCCTCTATTGTCTGAATTGTCCGCTCAGACTGACCATCCGTCTGTGGATGAAAAGCTGTACTGAAATATAGCTTGGTACCTATAGCTTTCTGTAAGCTAGGTCGAAACTTCGATGTAAACCTGGAATCTCGGTCTGATACAATCGAAACTGGAGCCCTAAACTGACTCACAATTTGATCAACATACAGCTTAGCTAACTGGTCTAGGGTAAAAGTAACTTTAACAGGTAAAAACGTAGCTGTCTTTGTCAATCTATCAACAATTACCCATATACCATCATAGCTTGCTGGTATCCTAGGTAACCCAAATAGGAAATCAATCGTAACATGCTCCCATTTCCACTCTAGTACTTGGAGTGGATTAAGCAATCCTGCTGGCCTTTGTCGTTCAGGCTTAACTTGTTGACATACTAAACATCTGTCAACATACTCTGCTATTTCTCTTTTCATACCAGGCCACCAGTACGATTTATTTAATGTTCTGTACATCTTCATACTGCTTGGATGCATAGCATAAGTCGAACTATGTGCCTCTTCTAGAATAGCCTGTTTAAGTGCTAAGGTATTAGGTACACTTACCCTACCTTCTTTTAATAGCACTCTGTTTGCTCTTAATTGGTAGTTCGTCCTCAGACCTTTACCTACTTCTTCAGCTAACATCTGAAGATCAAAATCTTTTAACTGTTCACGTAGAATATCATCTACGAGAGTAGGACGTACTTGAAATGAAGCTATCAAACCTCTTGTCTGACCCATTGATAATGTTGCTTTAGCACTATACAACTCATGTATCAGTACACCTCTTACTGTATAGATAACAACTCTAGCTAATCTGGTCTTTCTACTTAGAGCATCAGCCACCACATTCACTTTACCTGGGTGGTAGTCAATTGTACAGTCATAATATTTTATCAACTCGAACCATCTTCTCTGTCTCAAGTTTAGCTCTTTCTGATCAAAGATATACTTCAGAATCTTATAATCAGTGAATATATGACAACATTCACCAAACAGGTAATGTCTCCACAATTTTAGAGCCAACACAATTGCTGCTAACTCTAAATCGTGCGTAGAATAGTTACATTCATGCTTCTTTAACTGACGAGAAGCATAGGCCACTACCTTTCCTTTCTGAATCAGCACACATCTTAACCCTTGTCGGTATGCATCACAAAAAGCCTCAAACTCTTTACCTGGTGTAAGTAAAGTTAACACTGGTGCTGACACTAACCTCTGTTTCAACTCTTGGAAACTGTCTCGCATTCTGGCGACCACTCAAACTTCGCATCTTTTCTGGTCAGGTTTGTCAATGGTAGAGCTATCTTAGAAAAGCCCTCCACGAATCTCCTGTAGTAACCTGTTAAACCCATAAAACTGCGTACTTTTGTTAAAGTCATGGATCGTTCCCATTTAACTATTGCTTCTATCTTTTGGGAATCTACACTGACTCCGTCAGCTGAAACTATATGCCCAAGGAATAAGACTTGGTTTAACCAAAAATCACACTTACTAAACTTCGCATATAACTTCTTTTCTCTTAGCATTTGCAACACTAACCTCAGATGTTCCTTGTGCTTATCTGTACTACTAGAATATACTAGTATATCGTCTATGAAAACTATCACAACTTGATCCAGATAAGGATGAAATATCCTATTCATCAAGTCCATAAATACCGCAGGAGCATTCGTCAACCCAAATGGCATTACTAGGAACTTATAATGTCCATACCTAGTTCTGAAAGCAGTCTTTGGAACATCTGTTTCCTTCACCTTCAATTGGTGATAACCTGATCTCAAATCTATCTTAGAGAACATTGTGGCTCCCTTTAACTGATCGAATAGATCATCTATACGAGGCAACGAGTACTTATTCTTAATGGTCACCTTATTCAACTGTCTATAGTCTATACATAATCTGAGAGTACCGTTTTTCTTCTTAACAAACAAGACTGGCACTCCCTAAGGCGATACACTGGGTCTAATGTATCCCTTATCCACAAATTCCTGTAACTGAACTTTTAACTCCTTCAGTTCTGTTGGCGCCATCCTAGTGCCTGGGATATAGGCGCTATAACTGGAACGAACTCAATAGTAAACTCTACTTCCCTATCAGGTGGTAAGCCTGGTAACTCTTCAGGGAACACATCTAAGAATTCTTGTACCACAGGTACATCCTCCGGTCTCAGCTTCCTATCCTGTGAAACTGCCACATAGGCTAAATAAGCTTCACATCCCTTATCAGCAGTTTCCTAGCCTTCACTGCTGATATTAAACTTCTTGGAAGTATTCTTTTACTTCCTACCAGGGTTATCTCTTTTTCACCCAGTTTCCTAAAAAACTATTTCTTTCTTAAAACAATCCACCGTGGCATAGTGTTTACTTAGGAAATCCATGCCTAAGGTAACATCAAACTCTAGTAACTCTAGTGGAATCAAGTTAACCCATAAACTCTGATTCCCAAGAATTACTTCACAATTCCTGTAATACTCATGTACAACTAGAGTATCTCCTACAGACGTAGAGATAAACAAATCCTCATTCATACGCTCAAGCACTCTATCTATATGCAATGCACACATGCTAGATATGAATGGGTGCATAGCACCAGGATCAAATAATGCATAAGCGGACTGATTATATAAAGTTATCGTACCAGTTACGACATCTGAAGCCTCTTCCGCTTCCTGGTGTGTCACAGTGTATACTCTACCCTGTTGTTGCTACTATTGCTGTTGCTGTTAGGGTCGTTCAGCTACCCCTTTTTGCTTACCTGCGCCAGATCCCTCACCTCTGGCTCTAGTCGCTCTAGGTTGGTCTACAACCTGGGTAACTCCTCTTTGTTCACCCTGTACTCCATGACCTAGTTGGGGACAATCTTTCTTGAAGTGCCCCGCTTGTCCACACTGGAAACAAACATTCCTGTCGTCATAACATACTCCTGTATAGTGCTTACCACAGTTTGCGCATAGTGGTCTCCTTCCTGTACTAGCTACTGACTCGCTAGCATGACCTGGTACCGATCTACCACTCGGTGAAGCTGTAGGTCTTGAGCTTTTTCAACTCGAACCCTTTGGCTCGAGCCTCCAAAACTTCTCATGCTTGATTGTCTAGAGATCGGGGGTCTAAAACTCTTACCTCTCGTTTCTTCAAGAGTCCTGAACTGTTCCACACCTGGCTAGAGTATATCTACCCTCGCTACACTCCGCTCAACTCTGATAGCGGTCTCAACTAATTGAGTGAAATTCACCCAATTAGCCGTAGAGGTAACGGGTGTACGTATCTTTCTTTTTAGGCCATTCTCAAATCTCCTACATCTCTTCTTCTCTTTCGCAATGATCAGAAGGGCATACTGAGATAACTCTGTAAATCTTTGCTCGTACTCAGCAATCGTCATTGATCCCTGAGTTAGCCTAAGAAATTCCTCCCTTTTTGCTTCTTTAAAAGCACTAGGGTAGTATTTATCCTTAAATACTTGTCTGAACTCAGGCCATGTCATAGCTTCTGGACTGCTTCTCCTGGCCTCTATTACTTTCCACCATTTCTCAGCCCCTTTCTGTAGCAAGAATGCTGCTAACTCGACCTTACGGTCCTCAGAGCATCTCATAACATTAAAACATTGCTCAATCAAGTTCAACCAGACCTCAGCATCTACTGGATCTGTGGCTCCATCGAATGTCGTGCCACCTAAAGCTTTCAGCCTCTCGATGCTGAATTTCTTTTCTGGATCGGTCTAGATCGATCCTACACTCGCCACCAATCTCTGGGCGATTCTATCAAATACTCGATCCTCCATTTGGGGATCTACATCTACCCGTGAGGTACTCGACTCATTTGCAGAAGTCGTCTCTTGCCCTGCTGGGTCTCTAACTCTCTTCCCCTTCGGATCTGGGTGTTGTCTAACTTTAGGGCCTCCACTGGTAGGGTCAACATTCCTCTCCTCAGTTTGCCTGCTCAGCTTGCCACTTTTCCTTGGCATCTTTGCCTAATTAATAAGTACACATGTTAGGGACTTACTTATGGGACTTAATCTGATGCATGAACTCTCTCTTTCACCCAAAATCTTATGCTTTGATATCAACTGGTATCAACTAACTCTTTAACCTTCCCAGAACTTATACTTCGATACTAAGCTGGTATAAACTAATTCCTCAACTATACCAGAAACTTATGCTTTGATACCAAACTATCACATCCCGTCCAAGACTACTCTCTAAGCCTATGAGAGAACATGATTGCAGCAGTTATCAATCCTTTTTATTGATACTTACTGCCTAATAACTCTAGCAGAAATAATTCTGATACCAACATGTAACTCATACACAGCGGATGCCTCTTAGGCCAAATACATTAAGTTTAAACACACAACATATTTAGAGAGATCTAGTTTCACAAGTTCCGATGCCCAAAACCTTAGTCCCTATATGAACAACTGTAACATGTGTACAATATTTACAGTAACCACCTAACAGATGGGTTACAATATCTTTGTCCTTTAGTGGTAGAGCAGATGTAAAGCTACTTCCTGAGGTTTTGACCGCTACCTGGGGGAAAGGAAAACATTTGAAAACGGGGTGAGCTTGCTAGCCTAGTGAGTGACTCAAGAAAGAAAACTGATTCTCATTCAAAAGTTTCAACAAGGAGATTAAACTGAAATATAAATTTCTACAGTAACCTTGTACTACAGTATAAACATTTTCCAAGAATAAAGCTGATAAAAAAACATTAAAACTGTTCCTTAGTTGAGAATAACCCTACTGTGGTTAAATCCCAACGTCAACTACTAGTCAAGAGAGAACCCTTTTGCTCAATCTCTCACTTTAACTACCTATGTGCACGTGGCCATACTAAGTACCATCATACCTTAGGTACTTTTTCTCAGAGACCTTCTCAAAATTTGTCCTTCAGTATCGAGCTGGTCGGATACCTTCTCAAATGTCCTTCGGTATTGAGTTTCAAGTAAAACTAGTCATAAAATGACTTTCTCTTTAAAACATGTAAAGCATAACACATAGAAAACATGTCTTTAAAAATACTAACGCATACTTGGTGTATTTAAACACACATAAATAATTTTTCAATAAACTTTCATACATGGCATGCGTTTAAAACATAACTCATGGTTTGCTTGGAAATTACTTTGTAAAACTAGCTAGAATGAGAATAATCTTTCTTTAAAACATTGTAAATATTTAGTCACTGACAACTTTTAGAACTTTTATACTGCATTCCACCGCCTCTCATGAAATGCTAGCCCGACACCTTCAACTTTCATAGAGTTAAATCCGGTGCTAAGGAAATCTGGTAATTTTAATCGGTGATTAATGCCTATCAAACCAGTCCAATCGTTTAGCTTACCGTCCCCATCGTTTAGCTGATGCTTGTCACCCGTTGATCTCGCCCAACACATAGTACACTGATGCCCATCGTGTAGCGTTGATGCCCATCGTCTAGCACATCATGGCTATCGTCTAACCCATCACAACTATTGTTTAGCGCAACGCCCATCGCGTAGCGCCATCACCCAACGTCATTGTCTAGCACTGATGTTGATCGTGTAGTTCCAACGCCCCATCGCTTAATGCTATCATCTAACGCATAGCGCTATCGTTTAACGCGATCCTCCTCATCGTTTAGTGCCACACTTTACCACACGATCGCCTACCGCATCGCTGAGCTCCGCACAATTACTACACAATCACCTACCACATCGCTTAGCTCCACATATTTACTATACGATCGCCTACCTCATCTTGTAGTGCCGCTCACTTACTAGATGATCGCATACCCCATCGTGTAGCGCTGCTCATTTGCTACATGATCATCTACCTCATCGTGTAGTGCCGCTCACTACTACATGATCGCCCAGTGCGTGCAACTCCAACACCTAGCGCCCCTGCCTGTGCACACTTGAGGCTGCTACTTGCTTTGCTAACCTCTCAAGACATTGGTTGCCGCATGCTTTCCCACACATAGCTTTTCTCTTGGCCACACTTTGGCTTCCTTCAACGCCCAAATAACCTCTAAAATGAGCATGGCCAACGCATGACACACCACTTAGCCAATTTTCTAGCTTCCAACGCATGGCTTACAGTTAGCCAATTTTTTTCAAGCTTTACCCAAGAGTCAAGCTTTCAAATTCAAAATTTTCTTTTAAGTTTTCAACCTTTTCTCTACAATTACACATTAATTTCCACATCAACCTACACAACACACTGGTCTCAGTAGGAAACATACTCAAGTAGAGAAATTAGGGCTTAGGGTTCACATGAACTCTCTAATGTCTGCATATACGGAGCCTATAAATCCACTTGGCCACATATCTGAATGGAAGAGAGCTCCTGGATATGTAGAAAATACTATCCTTCCTCCAAAGTTTGTGGCACAAGCCAAGCGACAGAGAGTGAGAAGAATACCATCCAGAGGAGAATTTCATAGACAAATGAAATATTGTCGGTGTGGGAATTATGGGCATAACCGACAAAATTGTAGCGAACCGTTCACAACTATGTAATGTGCTGAAAATGCCAAAAACCGTGACACAAACACCTCTCATCTAGTTTAGTTTATAACTAACTTGTAACATTTAATTTGTAATAAATACCATCGATTAGTTTTTCATACGTCATACTTGTAACATACTTCATCTTGTAACAATTTTTCTAGTTTTTCATACTTGTAACATACTTCATACTTTTTCATACTTGTAACACTTCATACTTCATACTTTCATCTTGTAAACAAGAAACAATAACAAGCTGGAGTATTTCTATAATAGCAATCTTCATGTTGTAACATACTTTCTATTTTTTCAGAGTCTCGCTCTCGCTCTCTCTCAAAATCTCATTCTCTATCAAAATCTCTCTCTCTTAATCTCTCTCTCTCTCAAAATCTCGCTCTCTCAATGTTTGAACTTTGAATCTTGAACTTTGATATAATGTTTTATATACCATTGATATAATGAAAAGAGTAGTAGCTCAATTATACATGTTTTGATAAAATGTATAATATTGAACTTTGAACTTTGAACTTTGATAAAATTATTTTATACATGTTCCACATACATAAAAAATACATGTTTTACATACATAAAAAGTACATGTTTTTACATACACAAAAAATACAATAAAAAATACATGTTCTATATACATAAAAAATATAGAGTGTTCGCCCACAATTGACACGCTAACTGCATCCTATATTCGCTCATTTTCTCCTGAGTGATTATGGACGGATCAGCACCAGTCACCAGGTGTTCTAGTAATTTTAGTGTAAAGATGCCACAATCAAGCGACCCATGCTGTATGTCGACGTTCATAGGTCGCGAGATTTTCCAACGGGCTGCAGATAGATCCGACTTTGAACGATCCATGTCACAGTAATGAAGTAAGGACGGTACTGTGATAGTCAATGGCTCTAGCCAATTCACCGGCTTTGTCATTGGTGTGTATGACGAAAGTGAATTGAACATGAATATGTGGCCTCTGTTAATGTCCATTGCAAGGAGCATCCAGTGCTCACTGATATTCATTGCCGTATAAATGAAATCCACATCTGCCCATTTGACATCAAATTTACCGGTGACGTAGTTCTTGTACGTGTCTTCATCCTCCCATGCTAGGGCAACCTCTAGAAGTGTCTTATTCTTTATTCGTTTAAATACGTCGCCACGAGCATTAAGGTGACTCTGCCAAATAAAATGAAAAGTTAAGTAACGAAATATACCATAGTAAAATGACTCTGCACAACAAAATATATCAAAATTTACTGTTACACCAATTGGCAAGATGGTGAACTTGTGTATGCACATGTCAAGCCGTGTATAAAATTTTTCTTTCATAAAATAAAATAAAGTATTTATGGTCTCCACAAAAAAATGTCAGTAAAAGTACAAGATATCCAACTGTAAAGAAGTCAAGACTAGGAAACTTACATCACACTTGACCCATGAACTCGAGGAAATCAATTCCTTGAAGAATTGCTTGGCAAGTGGTTTAAAGGAATTCTCTCGAACCTCGTTGTCAGTATTCTCGTCTGAGATCCAACCCATCATTAACGATATTGTGCGAAACATCATGTGCTATGTTGTATGTGATAATCGCTCTGGATAGTGACGTAGCTACACCTGGGAGAGGATGCTTAACCACACTTTTCTTCTTTACTTGAGTTGGAGGTGTATATTTATCAATAGCTTTCCTCTTACGAGTAGTTCTTTGAGATTCCTACATAAACAGATAACAAAAAGTTACTCATCAAGAAATATAAAAATATAAACAAAGATTACTGATCAATAAATTACTCACTAGTGTAACTTCTTCTGTGGTCGTAACACTACTAGAAGTGTCGGCTTCTGGGATGTCAGACATGTCAGCCTCTGTATGTGGCATGGTGAGTAAGGCAGACATGTCGGGTTCTGTTTATGGGACGTCGACCTCTATAGGTTCAACGTCAGTTGGTGATGTTGTGGTGGTATCGGGCTTTAGAGGGGGGGGGGATAGGAGTAGGTGAAGTGGTGGTATTTTGAGGCTCTACAGGGGGGATGAGAGTATCAGAGGTAGTCACATTAGTGGTATCGGGATCCCAATATGGGATGGGCGACCTTGTCGTCTCCTCATTAACCGTGGAACCCTAAAATTAGTAAAGAAAAATGATGAGTTCACAAACATGTAAAGACATAAAATGATAGTAAATGCAAACCTTGCACATAGACTGCAACAGTGACAGAACAGCCAACAATTGTCCTTTCATGTTTGTCATGTTTTCCTCTATATTGGATACACGCCTATCTAAACTCGATATACGGCCATCCAACCTCGATAGTGAGTTGTCAATGGTCCACAAGTAAGAATAAATAGAATCGTCGGGATTAGCTCCCTCCCTGTGGGCAGAACACTTAAGACACTCCTCATCCATAGATTGCTCTCTGTAGAAGTCCGCAACATGGACATCAGGTGGATTCAACTCATCCTCATCGCGTACGTCCCTACCGCATCATGGAACATATCATCACTAGATGTGTATGTCCCTCCTTCCACCCTTCAACATTCAGCATCCTCGTGCTCAGAATGCTCGTGTTCATCCCCTCCTTCCACTCTTCCACACTCATCATTATCATCTCCACAATGAGTTAGGTTTGGTGTCCTAATTCTCCCGGAGTCTCATTGTTTTGTAAAGATACACATTGTTTGATGAATAAAATAAATGTTATTTAATTCTGACATTTACTCATATCCAATAAACAAAGCTCCTTGGTTATCTTATGTGAACTTAAGCATGTATATATGATATACAAATGGATCATGCCTTAAGTGATAACCTAAATAGGTCTGTAGTACAAGGATTAAGGTGGGATACCTGATCCTAGTGACACTATGGATACGACCCACTTTATAGAGGTTTGCAAGTGTTGTAAACTACTACAGATGGTAGATCCTGACCATTCTTGTGGAGATATGCGAGCGGGGGTGTCCTATACAAAGAGTTTGTATAAGACCTGAACCATGAGATGACTAGACTCTGTATATAACGCCGTTGATACTAAAGACTTACATCTCACCTAAACGACTATAGGTCACATGACCTCAATCCTAAGTTTTTTGAGAACTCCTTCCTTTGAGGGTGATCCTTTGATTAGTATGGGTGAGAGTGGCCAGATTGCCAACTCAACATGCCTACCCTTTTGGGGACTTGTCTGATCTGGGAGCTGGGAACTCAATCCACAAGATAGAATTCACTCATTTTCCAAAGCAGGGATAAGTAGAGAGATTGCTCCCTTAAGGGCTGATTCCGGGGCTTAAACATAGTGGCCACAACTTCTCTTTGGAAGAGAATACTCAGTCATAGTAGGACTATGACTTATGTTCATTAGAGGGATCAGTGGTACTTAAGAAGACAGATGTAACTATAGGGGCATAATGGTTATTGGCCCAACTGTACTTACGAGCGATATGTGAAGGGTTGTCGCACTGCTCATTGGTTAAGATGGACACATAATATATCTGTGGTAAGGAGAGTTCAGCTATCGGTCTTTAGTGGAGTGCCTGGCAGTTAATGGATGGTGGATCCCGTGACTAAAGAGTTTAGTCAGTTATTCATGTACCATTGGAGCTTCGAGTTACAGGTCCATGAGGTCCCCTTGGTAGCTTAATGGATTCAGTTGAGGATCAGTTCTTGGTGTTGATTTGAAATGTTCAAATTGACAAGAGGTATTTTGATTATATATGATATAATGGGTATGATGTATGAGATACATCTAGTGGAGGATTGATGTAAATGAGATTTACATTAAGTATCATGGAATAGAAAAAGAACTATGGTCTATATATTTCATGAGATGAAATATTAAAACTATAGGTTATAAATATAGTATTATAAGTTAGTTATCATTTATATTTATAATAATATTAATTATTTTATAATTAAATCTTTTTCTCTAATAACCAATTGAGTGGGAGGTTATTGGTGGTTCATGGTAACCGTGAGATAATAGAAAAATTGTTTTCCTAATTTTCGTAAGTTTTTTGGCAAAAATTATTTTGAGATATCTCTCAGAAAAACGTATCTCACGGATTGTCAAGTAAATACCGTTTTACTAAGCGACAACTTGAGCGAAGTAAACGATCGTGTAGTGTTTTGTAGGCGACAGACACTGAATTAAACGATGAGCTAAACGATCGCTTAGCTTTTGCTAGACGATCGCTTAGCTTTTGCTAAACGATTAGGCATCGGCCTATATGACATGCCTCTGTCTTCTCCCACTTGCCCAATCGTGTACGCGATTGTTCATTCCTTCTTCGTCTGCCTCATACCAAGTCCACACAGAGCCCACCCTCTGAATTCTCACACCGACAGTACCAAGGTACCCTTCTTGGTGGTGTCATACTCAACTCGACACCGTCGAGGTTCTGTAGAGGTCGTTCGTGTTCTTGCTGGAGTGTTCGTGTTCTTGCTGGAGTGTTCGTGATCAAGGCAATCCCTGGGTTCCAGTGTGCGGTGTTCGTGCTGCGAAGCGGTCAGGTTGTTCGAGCGTTCGAGGTTGCTGTGTTCGAGCATTCGTGAGCAAGAAGCGTGGAGACGAGTCGACAAACTTTCGTAGATTTTCTCCTTGTTCAGTTCTTGTTTCATGCTGTAATTTCTATATAGATTGCATAACTGTATGTTTTATGTACGATTGTAATTGTAATGTTCATTTATGATTGTAATTTGGAATGATATTTTTTTTGCTCTCATGGAAATCTCGAGTTCGATTTCCTTCAATTGGTATCAGAGCCAGGTTGTTCTGATATTCCAAATTACAACTCTGTTTTGAACTTCATTTGACAGTCGCGTTGAGTTTCTGCATTTGTGGTTAATTTTTTTCTGCATTTGTGATGAGTTGATGAATGTTTCGAGTTTAATTGCTTTTGGTTAAAGCTTTCTGTCTTCACAAAGTGTTAATTTGTTAGGGCCTCTGTTTTTTTGGGTGTAATTAACTTTGCAATCGAGTCTGTAATTCAAAGAGTTTGAGTTAGTCGAGTCGTTTGTGATGAAGTTTCGAAGCATGGAGATGCGGTTCTCAACGAAGAAGAAGACCAAGTGTTGATCATATCATTTAGCCTCAGGTAAACGATCGTTGGGATTTAACTAAGCGATCGTTAGATTTTTCTAAATGATCATGTAGTATTTTCTAAACGTTTGTTTAGCTAATGCTAAGCGATGGGGTAAATCGTTTACTCTATCGCGTAGTGTTGGTTGCTCAATCGTGTTGGTTGCCCAATCGCGTAGGTGGCGCTAGACGATTGTGTAGTTAGCAAGCTTCATCGCTTAGTTACTACCTACACGACCACACGTATGCGATACAGAGGCGCTAGCTAAGCGATCGCTTAGGAGATGGTGCTTCGCAGCATCATAATCATTTAGACGATCGTGGAAGGTGGGCTTTGTGCGGAGCGCGCTAAGAGATCGTGTACCTCAGGCTTCATTGCTTAGTAAAAGGTACACGATCGTGTAGTAATAGCTAAAAGACCGTGTAGTATTTGCTGAACGATTGTTTAGCTCTGGGAGTGTTGGTAAGCGATAGAATGAAACGTTTGTTTTATCGCGTAGACGATCATGGGAAGTTTAGTACACGATGGTTGGAGACGCGATGCTTTGCCCGAGCGGTTCAAGACCCGGTTCGCCTGTTTGAACTGGAGACTTCTTGTCTTTGTAATAGTTAGCTTTAATTTTGTGTTTTTAAGGCAATTTTACCTGGTTTATAAACATTGGTTTTCTATACATGTGATATGTGGTGCTTATATGCCAAAGTGTTTGACATATAGTTTAAAACCCACCTTAGGTTGTGCAATTATTCATGCATTATGTATTATAATTGTTATAATCGAGCATGAAGAAATTCATTGAAAGTATGTGCATGCATCATGAAATATAAGAGTTATATTTTGCATGCAGTGAGCATTATCATGCATCATCCTTTTATTATAAATGTTATAGTCTAAGGGTGAATGGAAGCATGTTTTGCTTGTTCCATTGCTGTTTTGTATAACTGTTATATAAAAGAAGTAGCAATGAATGGACGATGCATTGAGCATGACACTTAGGCTGCTTACAAGCGTTATGAATGCTTTGCATGTGTTAGCTTGGCATTGTTGTGGTTGGTTTCCGTTTATAAGTGTTGTAAAGGAAAGTAGACCTAAAATCAATAAGATAGAGTTGCATGCGGACTTAGGGTGAACTCAAGTTTTTTAAAAGGGTTTTAAAATTGGATTGAGATAGACCTAAGTTCAAATGGTTCTAAAGAGTTTAGCAACCTAGATTAATCTTTTAAAATTGGTTTAATAGGATTAAATTGGTTGAAATAAAAGATTAAATTTGTTGTGCATCTATCTATAAAGGACCTTTTGTCTAAGGCGGGTTCTCTCTAGGCTGGCGTTCTTAAGTTGATGGAAACGTAACACCCCTACCTAGGAACCTACCTGGAAAGGTGAATTAGATAGTATTTCAACAAGCATACGATGATTTGGTCAAAGACTCCGTTAAAGAGTTTAATGGATGATGATCAAAAGTTGTTTACTATCCAAGGTAAAAGTTACTCTTGGGCAAACCTAAAAGTCACTTAGTTAAGATCCTTAGCCGTTTTTTTTCTAAGTAAGCTAAACCCTAGGTTATAAAATACTCAGTGGGAGGAAGAGGCGTATCTGATATGTCTATGATTCCACTCACGTTTCTCCTTGTATGTTCACACCGTGAGATTCATGCTTGGCCTCATTGTGCCTTGGAAGCATCCCCCTTCGGATTGTGTTTGCATGAGTCAATATCAAGGTGGACGGAGAGAGTGTTTTTAGTAAGTGGGTGAAGGGTGTGTGTCAACACGTCCTATGGTCTCTATCATTGGTTCACACCATGAGATCATTCTGTACTACCTCGTTTCGCCTTTAAGCGTCCCCATTCAGATGGGTTTTGTGCAATTGGTCAAGATCAAGATGAACTCCAAAAATGGATAGGGTTGCATTAGGTTTTACCCCAATCAGATATTTCTTTTTGGATTGGCCTTTTGGGATAGACCTCTAGGGCCTAAAATGGCAGGTCACACTTACAGGAGATTGTTAAGTAAGTTAATGATCTCTTGGCCAAATCAATGATGGCTAGTCGTTATAGGAGTAAGAGTTGTTTTGGTATTAATGACTGGTTGAGAACTTCTCAATTCAGAGGAGGGATAATTGATCTCCCTTCGACGCCTTTTGTCCTAAACCTTTGAAGTGTCATTGCGAAACTAGATGTCACACAGGGTTCATATTAGTTTTTCTAAAACCTTATTGGATGTTGTTTTGTTTTACAACGGGTATTTGCTTAAAACATAACCAGGTCAATGTGTTTTTCTTTTCAGCAACTTGTTACTATTTCCGTTTAAAGCTTTTAAAATGCCGACTACTTACAGTGGAAAAAATTGTGTGAAACGAATTTCGTGGCAAACGACCTCAATCCCACTACTCCCCAAAAGAGGAGACAAGATAGTAAATATGATTTATTGGTCTGGGAGACGTGTCTGGTAAAGAATGATGATTCAGCCTGGATCCTAGATTCAGGTGCTACCAATCATGTCAGTTCCTCTTACCAAGGATTGTGTTCTTGGCAAACGTTGCCACAAGGAGAGATGACTCTTCGAGTTGGTACCAGTGAGGTTGTTTCAGCTGTTGCTATAGGCAGGATGAAGTTATTTGTTGATAAGAAACATTATCTATTACTGGATAATGTTTTAGTAGTTCCTTATTTTAAGAGGAACTTAATCTTGGTTTCTTGTCTCATTGAACAAGGCTATACGGTCTCCTTTTCTGAGAATAAAGTATTTATTTTCAAGAATGGAATGGAGATTGGTTTTGGTTCAACGGAAAATAACTTATATGTACTAAGGCCATTAGTCATAAAAGCCTTGTTTAATACTGAAATATTCAGTACGACAACAACAGCTAAAAGACCAAAGGTTTCTCCTAAGGAAAACGCCCATCTTTGGTATATTAGGTTAGGTTACATCAACTTCAATAGGATTGAGAAGTTGGTGCAAAGTGGACTTCTAAAGAGTATAGAAGAAAACTCCTTGTTGGGATGTGAATCATGCCTCGAAGGCAAGATGACGAAACAAACTTTTACTGGAAAAGGTTACAAAGCCAAGGAAGCCTTAAAGCTTGTACATTTAGACCTCTGTGGTCCGATGAATGTTAGAGCTCGGGGTGGGTATGAATATTTCTTCTCTTTCATAGATGATTATTCAAGGTTCAGGTATCTTTACCTAATGAAACATAAGTCTGAAGCCTTTGACAAGTTCAAGGAGTATAAGGCTGAAGTTGAAAACTTGTTAGGTAAGAAGATAAAAACACTACGATCTGATCGTAGTGGAGAGTATATGGACCTCCAATTCCAGAACTATATGATAGAACATGGGATTGTGTCCTAACTCTCGGCCCTGGTACAACTCAGCAGAATGGTGTATCAAAAAGGAGAAACAAAACCTTGTTGGACATGGTTCGGTCTATGATGAGTTATGCTCATCTTCCAGACCCGTTTTGGGGTTTTGCAATGGAGACTGCATTTTATATCCTGAACAATGTTCCCTCGAAGAGTGTTTCTAAAACAGCTTTTAAGTTGTGGATAGGCCGTAAAGGTAGTTTATGTCACTTAAGAATTTGGAGTTTTCCGGTACATATGCTAGTGACGAACCCAAAGAAGTTGGAACCGCATTTGAAGGTTTGCCTCTTTGTGGGCTACCCCAAGGAAACGAGAGGTGGATACTTCTATGATCTAAGTGAGAACAAAGTGTTTGTTTCCACAAATACTATCTTCTTGGAAGAAGACCACATGAGGGATCATAAGCCACGAAGTAAGCTTGTTTTGCATGAGATCTCTAGTGAGACTGAGATTGCTGAGGGTTCAACAAGAGTTATTGAACAGACTGACGGATCAACAAGAGTTGTTGAGGTCAATACATCTAGTCAACCAGCTCAAAAGTTGAGACTGCCTCGACGTAGTGGGAGGGTTATAAACCCACTGGAACGCTACATGGGTTTGACTGAAGCCCAAAACATCATTACGAATGATTGGGTCAAGGATCCGTTGTCTTTTAAGAAAGCAATGGAGGATGTTGACAAAGATGAATGGGTTAAAGCCATGAACCAGGAAATGGAGTCTACGTAGTTCAATAACGTCTGGGAGCTTGTTGATCCACTTGATGGGGTAAGACCTATTGCGTGTAAGTGGATCTATAAGCGAAAGAGAGGTGTAGATAGAAAGGTGCAAACCTTTAAGGCTAGACTCGTGGCAAAAGGTTATACCCAGGTCGAGGGAGTTGACTATGAGGAAACTTTCTCACCTATTGTCATGCTCAAGTCTATCAGGATTCTCCTGTCCATAGCCACATTTTATGATTATGGAATATGGAAAATGGACATCAAGACTGTCTTTCTTAATGGTAATCTTGAGGAGACCATCTATATGACTCAACCAGAGCGATTCATAGTTCCAGATCAAGAGAAAAGGGTTTGCAAGCTTAATAGGTCCATTTATGGGCTGAAACAAGCATCTAGATCTTGGAACATCAGATTTGACACTGCTGTCAAGTCGTTTGGCTTTGATCAGAACGTTGATGAGCCTTGTGTTTACAAGAAGATCATCAACAACTCAGTAGCTTTCCTGGTACTCTATGTGGATGATATCCTACTAATTGGGAATGATGTAGGGTATCTGACTAACATTAAGAAATGGCTAGCTACCCAGTTCCAAATGAAATATTTGGGTGAGGCACAGTATGTTCTAGGGATTCAGATCATTTGGGATCGCAAGAACAAACGGTTAGCCTTGTCTTAGGCATCATACATTGATCAAATGTTGATTAGGTACAGGATGTAGGATTCCAAGAGGGGTTTGTTACCCTTCAGGCATGGAATCATTTTATCTAAGGATCAATGTCCTAAGACACCTCAAGAGGTTGAGGAGATGAGACGGATTCCCTATGCTTCTGCTGTAGGAAGCTTAATGTATGCAATATTGTGTACTCGACCCGAGATTTGCTGTGCAGTAGGGATTGTCAGTCGGTATATGTCCAATCCAGGATTTGATTACTGGACGGAAATCAAGACAATCCTAAAGTATCTTCGGAGAACGAGGGACAACATGCTTGTATATGAAGATAAGGATCTGATCCTTACAGGATACACGAACTCTGACTTTCAGACCGATCGAGATTCTCGCAAATCGACATCGGGGTCATTGTTTACTCTAAATGGAGGGGTTATAGTCTGACGAAGCATCAAGAAGGATACATTACAGACTCCACTATGGAAGTAGAATACATAGCCGCTTGTGAAGTAGCTAAGGAGGCTATTTGGCTGAGGAAATTCCTTTCAGATTTGGAAGTTGTTCCAAATATGGATTTTCCTATCACACTTTATTGTAATAACAGCGGGGCTGTGGCAAATTCGAAGGAGCCTCAGAGTCATCATCGGGGTAAGCACATCGAACGAAAATATCACCTGATCAGGGAGATTGTGCATCACGGTGATGTGATAGTCATAAAGATCGCATCGGAGCACAACGTTACCGATCCCTTTACAAAGGCCCTCATGGCTAAAGTGTTCGAGGGTCACCTGGAAATTCTGGGTCTATAAGACATGCGACATCTTGTCTAGGACAAGTGGGAGATGATACTGGGCTATGCTCTAGTTTATTGTATATTGTACATTTTTATATTGTATTGTACATTAGTGTCCCGAGTCATTAGGACAAATGGGAGATTGTTGGGATTGGTGTCCTAATTCTCCCAAAGTCTCATTGTTTTGTAAAGATACTCATTGTTTGATGAATAAAATAAATGTTATTTAATTCTGGCATTTACTCATATTCAATAAACAAAGCTCCTTGGTTATCTTATGTGAACTTAAGCATGTATATGTGATATATAAGTGGATTAGGCCTTAAATGATAACCTAAATAGGTCTATAGTATAAGGATTAAGGTGGGATACCTGATCCTGGTGACACTACAGATACGACCCACTTTGTAGAGGTTTGCAAGTGTTGTAAACTACTACAGATGATAGATCCTGACTATTAATGTGGAGACTTGCGAGCGGGGGTGTCCTATACAAAGAGTTTGTATAAGACCTGGACCACGAGATGACTAGACTCTGTATATAACGCCATTGATACTAGAGATTACATCTCACTTAAACAACCATAAGTGACACGATCTCAATCCTAAGTGTTTTGGGAACTCCTGCCTTTGAGGCCAGTCCGTTGATTAGTATGGGAGAGAGTGGTCAGATTGCTAACTCAACATGCCTACCTTTTTAGGGACTTGTTTGATCTGGGAGCTGGAAACTCAATCCACAAGATGGAATTCACTCCTTTCCCGAAGTAGGGATAAGTAGAGAGATTGCTCCCTAAGAGCTGATTCCGGGGCTTGAATATATAGTGGCCATAACTTCTCTTTGGAAGAGAACACTCAGTCATAGTAGGACTATGACTTATGTTCATTAGAGGGATCAGTGGTACTTAAGGAGACAGATGTAACTACAGGGACATAACGGTTATTGGCCCAGCTGTACTTACGAGCGATCTATGAAGGAATGTCGCACTGCTCATTAGTTAAGATGGACACATAAAATATCTGTAGTGAGGAGAGTTTAGTTGTCGGTCTTTAGTGGAGTGCCTGGCAGTTAACGGATGGTGGATCCAGTGACTAAAGAGTTTAGTCAGTTATTCACGTACCGTTGAAGCTTCGAGCTATAGGTCCATGAGGTCCCCTTGTAGCTCAATGGATTCAGTTGAGGATCAGTTCTTAGTGTTAATTTGAAATGTTCAAATTGACAAGAGGTATTTTGATTATATATGATATAATCAGTATGATGTATGAGTTACATCTAGTGGAGGATTGATGTAAATGAGATTTACATTAAGTACCATTGAATAGAAAAAGAATTATGGTTTATATGTTTCACGAGATGAAATATTAAAACTATAGTTTATAAATATAGTATGATAATTTAGTTATCATTTATATTTATAATAATATTAATTATTGGATAATTAAATATTTTTCTCTAATAACCAATTGAGTGGGAGGTTATTGGTGGTTCATGGTAACCATGAGATAAAAGGAAATTTTTTTCCCTAATTTTAGTAAGTTTTTTGGCAAAAATTGTTTTTGAGATTTCTCTCGGAAAAACGGTTGTGTCATACCGAGAATACCAAGGTACCCTTCTTGGTTGTGTCATACTCAACTCGACACCATCGAAGTTCTGTGGAGGTCGTTCGTGTTCTTACTGGAGTGTTCGTAATCGAGGCAATCATGAAGTTCTAGTGCATAGTGTTCGTTCTACGGAGTGATCGTGTTGTTCGAGAATTCGAGGTTTCTGTGTTCTAGCATTCGTGAGCAAGGAGCGTGGAGACGAGTCGACAAACGTTCGTAGATTTTCTCCTTGTTCAGTTCTTGTTTCATGCTATAATTTCTATATAGATTGCATAACTGTATGTTTTGTGTACGACTGTAATTGTAATGTTCTATCATGATTGTAATTTGGAATGATCTTTTTTCCGCTGCTCATCGAAATCTCGAGTTCGATTTCCTTCACGATGATCATCACCGTCACTTTCACTTTCAGAACTACTCCCATCACTACTCGACCTATTGCCACTGTCAGCACTATCATCATCGGTACCTAGATCAAATATAGGTCGTCTGCCCACTGGGGTATCCCGAAACTCCCTCTCAGCGTCTGTCATGACAATACTGTTAGGATTGGTGTCCTAATTCTTCTGGAGTCTCGTTGTTTTGTAAAGATACACATTGTTCAATGAATAAAATAAGTGTTATTTAATTCTGGCATTTACTCATATCCAATAAACTAAGCTCCTTAGTTATCTTATGTGAACTTAAGCATGTATATGTGATATACAAGTGGATCATGCCTTAAGTGATAACCTAAATCGGTCTGTAGTATAAGGATTAAGGTGGGATACCTGATCCTGGTGACACTACGGATACGGCCCACTTTGTAGAGGTCTGCAAGTATTATAAACTACTACAGATGGTTGATCCTAACCATTCGTGTGGAGACGTGGAGCGGGGGTGTCCTATACAAAGAGTTTGTATAAGACCTAGACCACGAGATGACTAGACTCTGTATATAACGCCGTTGATACTAGAGACTTGCATCTCACCTAAACGACCATAGGTGACACGACCTCAATCCTGAGTGTTTTGTGAACTCCTACCTTTGAGGGCGATCCTTTGATTAGTATGGGTGAGAGTGGCCAGATTGCCAACTCAAAATGCCTACCTTTTTGAGGACTTGTCTGATCTGGGAGCTGGGAACTCAATCCACAATATGGAACTCACTTCTTTCCCAAAGCAGGGATAAGTAGAGAGATTGCTCCCTTAAGGGCTGATTCCGGGGCTTGAACATAGTGGCCACAACTTCTCTTTGGAAGAGAAGACTCAGTCATAGTAGGACTATGATTTATGTTTATTAGAGGGATCGGTGGTACTTAAAGAGACAGATGTAACTACAGGGGCATAATGGTTATTAGCCCAGCTATACTTACGAGCAATCTGTGAAGGGTTGTTGCACTACTCATTAGTTAAGATGGACACATAATATATATGTAGTGAGGAGAGTTCAGTTGTCGGTCTTTAGTGGAGTGCCTGGCAGTTAACGGATGGTGGATCCCGTGACTAAAGAGTTTAGTCAGTTATTCACGTATCGTTGGAGCTTCGGATCTACAGGTCCATGAGGTCCCCTTGGTAGCTTGGATTCTGTTGAAGGATCAAGTTCATGGTGTTGATTTGAAATGTTCAAATTAACAAGAGGTATTTTGATTATATGTGATATAATCGGTATGATGTATGAGATACATCTAGTGGAGGATTGATGTAAATGAGATTTACATTAAGTACCATAGAATAGAAAAAGAACTATGGTTTATATGTTTCATGAGATGGAATATTAAAATTATAGGTTATAAATATAGTATGATAAGTTGGTTATTATTTATGTTTATAATAATATTAATTATTAAATAATTAATACTTTTTCTTTTAAATAACCAAAGTAGTGGGTGGTTATTGATCATGGTAACCGTGAGGTTTTAAAAGGAAATCGGTTTCCTATTTTGAAAAGGGTAAGTTTTTTTTTACAAAAGTTTTGAAAAAGAATTTTGAGTTTTCTCTCCGCGAAAAGAAACTCATGGTGGTCATCAAGTAAATATAGATTTACTAAACGACAGCTGGGCTGAGCTAAACGATCATACAAGTGCTAGCTAAACGATCGTGCAGTGTTTACTAAACGATCACATAGCTTTGCTAAGCGATCGCTGGCCCAAGGTAAACGATTGTGTAGAGTCTGTCGAGCTATACGATAGAGCTAAACGATCACATAGCTTTTGCTAGGCGATCGTATAGCTTTATCTAAACGATTGGGTATCGACCTATACGATAGGTCTCCGACTTCTCCCACTTGCTCAATCGTGTACGCGATCGTTGTTTCCTCCATTTGTCTGCCTCACACCAAGTCCGAACAGAGCCCACCCTCTGGATTCTCACATTGAGAATAGCAAGGTCGCCATGTTGGTGGTGTCAGACTCAATTCGACACCGTCGAGGTTTACTGGAGGCCATTCGTGGTGCTTTGGAGGAGTTCGTTCGTGGTGTTGTGGAGGAGATCGTGACCGAAGAGATCGGTGAGGACGAGCGCGAAGAGTTCGTGTGGTGTTGCAGTCGTGTAGATCGAGCGCTTATGGCTGAGGTTTTTTCGATCAGAGTCGCACATCCGAGCGTGGAGACGTCTCTGCATATGTGCGTAGAGTTTTCTTTGTACATTTGGTGTTTTATTCATGCTGTAATTTCTATGTATAATCGCATAACCGTTTGTATTGAAGTCGACTGTAAATGATTTATTGATTCATGATTGTAATTTGGAATTTTCTTATTCCACTGCTCATGGAAATCTCGATAGTCGATTTCCTTCAAATACCGTATTTAACCTTTATTTGCATTAACAACCAAGTAAACTGGTTAATGTCAATTTAACAACCAAATAAATATATTATGCATAGAGTAAACGTACATTGTTAGACTCGAATATCTCTCTCTCGAGTACTTTGAAGAACACTGAGTGGGAGCATGACCATCGTAATATGCGGGGCAAAGCCACCTTGCTCCTTCACTCCGCAATGTTCCCAGCTATCGATGCAGCTAAGATCTCGTATATCCATACTTAAATAAAATTTAACATATATTAAGAACAATAGTAATGTTAAATCAAACAACATGATTATTATGTTAAGCAAATTTACCTGAAACGCTTGTGAAAATCCACGCAAAGAGTACTTCACAATGTAATTTTTATTTCCTTTCACCTTCGTCTTGTATAGACTACTCTTATCATTCAATGCAGTCTTTAGGACATCCAGTGTCCTCTCCCAAATAATGGTACCCCAATCAAGATTGTTGTATTACTCTATGTTTTGAACGTCATTAAAACATTTGAGGTCCACTACATTTTTCTTTTTGTTCTTTCCTGTCATTGCAACCTCAGTATCGTAGACTACTATGATCTTCATAGCATCCTCATCATTTTCAAACTCCAACTCCTTGTATTTTTCTTCAAGTAGAAGGACATGTAAGGTATCCTTCGTCAGTCGATTACCAAAATACTCGATTGCAAGTTCAATGAGGACTGCTCATTCTGATCAACTCATGTTGGGGATCGCTACAAACCAGACAAAAAACCATCCTTCGAAAAAGTGATGACCTTTCCACAAATAGAGAATGACATTGAGTCAGATCTTGTCCTCTTCACTTCTCTCAGAAACATATGATGGATAATTGGGTTGTTAAACACCATGTCAACGTCTACAAATCGCCCAAAAACTGTTCTCTTGAACATGTCTAACTGCCTTGGGGTAAACTTTCCTTCATAATCTTGTTTGCATTAGCAATGTGGGCCAAGGTCGTTACTTGACCGAGAAATTGATCGACTACGGGTATTTTGAAATGTATTTCCATCTTAAATCACTCCTGCATGAAATAAAGATTCAATCAGTAAACTCCTTCAGGAAAAAAAAAATTGTAAAAAAACATTTTGTTTAAATCTCGTTGGTATCGCTCTCGCTGGCTTCGCTTTTGCTGGCTTCGTTCTTTCTGGCATTGCTCTCATTGGTATCACTCTTTTTGGTATCGCTCTCTCCGGTATCACTCTCTCTGGTGTAGCTCTCTCTAGTGACCCTCACTTATCTCGTTCACATTCTCTCTTTTTACTCGTCTTTAACCACAGAACACATCGAAAACCAGAAAAACAAACAAAAAAACCATAAGTTCACAGTATTTCTAAACCCCAGAATGGCCCACCCTTTCTGGTGTCGCTCTCTCTAGTATCGCTCTACCGATTTCACTCTCACTTATCTCGCTCACAAACTCTTTCTACTCGTCTTCAACCATAGAACACATCGAAAACCAAAAAAACAAACAAAAAAAAAATCATAGGTTTACAGTATTTCTAAACCCAGAACGACCCACAAAGCCCTATTACTAATCAGTTTAAGACATTTTTAGGCACAGATTGAAAGATTTACTGATCAGATTCAATTTGTCGACGACAGTGGAATCGTTTGCAAGCTGAAATGATGGATTCTAAAGAGTTTCTAGTTTATGATCCATACGAAGCCGTTAGCCTTTGGAAATTTGAATGAAGAGTTTTTAGTTTTGGTTGGTTTTCAGTAAAAAGGTAAGAAGACGAAGAGGTATGGGCAATTTACGTAATTTGGTATGGCGATGATGTCAGCAGAGGGTCAATTGACATTATTTTTTAAAAATGGGTCATTTGTCATTTTGGACCCAAAAAATGGGTCACCCCTAAAGTCTATAATTAGGGATTAAATTTATTTTTTTAATATAATTATGTATATAATAATCCTTTTTTTTTTTAACTTAATTTTGACTTTGATTGGTCAAAGTCAAATGTTTTTTTCATTTCTCTTCTTGGATTCCAAATCCTCTTAACATATTTATCAAATTCAAAACAATAAACCAATATTCTCTTCAAAATTAATTAAATTTTGGCTCCAAACTATCGAAACTAAAAGGAAATAAAGCCAAATAAACTAAGATAATTAAACTAAAATTGCATAAAATTTGGGGTGTTACATGGGCAATAGGAGATAACAGTCATTTTGGACTGCAGTCAATCATCATGGTCACAACAGCAGTTCACAATAACATCGGCAGTAGTCGATCTTCATAGCGACAATGTCAGCAATAGAGCTTCAAGTGGAAGTAGTAGTCAATTGGCAGTAGGGTTCTGTTCACTACAAGATTAGGGTGTTCACATGTGAATTTCTTGACGATTTTGGGGAAAAAGATATACCTAAATCGTTTTTGTAAGGAAAAGACCCAACATGACGTCGTTTTGGACTTTTCTAAGGCCATTAATGACTAACTCTATACTGACATGCAATGGCTATCAAGAAAACCCTAAATGAAAACGACGTCATTTTATTCTATTCTTGATGGTCAATGTCAGTCAACGAAGATGTTTTTTTGATGGGCATTTCCTATCAAGAAAGACCACATATGCACGCCAAAATTCAAATCACGCGCGAATTAAATATTTGTTATCGCGGATAGATTCATTGATGGTTCGTGCCCACCAAGTAATGCTTCTTTCTTGATGGCCATTATCTATCAAGAAATAGGTATTCTTGACAGTTTTTTTTTACCATCGTCGAATCCAAAAATCGAAAAATCCATCAGTTTCATGAAACTTACATATTTTTTTGTCAAATAATATGTTGTTCTTAACGTGCATGCACGTCAAGTTTAATATCAAAGTTTATTGTGTCAAGAAAGGTATTTTTCTTCATGGTCTTTTCCAATGATCATCAAGAAAACAAAAAATTTGTGCATCAAGAAAGGCCAAATTTGTAGTTGTGAACTAATTAACTACGAGGCTTTAGGGCATAAATCCCAATAATCTCCTACTTGCATTAAAGTTGATAAGTCAATGAGTGAGACATGTATCCTAGGGCATACTCTATACCCAATATGAACACCATCGTTGTCTCATCTGAATAAACTATAGAAGATGTCTAGGTTGGTAATTTATTTTTAAGCAAAAAAGATTTGGCTAAGAAACTGTCTGTCGTTACTATTAGGAAGAACTTCCTATATTATGTCGATAGCTCTACTAGGAAGTTATATTTTAAGATGCGTAGAATCAACATGGAAATGGAAGATCAAGCCATTAAAATGAAAGACTCTGATATGTTTAAAGTCACTAAATAAGTTAACGACCACACCTGTCAGAAAATCTTAAGAAAATAGAACCCTAAATAAGTTAAGAGTTGGGTTATAGCTGAACTGATCAAATAAAAGTACCAGGATATTAGTCGTGGTTATAAATCGGAGGAAATTATTCAAGACTTTTTCAAGAGTAGGGGGTGGACATTAGTTACGAGAGGGAATGGCAAGCCACAGAAGCTATGCTGTCTTTAACGAGAGGGTTTCCCCTAGAGAGTCATTCCCTTTGTTACCACGGTATGGGGAAGTGTTGAAGATTTCCAATCTTAGTACTCAAAATGAATTGCAGATTGATTCTGATGGGCATTTTAAGTACATGTATATGACACTTGGGGCTGCGATCAGAGATTTTCTTAACTGCATCAAGCCAGTCATTGTGATTGATGTTGTCCACATGAAAGGGAAGTATAAAGGTATTATGCTTGTAGTTGTATCCATTGATGCTAATAAGCAGATATACGATGGAGTTTACATTCAACATGCGGAAGCAATTAAGATCTCAAACACTCTAATTACATTAATTTTAGTAAAGAAACATGCAGGTTCAAGAAAATAACAGTAATAGGGTTTTAGAATACAACCATTGATGAATCCTCTAATTGATGCAATCTACCCGTGAAATCTCTTCAAGAACTTGTTGTAGATTACCACAATGATCTTCTCTACTATTCTCATGCCTTATATTGGGTGGTGGAATCTAAATTGAGAAGGATTTGGGAGGATTTTAGTAGTTGAAGAGATGAAAAAAATTCAGAGACTTTTCTTCAGTAAAACAGATTGCATGCCTTTATTTCTCTGTGATAAATATTGTATTTATGCAAATTAAATATGCAATCAAATTAGAGTGGAGATTGACACTCAATCTTCCACTAATTAAGTGGAATAGGTGTAACAATTAGTGGAAAAATCCAACTTGACCCACTAATTTCATTTATATTGATATTTAATCAAATTATTTCTTAAAAAATTATAAATGAAAATTAATTCTTTAATTAATTAATTAATAATTAATTTAATCAAATCAAATTAATTTTATGTTTTTGAATTTCAAAAATTCAAATTTTAAATAAATAAATTATTAATTAATTAATTAATTTAATATCAAATATTAAATTAATAAAATACCTAATTCAAACATGATATTCATGTATTTGATATTTAAATCATATTTAAATAGTTTCAACTCTTCAAAAAAACCATTTAGTTCGATAATTTAAACGTTAATTATATTGAATATAATAAACTAAACCCTAAACTGAGTTTGAACATTTCAAATTCTCTCAACACGTTATTTTAAGGTTTAATCCTTTTACGAGCTACTAGAGGAACCTAATAGATATACATATCATGAGCTCCAACGATTTGAGATTAATTGATTAAACTCTTTAAACCAAATTAATCAATATTTGTTAACTACCGAGACACTCCACTATAGCTCAGTAGTTGCACTCTTTTCACTGTAGATATATTTCTGTCCACTCAATTTAACCATAATCAGTAAGTCGATCCTTCAAAGGTTGTTCTTATTTGCAGCTAGGTTAAAAATTACCGTTTTACCCCTGTAATACATCTTGCTCCTTATGTCTCCACTGATCCTCTAATGAACAATTGGTTTATGGTCCTACCAATAAACCGAGTCCCTCTCAGCCATAGAGAGGGTAGGACCCCTTTGTTCAATACCAGGAATCAGTACTTAAGGGAATAACCTTTCTGCTAACCCTAAAATGGGTATGAGTGAATTCCGTCTTGTAGGACTATGTTCCCAACTATCTATCCGGTCTTATCCCTAAAATGGGAGGCTTATTACGCGGTGATGTTGAGCCACTCATACCTATTAAGATTAAAGGATAATCCCGAATAAACAAAAGTTCATAGTTAGCTTAGGATTGAGATCGAGTTACCTTAGGTCATCGAATTGAAATAATCAGTTTTAACAGTAAACGGTCATTATAAAGAAAAGTGACTATTTTGTGGTCTGGTCTTATGCAAACATCTTTTGCATAGAATGCCTTCACTCACATATCTCCACATGAACAACTTTGCGATCACATTGTTTGTATCAATATACAAAGCGGGCCGCATCCATAGTGTCCCCAAGATAAGGTGTCCAACCCTATCCATATACTTATAAACCATTTTGGCTATATACTCAACCTTGATACTCCTTTATGTCTCTACATAAAGTTTAAGTATTCATGTTATAGCCATGGGTTCATTAGTTTATTGGATTTAGGAATCTATAAATGCAATTTATACGTTCGATAATAACTTTATTGAAATAATGTCAATAACATCTTTATTGTAAATAGAAACATGTTTAATGTTTATAAACTGTGAGTTTTAGAACATATAACCCAACAATATACCCATTTGCTTTCAGGTTGAGTGATAAGGAAAATTATGATTCATGGACGTGGTTTATGAAAAGGTTGCAATCAATAGTTGGTGTGGTTAATGGGCTGATGTTTGTATCCGATCGACATAAAAAGCATTGCAAAGTCTATTACTACGGTTTTTCTTGATGCATTCCATGCCCTTTGTATCCATCACCTGATAATGAAGTTCAACAACGATAATGTGTGTGCAAACTTCATATTAACAGCCAATGTTGGGAGTATATTTTCTGATACTATTGGAACAAGTTGCCTCTGTATAATGGTGTTCAGAAATATCTTGCTAATGTCGGGGATACGATCAGATGACCATTAATATTGTTGAGTGCATCAACGTAGTATTGAAAAATGCTCGATCCCTTTCTATAACTACATAGTTGGATCATATTATTAGAGGTCTTCACTAGGAATGGTTTTCTGAGTGTCGGATATTAGCATCAAAGCGAGAAATAGTTTTGTCAGGTCATGGTGAAGAACTTACAGATATCAGTTCCAGGACATACACTATGCAATCAATCGATCATTATGAGCTTGAGATTGTAGATGGTCATCTCAAACCTCGTATTAATTTGAATGAGAAAACTTGCATGTGTGGCATATTTTATTAATATGAGATCCCTGCTCACATGCTCTCGCCACCTGTCGGGTTAGGAATATTGATCCATATAGTCTGTGCTTTAGTGCATACACGATTATGCCCTGGCTGGCTAGTTATGTAGAGCCCATATTCCTATATGTCAGAGTGGAAGACACCATCCAGGTTTGAGGATAGAGTAGTTCTACCTCCGAGGGTTGTTGGAACATTTGGTTTTTGTCTAACTATACGAATCTCATCAAAAGGTGAAAATCCAGAAAGAAATTCACACGTGTACTCATTGTCGCAACATTGGGCATAATAGGAAGACATGTCGGGCAATCCTTGTAAATAACACTTAGATGGATTTTTTTTCTAAACTCTAGTATATTTGGCATAATGTTGTGTACTCATTTTATTCATATGAAGTATCTTGAATTCGGTTTTCCTTTTATTTTATTATTTTTCATCAATTCTCGGGAAAATTTCGAATAATACACATGAAAGAATCGAATTCCTCAATAGAAGCGCATGAAAGCTTGTGCTCTTGGAATTCATTTTGGAAGTTGAGAAAAACAGAGAAAACATACACAACAATACATGATAAACATACATTTATATAAGCATGCTTTTATAGAGGATAGATGACTTACCCTTGAAGAAAATCTTTAGTGCTTTCCTCTCGAACAAACCCCACGTCACGAACTCTTCCTACGGTGAATATCTCCCTCAAGCTCAAAAGCTCCTTCCAAGAACACGAACAGACACCACCACCAAGCCTTCCTTGCTATTCTCAGGATAAAGAACAGGATGGTTGGATCCTTTCAAGTTTTGGAAAATCAAAGGGAAGAGTGGAGATATTGAGAGATTTTTTAGATTTGAGAGTGGTTCTTTTGTGTCATACACAAATGAGAGAACCCCCTTAAACAAGTAAAACGTGAGAGTGATAGAGTTGGAAGGGGAGTTACAACTCCCCTCCAATTAATGCATAATAACTCCCAAATATTTAATTTAAATATATCTTAAATCCTATTTAATATAAAAATAAACTAATAATATTAATTAATTAATTAAACTAATAATTAAATATCATATATTTAATTTTATTTGAATCATATTCAGATAACATCTTATCATATAACTTATAGCTTTAATATGAATCTCATTCATTTTAATGTTAACCCATAGTTTTAATATGAATCTTATTCATATTAATTTAATATTTGAATCTTATTCAAATATATATCTCTCATGTAACCTATCGTTTTAATATGAATCTCATTCATATTAATTATAACATTTAGAATTTATATGAATCGCATTCATATAATTAATATTTGAATCTTATTCAAACATATTTTTCTCATGTACTATATGGTAATAATTATAAATCATAGTTATAATTAACTTTATTTTATAATATATCAATATATATTATACTTTATATTAATCACATTAGTATAATTATACCTTCATTTCCTTTAAATAATTTGAACAATTCAAATTATTCCAAAAATATTTGTTCCTTGTTTTAACCCTTCGTGAGGTAGTAAGGGGACCTAATGAATCTATAGATTAGAAGCTTCAACGATACAAGATTAATTAATTAAATTCTTTAATTAAATTAATCAACATTCATTAACTGTAGGTCTTTCTGCTAAAGACCTACAACTACAGTCTTTACACTGCAGATATATTTTTGTGTCTATGGATATAACCAATCAATAGTAAGTTGACCCTTCATAAATCATTCGTAATCACAGCTGGGTCAATTTACCATTTTACCCCTATATTACATCTAACTTCATAAGTACCATTGATCTCTCTAATGAACAATTACAAACTAATCCGTCTCGGGCCAGTGAGAAGGTGAAGTCTCATTGTTCAAGATTCAAAATTAGCCCTTAAGGGAGCAATTCATCTACTTACCATAAAGACGGGAAGAAGTTAATTCCATCTTGTGAAACTATGTTCTCAGCTCCCTACTCGAAAAATTCATCAAATTAGTAGGCTTATTGAGTCGATGAATCTAGCCACTCTCACACATAGAGATCAAAGGAGACTAATAATTTTGTAGTCAAGTCTTATACAAACTCTTTGTATAGGATACCCCCATTCACATGTCTCTACATGAATGACTAGGATCAAATCGTTTGTAACACTTTATAACTATTGTAACAATTACAAAGTGGGTCATATCCATATACTACAGACCATTTAGGTTATGACTTAAATATGATCCATGTGTATGTCAACCACATACATGTTTAAGTTACATAAATAACCTCATATATTTCTTTAATGGATTATTGCATAAAATTATCAACCATTATTTCAAATATCATAATAACTATTTGGCATTAGGGCATACATCCCAACAGTCTCCCACTTACACTAAAGCCAATAATCATGTACCCTAGAGCATACTCTATATCCAACATACTCTCCCACTTGCCCTAGCATACTAGAGACATGTCTCGTAGTCCTAGACATTCTAGGAGATTCTTTCATACTTTAGCCTAGAGAATCTTTTTATATAATTCAAACTGTTATGTTAACAAACACCATCTGTCCACCACCAAGATGTTTCTCTCATTTTGTTGTATTCCTACAACTTGGTGTTTACTACTATCCTCAAACTTAGTCCTTGCACCACATTATCTCATAAAGTGGATATATTAATTCATATCTGAAACAACTTTCAAATATTTAAGGATATATCAAGACTATACAAATATTGCTTCATAAGAAACATTACTGCCTTGTAACCCAAATTACACCATTGAGGACAAAACATAAATTTTTCTAAGCCCTGTATGAGAGAGTGTATCCCATAAAAGATCAAATCTCAAATTTTATACATCAACATCTCATTATTGATAAGTTTGAATTTTCATATTCAATGGTCATACTAGTGATTTCATCGATATGAGTAACCAATTGTATATTAAATGTTAATTAAGTCTCATGTAAGATTTACATCCCCTCAACACTTGAGGTGTCTTAGGAAACTTTTCCCTTAGACATATCAACTTCAGTATAGAATGATGCACTACCACTCCATCTGAAGATATTGCATTGAACATTAAACAACTATTTTGTAAATGTAAGATGCATGAGTCAAATTTAACATCATGCCCTTAACATCTCTATGTGGACCTTTAGTATACAAAATCATTCCAAATCAACTATTTTAAATTGGTTAAATAGTCGAACTTTCACATTGATCTTTACTTCATTCATAATGAGTTAATATCAATATAAAACAGATAAATACCCACATATCATTTTTTTTTATTTGTACAAGAATAACATGATCGATCAAAGACATGGGTTATGATACTATATCAAACCCTTATTCTAAAATTTCCTAATTGTGAAATTCATTTCTCAAGTAAACATCACAATTCTACAAATCTTTTGCTATTCAATCTTTGAAAGTTCGCTTCAATTTGTTTAGATGCATTCAACTTCTTTTCACAAAAGAATTAATTCATTTTTATATATCTCATTTGCAACAATAAATCAAATAATACATAAAGATTATTTTATAGTAACTAGTGAGAAAATTGACTCACAGACGATTTTCACCAAGCGCTAGTTTGCACCTTATGCCAATAGTCTTACTTTGAAAATTTCTATCTCCAAGTTCTACATTTTGAATCTCCCTGTTTGTAAATCCTTTCATATCCTTTGGGTTTGACCCCATCAATGAAAATCTTCAAAAATAGACTGAGATTAAATATAAATACTTTATCTCAAATTTTATGACTTTGACACAATTTCTTTTTATTAACTTCCTTCAATTCTTGTCATTCATTACGACAACTTTGACTTCCAATAAGTCATAATAGAGGCTTATAAATTTTCATCTTATCTTCTAATATGACAATGTAGACTTCAAGTAAGCCTTTGTAAAGGTTGAGTTATCTCATAACTCTCCCACTACAATGAAGACTTATCTATTTGACAATTAGAAAGCATTCAAATGAAATTAAATGATTAACAATACTTGTTAATTATTAAGTGGTTTTATTTGGAGCTAGTTAATCAACACAACTTGACCCTTTTATAGGTCCATAGCCTTTCATTTTGACGTTCCAAATAAAATCAGTATTTGTCACATAAATACATTATTTTATTTAAAATTGTAAAAAATGCCATTTTATAAACTTATCAAGCACCACCAACATTTAGTGTATTTTCAAACATTTATTTCACCAAGGGTTTGTTTTGACGTAAATGTCTCAACTTACCCAAAACTGAAATGTCGTAAACCAGTTTTACAATACTTTCATAATCCAAAATTGTTTCTTAAACATTTTGGAGGAAATAATGTTCAAAATTGCAATATCTACTGCATGTTCTTAGTGAGTCTGGCACCAGTGTCTTTTTTTCTTCAAGAAATTAGGACTATGTTCAACAAAGTACTTAACATGTACTAAGTT
Source organism: Benincasa hispida (assembly GCF_027475165.1). Taxonomy (NCBI): domain Eukaryota; kingdom Viridiplantae; phylum Streptophyta; class Magnoliopsida; order Cucurbitales; family Cucurbitaceae; genus Benincasa; species Benincasa hispida. Next base: position 48,531,399 of record NC_143486.1, read on the forward strand.
TAACAAGGTAACATTTCTCCTATTGTAGCACAATTTCATCCAAATTGTACCTAATGCTCGAGGTTGAGATCTCATCTCATCTCTATCAATTAAGCATAGTATAATAAATTTCCTGTACTAATCATTATGATTTGATCATAATGTCACAATACACTTGCCTAATTGACTTAAACTTTAGTCTAATTTCTTTTGAACATTTCAAAGAAAATAAGACTAAGTAACATTTGATTAAGATACTTTCATTCATAAATACTCATCAATCACATTAATGAATTTATTTATGAAGTCAGAATTACTCTTTCAGTCACAAGACCATTTGGGCCAAAAAATGAAAGTCTAACAGATTCTTTAGCAAGGCAGCCTTATCTAATAAGGTCTAAAGACACGCTTGCATGAAAAGCAAGACTTTTGATACGTAATAGTAATTTAACTCTAACTCTTAGAAAATTATCCTTAACTGTCATTTAAATGCTAAAGACAAGTATCATTTTAGGAGAAAATAATTTGTGTTTCTTTTTGGATTCATTAATCCTTACTCTCTCTCAATTTAGTATTCAGATGTATTACGACTGGGTCATACTGCCATTTTACCCCTATAATTGCCTATAGCTTAAGTCCCAATGATCCTTTAATAAGAAACCTGTTTATGGTTTTACCATAAAAAAAATCCCTCTCGGCTAATGAGAGCAAAAGGGCCCCATTGTTCAAAACCCGAAGTCAACACATAAGGAAACAACTTCTCTACTTTCCCTAAAGATGGGAAGAAGTAAGTTTCATCTCGTGTAGTTATGCTCCCAAATCCCCACTCGACCCTGTCCATAAATTTATAGGCATATTGAGTCGGTGACTCGGGTCACTCTCACCCATATAAAACAAAGGACATACCCTCAAAGGTAGGAGTCTTAACTCACTCAGAATTGAGATTGAGTTATTTACGGTCATCCTATGAAATATTAATCTTTTTAATCAACGGTGTTATAGTGAAAGATTAATTATTTTGCGGTCTGGTCTTATACAAACTCTTTATACAAACCCTTCACAAATTGGATTAAATCGTTTATAACACTTAGAATACTTGTAACATTTACAAAGTGGGTTGTACGCATAGTATTACTAGATAAGATATCCAACTTTATCTGTATACTATAGACCTTTTAAGTATTACTTAAACACGATCCAACTGTATGTCTACCACATACTGTTCCAGTTACATTAAATAACCATGGATCTTAGTGTATTGGATTAAGTTATACAAGACTAATAAATGAATAAAATACCTCTTTATTTTATTAATAAATAATAATTTTTACAAGATTACAAACTACGAGATTTAGGACATAAATCTCAACAGTACAAACACTTCAAAATGTTGTTGATGATCAATTACTTCATCAATATCTTGTTGGGTTTACAATAGATGAAATCCATTGTGTGCATAATACTCTTGTTAATGATCATGACTTGATGTGATGTCTGCTTGAACTCTTAGTGAATGTTAAGGAGAAGTTGAAATGAAACATAATACTCATTAATGACCATAACTCGATGTGATGTCTGCTTAAACTCTTAGTGAATGTTAAGGAGAAGTTGAAATCAAACATAATACTTTCACTAATGATCATAACTCGATGTGATGTTTGCTTGAACTCTTAATTGGTGTTAACGAGAAGTTGAAATCAAATCATTAACTATGTGAGGTTCTTGGTCCATATGTTGCTCTGGAATATCCTGGGCCTGTTACGATTGTCATCTATGATGAACACATTAGTGTCAGCAAAAATAAGTCTTTAAGTTTGTTGAATAATATCTTCTACATTTACTACGCATTGCTCACACAGTGAATCTAACTGTGGTAAATTGTGTTGCACTGAATATTCTTATACATCGTAAACAAAATTATTTTGTATGAAGAAAAAAATTAATATAAAAATAATATTCGTACAATATAATTGAAAAAATAGATAATAATATTCTTACCATGCAATAATAATAAGTATCATTAAGTGTGATATATCTTCTCGTAACTGGGTCAAGTAGTCATCTGATACAGCTAGCCCATTCACTATATCTCCTCGTGTACAATGATCACGACATACACACCACAACAATATGTAGTCCACTTGAAATCGTCTCAAATCTTGATCGTGCTTACCTTTTTAGTCAATTTGGTGAAGTTGTGGGTTTGAATAACACAACGATGACACTGTTTGTTGCAATCTAAATTGTCTTAATACTTGATCTAGGTGATGCCTCTCTATGATATGAAAGTAAATAAGAGGGCTCACCGTCAACCAGATGTCTTGATCATTATGACACTAATTAGGCAATAATATCATAATCTCTGGTGCATAAGACGTCTAAATTATCTAAAATTTTGTAAATGAATAATTTGTACCCAAAGTATGTAATATTTATTTTTTTTATGAAAGATATAAGCTCTTATCTAATTATGCATTAGTTAATCAAATGATATTTGGTATACTATTAACATATTTGTTAAATGTTCATATGTAGTTAAGGTAATGCTCTATCTACAAATGCATATAATATAATTAATTTTTTTTTATTATATAAAATTATAATGAAATAAAGATGTAAAGAAAATAATACATGGCACTGAGTTGATGTCCAACAAAAGGATCGAAAATCTTTAATTTAACTTGTGGTGCTATAGTATAAAACCGATCATAAGCCCATACTTATAATAGTATTAGTCGGCCTACTAATTCCAAAGCTGGTACATGACTAACTCTACATAATTCCTTGCATAGCCATGGAAGACTGGATCATAAACCTAATGAGTGCCTACCAACTTCCTCAAAATTACCCAATAGAGGAAGAAACATTAGGTGAACCAATGCTTTGGACTTGTAGACAAATAAAAATCCTCCAATGAGTTGCATAGTTATGTTTGTGCATATCTTGTATGGTAATAACACAAAAAATGTGCTATCTTACTTCACTTAGTCCCCGATCAATCTTTAGTTTAATGTGCTTATCTAGTGATTTTACTGGTATCGAGAATCTAGGAGGTAGAAAGGAGCATTAGAGTCTAAACATGCTAAAACAGACCAAAATAGAGCTCAGATGCATCAACGGAGAAAGAAGGAATTAAAATGACCAAATTGCCCCTATAGGGATAGCGTCGCGACACTGTGCCCGCTGCTTTTTCTCGAGAGCTCTTTTTTTGGGATTTGAGGGAGCGTTGTGATGCTACATAAATTAATGAGAGTAGACGCACGTCTGCAACGCAGCGACATCACTCGAGGAGCAGCTCTGCGCTTTGATAAGGGGGTTTGACTGCCTCCCGGCACTGCGACGCTGCACCCTAGTGCTGTGGAATTAATTAGATGACAAAAATTGATTATTTATCTTACCATTGCCCTTAAATTTAATGCTTATTAATTCCATGTTTATGAGGATTCTCATATAATCATGTGTTTAATATGAACTTAAGGGCTTCCATTTAAGATTCTAAATGAGATTGGCTAAGCTTAAACTAGAATGTTGCATGTTTTCCTTTAATGGATTAATCGATGATTAAGTGAACAAGATTAGAAAAGGCCTCGTCAATACCCAAGATAGATGCTTTTCTTAATTGATTTTAACACTGCGCTCAATCATTTCATTAGCATTCTACACCTTCGTTCAGAGCAATTTAATTTTCATTCTTTTTACATTTCAATTTACAAATATCAAACAACAAACAACAAACACCCCTCTGATTACCAGACTATAAGCAATTAATTGAGAAATTGACTAACTCTCTGTGGTTGACCCGTTACTGAAGGAACCATTGAAGGTCCTTGAGTGGAACACGGGATCGGACCCAAAACCCAAAGTATACAGAACACTTAATTTTACAGAAACAAAAAGAATCATATTTCATTTAAGAAGAAAAATACAACATGCTCTTAAAAAATAAAAGAGAAAGAAAGTAGGGAGAAAAGAACTAACCCTTAAAGAACGTTTTCTTCACGTATCCTCTTGTCTATAAAATCACGAACTTGAAAAACTTAATTTTCCAAATGGCCACCACCAAAATGGTTTCCCCTATATTCACCGGTAGTATGTGGGCTCTGGCTTTTTGGTGAGGGAAAATTAATTGAGATTTTTAGAGAGTGAGAAGAAGAGAAATTTTTTTTATAGGACTCTTTCTATCACCTACTCAAGGATGAAGAAGAAGATGAACTGATTCAACCCCACTTCACTGGCTTCCCACTAACGTAGTAGAGAGAAAAGGGGAGGGAGTTGACTCCCTCCCTAAAATTATTTTAAAAGAATAAAATTAATAAATAAAATAATTTTAATAAAAACTTGTTATCATATAATATATATTAAACTATATGTTATATCAAATATAACATATAACCTATAGATTAATATTGTATCCAATACAATATAACCTTTAGTTTAATTCTCTCAACCATGATATTTAAAACAAATCTCATTTATATTAAATTTAATTATATGAATCTATTTCCATGATTCAAACATTTATTTCCTCTCAAATAAACTTTATATTATAATGTATCAAATACGTTATAGTAATTATATCATATATAATTAAATTAAAATAATTATATCACATATAATTAATTCTCTCAATTAATTTGAATAATTCAAATTAATCCAAAATTTATTTTCATAAATACCTTGTTCAGCTACAGAGGGGACCCCTTGGACCTTTAGCTTAAAGCTTTAATGGTACGTGAATAATTAATTAAACTCTTTAATTAAATTATTCACCATTCGTTAACTGTCAAGCACTTCACTAAAGACCGATAACTGCACTCTTCACACTACAGATATATTTCTGTGTCCATTGGATAAAACCAATCAACAGTGCGATGACCCTTTACAAATTGCTCGTAAATACCACTAGGCCAAAATTACCGTTTTGCCCCTATAGTTATATCTAACTCCTTAAGTATCACTGATCCCTCTAAGCAATAATAAATTGGCGATCTGGTCACTCTCACCCATAAAAATCAAAGGACCTCCTTCATAAGTAGGAGTTCACAACTCAATTAGGATTTAGGTCATGTCACCCATGGTCATCCTAGTGAAATGTATGTCTCTATTATGAACGACATTATATAATGAGACTAGTTATTTCATGGTCCGGTTTTATACAACTCCTTTGTATAGAATACCCTCGCTTACATGTCTCCACATGAATGATCAAGATCAAATCATTTGTAGTACTTTACAACAATTGTAACATCTACAAAGTAGGTCGTACTCGTAGTGTCACCAGGATAATGTATCCATCCTTATCCATCTACTACAAACTATTTAGGTTATTACTTAAAAATGATCCACTCGTATGTCTCTACATACATGTTTAATCTACAAGATAACCTTGGATGTAAGTTTATTGGTTTGTGGATTAATGCAACTAAATGTCAAATAAAACATCACATATTTTATTAGATAAATAAAATGTTTGTATAATACAATTACAAACTATAGAACCTTACGAAGTTTAGGGCATCAGCCCCAACAGTTACTACGCTATACTACCAAGTTTGTGTAGGTAGGGAATTAATATTTGATTTGACCGAAAGGATTCGACACCCTTTGGTGAAATCAAATTGGCGTCGTTGACAGGGGAGCAAAGAGATTTCTCTGTTAAAGGTTTATGGTTTTTTGTTTGCTAACTTATTTCTCTTTTGGTGTATGACCGACTCTCTCAAGGGATCAGGACCATTGTATTTTGCAAACATATATTAAGAAGGGAGGAGAACTAGAAGAGAAAGAAGGGTGCAAACTGTGCAAATTGATCCTATCCGTGTAGAAGACACATCTGAAGAGTTTTAAGAAGAGAGTTCTAAAGAAGAGGAACATGAAATGGCAGAACGAGAAAGACCATTGAGAGAACTTGTAGAGCCTGACAACACACAACAGCCTTTATACATCATATACCCCGAAACAACAGGTACGTTTGAGTTAAAAACAGGATTAATAGGCTCAATTCACTTACTCCCCACCTTTCATGGTCATGCAGGTGAAGACCAGCACAAACACCTCAAAGAGTTGCACATCATCAGTGACAAGATGAGACTACATGAAGTGAACCAAGAGCAATTAAACATGAAGGCATTCCCTCTTTTCATTAAAAGACAATGGGAAGGTCTGGTTTTACTACCTACCATCGAGTAATATAACATTGTAGGCAGAGATGTAGAAGCAGTTTTTAGAGAAGTTCTTTCCAGCATCCTGTGTTGCGAGCGTTCAGAAAAAGATCTATAATATCTTACAGTATGATGAGGAGACATTGTATGAATATTGGGATCGGTTCTAGAGAATCTATGCAAGATTTCCTCACCATCAGATTTCATATCAACTATTGATCCAATATTTTTATGAAGATCTGTTGCATCAAGACAAGAGCAACATTAATGTTGTCGTAGGAGGTGCTCTTGTAAACAAGACTCCAAGTAAGGCGATGAAGTTGGTTGTAATAATGGCTGAGAACTCCCAGCAATTTGGAACCAGAGCTTTGGTGAGCGTAAGTCTTCATTGGAGGTAAGTGAATTAAAGAGTCAAATATTTGATTTTTTTGTTGTTGTGAAATAAAGGCCTTGGATAGAAATCAACCCACGCCAGTATGCCAAATGTGTTCAGTGACTGGTCATACCTCCGATGTTTGCTCACACATCCAACAAGGGATGGTTCTAGAGATGAACGCGATAGAAGGCTTCAACCATAATGGCCAAAACATGCTAAGGGACCTGTTTAGTCAAACATACAACCCAGGGTGGTGAGACCACCCTTACTTCAATGAATGGGCAGAACGTGCAAGCCCATAATATCAAAGAGGCTTCACCTAGATCAAATATGAGTGAAAAGGATATAATCAATAATTTGTTAATAACTCTTGTAAATTTCAACAAGAGACAAAGAACGCCTTGGATAATATGGGAACCTAGAATTCTCAGCTTGCCACTTCAATAAGTAAGCTGGAAAGGCAATCAGGGAAACTTCCTTTCCAAACCGACCCAAACGTGTGTAATGTCAGCGCTATTGGGATGAAATCCCAAGCACAGTGAAAAAATTTTCAGACAATTTTCAGATTTTGATAACAAATTAATAGAGGAAATAAAATCTAGAAACCTTTACTTTCGTTGCGATTCTGGACGGCTTCACCAACTTTTTGGATCTACGATCTTGATTCCTCTGTTGCAAAACAAGTAAACACCACCAAAAAGATTTCGCCAATATTCTCCTTGGGCTAGTGAGGTAAAAGGAGTTGGGATACTTGGAGAAAATTTTCTTCAAAGAAAGATCTTAGAAGACAAAAAAAAAAAAAAAAACAGAGAGATCAAAAACTAATTATGTGATATAGAGAGAATTGAGAGAGGAAGAAGTTAGGGAGAAGATCTCTCTCCTACCCCATATAACTCCCCACGTTGAAGAGTTTGTTATAACCAATTCATTTAAAATCATTATTTATTTAATTTTAAAAATATGAAATCAATGACTTAAAAGACAGATGCCGAGAGAAACTGTTAGACTTCTATATTGCGTTGCGAAGAGAGATCGAAGCGGTGCCAGAGCGCGCTGAAGCAGGAAGCCGTAAATTTATTAAAATAAATAAAATAATTATTAATTAATAAAATTAATTAACAATAGTTAAATATCTCATATTTAATTATATGTGCATTAGAATCATATTCTAATACATCCCTCTCCTATAACCTATTGTTGTAATTTAATTAATTCAATTCAATTCAATTTAATAATTAATTAATTCTCCAATTAAGAAATCATTAAATTAATTATCACATATTTATTTGACCTTATAATTGAACCACATTCAATTATTTTTCTCTCATATTACCTAAAGTTTTAATGTGCATCTAATGCGCATTAATTTTAACCTATAGTTTTAATATGAATTCTTTTCCTATTAAATTTAATATTGAACTCTTTCAAATATTTAATTCTCCCATTAAATTAACTTTTGAATCACATTCAAAATAAATTTATATTATAAAGTTCAATTAAAGTATAAACCTTATATTATAATATATCACCATACATTATATTCTTTTCCTTAGTAAATTTGAACATTTCAAATTATTTTAATTACCTTAATATCCTTTATGAGCTACAAGTGGAACCTAATGGACCTATAGATTAGGGGCTTCAATGATATGAAATTAATTGACTAAACTCATTAACTGAGTTAATCAATATTTGTTAACTGTGGGTACACTGCATATAGACTCATAGTTCCACTCTTCTCACTGCAGATATATTTCTGTGTCAGCCGATATTGACCAATAACGGTAAGTTAGTTCTTCAGAAGTGTTCATAACACCAGCTAGGTCAAATTACTGTTTTGCCCCTAGCTTACCTCTACATTCTTAAGTACCAATGTTCCTCTAATGAACATCTCGTTTGTGGTCCAACCATCAAACAGAAACCCTTTCGGGCCAGTGAGAGGGTAGGGCCTTTTGTTCAAGTCCCGGAGGCACTACTTAAGGGAACACTCATCTACTTACCCTAAAGTTGGGAAGGAGTGAATTCCATCTCGTGAAATTATGTTCCTAACTCCCCACTCAGTCTTTTTCCTAAAATGGTAGGCTTATTGAGCCGACAAATTGACCATTCTCACCCATACAAATCAAAAGACAATGTCTCATGAACAGTAGTCCATAACACGAATATGTTGGATCATTGCATTTGTATGAAATACAAAGTGGGTCGTATCCATGGTGTCACTAAGATAAGGTACCTAGCCTTATCCATATACTATAGACCTTTTAGGCTGTATCTTGAACACTGATCCCAATATCTCTCCACATATAGTTCAAAACTCATACAACAGTCTAGGATGTTAGTTTATTGCATTAGGGTTATTTAGGAATGATAAATACAAGATAAGCAATAACTATTTATTATAATAAACAATGATAACACCTTATTAATGATCAGTCAAATATTACATTTACTATTTACGAGTTTTAAGGCATAAAACCCCACAAACTTCCACTTGAACTAAAACTCTAGTCAGTGGGATGTATATACAATAAATAATCCAAAGCTAGAAATGTCAAATGTATAATATACATTACATGAAAGGTAAATATACAAATACAATAAATAGGGCATTCTTATACCCATTACACATCTCCCACTTGCCCTAGATTATATTATATACATGTCTCGCAGATCTAGACTCTCTAGATGACTCTCGAACACTTTAGTCAAGAGAGCCTTTGTAAATAGATTAACGATGTTATGCTCCAAAGCGATCTTGGTGACAATTACATCTTCTCGTTACACAATCTCCCATATCAGGTGATACTTCCTCTCTATGTGCTTTCTTCGCTTGTGGTTGCATTCTTTTGAATTGGCTACTGCCCAACTGTTGTCACAATATGGGCAAGTCCATATTTGGAGCAACTTCTAAATCTATAAGGAACTTTTTGAGCCAATCTACTTCCTTAGCTGCTTCACAAGTAGCTACATACTCAACCTCCATAGTGGAGTCTACTATGCATCCTTGCTTGATGCTTCTTCAAACTGCAACTCCTCCATTAAGAGTGAACAATGACCCTGACATAGATTTCCTAGAATTCTTGTCAGTCTGGAAGTCAGAGTCAATGTAGTCTATAAGGATCAAATCCTTAGTCCCATGTACCAGCATGTAGTCCTTAATTCTATGAAGATACTTGAGAATGTTCTTAACCGCCGTCCAATGGTCTAACCCTGGATTGGACTGGTACCTACTGACTATTCCCACTGGATAACATATGTCAGGCCTAGTGTAGAACATAACATATATTAAGCTGCTCACAGCTGAGGCGTAGGGAATACGTCTGATATCCTAACCTTCTTGAGGTATCTTAGGACACTGTTCCTTAGACAAGTGAGCCCCATGCCTGAATGGCAATAAACCCTTTTTGGAGTTCTGCATTGAACATCGAGCCAAATGTCTCTTATAGAAAATGTTTCTGCATAGTCAACCCCTTTCTCTCTAGGTATAACCCTTTACTACGAGTCTAGCTTTAAAGGTTTGTACCTTTCCAGCTGCATCTCTCTTTCTCTTATAGATCCATTCGTACCCTATGGGTTTTATCCCTTTAGGAAGATCTACAAGCTCCCATACTAAATTGGAGTACATTGACTCCATTACAAGGTCCATTGCTTTGACCCATTAGTCCTTAACTACGTCATTCATTGCCTGTCGATAGGATAATGGATCCTCAATGCCATCACCAGGTATGACGACTTGAGTTTTATTTAAACCCATGTAGCGGTCAGGTCGTGATACAATCCTCCCACTTATCGAGGCATTATCAACGATTGAGAAGGACGAGACAGACCTAAAGAACTAGCTTCTTCATCAACTCTTGTTGAAGGTGTTGGGATAAGATAACATGCAATGGAAGCAAATAGAATCAATAAGCACTCTAATTACATTTAATTTGAGTACTAAAAGCATGCTTAAACAGAAACTTCAGAAGAGGGTTTATAAACTATATACCTTTGCTGAATTCTCCCAATTCCAAGCTACTCTTCACGTGATTCCAGTTCCAATTCAACAGTGAACCATCAAGTGATCTTCTCTATTATTCTTAGCCTTAAATTTGAGTGGTGAAACTCCAAATTGAAATGAATTTTTGAAGGAATTGGGTGAGTTTTCTGTAGAAGATGAACAACAGTCCAAAACTTATTTTTTCAGTTACTCTTCCTCATCTCTTTCAAAATCTGAGATTTTTTTATTCATTACCCACATGCAAGTCCTCAAGTTCAGAAATCTTGACACTTCAATTTGCTGAAGAAAGTGGGAAATGTGTTTGATTCATGGATGAACGCCTATCCTTCAATCAAGAAGGGGGAAATTCCCACTTTCATATAATTTCCATTTTATTCTTTAATTAATTTTAATTAATTCTCAATTAATAAAATTAAACAATCATTTCAAATTCTAAATTTCAAATCAAAATGAAAATAAATTTTTGATTTTAATTAATTAAAAAAATTTAACTAATTAAATAATAATTTAATATCAAATATTAAATTAATCACACACCTAATTTAAAACATGAATCCTATTAATCTAATTAATATTTAAATCAATATTTAAATATTATAAACTCTCCAATTTCGTTTAGTTTCAATAAATTAAACGTTAATTAATTATATCAAATATAATTATACAAACCCTAATTTGAACATTTTCAAACTGAAATTCAATTTGAACAATTCAAATTAATACCATTCCAAATTCACTCAATTTATTAATTCAAAGTGTTCATGTTTTACGAGCTAGTAGAGGGACCTTATGGACCTACAGATCATGAGCTCCAACGATTTAAGATTAATTGGCTAAAACTCTTTAGTCCAAATTAGTCAGTATTCATTAACTATCCAGTCATACCACTATAGTTCGATAGTTTCACTCTCCTCACTATAGATATATTTATGTCCACTTGATTTAACCATGATCAGTAAGTCGACCCTTCACAGGTTGTTCGTAATAACGGTTGTGTCAATATGTTATTTTACCCCCGATATTACATCTTACTCCTTAAGTTCCACTGGTCCTCTAATGAACAATTGGTTTGTGATCCAACCACTAAATCAGATACCTCTCGTAGAAGGTGGGGCCCCTTGTTCAAGACCTAGATTCAGTACTTAAGGTGGGGCCCCTAAATCGAATAGGTGTGAATTTCTTATTGCACCCTATGTCCTAGTTATCTACCCAGTCTTACCCCTGAAATAAGAGGCTTATTGAGCCGACGCTATTGAGCCAACCCTCACCTATGCAAATCTAAGGATAATCCCAAATAAACATGAGTTCATAGTTAACTCAAGATTAAGATCGAGTTACCTAGGTCATCTAAGCGAAATAGTTAGTCTTAAGCGGTAAACAACGTTATAAAGTAAAAGTTACATATTTCTTGGTCCAATCTTACACAAACACATTGCATAGAACGCCCTCACTCCTCATGTCAATACATGAACGAATCAGGATCACTTTGTTTGTTGCACTTTACAAAAAACTGTAACAACTACAGAGTGGGCCGCATTCCATAGTGTTACCAGAATAAAGCACCCATTCTTATTCGTATACTATAGAACATTTTCACTATTTACTCGAACATGATCTACTTTCATGTCTCCATATAAAGTTCAAATATTCATATAACAGCCATGAATCTTAGTTTATTGGATTTAGACTTTATAAGTGCAATTTATAGATTCAATAACAACTTTATTGAAGTAATGTCGAATAACATCTTTATTGATAATAAAATATGTTTAACTTTACAAACTGCGAGTTTTAGGACATACAACCTAACAGTAGGATTAACTTTCTCAACAACTCTTGTTGATCTTCAATAGCTTCTCCTAATACTAACTTACTACGTGGTTTGTGATCCCTCATGTGGCCTTCCTCCAAGAAAGTATCGTTGGTCAATACAAACACCTTATTTTCTTGTGGGTCGTAGAAAATATCACCTCTCGTTTGTTTTTGGTAACCAATAAATTGGCACAATCTTGAACGAGGTTTTAGTTTCTTAGGATTTGTCACAAGAACGTGTGTTGGACAACTCCAAATCTTGAAGTAGCCCAAACTAGGTTTTCGCCCCCTCCATAACTCAAAAAGTGTTTCAGAAACACTCTTCGAAGGAACATTGTTTAGGATGTGAGCTACAATCTCTATTGCATGCCCCTAAAATGAGCCAGACAACTGAGTGTAGTTCATCATCGAACGAATCATGTCTAAAAAGGTTCTATTTCTCCTTTCTGATACATCGTTTTGTTGAGGTGTACCAGAAGCTGAGTTGGGACTAGATTCCATGTTCTATCATCAAGTCCTGGAATTTTTTATCCATGTGCTCTCCTTTGATCAGATCGAAGTGTATTAATAGTTTTACCTAATAGGTTTTCAACCTCAGTCTTAAACTCCTTGAATTTTTCAAGAGCTTCAGACTTATGTCCCATTAGGTATAAGTAACCATATCTTGAATAGTCATCTATAAAAGAGATGAAATATCTGTATCCTTCTCAAGCTTTTACAATCATTAGACCACAGAGATTTGAATGTATTAACTCTAAGGGTTCTTTGGCCCTATAACATTTTCCGCTAAAAGATATTTTGGTCATTTTTCCCTCAAGACACGATTCACAAGGTGGTAATGAATCATCTTCTAACTCATTTAGAAGTCAATTCTTTACCAAACACCCAATACTATCGAGGTTTATGTGACCTAGTCTTAAGTTCCAAAGATAGGTGTTGTTACTTTTAGGAGAAATGCATTGCCTTTTACTTTGAGTTTCAACAATTTTAAATATCTTATGATTTAATATTGCTTTTGCTTCGGTTGGTCTTAATACATATAAGTTATCTTATAATCTAACTGAACATATAAGAACACCATTCTTGAAAATGAACGCTTCATTACTTTCAAAATTTATAGTGTCAAATTTTTCAAGTGGACAAGAAATAGAAACTAAATCTCCCTTAATTCTTGGTAAAACGTACAAATCCTTAAGAAAAACAAATTGATGCGTTATTTTATGTGGTGATATAATGAAAGGAAATTGTGGTGATGGAAAATGCGTTGTGCAACAAGTTTTCTCAGCAAAATCCAAGTATAAATCCTACTGAGTTTCCTGGCAATTCCAGGGTCGAACTCAGGGACTAAGGAAATCAATATGCAGTAATAATTTTTAAGATCACTTTGTGGTAACAAGTAAATTGATGATTGGTTGGTTTGTAGTTTGCGGTATAAAAAGTATGCGGTGGAGTTAAGACAAGAGTTGATAATACAGAAGATGCGATGAATATGCGGGGAACGGGTTGAGAAGTTTAGCTAACACTTCCTAGGATTGCGTTCCTGTTATGCGATCATGCAACACACATACAATATTAAATCATCTCTCAATGGAAATGCTACGGCTTCTAGTTCTAGAACGCATGCGATATATGCGATAAAGTCTATAGGACCTACACATAAACCTGTATTCTTGTTTATGCGATGACAAATGACATACACACATACCAGGCGACCGCATAATACCATAACCTATCTTTAGGGTGCATGCGATGCATGTTGGCAAACAGAGCTTATCTCTAAGTCCCTATCTCTCGCTTATGCAAATCTAATCTCACTCTCTCGAGTCTAGATTCTAACCCAGCTCTCTTAAGTCTAGATTCTAACCCAACTCTCTTAAGTCTTAGGTTCTTTCTTTAGACTCTCTCTCGAGTAGCTCAAAAGGGGTGTTGGGCGTAACATAAGACAAGATGATCGCATTCAATAAAGATCCTACGTCATGTTAGCTTAGTTCTTCTCAAACCCTTCGATAGATTTAGCTACTCATGTGTGCTTTAAAAGAGTGAACAGATGTAGATAAGAAAGCTCCATTTTATAGATATAGAATTGAAATACACAATGACAATGCGAAATGAGAATAAAGAGCCTGGTAGCAATCTCTTGCTTCCCAAGGCTTTTACACTATTCTTCTCTACTCTGCTCAAAAGATAGTCTCGCTTTCGCGAAAGTCGCCCTCTCTCTGCTTTTCCACGCCTCTGGGTTCTCTTTCGAGCTGACCAAGGCAATTTTCTGGTGTCTCTTCCCTTCTCTCGCTCCACCTTCTAAGTAAAAGAAAAACTATGAACACGGCTACTTCTATCTAAGAGAAAATTATCTCCCTGTCCGACTCCTTTACTGAAGGTTGCCTTTGGTATTTATAGAACTTCGGGGTGAAAGGCTTCTTCTCTCTTATGATTGCACTGATGGGATGACATTAATTCTCTGTCGGATGCGCCGAATATTTGTCACCGAAAAGTTGAGTGTACTTGCTATAGTAGATCGTTAATGGCTTGCCAACTTAATTCGAAACTGACCGTCATCAGCTTTCTGTCCCATCATGATTTATTATGCTTTTCACCCAGATGCGCCTACCAAGTTGCGTCGGCTCTATGCGGTAACCTTTTTGAGCAGATATTTGCGAGTGCAAATCACCGCATAGCCTTACAGTAACGCAATCTTTTGATGCGCTCGGCCGTTGATTTCTTGTGATCGCATTTTCTGCCTTACGTCGATGCATATTCTGCACAAAAATACATAAGTTAACTGTTTTCATGCGATGGACGCATGCGACCGCACCGAACTTAATGCTTTTTGGACGCAACCTTGTATATTTTATTAATGCAAGCCCGCATTGTTTTATAACTTACTATAATAACGTGCATTTTTGCCCGTTATCACGCCCTCAAATTTAAACAATGCTTGTCCTCAAGCATAAGCTAAAGATTTCCTTTAGAAAGTTGACCACAATCTCTTTTCCTAGATTTCTCAAGGATGCCTTATTCAAATTCTATACACCAAAATTTCCTTAATTCTTATTCAGGTCTCCTCTTAAAATATTTCTAAAATTTAGGGACTACAAGTTTAACCTTCAAAAAGCTTTACTAGATTCCAGGACATCGCAGGATTTATTTCAAAAAAAAAAAAAAAACTTTTTCACTTGGGTGTTAAATGATTTTTTTTTATCCTTGCTTATTTTAGACATTCTTATTTTTTTCTCTCTGACCTTGCGCTGATCCAAGTGTCTCGCCTTCGTTTTGGCTTGCCCCCACGTGTGTCATGCGGACATCCAACTACGAGCAAGGCGCTATTTCTCAGACTAAACTCATACCCATTTGGTAGCAGAGTTGCGGTCATTTATTTATGCATTGATCACGATTCCTACCTTTGTTTTGGCTTGCCCCACGTGTGTCATGCGGACATCCAACTACAAGTTGGAACCGGTCGCAACATTATGATTTTTTAAAATTTAAAATGAATACTGCACCCCCAAATTTAAAATGCGGCAATGTCCTCATTGCTAAATGATTGAAAGAAGTCATGCGATGCTCCTAAGAAGTTTCGTAAAGGGTTGGTTTGAAGGAAAGCTAGCAGACCACTAACTTCTGGAAATATTTCATGAGGTAACTGTCCTAAAATTAAGTTGACTCTAGTGCATACGAAAAAATAGAGGCATGCGTTTCATCATTGAAATCATAATTGGCAAAGAGAAAGAATGTGGTGACTTACTAAATTGGTCAATGTTAAATGATTGCGGCAACCAAAGAGGATGCGGTGATAAAATTTTCAAAATTAAAATACGATGCGATAGTGCAAAATTTGGAATAAAGTCAAGGAAAGATACAACCCCCAAATTTGTGCTGTTGCCCTCATTATTTGTTGATACATCCCCCTCTGTGGCGATCCCCTTTCTTTGAATTGTGGTGATGGAATAAAGTAGTTGCATCTTCATGTAGCGCCTCCACAATCGTTTACCTCGATCGTTGCAAGAAAAACATTGAGAGGGTCAAATAATTATAAAGAAACAGAGTTAGCAAAATCATTTACCGCGATTGTTTAGCACGATCGCATTCTTTTTTCTTTTTCTCTTTTTTTTTTAGATAAAAAGATTATGAAATGATAATACTAAGAAGGAGTAGAGATAAGTTTAAGAATTCAGGATTTCAATGGATACTTCACAAAACTTACGTCCCTGATGAATTTAAATCGCCTGATAGCACAGGGACCACCCAGTTCTTTCTCATTCAGAGTTTCTCAGGTCCACGGAGGCGGCCTTGTGATGCCAGTCTTCTCCATGATATACTTTCACTCATTGCCCATTAACTTTGAATATGTTGGTTCTGTCATCATTAGATAGCTCGACCACGCCATGCGGGAATACCTTTCTGACTGTGAAGAGTCCAGACCAACGTGATTTTAATTTCCCAAGGAAGAGTCGTAGCCGTGAATTAAATAGTAAGACCTTTTGCCCGATTTGGAGGTTCTTGCCGCATATTTGTTTGTCGTGCCAGCACTTTGCGTGCTCCTTGTAGATCTTTGCGTTCTCGTATGCGTTAATTCTTCATTCCTCCAGCTCAACCAATTGAAGTTTTCTCGCTTCTCCTGCTGTCTTTAAGTCAAAGTTTAGCTTTTTCACCGACCACAGTGCTTTGTGCTCCAACTCTAGTTGTAAATGACATGCTTTACCAAATACCAACGCATACGGGGACATGCCTATGGTGTCTTATAGGCAATCTGGTATGCCCACAACGCATCGTCTAGCTTTATTGCCCAATCCTTTCGCGAAGGCCTTACCACCTTCTCCAGTATCAGCTTGATTTCCTGGTTGGACACTTCAGCCTGACCATTCATCTATGGATGGTATGCGGTAGCCACTTTATGGAGGATATTATATTTGCGCAATAATTCTTTGACAGTGTGATTAACAAAGTGGGACCCTTCGTCATTTATTATGGCACTGCGGTGCCAAAACGAGTGAAAATATTTTTCTTTAGGAATTTAGAGACTACATCCGCATCGCTTGCGGCGCATGCCATTGCTTCTACCCACTTGGACACGTAGTCGATGGCTAACAAAATATAGTTTTGACCATTCAATGGTGGGAATGGTCCCATGAAATCAATGACCCATACATCGAATAACTCTAGTTCCAAAATGGTGTTCATAGGCATTGCATGTTTCTATGAAATATTACTCGTGCGCTGGCACCGATCATACTTCATCGCGTAATCATTTGCATCCTTAAATAGTGTTGGTCAATAGTACCCACTTTGTAATACTTTAGCTACAGTGCGCTGGCCTCCAAAGTGCCTGCCATATGGTGAATCATGACATTGCGATAATATGCATTGGTGAGCAGCATCCGGTACACACAGTCGCATAATCTGGTCTGACCCCCTCTTATACAGATTTGGCTCATCCTAATAATAATATCTGCATTCATGCCTGAGCCATCTCTTTTGGTGATCAGTATAATCTTCGGGAAATTGCTCACAAACCAGATAATTTACCACTTTTGCATACCAAGGAAATTCTTCAATATGAAATAGCTGCTCGTCTGGGAATGTTGCGCTCACCTCTGACTGATTGCGGTCATCCTCTGGATTTTCTAATCTGGATAAATGATCTGCAACTTGGTTCTCCGTTCCCTTGCGATCAATTATTTCCATATCGAATTCCTGGAGGAGGAGAACCCATCTAATCAATCTCGGCTTCGTGTCCTTCTTTGTCATTAGATATTTTATCGCTGAGTGGTCAGTATTGATGAGTACTTTTGTTCCCAGTAAATATGCTCTGAATTTCTCCAACGCAAATATTACCGCAAGCAACTCTTTTTCTATGATGGTGTAGTTAGTCTGAGCAGGATTCAAAGTCTTACTCGCATATGCGATGGGATGAAGCATTGTTTTTCTCTTCTGTGCCAACACTGCTTCCATTGAATACCCGCTCGCATCGCACATTAATTCAAAGGGAAGAGTCCAATCTGGTGCGATTAACACGGGTACGGTCGTTAACGCGTTCTTCAAAATTGCGAATGTGTTGAGGCAATTGTCATCAAAGTCAAAATTTCTATCTGCCTCCATCAACGCACTCAGCGGTCGTGCTATCTTTGAAAAGTCCTTGACAAAACATCTGTAAAATCCGACATGTCCCAAGAAGCTCCTAACAGCCTTTACACTTGTTGGAGGTGGAAGCTTTTCAATTGCTTCAATTTTTGCCTTGTCCACCTCCAACCCATCCCTAGATACCTTATGCCCCAGCAAATTGCCCTCATTCTCTATAAAATGGCATTTCTCCCAATTAAGCACGAGGTTTATCTCCCCACATCTCTTCAATATCTTCTCCAAGTTGTCAAGACAGACTTCGTATGTGTGCCCATATATAGAGAAGTCGTCCATGAATATTTCTACAAAGTCTTCGAGATATTCTGAAAAGATAGCCATCATGCACCTTTGGAAAGTACTCGATGCATTGCAGAGGCCGAACGACATGCGACAAAAAGCAAATGTTCCATACGGGCAGGTGAATGTGGACTTTTCTTGATCTTCGGGAGCAATCATGTTCTGATTATAAAACCGACATACCCATCTAAAAAGCAGTAGAAGTCATTTCTAGCTAGACGATCCAGCATTTGGTCAATAAAAGGTAGAGGGAAATGATATTTCTTTGTTGCCACATTTAGTTTGTGGTAGTCCATGCAAATACGCTATCTGGTGACGGTTCTTTGCGGTATCAGCTTGCTATTTGCGTTAGGGACTACTGTTATCCCTCCTTTTTTCGACACGCATTACACGAGGTTGACCCACGTGCTGTCTGCTATCGAATAGATGATGCCCACGTCTAACCACTTGATTATCTCCTTCTTTACAACCTCCTTCATCGCAAGGTTGAGTCTGCGCTGATGTTCAATCGATCCTTTGTGGTTTTCTTCGAGATGAATTCTATCATACAGTATGCGGGGCTAATTCCTCGAATGTCTGCGAGCGTCCAACCAATTGCTTTTACATATTTTCTTAGGATGCTCAACAGTGCATTTTCTTGGTTCTCATTAAGTGCAGAGGAAATGATTATCGGTAGCTTCTCATTCAGCCCCAGAAACATATACTTCAGGTGGTTAGGAAGGGTCTTCAGCTCTATTATTGGTGGTTGTTTTAAGGATGGTTGCATTGTTTTTCTTTCTTCATTCACTGTCGACTCAACTTCTTGGGTTGGTATCATCTCATCTTCCTTGTTTGTTTTTTCTATGATCGCATTGTATGCAACAATGGATGTGATCGCATCCTCATGTTTGTTTTCGTCTTTAGGTTTCTCTTCTTCATTCAAATTCTGTTCATCGTCGGATTCATTAAGGTCTTCTTCATCAGGATATTTCATGGCATGGATAATGTCTGTCACACCCCGCCCCAGATTACCCTCTTAACCTGAATGGAGTGGTGACTACAGTAGTTACCAACCCTCTTGCTGGCACTTACTGCCTATCTAACCTATTAAATTTGCTCAAACCTTAAATACGTATGATAACTTGTAGAAATGGAAGTTATTTATGCCACCTTATCTAGATATTGCGGCCAAAAGTTAGTAATTATGCGCCAATTGTATGAAAATTAACCTAGTATTACAATAATTATAAATGTTTGCAATCATACCCACTAACGCCAAAAAGATGGAGGACAAGCTAAACTTTACTCTGTTTTGTAGGAGATCAAGTCACCGCTTGCGCTCAAGGCTCATGAAAAACTAATCAACGCATCTTTGTCATATTGTGCTCGTCGATCAACCATGAAGAGACGATTATCGAAGTAACGGCGCAATGCGACAATCGGTCCAGAGCTACGCTTCGACCGCATGCGGTAATAAAAACAAACACCGCATGCAAACCCATGATCGAAAGATGCAACTGAGCAACGTGAGAGCGGAGGATTGAGACACGTGTACAACTAAGGTTATGCAGAATTGATGGCCTGATTGCATAACAGAAGAAATAATATCCCTCCATCTGTGGAATTACCATAACCATCACGTGGGGACCACAAGGCTGGAGTCAAAGGATCTGCTCCTGTAAATATCATAGTGATTTCAGAGAAAAGTATGCTATTTGATACTGGGCTAAGTGCTGTAAGATTTTAGAAGAGAAAAGGCTGAGTTGAGTGCTAAAGAGAAGAAATTCGGGAAGAGAACGAGATAAGGCCGAGAGGTGAATCTCAGATCCGACCTGTCATATACACGATCGAAGCTCTGTGCAGAGACCCTTGCTACCGGTGGAGCAAGCCTGAGAGGGAAGCTCTTCCTGTCATTGAAACCATCCGATCCGGCAAGCAGATCTCCATCGAATCTGTGCCAAGACATTGGCACCGAATTGTATCTGTTCTATCTCTCTTTCGTTGTATTCCATATTTTCTTTATCTCTTCATTCACACATCATGTATCAAACACTTAGTAGAAATGTTAAATGGTTCGATAGATTTTGTTTACCATTTTCTGTCTATTTCCGTTCACCCATTAGTCACTTTGTTTATGATGTTTTCTTAATCCCTTGATGGGCAATATGAATCACCAAGAACTTAATATGTATTAAAGTTATAAAATACGTTTAGCTAAAGCATGCTAAACGACATCTTCAACTATGAGAACAGAAGTGAAGATGTCATTATGATCTATCGAGAGAAGGTCAAAAGAGTGCATTAACTAAAGCGAGTAGTACTTTTAGACATGGAAGCAACCTTGCGTTCATTACGTTAGACTCTGTTTCACCACAAACATGTGGGAAACGCGGCCGATCACTAAGAGGAGTACGCTAAGAGAAGAGCGGAACAGTATTTGTACCTTCAATTCAATTAAGAACTTGCGTTGTTTGTAATACTTATCTTTCTCTTTCTAATCTGTTCACAAGACTTGTCGTCGCATCCCACGTCTTTGCACAACCTTCACAGCCAGCCTTAATCCTAGTATCTTGCATATATAGCCTGTATCTTGTAACATCTAGCTTAGGTTTCTTTTATTTTACTACAATTTACATATTGTACACACCTTTTATAAAGAATTAAAAAACTTGGTCGCATATACCATGAACATACCGCAATAACCGGCACCGTTTCCACGTGTTCGACCTCGAATCACACCGAGAAACTTGCAGTGGAATTACACTTGGTTCCATCGTAAGGAAACTTGTGACAACGCAGGGCATACTACCTGAGCAATCCCTAATTAATGGATAAATAGTAGTAGTATCGCATCATTGTGAGCATTTAATATCATACACATATCCCATCGTGTTACAAGTTTATGGCGCCGTTGTCAGGGAGCTGGTCAACGGTTTATTGTTTGAGTGGTTTTTGGTATTTTGCAGGATAGATCTCATTGTACTGGCTGTTTAACGTGGAGAACGGCCTGATGGTTTATGAGTTCTAGTGCTGAATCGGAATTTGTAGCTGACCCTGAGATTGAGCGAACCTTCCACGCGAGGATACGCCAGAATAGGAATCAGCAAAAAAAGGCGGCCAGCATGGAAAATAATAACGATAACACGGTGCCAGATATGAATCAAGGGGTTGTTCGATCGGCCCAGGATCCCGTATTCTTGGCAGCCGTTCGCAATATCCCAATGCAAAACTATGCAGCACCCAACCTTTACGATTTTTTGCCTGGAATCTCAAGGCCAACTATTGAGGAGAATGCCTGCTTTGAGATCAAGCCGGTCATGTTACAAATGATTCAGAATGTAGGGCAGTTTGGGGGTCTGTATGGTGAAGACCCGCATGCCCACCTGACCAGCTTCGTTGAGATGTGCGGCAATTTCTCCCTACTTGGTGTGACTCTGGAGAATATTAGTGTAATGACTCGATCCCCTAGGACTTAGGTTAGGCTGTTACTAAAATAAATGCATGCATAGAATTTAAAACAACACTCAGTTACGTTGAAATACATGCTAAATAAACAGGAGAAGTTCAAAAGACATTTGTTAAATGCAATTGTTAAAAACAATAATAAGGTACCTATAATTCGTAAAGACTATTAAAACTATAAAAAAAAAAAACAATTCTTCATAATAAGTTTCAAACAGTAAAACTAAATATTAAGGAAAAATATAAGGACTCTAAATTTCATGATGCGGAAGTGTAAAAACTAGTCCCAGTGGCACGATCACGAATTCCACTACGCCATCGCCGGTACATCTTTACCTTTACCTGAAACATCAACATAAGAAAGAATGAGTATGAAATACTCAGTAAGTAACCCCACCACTGGGGTCAGGCTAGGCATCTATGTCCTCTAGATACCCCACCTATGGCACATAAACACATGAAACAGGTAAGAGACTGAGTCCTATCCTACTGTAGTTATACCCACAAAACTGGTGTATCCCAAAGGAAACACAAAACTGGTGAATCCCGAAGGAAACACAAAAACTGGTGAATCCCGAAGGAAAAACAATACTGGTGAATCCCGAAGGAAACACAAAACTGGTGAGCATCTAACTAAATCAGTGAGGATATTCACACAGTCTCACCGTTCAAAAACTCAACGCCGTACGAATCTATGACATATAGGCAATCCTTGATACCATGGCTCTACCACATACACATAATCCTCAACAACCTATTCTAAAACATTCATGTATACCTTAACATCATAATTCCACAACATACAAGTATGCCTCAACATCAGCAAATCAGATATAAACATATGAAAACACATACCATTACATACTAACGATCAAGTGCCTAGGTGTATCTTTAAATAAAACAGAAACCGTGCCAGAACATACTTGGTTCAGGTCATACTATCAGTCAACATGCTAATATTTACCATAACATACACTTAACATGCTAGCATACAAATAAAACCTTGCCCATGGTCAGTTCTAATGGTAAGATTACTTACCTTAATCGAAAATCCACAGATAAACTCAGACAACCAAACGATGACTACAATTTGAAGAAAAGACCTTAACATATGAATACAACCATTAAGTTTCAGTCCAAAAATAATTGCGACATCTCAGAGTCAAAACCACAATACCCAAAAGCTTACCCAAGGAACGCGATTAACAACCACTCCAAAAATCTCCTTCCCACAGAATTTAACTCCCAATGGACGACAACTTGGAACCTTAAAGATACAAGGGTTAAGTCAAACTTAATTCAGTAATCAGAGCGTGCTCACAAACCAACAATCAGGACTATATCTCTTACCAAAACTCTTGTCGAACGATCTCGAACCTGCTGGACAGCCACTTCAACAGGTCCCTCGATTCAAATCTAAGGCCAAAATTAATTCAAATAAGTTAACCTTCATTCCAAACTTAATGGGGCCCAACCTTCCACCCAAAACTTCACAAAAGGCTTACCTAAAACTGCCGGATCCAGCGAACCCAAAGATGACGGCAGTGGCGGACGGCGAACAGAGGCTAGGAGGCATTGCGGCTGGCGATCAGAGCGGCAGCGGGGCGACGGACGCGCGAAAAGAGGGCTAGGCTCGGACCTGGGCGCAGTCGGCACTGTGGGCGGTCAAAGTGGGAGTGGCGGTGGGCGGCGTGTTTGACTGGCGGGGTCTAGCCGGCCGGAACCCACGAACGACGGTCGGTTGGACGGCTGAGAAGGCGGTGCAGATGTGGCAGCGTGGAAGAAGAAAACGGAGGTGGGGGCTTGTGTGAGAGAGATGGCGTGAGGGAGGTCCTTTTTATTTTATTTTTTTAAAATAATAATAATAATAATAAAAATAATAAATGGGAAAATAGTATAATTCTAATTAAATCATTTCCTTAATCCACTTTATACCATTTAATTTTCTTCATTTTCCAATGAAAATAAATTCTTGCCATAAATTTCCAAATTGAGTTTGAAAATTGAATAATTTGAATAATTTCCATGCCAACACTTAAATCCTCGCGCTTAAACTTTAAATTCAAAATTTCAAACATGCCCTTCAACTAAGGACAATTACTGAAAAAGAAAAAATTACATCATTAATAAATAAATAAAAAAGGTGCGGGATGTTACAATTAGGTTATATCTGTTCCCTTACACCTTGAAGGATGAGGCAAAGAAGTGGGCTTATTCACTAGAGCCCAATGAAATCATGTCATGGGGGCAATTGGTTGAGCAGTTTATGAAGAAGTTCTTCCCACTGGTTGTCAACGCAAGAAGACAGAAGGATGTGCTAAACTTTGATCAAAAAGAGAATGAGACCCTGAGCACCGCCTGGGTGCGATTTAGAAGATTGGTGAAAAACTGCCCACATATCAGGATTCCCGATTGTGTCCTGATGGAAACATTCTATAATGGTCTGAACAGAGCAAAACAGGCTGTTGTTGATGCCTCTGTGGCAGGAGGTTTTATGGACAAGACATACACGGAGGCCAAAGTCATCCTTGATCGCATCTCGAGGAATATGGATGACTGGATAGATGACGGATATGGAGGCCGAGGTGCTGATCGAAGAAAAGCTGAAACAGCCATTGTCTCGGTGGAGACAATGACTACATTGGCCGCCCAGATGGCCACGATAACCTCGATCCTCCAATCAATGGCCATTAATCAAGGAGCCATTACTCCACAATCAGCACAACCCGCTGCTCCGGCTCAAGTGGCCGCAATTCGCTGCGTTAGCTGTGGAGGGGCTCACGGAGCTTAAGGATGCCCATTGAATCTGCAGCAAGTGTGTGCTATCCAGAACAACCCATTCAGCAACACCTACAATCCGGTGTGGAGGAGCCATCCTAACTTTGGTTGGGGTGGCAATCCCAACCCAGGGGGACCAAGGAACCATCAAGGGGGCAGTAGAGGCAATCCTCCGTTTCACCATAATCAGGGGCAATCAAGACCGCAGAACTAGCAACTTTCATCATCATCTAATGCCTCGGGAGGATCGTTGGAGGTGCTGCTGAAATAATAATGGACAAAAATGATGCAGTAATGCAAGCCCAAGCATCCTCTATAGGAAATCTGGAGATCCAAGTGGGCCAGCTAGCCCCTGAGCTGAGAAGTCGGACACCTGGAACACTGCCAAGCAATTTTGAAGCCCCAGGATCAACAGGGAAAGAGCAATGTCCGTGAAGACATTGAGCAGGCAAGCTTGACCGCCTGCAGGGATGTGGATTGCGAGCATCAAAGACAATGCAAATTTTCGGTCCATATCTCAATATTACATTTATTCTGCTTTACTAAATTCCTTCTTTGATTTCTGAGCCAAGTTTTAATGATTCATTTAATGCAAATTTTGACTCTTCGAATTTCATTCTTCAGTTACTTTTGTGCATTTAATTCATTCTTGCCTTTAATTCTTTGAGTTTTTTGTAGTCAGCGTATGAGCTTTAATTTGTGAATGATTGAGTCATAAAGAAAAATAAATAATAATAATAATAAAATAAAATACCTGTGTAAAACATAAGTTAATAAAATAAAACATTGAACAACAAGAAAGCAAGATGACAGTGGACGCATCCCAAACCTACTAGGAATGCATTGCGATCACCTAACTCAACTGTATTGAGTTGAGGGGTGTGTTGCGCTTGTATATGTCCTTTGCTGGTTCTTAGCCAAATGCACTATGTCGAGGTATCCTCCAGAAATGCGTTGGTTAAGGGGTGTGTTGCGGGGATATATGTATTGTGGCCGTCCTCTACAAAGATGCAGTTGCATTATTGAACACAATGCGTTATACCTTATCATGCGTCCATTCAAATAAAATATTAAAGAAAATTTTGTCTGGTAATTCGGGAAAAAGGCCAATCGATTCGTATCCCCAAGTAATTATGGCCTGGCAGACGAAAGGACGCTTTTTTTTGAAAATTCCATAAATACGGGAGGAGGAACGACGCGCCTGTTGAGATGCTCGAGGTCAGTCGCCGCACAAATCGCATTGGGCCCCACCACGGCCCAACCTATAAATACCCCTTCCTCCATCTTTGGAAATTCTTTACCAGCAAATCAGAACCCTAAACATTTTGCTTTCAGAACCCTTTCTTCTCTCAAAAGCTCGAAGTCTACCAGACCTTCCAACCCGTTTCAATGGCCGACCAAACACCAAACCAACTTGCTTCACCTTCCATTCATGACCAAGCAGCCATGCGAGAGGCAGAATTCCTGGCTGCCAGTCGCAGGCTTTCCGCACAAGCCCGTTCTGTCCCCAAACCCACTGGAAGAACTCGGAGAAATCCCTTGGTCGCTAGGCCTCCCGCGTTCAAAAGAGGAGGAAGCACTGAAAGCTTTCCAACACCAACACCGTCCGTCTCCACTGAAAGTGAACGAAAAAGGCAAGATGACACGGAGGTGTTTGGCAATATCTTAAGCACCTTGGAGCAAGGAGGAGGACTGCCCGAGGTAGGGGTTGTAAACCAGCCACTGCTTATAGAGGAGGAGACGGTGGTTGTGGCGGAAGAAGCGATAAAGGATGGAGTGGTGGTGGTGGAGGATGTGGTGGCTGAAGAAAAAGATAAAGGGAATGATGTCCTGGTCCCGGAGACTCCGAAGGCCACCATCATCGTAGAAATTTTTTATGAGCCTCCATAAATGGAAGAAGAAGAGATTGCGATCATTGAAAGAGAAGAAAATGATATCGTAGTTGAATGGGCGGAGAAGTGGAGATAGAGTTAATAACCCCTAACCTTGCGATGGAGGAGATTGTGGGGGGTGTGCTGCCAGAAGAGGCCAAGAAGGAAGAGTTGGAGGCAACTGAGGCAGAGAAGGAAGCCGGAGCTAGGTTGAAGAAGGCAGCAGAGGCTGAAAAGGAAGATAAGAAGAAGAAGATGAGTAAGGGAAAGAAGGCTGGAAAGGCGAAGTCATCGCATCATCACAAATCAAGAAAGAACAAAGAGAAAAAGGATGATGACGAAGATAAAGAGGCCAAGAAGAAGAGGAGAAAGGAGAAAGAAGAGAGAAGATTGCGCCGAAAAGAGAAGAGGCGCCTGAGAGAAGAAGAAAAAGCAAAGCATAGGGCTGTAAGCCCCGAGAAGGATGAAGAGTCGACCTCCGTAAGGGAGGATAGGGGGGAAACGACACAATTGATGGAGCCGTCACAACCTGAAGCAATGCAATTGGTTGTGTCGGACGAAGGTGAAGAAATAGATGGAACCCCACTAATGTGGCATCGTAGAGAGAATGCACCGCAAGGGTCTAGCATCGACCCTCAATAATTAATGTTAGCACTAGAAGAGGAGGAAAGAAGAAGAAAAGAAGCAAGAAGAGATGGAGCGGAGCAAGCTCATCATCGCAGAAGGGAACATTAGAAGAAGATTAGAATTTGAAGAAATGCAAAGAAATAACGAGCTTGCCTGACTTGAAGGGATCGGAAGATGCAAAGAGGATCAGTGCTTATTGCTGGCCTCTGAGCAGTTTGAAGAAGAGTTCGAGAGAGAAGAGAGAGAGGCAAAAGAAGAAGAAAGGAGGAAGAAAGAAGAAGAGGAGGAAGCGCGAAGCTAACAAGAAGTGCTTGTATAAAAGTAAAGGCAAAAAACTCGCTGAACGCGAGAAAGAGGAACAATGCAAGAAGCGGGAAAATAAAATAAGGCAAGCAGCCCACCTTGTGCTAGCAAGAGGCAAAGAAATAGTAGAGAGCAGCGAGCCTGCATCGGCCAAGAAGCGATCAGCTAAAAGAAAGAAGAATGATGACATGCTGATCGAGATGGGCTTCTACCCTGCGCCGACCCTACTACCTGATCTCATCAAGAGTGTCATTATGGAGCATGGGTGGGACACTTTCTGTTAGTGCCCATCCATCATCGTGCCTCAGGTAGTGCGGGGCTTCTATCGTGGGCATCTGCATGGAAATAGGGATGCGGTGACTTTTAAAGGTGAGACAGTACACTTCAGCGTAAAAGAAATCAATGGACTTTATCAGATGAGGGACAACCCTGATGCACCAGGGAACAAGATCATTGATGATCCTACAGAAGAACTGATGAGAGACGCGCTGAAGGTACTAGCACAACCAGGCACAAGATGGACAGTCTCCTCTAAAGGCATCTGCACTATGGAGTCTAATTCTTTACTGTCGGAGGGAAGGCTCTGGGTGTATTTGGTCAAGAAGTGGCTGATCCCAACAACGCATGATAGAACTATATCAAGGGATCGGGTGATGGCCGCATATTGTATTGCACGCGACATTCCTATTGACGTGGGAAGGTTGATTGCAGGGCAGATCAGAACACTAGTGGGGCATATACGAGGGCAGTACTTCTTCCCATGGATCGTCTCAAGTTTATGTCTAAGTGCGGGTGTAGGCATTGATGAGGAGCCCATGCCAGAAGTCCACGACCTCATGAACATCAAAATTCTGAGGATGCTCCTCAAGGATTCCCCACATTGCCCGGAACTTCCAGCAAAGAGACATGTGATTGATTTGAATGCGCTGAAGAAACCCAGACCAAAAAGAAGAAAAAGGTAAGATAAGGGAAAAGAGAGGGTACATGAGTCACCAGCGCATGATTCAGAGCCCATAAACCCTCTTCCCTTAGTCATCAGATCTCCAAGCCCTCCAAGCCCGCCAGCGCAAACTTCCTCCCCTCTTCATGAACCTATTACCAACCTTCCTCTTATTCTCAACTCTCCTATTCAACCAGCAGCCCCACCTTCACCAACAACTTCATCACCACATCCCACTACCCTATCGCCGCAAGTTGATGACCCACACGCTATGAGTGAAGGCACATCTGCCCAACCCCAAAACAGTGCTGGTGAGACATCGCAGGCACAACCATCCTCCACCTCTTTGGCTGCTGAGCTAGCTGAAATGAGAACCCTCTTCGCCCAACAGCAAGAACTTGTCTCTCAGCAGCATCACTTCTTCAACCATCGATTTGAGGTAGCAGTGGAGTGCATTGATGAGATTCAACGCAGTACTGCAACTTCAAGGGAAGCACTCATCAATATCCAGCGTAGTATATAGGATCTTCCAACACCAGCGGTAGATAGCGGAGCGCAATCAAGAATACTTCAACTTTCTCACTGCCTATCTGCATGGTCCGATGGTGCCTCCAATCTAAGGCTGCCCTTTATTTTTTATGATTTCTCTGTTGCATCGCCTTAATACCCTCCATCAGATCCCACTGCTCTTCAACCTTAGTTTTTTTTCTATCTTTAATTTTAAGTTTTAATGCGGCCATTCTTTAATTGTATTCAATTCTTTTATTATTTTGTAACTTTACCAAATTCTTTGATTCTTGTACAGGCATGAGAAAATTTTGTTTGTAATGCGACCATTTGTAATCTATTCGCATACTTTGTTAATAGTCAATACAATCAAAGTACATAATTCACTCTACTCTTTGCCTGTGCCTCTATCTTTATCTTCCTTTGTTAATCGTTGCTATATTTGTACTCTTGTATTTTTACGATCTTCATTGCGTTGCTATGACGTATTATATGTTACACTTAGAAACATTTCCTATACTTAGTAAATTTTGACTAACACTTAGTTAACTCTTAGTTTAGCAGTACTTTACCTTTTATCTTTCAAAGTCCTGCTCAAACCTTCTTTCTGAAATTTTCTTCTAAGTGTTTGTCTAATCTATCCAAACAATGCAATAAGAACCTTGCTCATCTTTAAATTTGGGGGTGGGGAAGGTCTGAGCAGATGAACTCAGAAGTATGCAGTATTTCAGGAAATGCATCCATTTTCGTTTTCAAAAAGAAAAATATATGCAAAACTCCAATGTCAGCGCAAGGGAAAATTTCAAAACTGTTCCCAACCCGATAAGAGTTTAGTTGTGAAAGGAGCCTGCTCGTAGTTGGATGATCGTATGACACCCGTAGGAGCAAGCCAAAACGAAGGTGGGTTTCCAAGAACAACGTTGAATAAAAAAAAATGCAAGGGACAACTCCTCTGATTATCATGAGTTAAAGTTAGAACTGACACACTATCGTAGTTGGATTGAATAAAAAAAAACGAAGAGTGTAACCATGACCAACTATCTCTAAGTGAATAAATGACGCAAAGTTTTGCTCACCGCATATAAATACATCAAGTTGTTTTGATAACAAAGAGATAAACTTTCTATTTTGAAAACTCGAAAAGTGTCTTTGAGCCGAATTTTGTTACATAGAAGAATAAAGTAAGGCTTACTAAGAATTAGCAAAGATAGAAGGGAAGTGCGATGTCAGATAATGTGCCTAAGTGTAACATTCGGAGCGACAAATCATCGTAGAAATATAGGATAGGAATGGAGCATGATTGCCTTAAGTAGAAGATATGCTTGAGGACAAGCATATATCTAAATTTGGGTGTGTGATAACTTGTAGAAATACAAGTTATTTATGCCATCTTATCTAGATATTGTGACCAAAAGTTAGTAATTATGCGCCAATTGTATGAAAATTAACCTAGTATGACAATAATTATAAATGTTTGCAATTACACCCACTAACGCGAAAAAGATGGAGGACAATCCAAACTTTACTCTGTTTTGCAGGAGACCAAGTCACCGATTGCGCTCAAGGCCCATGAGAAACTACTCAATGCATCTCTGTCACATTGCGCCCATCGATCAACCATGAAGAGACGATTATCGATGTAACGGCACAACGCGACAGTCGGTCCAGAGCTACGGTTCGACCGCATGCGGTAATAAAAACAAACACCGCATGTGAACCCATGATTGAAAGATGCAACTGAGCAACGTGAGAGCGGAGGATTGAGACATGTGTACAACTAACGGTTGTGCAG
Source organism: Benincasa hispida (assembly GCF_027475165.1). NCBI lineage: Eukaryota > Viridiplantae > Streptophyta > Magnoliopsida > Cucurbitales > Cucurbitaceae > Benincasa > Benincasa hispida. The sequence goes on from NC_143486.1 coordinate 48,562,397, forward strand.
AATTGATGGTCTAATTACATAACAAAAGGAATAATATCCCTCCATCTGCAGAATTACCATAACCATCACGTGAGGACCACAAGGCCGGAGTCAAAGGATCTGCTCCTATAAATATCCTAGTGATTTCAGAGAAAAGTATGCTATTTGATACTGGGCTAAGTGCTATAAGATTTTAGAAGAGAAAAGGTTGAGCTGAGTGCTGAAGAGAAGAAATCCGGGAAGAGAACGAGATAAGGCTGAGAGGTGAATCTCAGATCCGACCTATCATATACCCGATCGAAGCTCTGTTCAGAGACCCCTGCTACCGGTGGAGCAAGCCTGAGAGGGAAGCTCTTCCTGCCATTGAAACCATTCGATTCGGCAAGCAAATCTCCATCGAATCTGTGCCAAGACATTAGCATCGAATTGTATCTGTTCTATCTCTCTTTCATTATATTCCATATTTTATTTATCTCTTCATTCATACATCATGTATCAAACACTTAGTAGAAATGTTAAATGTTTCGATAGATTTCGTTTACCATTTTCTGTCTATTTTCGTTCACCCATTAGTCACTTTCTTCATGATGTTTTCTTAATCCCTTGATGAGAAATATGAATCACTAAGAACTTAATATGTATTAAAGTTATAAAATACGTTTAGCTAAAGCATGCTAGACGACATCTTCACCTGTGAGAGCATAAGTGAAGATGTCATTCTAATCTATCGAGAGAAGGTTAGAAGATTGCGTTAACTAAAGCGAGTAGTACTTCTAGACATGGAAGCAACCTTGCGTTAATTACGTTAGACTCTGTTTCACCACAGACCACGGACATGTGGGAAACGCGGCCGATCACTGAGAGGTGTATGCTAAGAGAAGAGTGGAACAGTATTTGTACCTTCAATTCAATTAAGAACTTGCGTTGTTTGTAATACTTATCTTTCTCTTTCTAATCTGTTCACAGGACTTGTCGTCACACCCCACGTCTTTGCATAACCTTCACAGCCAACCTTAATCCTAGTATCTTGCACATAAAGCCTGTATCTTGTAACATCTAGCTTAGGTTTATTGTATTTTTATGTCTTATCACATCTTTACCGTTTTCCTTTATTTTACTGCAATTTACATACTGTACACACCTTTTATAAAGAATTAAAAAACCTGGTCGCATATACCATGAACATACCGCAATAACCGACACCACTTCCCCGTGTTCGACCTCGGATCACACCGAGAAACTTACGGTGGAATTACACTTAGTTCCATCGTAAGGAAACTTGTGACAACGCAGGGCATACTACCTGAGCAATCCCTAATTAATGCATAAATAGTAGTAGTATCGCATCATTGTGAGCATTTAATATCATACACATATCTCATCGCATTACAATAGACACTTCATTAATATACTGAACTGATTAACTCAGAACTTAACACATTTACATTCAGGATTTCATAGAACTATCTTACATGAATATTACAACTTAGCGAGCCCCATCTAGAATACTAGTCCCTCTCTGACAGACACATGTGTACTAAATAATATAGGTCTTCAATTAAGCTTCCTTCAACCTGACTCTTTAAGTGGCAGAGCATCAGCAGAAAAGTCTTTTGGGAACAAACCGCTACCTGAAAGGAAAACATTTGAAAACATGAGCTAGAAGCTCAATGAGTGACTAACATTTAAATCATAATTTTCATACAGAAATTTGATATTAAAACTAAAAGCTTTAACTGAAAACATAAACTTGTCAACTATTATTCATGTCATCATCAACATCATATAGCATTATTTTATGCTTTGCTGGACTATGCCTTAGTCTATCAGTCTAGAGTGGCCCTTTTGCTTACTCCTTATCATCCTTTACTGCATTACTACTTAACTAGGAAGGAACCCTTTTGTTCACCTCCTAAAAACATAAGTTGCATCCTTAGTTGAGAGAGAACCTTTACTCAATTCCTCAACGTTAATCCATAGCTAGTGTGGAGTGATCTCGACACTACCAGTAACAACTTTTCTTTCATTCGTGTGATTCTAGTTTAAGTACCATCATATCTTAGGTACTATTGCTCAGATACCTTCTCCGTGTACTTCGCTATTGAGCTGCTCGGATACCTTCTCCATGTCCTTCGGTATCGAGCTTATTCAAATTCTAAGACAAAGCTTCAATACCTTCTCCGTGTACTTCAATACTGAGATATTCAAACCTAAGACTGAGCTTCAGTACCTTCTCCGAGTACTTCAGTGCTGGGCTAATCAAATTCTAAGACTGAGCTTTAGTACCTTCTCCGTGTACTTCAGTACTAGGCTATTCAAATTCTAAGACTGAGCTTCAGTACCTTCTTCGTGTACTTCAGTACTGGGCTATTCAAATTCTAAGACTAAGCTTCAGTACCTTATTCGTGTACTTCAGTACTAGGCTATTCAAATTCTAAGACTGAGCTTCAGTAATTTCTCCGTGTACTTCAGTACTGAGCTACTCATACTCAACTTGCATATTCTTATCTCTTAATGACTTATTTGCCCAAAACATTCTATACTAACACATCCTCATGGTCATTGGAAAGCATAGCACAAATATAACATTAATGTGAGATGCGTTGCTTGGTAACTATTTGAGAATAGTTGTCATGAATAGCTTTCAGTAAACATGCATTGCTAAACATTCATAAGCATTAGCAATTTACTTAAAACATTTAAAGCATTTAGAGTCACTCACAGTCTTTGGCAATCCTCCTTATGTATATGCTCATTGTTCGCTTAACACTTAGCCAAATTCTTAGGTCTTAAATTGAATAGGCAGCAACTTCATTACCATGTGTCCATGCCTTGCGTTAGGCGTTCAAGCCTCCTATACGACCAAGCTTTCAGTTCACGCTTATTGCCTATCGCATGGCCCATCGCTTAGCAACCTTTGCGCCCATCATTTAGCTCATGCGCCTATTTTGTGGCATATCAACGCATGCCCCATGCGTTTGTCTGATTGCACCCATCGTTCAGCTCATGCGTCTGTCTTGTAGTACATCAACGCATGCTCCATGTGTTTGTCTGGTTGCGCCCATCATTCAGCTTATGTGCCTATCTTATGGCACATCAACACATTCTCCATGTGTTCGTCTGGTTGCGCCCATTGTTCAGTTGATGGGCCCGTCTTGTGGCACATCAATGCATGCTCCATGCGTTTGTCTGGTTGCGCCCATCGTTTAGCTTATGCGCCCGTCTTGTGGCACATCAATGCATGTTCCATGTGTTTGTCTGGTTGCACCTATAACTCAGCTTATGCGCCTGTCTTGTGGCACATCAACGCGTGCTCCATGCGTTCGTCTGGTTACGCCCATAACTCTAACGCAACCTTATGCCTAATACCTTGTATGCCTGCTTGCAGGATCTAATGCCCACATAACACTTGTGCTTACGACTTCAATATGCATTGCATGGTCTAATGCTTCTCAGCGGGTCCTTGCACCAATTCAACCTCCAACGCATGCGCTCAACATCATCATCAAGCCCTTAAAGCTGCTTGCTTATTCAACCCAAGCAGCTGCCTACTTGCTCAAGATTTTAGATTTAAATTTAAATTTTAATAACTAATTTTCCAGGCCTTTTCTCAAGAAATTTCCTTCTACAAACATTCTCTAAAATGTCTTAGCAAGCTTAACTTAAAATTTCAGCTTATAATTTCTCGTGGTTGAGCTGGAATTCTCAGATCATCAAGACTGGCCCAACATACCTGAGAATTCAACCTCCAGCCAGATTCTTCATACTCCAACTAGATTCCACTAGAATCTCCCTCAGGGTTTGAATCGCTCTGGAATTACTTCATTTGCTCGAGCGAATTTCTCCAAACCTCTGCTTGAAGTCGGGCTTCTCTTTTTAAACTAACAGCTTTATGTTCTCCTTTTAACACCAAGCTGCCACCTCATCCTTAAAGGATAATATCAAACCTGAGTATGAAAGCTAGCTTAGCTGATCAATCGCCAAGATGATCTTTCCCTCTTGGTTATTGACGCAAGGGTCAGCTCCCAGCCAACGTTTGCAACCACATGGCCGCATACCTTCTCAATGCATCACCCAATCTGGCTAACGAATAGCTCACTTAGAGGCTACTGCGTCCCTCCTTTGGTCACATACTTCTAAGCCAACACATGTCCTAGCCCATGCATAGCCATCTTATCATATCAACAATGTGTTAGGCCTTCCTCGTTTCATAGCATAACTTTAGCGTGCATCACATACTCCATCGTCTAGTGCCCAACGTCTATCGTCTTGCGCCTAATGTTTATCATCTAGCACCCAACGTCTATTGTCCAGCACCCAACGTCTATCGTCTAGCGTTCAACGTCTATCGTCTAGTGCTGATGCCAATTGTACAGTGCCAACGCCATGTTGCTTAACGCTATCGTCCAACGCATAGCGCTATCGCTTCGCGCGACCCTTTGTATCATCTAGCGCTGCACTTTACTGCACGATAGCCTACTAATGACGAGAAATGGGAAGTCAATTTTACTCGACAACCAACTTCCCTTGGACACGGTATGCGATGCATGTTCCTAAGGTATGCGTTGATAGTCATGCGTCGATGGTCATGCGTTAGAATGAAAAATGCTTTAACGAATGTATGTGATGGCCATGCGTCCTACCACAAGTTTTCTTGCATTCACGCCAAGTATAACATGAACGCAAGTTTCTCGGGTAATCCGAGGTCAAACACAGAGACTTGTAGTCATATGTTTGCGGTGATGTGCATGTGGCAGTTTGAATAAAAGAATGGAGGGGATATTGCTACGTCAATCCTACTCCTACTCCTATCCATCAGACAACGCAATGAGAATATGCATGAAAGGTAGAGATGTGACAAACCTTGACATGAAATAAATGTATGGGAAATAGATAAAATGTGGAGATGTTTTCATTGCAACCCTTAAGAGTGACCGTAGGGGCATCCCTAGTCAACGCAAACTAATGCGATCATGCAACACTCATACAATAGTAAACCACCTCTCGGTGCGAATGCTACGGCTTCTAATGCTAGAACAGATGCAATGTATGTGTAGAGGTGTCTTTAGGGCCTACACATAAGCCTCTAATTCTTTTCTATGGGATGATACACAAACAAGGCGACCACATATCATTATTCTTATTCCTATGGTGCATACGATGTAGTGTTGACAAACAAAACTTATCTATAAGTCCCTATCTCTTGCTTATGCCGATCTAATCTAATTCTCTCGAGTCTAGATTCTAACCTAGCTCTCTCGAGTCATTAGGTTCTTTCTTTAGACTCTCTCTCGAGTAACTCTAAAGGGGTGTTGGGCACAACATAAGACAAGACAAATGCATGAACTTGGTTGACGCAAGATTGTTACTATCCCTAGTGAACAATGCATACCTTGCTTAATGCGTCCAACCATTTACCCTCCCGGGCAGTTGATTGTTGCTGACTTCACTTATAGAAAAGTAATGCATTAGCCTATAGACAGTCGTTGCAGTAGCTTCACACTAAGCAAGTAAGGTTACTCACACACTCACACAACGCACACCTCTCGGTGGGTTGCTACATGCTTCATATTCCTAATCCACATAACTAAGTATGCAATACCGAAGTAATCTCACTAAGTGTTGCAGTGAAAGTAAAGATATTAAGCAAAGAAGTTGGAGATGGAGTTGAAGGAAACAGAGAAGTGCATTGAAAATAGATTGTATTAATTTCTTAATTCCAAAATGTCATACAATACAATGTAGGGAAAAGAAGGAAAAAGAAATGATCGACTGGAAGCAAATCTTTACTTCAAACGAATGTGCGTCAAGGCTGCCAGTGATGCCAGGGATTGGCGGAGGAGCTGACTCTCTCGAGATCTAGCTCTGGTCGAAGGCTCTGGTCGTCACTCGGACTGGATGAAAGAGGTGAAGAACTCTCAGCGTCTTCTCACGCATTTTGTCTAGATCACAAGGATCCGCCTCAGGCGAACCTCAGGCGAAAACCTTGGATAAAATGAATTTGAGCTCATCGACTTCTATTTATAGAGTTTGGATTGCCGACAACATTAATTGGATTGCTTTGAGTCTGACGTTTGGTGAGTTAGTCCTTTCTGAACCTCTGCCATCAACGGCGTGGTAGGTGAAATGTCAGCATCAGCTTTGGATTTTCTCGAGGTAGATGTATTGACACGTTCATTCCACCAACTTTGCGTTGATCCCATTAGAATGTGTTGTCGCGTAGCCGTAGTCATTCAATGGCCGCATTCACTTAACACCGTAACTCTACATGATGATCGAAATTGCTTGACGAGCGCAATTCCCATGCGATGGACGCATATTGCTAATTACCGCAACATCCATGTGTTGATCAATGTGTTTGCCTTACGATGGAGTGTTTCTCTGCATGCGGTCGTCTATGTGATGGTCCGGTTTCTGCGTTTGCGTTCATTTCCTGCATTGGCTACAAAAATAGAACATTGAAAGCATAATTAATGCAAAATAATGGGTTAGCTGAGATTCGACATGCTGATCGATAAAATCTCATATTCTTGTGAATTCCTATCATGATCGACGCATATTCCACTTAACAACCTTCATAATTCTAAGTAAAAGGTCTAAGATGACATGCATTTTTGCATGTCATCACACCCCCAAACTTAAAATCATGCTTGTCCTCAAGCATGCGTTATACTCAAGAAATTCTAACTCATCTTCATGCTTTCCTTTGCGATGACCAGCTTTTCAGAATATAATTTACACACACCTTTGACCATCATCGCAGAAGACGTCCCTGGAAAAATAAGAGTGTTGTCACCGCAAGGAGTCTTCCATGCAGGAGATGGTTCTCAACTGCTTGGGTCAAGTTTCCCTGACCATTGGAACTTCCGACAATTGTTGGGCACATGCGGCCGTCATGTGCTTAGAATTACCTTCAACTCTTTTGTGACTGATTATCCTTCTACCTTAGGGTCAACATTGGCTTTCAGCGCATCGCCTACACTTCAATATTGTTTGCAACTTGGTCGCACAAGCTGCAATACTCCCAAGATAAAAAGTTTGCTCGCAGAGACATAAAACTTAACAAACATTTAGCTACCAAGTCCCCGGCAACGGTGCCAAAAACTTGATGATGGGAAATGGGAAGTCAATTTTACTCGACAACCAACTTCCCTTGGACGCGGTATGCGATGCATGTTCCTAAGGTATGTGTTGATAGTCATGCGTCGATGGTCATGCGTTGGAATGAAAAATGCGTTAATGAATGTATGCGATGACCATGCGTCCTGCCACAAGTTTTCTTGCGTTCACGCCAAGTATAACATGAACGCAAGTTTCTCGGGTAATCCGAGGTCGAACACAGGGACTTATAGTTATATGTTTGTGGTGATGTGCATGCGGCCGTTTGAATAAAAGAATGGAGGGGATATTGCTAAGTTAATCCTACTCTTACTCCTATCTATCAGACAATGCAATGAGAATATGCATGAAAGATAGAGATGCGACAAACCTTGACATGAAATAAATGTATGGGAAATAGATAAAATGTGGAGATGTTTTCATTGCAACCCTTAAGAGTGACCGCAAGGGCAACCCTAGTCAACGCAAACTAATGCGATCATGCAACACTCATACAATAGTAAACAACCTCTTGGTACAAATGCTACAGCTTCTAATTCTAGAACGCATGCGATGTATGTGCAGAGGTGTCTATAGGGCCTACACATAAGCCTCTAATTCTTGTCTATGCGATGATACACAAACAAGGCGACCACATATTATTATTCCTATTCCTAAGGTGCATGTGATGCAGTGTTGACAAACAGAGCTTATCTCTAAGTCCTTATCTCTTGCTTATGCCGATCTAATCTCACTCTCTCGAGTCTAGATTCTAACTTAGCTCTCTCAAATCATTAGGTTATTTCTTTACACTCTCTCTCGAGTAGCTCTAAGGGGGTGTTGGGCACAACATAAAACAAGACAAGACAAATGCATGAACTTGGTTGACGCAAGATTGTTACTATCCCTAGTGAACAACGCATACCTTGCTTAATGTGTCCAACCACTTACCCTCCCGGGTAATTGATTGTTGTTGACTTCACTCATAGACAAGCAATGCGTTAGCCTATAAACAGGCATTGCAGCAGCTTCACACTAAGCAAGTAAGGTTACTCACACACTCGCACAATGCACTCCTCTCGGTGGGTTGCTACATGCTTCATATTCCTAATCCACATGATTAAGTATGTAGTACCCAAGTAATCCCACTAAGTGTTGCAGTGAAAGTAAAGATGCTAAGCAAAAAAGTTGGAGATGGAGTTGAAGGAAACAGAGAAGTGCATTGAAAACAAATTGTATTAATTTCTTATTTCCAAAATGTCATACAATACAATGTAGGGAAAAGAAAGGAAAAAGAAATGACTGGCTGGAAGCAAAGCTTTGCTTCTAGTGGATGTGCATCAAGGCTACTGGTGGTGCCATGGATGAGCGGAGGAGCTGATGTCTCTCGAGATCTAGCTCTGGTCGTCACTCGGACTAGATGAAGGAGGTGAAGAACTTTCAGCATCTTCTCACTCATTTTGTCTGGATCATAAGGATCCGCCTAGGCGAACCTCAGGCGAAAGCCTTTGATAAAATGAATTTGAGCTTATCGGCTTCTATTTATAGAGTTTGAATCACCGACAACATTAATTGGACTACTCTGAGTCTGACGTTCGGTGCTTACTCCTTTCTGAACCTCTGCCACCAACAGCGTGGTAGATGAAATGTCAGTATCAGCTTTAGATTTTCTCAAGGTAGATGCATTGATGCGTTCATTCCACCAACTTTGAATTGATCCCATTAGAATGCGTTGTCGCGTAGCCGTATTCACTTAACACTGCAACTCTACATGATGACCGCAATCGCTTGACGAGTGCAATTCCTATGCGATGGATGCATACGGTTAATTACTGCAACATCCATGCATTGATCGATGTGTTTGCCTTACGATGGAGTATTTCTCCGCATGTGGTCATCTATGCGATGGTTCGGTTTTCGCATTTGCATTCATTTCCTGCATTGGCTATAAAAATAGAACATTGAACGCATAATTAACACAAAATAATGGGTTAGTTGAGATTCAACATGTTGATCGATGCAAGCTCATATTTTTGTGAATTCCTATCATGATCGATGCATATTCCGCCTAACAACCATCATAATTCTAAGTAAAAGGCCTAAGATGACATGCATTTCTGCATGTCATCACCTACCGCATCGCTTAACTCCGCGCATTTGCTACATGATCACCTACTCATCGCGTGGCGCCGAAGGTTTGCTAGACGATCGCATACCTCATCGTATAGCGCAACTTATTTACTACACGATCGTCCAGTGCCCAAATACCCTCGTAAACCCCTTGGTTGCCGCAAGCCTTATCAACACATCATGCCTTTCAACTCATGCATTCATCCTTAGTACCAACGCATAGTTTATCCTTGCCTTCAACACTTAGCCTCTACAAGCCTTGGTTGCTACACATGCAACCTCATGCGTCCACACTTCTCCATCAATGCATGCCTACACTTTGCTTCCATACATAGCCAATTTTCACTTGTTATATTATCTAAAACTCTACCTTGACTAAGTATTTCTAACACTTAGAATTTTCTTCCTCCATCTTCCTACTTTCTTTACCTCCTTTCATAATTTTACTTATCACACTTGTTACTCACTTTTGTAGGAAAAATGGAGAACGGGGTTGACAACGTCAAACTTGAGCTTCTGTCCATTCACGCTCAAGGTGATCTCTCCTTTGTGCACATCAATGTGGGCACGGCCGGTTGATAAAAATGGTTGCCCCAAGATGATGGGCACATCTTTATCTGCTTCGTAGTCCAAGATGATGAAGTCTGCTGGCAATATAAATTTGTCGATTGTAACCAACATGTCCTTCACCTTCCCCTCCGGATGCACTAGAGATCTATCCGCCAATTGGAGAGTCATAGCCGTGGGCGCAAGTTGCCCCACTTTCAGCTGTTTGAAAATTGTCAGAGGCATCAAGTTGATGTTGGTGATAACTTGTAGAAATACAAGTTATTTATACTGCCTTATCTAGATATTGCGGCCAAAAGAGAATAGATATGCACCAATTGTATGAAAATTAGCTTAGAAATACAATAATTCTGAATTATCACAATTACACCCACTAACATCATTAAGATGGAAGAAAAGGAGATTTCTACTCTGTTTTGCAGGAAACCAAGTCACCGCTTGCGATTAAGGCTCAAGACAAACTGATCAACGCATCTCTGACACATTGCGCCCATCAATCAATAATGAAAAAGCGAATAACGCAATGCGACAGTCGATCCTAAGCTGACTTTCACCCGCATGCGGTAATAAAAACAACACTGCATGCGAACACTCGATCAAAAGATGCGGCTGAGCAATGAAAATGCGGAGGATTGTGCCACGTGTATGCCTAGGTTGCAGATTTGACGATCTGATTGCATAACAGAAGGAATAATATCCCTCCATCTTTGGAATTTCCATAACAACAAGTGGGGACCACAAGGCCGGAGTCAAAGATCTTCACCTATAAATACCCCATAGAATTCACAGAAAAAGAGGTCACTGGATACGGGGCTAATTGCTGCTATTATATTGAGAAAGAGGTTGAATTGAGTGTTAAACTGAAGAAATTCGGGAAGAAGAAGAGACAAGGCGAAGAGGTGAGTCTCAGTGTTAATCTGCCAGATCCCCGCCGCGGAGCTCTATACTCATATCCCTTCTACCGGTTGAGCAAGCCTGAGAGGGAAGCTCATCCGTTCACATGATCCATCCATTCCGACAAGAAAATCTCCATCCAAATCGGTGCCGAGACGTTGGCGCTTGTTTATATTTGTTTCTATCTCTTTTCATCATTGTATCTCATCTTTTTTTTCTCTTCATTCACACACCATGTATCAGACGCTAAATAGATATATTGAATGTCTCGATCATTTTCATTAACACTTCTCTGTCTATTTCTGTTCCTCCGTTTATCGTTTTCTTCATGAAGTGTTCTTAATCCCCGGGTAGTCAATATGAATTAAACGAGTACTTAATCTGTGTTAGAGAGATAATTGCATTTAGCTAAGGCATGCTAGACGGCATCTTCACCTGTGAGAGCATAAGTGAAGATGTCATTTTGATCTATCGAGAGAAGGTCAGAAGAATGCGTTAACTAGAGTGAGTAGTACTTCCAGGAATGGAAGCAACCTTGCGTTCATTAAGTTCGTCTCTGTTTCACAACAGACATGTGGGAACGCGGCTGATCACTGAAAGGTGTATGCTAAGGTAAAAACAGAATCGTACTTATGACTTTAACGCAATTAAGGAACTTGCGATGTTTATATTAGTTATCTTCCTCTTCCTGCTTCATACATAAAACTTGCCATCGCATCACATGATCTGTGTATAATCTTCATAGCTAGCCTTGCCCTCAATATTTTAGATCATGCCGCTTGTATTTTGTGCCATCTTAGCTTAGTTTTACTGCATTTTATTTTATTATCGCATTTTTACTGCTTTCCTTTACTTCATCGCAACTTCGTATACTTGTACACAAATATTTTTATTAAATTGAAAAAAACCTGGTCGCATGTATCATAAACATAATGCAATAACCTGAAACAGTCCCTGTGTTTGACCTCGGATCACACCGAGAACTTGCGGTGGAATTATACTTGGTTCCAACGCAAGGAAACTTGTGACAATGCACAGCATACTACAAGAGCATCCATTAATAACACACATTTGAGCTCTGCATTAAAGCCACCGTGCCGAACTTCCCAGTACCCCTCTTCTTTGTCACCATATCCTTTAGAAACTTCGCATATGCGGGCAAGTGGCGATACGAAGAATTTGTCTGTCTTTACAGATGGACTTGGACTGACTTTACTACCATCAAAGCTTATTAGATCAAACTATTGCATTTATTCGAGCGATCCACAACTGTAGTTTTGACATATTCATGAAGCGTTGGTATTGTTCCTGATGGAACACGAGACATACGCAGTAGAATTAGGATCTAATTATACTCTAATTGCTCTTAAATTAAAGGAAATAAGCATGCATCATGAAGGGAAAAACAATGAATTAAAAGTGTAGGATACTACCTTTAAAGCTCCCGAAAACTGCTTTTCCTCGTTGAATCTTAACCCGAACTCTTTCGGACCACCACTAGAGTTGACCTACTATCCTCTGGACTCACAACCGAGTTGTGGGATCTGGTGGATGAAGAAAATCGAGAGAGAAAAAAGAGATGGAAAATAAGATGGAATTTGGGTAGGTTTGGGTTTTTCTCTTTTTTTCAAAGTTGTGATTTTTCCAGCCCAAATATGAAAACCAATTTCCAAAATTGCAAAAACTCTTTTCATTCAAAATGAAAGCCCAATTTATAGAAAAATTCATACAACAATTGCATGAACTAAATGCATAAAAAACCCAACACCTATATTCCACTATCTTAGTGGGCTTAATGTCTCCACTATAAGCCAACACCTAGCCCACTATTTTGTTAGTGGAATTATGCAACAAAAGTTTTGATTTTCCCACTAACTATAGTCAAAGGGCAAAATAGTCATTTGGTCAAAGTCAAACTTTGACCAAAAAGTCAACATTTTGACTTTTTATGATTTTTTCCGTGTTGACTAATTTTGACCTCCCGAGCATGAATCCACATTCATTTTCTCGAAATTCAAATCAAATTTGAATATAAGGTCGATCAAAGTTTGATTTTTCAAAGTCAAAAGTCAACTCTTTGACTTTTTACATCTTTGACCATTTCCATCATTTCCGAGCTTTCGAATATGAACATTTTCATATTCTTGATATTTAAATCACATTTAAATATTAAAGCTGTATCTCTAAGCTGAAAAAGCCGACCACTATATCACATATACTTATCGGTTTCTCTCTTTCTACATAATTCGAACAATTCGAATTATTCTATCATACTGTTCTAAGTTTATTCCATATGAGCTAGTAGGGGAACCTAATGGACCTATAGATTATGGGCTCCAACGATCCGAGATTAGCTTGCTAAACTCTTTAGATGGAGCTAATCAACATTCGTTAACTAACGAGTCATTCCACTAAAGTCCCGTAGTTGCACTCCCCTCACTATAGATATATTTGTGTCCATTTGATATAAACATGATTAGTAAGTTAATCCTTCACAGGTTGTTCGTAATCTCGGCTGGGTCATAAAACCCGTTTTACCCCCAAGACTACATCTTGTTCCTTAAGTTCCACTGATCCTCTAATGAACAATTGGTTTAAGGTCCAACCTATAAACCGAATCCCTCTCGAGCCAACGAGAGGATGGGTAGAAGTGAATTCCGTCTTGCACCCTATGTTCCCAACTATCCACCCGATCTTACCCCTGAAATGGGAGGCTTATTGGGCCAGCGATATTGAGCTGCCCTCACCTATGCAGATCTAAGGATAATTCCGAGTAAATAGGAGTTCGTAGTTAGCTCAGGATTAAGATTAAGTTACCTAGGTCATCAATTAACGAAATAGTTAGTTTTATACATAAAACGGCATTTAGAACATAAAAAGTGACTATTTCATGGTTCAGTCTTATGTAAACTCTTTACATAGGATGCCCCCACTCACATATCTCTATATGAACGATTCAGGATCACATCGTTTGTACTAACTACAAAGTAGGCCGCATCCATAGTGTCCCCAGAATAAGGCACCCAACCTTATTCATATACTATAGACCATTTTGGCTATATATTTGAACTTGATTCACCTTTATGTCACTACATAAAGTTCAAACTACATTATATAGCCTCAGGACCTTAGTTTATTGGATTCAAGATTACAATTTCAATAACAAATTTATCGAAAAACAAAACAGAATATACTTATTAATTTAAAAACTACGAGTTTTAGGACAAAAAATCCAACAGTTCCTCCTCATTTTTCTACCTTCTGAGTCTCTGTGGGAAGGTGGCAATTGTACACTCACAGTCCCCCATTCTTTTGGTTCAAAGGTGGACGCAATCTCTGGCTCTATCGCTTCTTTTTCTGCTTCTTCTTTTGGAGTCACCGCAATCTCTGGTTCCAGCGCAATTGAAGCAGTCCTGCTCGGCTCATTCTTTTCCCTTACCACAGTCTTGCCACTCTGCAATTTCATGACTTGACATTACTCTTTACCCATACCCCCTTGGTTGCGTGGGAGTCCCGTTGAACTCGGCAGGGCCCCTTGAGATCTATTCTTGAGTTCGCTCGCAATCTGGCCCATCTGTAGTTCTAGGTTGCGGATAGACCTTGCTTGGTTTTGAAGCATAGTTTCATTTTTATCAATATATTGCTTCAACAAACTTTCCAAAGAGGAAGATTGTGACGCTTGCGAGCTGCTGGCTTCATTACTCGTTTGACCGTTACTTTGCAGGAAAAATCTGGGTGGCCCTTTTTTTTTGTGCCACTGATTGGAAATTTTGTTGCTGATTTTTCCCAAAGTTGGGGTGGTTTCTCCACCCAAGGTTGTACATGTTAGAAAACGGGTTATTCTGGATAAAGTAAATTGACTGTGGGTTTTGCAAGCATTCTTCCATTGTGTGTCCTTCACCATAAGTAGCACACCTTGCGATAGTCTAGTTGACTGCGTTCACTTGCCCACTATGCGTTGTTGGGCTGTTGATTGCGATTCCCTGTATCAAGTTCATCATCACAGTCATCTGACTCTAAAGTGATGCGATAGCACCATTGTTTGCGTCAGTATCCTTTATTCTCAATCTTTGATCGATCTCTCTCCAGTCCTCGTGATTTTTAGAGATGCGATCAAGGATGTTCTTGGCCTCATCATACGTTTTATCTAGCAGACCTTCAGCGGCTGCCGCATTGGCAGTGGTCTGCAAAGCAGGGTTTAATCCGTGAAATAAAATCTCAATTTGTAAGCAGTCTGGTAATCCGTTGTGCGGGCAGTCTCGTACCAGCCTCTTAAAGCTCGCCCAAGCATCGCTGAGCGATTCATCCATGTCCTATTCAAAATTGATTATTAATTTCCTTCTCCTGGCTATTGGATTTTATGTCCTCAAACTTGTAGTTTGTAAATTAATAAACATATTCTTTTTTGTTTTTCGATAAAACTGTTATTGAAATTGTAATCTTGAATCCAATAAACAAAGGTTCTGAGGCTATTTAATGTAGTTTGAACTTTATATAGTGACATAAATGTGGATCAAGCCAAAATGGTCTATAGTATATGAATGAGGTTGGGCGCCTTGTTTTGGAGACACCATGGATTTGGCCCACTTTGTAGTTAGTACAAACGATGTGATCTTGAATCGTTCATATAGATATATGTGAGTAGGGGCATCCTATGCAATGAGTTTGCATAAGACTGAACCATGAAATAGTCACTTGTTACGTTCTAAATGTCGTTTTTATGAATAAAACTGACTATTTCGATAATTGATGACGTAGGTAACTTAATCTTAATCCTGAGCATCTATGAACTCTTGTTCACTCGGAATTATCCTTAGATCTCTATAGGTGAGGGTAGCTCATTATCGCTGCCCAATAAGCCTCCCATTTCAGGGGTAAGATCGGGTGGATAGCTGGGAACATCGGGTGCAAGATGGAATTCACTCCTACCCGTTATAGGGATAGTAGATAGGTTGTTCCCTTTAGTACTAAATCCAGGTCTTGAACAAAGGGCTCCACCCTCTCCTTGGCCCGAGAGGGGTTTGGTTTATAAGTTGGACCTTAAACTAATTGTTCATTAGAGGATCAGTGGAACTTAAGGAACAAGATGTAGTCTTGGGGGTGAAACGGTTTTTATGACCCAGCCGAGATTATGAACAACATGTGAAGGATTAGCTTACTAATCATGGTTATATCAAATGGACACAAATATATCTATAGTGAGGGGAGTGCAACTACGGGACTATAGTGGAATGACCCGTTAGTTAACGAATGTTGATTAGCTTCGTTTAAAGAGTTTAGCCAACTAATCTCGGATCATTGAAGCCCATGATCTATAGGTCCATTAGGTTCTCCTACTAGCTCATATGGAATAAACTTAGAACAATATGATAGAATGATTCGAATTAGGTGAAGAGAGAGAAACCGACAAGTATATGTGATATAGTGGTCGAGTTTTCAGTTTAGAAATACGACTTTAATATTTAAATGTGATTTAAATATCAAGAATATGAATATGTTAATATTCGGAAGCTCGAAAATAATGGAAATGATCAAAGATGTAAAAAGTCAAAGAGTTGACTTTTGACTTTGAAAAGTCAAACTTTGACCGACCTTATATTCAAATGTGATTTGAATTTCGAGAAAATGAATGTGAATTCATGCTCGGGAGGTCAAAATTAGTCAACATGGAAAAAATCATAAAAAGTCAAAATGTTTTCTGTTTGGTCAAAGTTTGACTTTGACCAAATGACTATTTTGCCCTTTGACTAAAGTTAGTGGAAAAATCCAAACTTTTGTTGGATAATTCCACTAACAAAATAGTGGGCTCGGTGTTGGCTTATAGTGGAGACATTAAGCCCACTTAGAAAATGGATTCTAAGTGTTGGGTTTTTATAAAGTTTCAAGCATTTTTGCATGACCCTTTTCGGTAAATATGGGCTTTTGAATTTGGATTAAATTTTTTTGACAATTTTGCCAATTTTAGTTTTCAAAATTGAGCCAAAAAAATAAAAACCCAAACCCAAATTCATTCTTATTTTCCATCTCTTTCTCTCTCTCGATTTTCTTCATTCATCGGGTCCCACAACCCGGTTCTGAGTCCAGAAGATGGTAGGTCAACTCTAGTGGTGGTCCGGAAGAGTTCGGGTCGAGATTTAGTGAGGAAAAGTGGTTTTCGGGAGCTTTAAAAGTAATTATTAATTTACTGTTTTTTTCCTTCAATTACATGTTTTTTTCCTTTAAATTAAAAGTAATTAGAGTGTAATTAGGTCATTTTTCCACTGCGTATGTCTCGTGTTCCATCATGTGGTATTAGAGCATGCTTTAATTACGCTCAATTGCTTTTGGTGGGTGTTTTTTTTCTTTCTATTCAAAGGTTGAATGAAATATTGATTAAAGTGTATTTATTATGATTTTGGCATTGTTTTTCTTTAAATTTCTTGTGAAAATTTGTAATTGCTCACATGTTTATGAGCATTAATGTGTGAAAAAGAGTCTGTAAATTTGCTGGAGTCATTAGAGTTGAAATTAGGTTGTAATTTCTTGATTCCGGACAGAGGACGACAACAAAATTGAAGGATTTTTGGCTCACATACACGATTTTGGCCACAGACTCGACCTGTGAGCAGAGATCCGACCCGGTTCAGAGAAGCCCCGCGCGCGCCAGCTGTCGATGAAATGCTCTGGCCCGTTCCATAACCCGACCCGGTTTACCGCTCGCTTCGCTTCGCGCACCCGACAATTTTCGTTCGGCCCGTTTCGCGCTTCGACCCGCTTCGAAGTAGCCTCGCGCGCCTCCCGCCTCCACGACCCGCGCATTCCGTCGACCCGCCCCGCCCCGCGCCTCCGTTGACTAGTCAGTCCAGACGGTCTGGACTAGTCCGTTTGACCTAGTTGAGCCAGTTTGACTGGTTCAACTTGGTTTTTGGTGTTTTTGGGCCAGTTCAAGTGAATTCTGAGCGGTTCTAGGTGGTTCAAAGTGTTTGAAGCCGGTTCCGGGAAGTTGGTTGCTGGTTTTTGTGTAATAAATTAGTTATTTGTTTGTTTTTCATGCCAAAATCGGTCCACTTTAGTATTGTTTACCTATAATGCAAGTGATGTATAATGTTGTTTGATTATGTATGCATATAGTATGCCATATAGTTTTAAAACCCCACCATAGGAAAAGCATGTGACATGCATTTGTTATATCTTATAAGTGTTATAAAATATATACTATGCATACTTAGTTTTAATATAAGTGTTATATTAAAGCATCTTTGATTGAAGGAAGCATGTTATAGATGAATGCTCTAGGGTTATAATTGTTATAATTTATTTTATAATTGTTATAAAATAACCTAGACTTCTAAAATCTATAACAAAGATAAGATGCATGCTCATTTAGGGTTAACCATCGAGCAATCCCAATTTGCATAGAAAATAGGTCGATATCTTGTAAAATCAAAGTTACAAGAAAAATCATTCGGCAAGATCTTGGCAAAAAGTCAGATAAGATGACTAAGGTTGAAGGTTTTTAAGTTGACGGTTCACGGAACACCTACTACCTAGAGATTGAGTCGGCGTCTAAGTTAGGTTAAACCGGTTTTATAAGCATGCGTGAGCGGTGTGAGGTAATAAAATTTGTTTATCACCTAGACATCGTAGGTTAAAATTCAAGTATAAAAGTTATACTCGGATGAATCACCTAGACTTAGGATATGTTTAATTAGCCGAAATGTATCGCTAAGTATTTTATACCCTAACTGTCTAGAACACTTCAACTGGAGAAGATTAATGTACTTTTAGCTCTAGCGTCCCTAAGAGTTTACACTGTAAGATTCATGCTTGGCTTTGGACCGTCCTAGGAGCGGACTCCATTCGGAATGTGTTTGCATGAGTCAATACCAAGGTGAATAGAGGAATTTGTTCATAGTAAGTGGGAGAAGGAAGTGTGTCAACACATCCTACGGTCTCTTCCATTAGGTCGCACCGTGAGATTCCTATAATGTGCCTGCATGTCTACCCTGGAGCGACCTTACCAATCGGAGGGCTATATTATAGGATTCGGAACTCCGCGAACTCTAGAAATTCATAGGGTCTCTTAGGTCCGTTTTCATTTTGTTTTTCCAACTTCTAGAGCATAATGATTCCGATCTTTGAGGTCTGAAAATGGAGGGTCACACTTACGAGAATTACTAAGTGTTAGTAAATTCTTGACCAAAGTAGCGATAACTGAGTTACTATAGGAATAAGAGTTATTCTGGTGATAGTATCTAGTCAAGATAATCTTGGTTCAAAAGAGGAATAATCAACTACCCTTCGGTGGAGGTTACTCTAAACTTTTGAAATATCGTTGCAAAATATAATAATGAAGGGTACATTATTAGTTTTTTTTTTTGCTAAACTTGATTGGATTTAAAAGATGTTTTTACTAAAAAGGATATGTTTTTCTTTCAGCATGACTAGCTCTTTAGTTCAACTATTACCTTCTAAAAAACTTAACGGTGATAACTACTCAACATGGAAAACAAATCTGAATTCAACACTAGTAATAGATGACCTGAGATTTGTCTTAACTGAGGAATGTCCTCAGGCCCATGCCTCGAAAGAAGTACAAGTTAAATATGATTTACTAGTTACTGAAACATGTTTAGTGGAGTATGATACCTCAACCTGGATATTGGATTCAGGAGCCACTAATCATATTTGCTTCTTTTTTCAGGAAACTAGTTCCTGGAAAAAGCTTGAAGAAGGCGAGATCACCCTCAAGGTTGGAACAGGAAAGGTTGTCTTGGCCGAAGCAGTGGGAGACTTGAAGTTATTTTTCACGATAGATATATCATACTTAAAGATGTTTTGTATGCTCCTAAAATGAGACGAAATTTAATATCTATCACATGTATATTGGAACAAATATATAAAATATCTCTTGAAGTTAATGAAGTGTTCATTTTCAGAAAAGGTATTCAAATTTGTTCTGCTATACTTGAAAACAACTTATATAAGTTAAGACCAACTAAAGCAAAATTTGTCTTAAATACTGAGATGTTTAAAATAGTTAAAACTCAGAATAAAAGACAAAAAGTTTCTTCTAATGCTTATCTATGGCACTTAAGACTTGGCCATATAAATCTCAAAAGGATTGAGAGATTGGTTAAGAATGGACCCCTAAATTAGTTAGAAGACAATTCTTTACCTCCATATGAGTCTTGTCTTGAGGGAAAATGACTAAGTGATCTTTTACTGGAAAAGGTCTTAGAGCCACAATACCCTTAGAGCTCGTACATTCGGACCTCTGTGGACCGATGAATGTCAAAGCTCGAGGTGGGTATGAATATTTCATCAATTTTATTGATGATTATTCAAGGTATGGTCATATTTACCTAATGCATCACAAATCTGATTCTTTTGAAAAGTTCAAAGACTATAAGGCTGAGGTTGAGAACCAGTTAGGTAAAACAATTAAGACACTACAATCAGATCGAGGTGGGGAGTACATGGACTTAAGATTCTAGGACTATATGATAGAACACGGAATCAAGTCACAACTCTCTGCACCTAATATGCCTCAGTAGAACGGTGTATCTGAAAGAAGAAACAGAACCTTGTTAGACATGGTTCGCTCAATGATGAGCTTTGCTGAGTTACCTGATTCCTTTTGGGGACATGCATTAGAGACTGCTGTCTATATTTTGAATAAAGTTCCCTCTAAAAGTGTTTCAGAAACAACTTATGAGCTATGGAAAGGGCGTAAAGGCAGTTTACGTCACTTTAGGATTTGGGGATGCCCAACACACGTGTTGGTGCAAAATCCTAAAAAATTGGAACGTCGTTCAAAACTATGCCTATTTGTAGGTTATCCAAAAGAAACAAAAGGTGGTCTATTTTACGATCCTCAAGAGAATAAGGTATTTGTATCAACAAATTCCACATTCTTAGAGGAAGACC
This sequence comes from Benincasa hispida, assembly GCF_027475165.1. NCBI lineage: Eukaryota > Viridiplantae > Streptophyta > Magnoliopsida > Cucurbitales > Cucurbitaceae > Benincasa > Benincasa hispida. Next base: position 48,582,974 of record NC_143486.1, read on the forward strand.
ACATAAGAAGTCATCAACCTCACAGTAGACTAGTATTGAATGAAATTTCCAAAGACGCTACAGATAGAACTAGTTCATCTACTAAAGTAGTAGATAAAACTAGTACATCTAGTCAGTCACATCCTTCTCAAGAGTTGAGAATGCCTGGACGTAGTAGGAGGGTTGTTCATCAGCCTGAACATTACTTGGGTTTAACAGAAACACAAGTCGTCATACCTGATGATGGCATAGAGGATCCATCGACCTATAAACAGGCGATAAAAGATGTGGACCGTGATTAGTGATTCAAAGCCATGGACCTCGAAATGGAGTCTATGTACTTTAATTCTGTCTGGAAACTTGTAGATCAACCAAATGATGTAAAATCAATTGGTTGTAAGTGGATTTACAAGAGAAAATGAGACCAAGCCGATAAAGTACAGACTTTTAAGGCTCGACTTATGGCAAAGGGTTATACCTAGAGAGAGGGAGTGAACTATGAAGAAACTCTCTCTTCCGTTGCCATGCTTAAGTCGATTACAATACTCTTATTCATTGCCACCTTTTATGACTATGAAATTTGGCAGATGGATGTCAAGACAGCCTTTCTAAACGGAGATCTTGAGGAGAGTATCTATATGGCTCAACTAAAGGGGTTTATTGCACAGGGTCAAGAATAAAATGTTTGTAAGCTTAAAAAATCCATTTATGGGTAGAAACAAGCTTCTAGATATTGGAATATAAGATTTGATACTACGATCCAATCTTATGGCTTTGAACAGAATGTTGACGAGCCTTGGGTTTATAAGAAGATCGTCAATTCTACTATAGCGTTAACGATATTCTGCTCATTGGGAATGAAGTAGGTTACCTAACTGACATCGAGAAATGACTAGTAACGCAGAGTGGTCACGCCCAAGCTGACACGAAGTCGAGCATGGATCTCATGTTGTGAACATACAGGGACATAGGAGCAAAAACTTGATATAAATATCTCGTTTTGTATTTTTCCTCCACTAAAGTGTCCTATCGTATTTTAGGGTTATTTAACTTAGATAAATCCTACTAAGTTAATCTATCTAAGCCTATGCCTATTATAACTCTTATAAAAGGGGATTCACACTATTTTCTAGGTGAATTAAACCTTTTTAATTAACCTAGTGACATTTCATGCTAACATTAAACTATGATTAATTCAACTCAAGTTTTAGATCAATTCCCAAGTATGAGATGTTCCGTAAACCGTCAACTTAAATACCTCCAGCCTAGATACAACCGAACCGGTAGAGTTCCCTTATAATTATAGTAATATTTTTCTACTAAGTTTATTAAAACTATGTAAACCTAAGCAAGAAATAATTCTAATCCTGTTAGAATTAAAATGATCATAGGTCTAATTAATTTTAAATAAATTAAAATTAATCAATTTATCCTATGATCCTATATTTGCATGTGATAACAAGCAGAAATGCACGTTATCATAGTGCTAAGTTATTAAACAATGTTGGATTGTGTTGATGAAAAATGATAAATTGCGTCCACTAAGCATAAAATCTATAATATTGCGGTCGCGTGCGTCAGCGCATTGGAATTATTGCTTTTTGTATTTTTGTGTAGAATATGCGTTAACGCATTGTAGAGATTTCGATCATAGGAATTTATCGGTCGAGCGCAACTTCACCGCAAGACTTTGTGTTGATCACGCTTGCAAATATTCACCCAAGAAGAATCACCGCAACATGGTGGGCGCATTCAGACGAAAGGACAATTAAGATCGATGGGACAGAAAGCTGACAGCAGTCGGATCCAAATTAAGTTGACAGTCGATAACGGTCACAAAGTACATCCAGCTTTATCGGTGGCAATTATCCGACGCATCAGTCAGGAATTAAAGTTGTCCCATCTGTACAACCAGGAGAGAGAAGCCACCTTTCACCTTTGATGCTCTATAAATACCAAGTACATTCTTTAGAGAAGGGGTTAAGCAGCCGATTACTTCATCACCTTACAAGTTCACACCTCTATTCATAGTTCTCTTTTCCATTTCACACCGGAGCTAATGAAGAGTGGTGATGTCGAAGATCGTCCAAGGTAACTCAAGAAAGGACCTTGGGGCGTGAGAGTAGAGAGCGGGTTGACTCTTGCGAAAATGAGAATATCTTTAGAGCACGAGTAGACAGTGTAACTCCTGGTGGCAAGAAATTGTTCCAGACTTTTTACTATACTTGCATTATTATTCTGTACTTCATCTTTTATCTATTCAATGGAAGTTATATTTCTACATCTGCTCACTCTCTTAATACACATGAGTAGCTAAACTAGTTGAATGAGTTGAGAAGAACTAAACTAACATGATCTAGGAAGTTCATTGCTTGCGATTGTCTTGTTTTATGCTGTGCGAAACATCCCTTTAGAGTTGCTCGAGAGAGAATCTAAAGAAAGAACCTAATGTCTCGAGAGAGTTAGGTTAGAATCTGACTTGAAAGAGCAATATTAGGCCTACATAAACAAGAAATAGGGACTTAGAGGTAAGCTCTGTTAGGTAAGCTCTGTTTGTCAACTTGCATCGCATGCATCCTAGGAACAAGAATGATATTATGCGGTCGCATATTTGTGTGAATGTCATGTTGTCATCGCATAAATAGAAATAGAGGTTTATGTATAAACCCTATAGACTTATCGCATATTTATCGCATGCGTTCTAGCCTTAGAAGCCGTGGCATTCAAACAGAGAGGTGGTTTACTATTGTATGCATGTTGCATGATCACAAGGCATGAACGCAACCTACAGAGTGTTAGCCGAAACCCTTCTCAACTCGTTCACCGCATATTCATCGTATTTCCCATTGCCAACTTTTTTCGAACTCTGCCACATTTATTATTATTTTCATTAATGCAACAACATACCAACCACCTTATTTATTTTACCAGTTACCGCAAAGTTTTCATAAGAAAATTATCAACGCAAACTATTTTCACAAGTCCCTGTGATCGACCCTAGACTTACCAGGAAATTCAAAGGAATTTACACTTGGATTCTGCTGGGAAACTTGAGTGCACAACGTAATTCCACCAACGCATATCATCCATTCCCACATTTAATAAAATAACGCATCAACATGCAATTTCTGATTATAGCTTGACGATTTCTAATCATTAATTTTAAAAATATTTTCAAATTTTAATGATTAGCCCTATAAACATATTCTCTATGGTTTAATTTAATTAACAATCATATTCTATTTAATTAAGCATATTCTACACATTGCATAAAATATAACTGCTTATATTTAACCTATGAAACTACATGCTTCATGCTTTTTTAATTTCATCAAATTAATGAAACAACTATATTAAATAAATCATGAAATTAAATAATCATGCATTATCCCGTACATTATAACTATTATAATATATAAAAATGCATGAGCATGCTTAACCTAAGGTGAGATTATATCTAAAGGACATTCATAAAGCATTTAAATATCATTCTGGTTAATTGGCCCCTATGATAAAATTAAAGAATAAAATTACATTAATTTTATAAATTTTATCATAAAAAGACTTAACGGCTCCAGAACCGGACCAAAACTACTTAAACCAGGCCGGGCCGACTGCTAAACTAGGGCTGACATCAACATCTTCTAAAACACAGGTCGTTACATGAATGAATCATATAAAAAAATTGTAAATTCTAAAGCTAATTAACCAAATTAGTTCACAGCAAAACCCAATATTCATAATGCAAATCTCATCTCAAATAAAAAACAAATTTTAATTCGTTAATTAAAATTTTGAGATGGCTTTGATACCAATTGCTTAGATGAAATCCCAAGTGCACCAAAAAAAATTTTAGACCATTTTCAAATTTTAATAACAATTTTAAGAGATCTCATCCAAAAGAGTTTTTTTAAATAAATTATTTCAATTAACGTTATTGCATCAACTTAGAATGTTGGACAACAAAAATTTAATTTTACGATTTTGGATAGATTGTATGTGAAAAATAGTTGATTCACTTTTTTTTTTCCTTCAAAAAGTATGGATGACTATTTGTTTATATTGTATTTAATGAGGGAGAGCATAAATGTAATTTTAGTTTAAAGTTTGTTTATGCTAACATCGCTTTCATAATTAAGGAGTAAAAAATATATTTTTTTTCAAATGGGCTCTTTTTAGAAAAACATATAACATTTGGGGCTTTTTTTTCCCAATAACCCAAATAAGGCATGAAACATAAAATAAATTGAAAAATACTTGGATATTTGTTGGGTTGTCCTTATCTTTGTACTACCCACTAATTGTCCAATTAAAAAGTGTCACGTGGCAAGAAATTTTACTTGTTTTTTTAAACAAAAATGATTTGTTATTCTTTGTTATGTAATAAATAAAGGATTACATAAAAATAGATACAATTTAGGCTGCATCTAATCAATGTTCAAATAAATTTATTCTTACAAACTTATGATGATATTAATTGAAGTTGAAATATTTTAAAATAACTTCTTTTAGTTCAACGACATGTGTGTAGGTAAAGGAACTTAGATTACATACCTCTTAATCGAGTATATAGGTATTAGACTTGATATATGTTCAAATTGAGATATAATATAAACAAGTAAAAGATTTTAATTGTGCTATCACTGCAAGAATTTTGGGCTTTAATGTCGGTTGGAAAAAGTGAAACCGGATGTATAATGTCGGTTTTATTTTTTTTAAAAAAAAAACAAATATTTAATGTCGGTTTTAAACCGACATTGTAGGTATACATTTAATGTCGGTTTAAAATCGACATTAAAGATCCGGTTTTCTTTTTTTTCCTTAAAAAAAAAAAAAAAAAAACTCATTCCCCCCCTATTTTTTTTCATTTCCCGCTTCTATCCCTTTTCTAAACCCTATTTTTTCCATCATCCACCTCCTCCCCAGTCCCCCCTATTTTTATTTCTTACGAAAATGATATTAGGTTATATTTTGTTTCTCTCCTTTCTCTCTCAAATTTCAGACAAACCTTCTTAGACGGCGAAGAGAACTGAAACCGAAAGCTATCAAAAATGGCGACCAAAAATGCCAAAAAAGCCAATCTCTTGGATCATCACTCCCTCAAACACCTACTCGATGAATCTGTTTCTGAGGTAGAGAAGTAAGAGATATGTGGAACCAACGAGAAATGGCAGAACCCATAGATAGGTCGGCAATGCCAGTCCATGTAGTACCGATTTGAAATCGATTTTGCATCTTTTCGTACTCCCGATGCCATTGATAAACAAGCAGCGAGAGTCATAGTCGATGCTTTGAGAAGATTCCAACGATGATTGAAAAAATAAATTGAAGAAAGAACAGAGAAATCAGTAGAGATATGAAGGATTTGAATCTGTTTCTGAGGTAATTCAATCTGCAATTTCATTCCCCCCTTTTTAGATCTTTTTCGCGTCAATTTTAATCTAGGTTTGAGCTTTTTCCTTGCAGATTGTCACTAGCCGTAATGAAGGATTTAAATATGAAGGATTTGAATCTGTTTCTGAGATAATGCTATTTGGCTACATTTTAGTGTTTCTGAATATAAACCAACTAAAAAAACCACAAAGTTCTAAGAGTTTTGGTAATACGATACATTTTTTGTTTCGTCATCCATCTGTACTTCTTAGGGGAAAGAGGAATACTAGAGCATTAGAGATTTGGAGAAAGACTTTATTGATATTTGATTCGTTGTTAGTTCATGTCTCTCTGAAAAGTGTCAAGCTGAAGAAAAAGAAGAAACACAAGAGAACAGAAAGGCCTAGGTTGGTAATTCTTTTGACATTTTTTCCCAGCACCATTTGTTACATAAGTGTGCCATATGCAGATATTCCAATCCTGCAGATGGTAGCAAAACTACATGGAATATTGAGACCATTTCTACTTCGGAGAATGAAATCTGATGTCGAGCTAATGCTCCCTCGAAAGAAAGAAATCATAATATATTGGTTATGATTGAAGGTAGCACTGTTTTTAATCTAATTATTATAGATAGATTCTATAACCTGTGCATCAACTTTTCTTGTTTTCATAAATATTATTTATATATTTAGATATATATCTCTGCCCAAATCTCTCCCCTCTCGCCCAAATCCCTCTCTCTCTCGCTCATAAAGGCCAAATTCCTCCCCTCTCGGCTCTCGCACAAATCCCTCCCCTCTCGCCCAAATCCCTCGCTCTCGCTCATAAAGTCCATCCGTTCTCGCTCTCACTCGTCCCTTCACTCTCGCTACTCTCGCTCTTGCTCATACCTCCACTCTCGCTACTCTCGCTCTCACTCATACCTCCACTCTCGCTCTCGTACATAAAGTCTCCTCTTGCTCGCCCCGCCCCGGCCCCGTTGCCAACCTTAGAGGAAACTAATCCTATTAAATCTGGCGCATTGAGTAAGTGTTGTCTTTTTCTTTTTTTTTTTCTTTTTTCCTTTTGACTTTGTAAATTGGTGGTTTTTTCCCTTTAATTTCTTGGATTATATTCTTATCATCATGCGTTTGATAATTTATTTCGTGTCTTCCAATTGGATTTTCTCTCTGTTGGAGGGAAGGGGACAAGGATATGTGGATTAATTAGTATTCCTGTGGTGAACTGTTAATATCACCATCACTTGTCAAAATTGCTTTCTTGACTTACTTTCCAATGGTTTACACAAGATGTTTTAATTCATAAGTCTTGTCAAATTTCATGGCTGAAAATACAGTTAGCTACGTGTCGTGGTTGTTTGTTCCACAATAGTCCATGTGTTCTCAATTTGAATCATACCTTTTTGAGTTAATCCTACTGGTGGCTGCTTTATGTTTATTGTGTGGTGGTTTTATATTTGGTGATTGATCCTTGTTAACAAAAATTATTGGTACAAGAAGTTCACTTTGGAAAATTGATAGTCTTCGACACCATTATTGTCCTCCTGTTTCAAGATATGCAGTTTAATATTGATCCAGAAACTTCTGTTGCTTTGGATTTCATACTGAAAACTAATCCTTATGTTCTTGTAGGTTAGTTTTATGCCTAGTATCCCCGTACAATCAAGTGTGTGAAGTGTTCAAGAGAGAGCTTGGCATGACACCGGATAAGGTATATTTACTTGGCTAAACCTGTTTCATATAATCAGATTATGCATTCATTCCGTTGAATGGAGATTACTTTTGCAATCTGACAGAAGCTGATTATCTTGATTGTGTTACTGTTACATATGAGTTGGCACTTCTGTTTTCTGTATTCTGATCACATTATAGCACGTTTCAATGTGCGTGACAGATTGAAGTTTCATTACATTTGGCCTTTCATATGATTATATAAATGTGGCTATGGTTATAATATTAATTTTCTCCTTGGATCAAAGTCTTCCTAAGGTTAAATTCTTAATTTCAGGCACATTACTTATTAAGTTGAAGTTAAATTCTAAATCTTTCCAATTCTTCTGTAGTTGCTGGATGAGCTAAAGAAGAAGAATCCTGATAATGAAGTCCATCTCAACAACGTATATTACATCTCTTAATCTCTCAAACCCTCCCAAATTTGTAGATAAATAAAATTGTGTTGCCCTTACACGGAAGATTCTGTTGCCCTTGTAAAATCATAATCTTTGTATTACTTGTAATTTGTGTTTTCAAGGCTTGAATTATTGTACGCCTTTTAAATTATAATTCTATAGCAGAATTTGTGGATTAAATGTAATAGATTTACAATCCATACATGAATAATGTCATAGCCATAGTGTTCGATGATGATGTGTCATGTTATACTTTTTTTACCGAAAAAATGGATTTGGCAAGGGAACTTTAAAAAACAGATAATAATTGATAAAACGGACAGATTCGGACTTTAATGTCGGTTAAGAATCCAAAAAAAAAAAAGGCTTTAATGTCAGTTGCAACCGACAAGCTTTAATCACTAAAGACCTTTAATGTCGGTTGCAACCGACATTGAAGGTTGTGTTATTGGTGTTATTGAAGCCCTTTAATATCGGTTTAAAACCGACATTAAAGGCAATCGATATTAAAGGGCTTTAATAACACTATCTTTAATGTCGGTTGTCAACCGACATTAAAACCCTTTATTGTCGGTTTAAAACCGACATTAAAGCCCAAATTTCTTCTAGTGTATTCAAAATTGTTATTACGTGGAGGATACAAATTATGGAAAAATATGCATTACATAATACAATATATAACATCGAAAAAGAGATTTGAAAAAGTAGGTCAAATTGGTTGAATCCCCACCCATGTTGTAAAAAAAAAAAAAAAAAAAAAAAAAAAAAAAAAAAAAAAAAAAAAAAAAAAAAAAAAAGCTGAAATATCATTTCAATCGCTCTTTCAAATGTTAAAATTTAGTCCTCATATTTTTAAAATTAGTTAAATAATAACAATAATTTTCATAGAAAATACAATATGTGAATATGTTTCCAAAGTTTATTGTGAAAATGCTAATAGATAATTAAATAATTTTGAAAAAAAAAAAAACAAACAATAGCTAATCATAAGGACGTACTAAATTTAAAATTTATTGAAAATATAAGGACTAAGATACAACAAATCTCAAAATATAGAAGCCAAACTATTATTTAAAATAATAAATAGATAAATAAATAAATAAAAGTATTATGAGTCCGTGTCTCATTGTATGTAGGGTTGGTAAAAAAACTCGACGGGGCGGGGATTCCTCGGTTTGACCGGGGATGGGGTCAAACCGGAGAATTTAATCGGGGCCCCGTCTGGGGACGGGGACCCTATCCCCGCCCTGACCTCGACCCCGATTAATCCCCGACCCCGAATTTTTATATATAAAATATATTTTTATAAAAATATATATATTTAGAAATTTTATAAACTTATATATAAAAATACCCAAAAATATAAAAGCCCAAAAACCCAAAAGCCCAAAACTCAACAGCCCGAATCCCTAAATCCCTAAAATTATTACTTCTACTAAAAATTGAAAAGAAAAAATAAAATTCCCTAAATCCCATCCCTCCCCCCCTCAGTGTCTCGGTGTCTCTACACCACCTACTACCTCAGTGTCTCTACAGTCTACACCACCTACTGCCTCAGCATTCAGTATCCTCTATCGTGCTGACCCTCTCGCTCTCTGCCTACCGGTGTTGGCTGTCGAGTCGCCGACCCTCTGGCCTCTCGCTCTCTACATCCATCCTCAGTCCCCTCTCACCCAAATACCTCCCCTCTCGCAGTCGCAGTCTAGCCCAAATCCCTCCCCTCTCACCCAAATCGAATCCCCTCTTGCTCTCGCTCATAACCTCATCCCTCCCCTCTCGCTCATCCCACTCCACTCCATAAAACAGGCCCTCTCCACTCCATCCTTCGTTGAAGTCTGCCTCAGTTGAGAAGTCCGTCCGGCGACGTTTCAGGTGAAGATCTAACTTCTGTGTTTGGTCGTTTGATAATGAGTCTTTGTTTTTTATACCTATTTGATTTTTTTGAGAAATATGTTTGTGTATGTTTGATATTTGAATGTTTTGAATTTTAGGCCTGAATATATTTGGAAAATATGTTTGTTTATGTTTGAAATGTGAATGCTGTTTTATGATAGGTTGAAAATTTAAATTAAATTTTTGGTAGTTTGAAAACAATGTCGTCATCACCTTCTACAAATAAAGATTCTTCACATCCAATTCCAAGTCCAATCCCAGATCCAACCCCAGATTCAACCCCAAATTCAACCCCAAATTTAACTCCATGCTCATCGAATGATGATAATTTGAATGTTGATAATTGTGTTGTTCTTGATGAGGATATTGAGAAGGGATCTTTAAAGAGGAGATTGACATCGGTTGTTTGGAACCATTTTAAGAAAAAAAAAATAGATGGAGTAGACAAGGTGATTTGTAATTACTGCAAACGAAAATTAGGGGGTGAAAGTAAAAATAGAACCAAACATTTGCATGATCATATTAAGATATGCCCATATAAAGGACAAAAGGACATACGACAATCCCTATTGAATCCTAATAGAGAGAAGAACAATACATTGAGTTTATATAACTTCGATCAGGAAGCTACAAAAAAAGCATTAGCTAGGATGATAATAAGACATAAATATCCTCTCTCAATAGTTGAGCATGAAGGTTTTAGGAAATTTTGTAATGTCATCCAACCATTATTTAAGATGATGTCAAGAAACACAATAAAGAAGGAGATTTTGAAAATTTATGAGACTGAAAAGTTGAAAGCCATGGCATTGTTGAATGAGATTAAATGAAAGATTGCTCTGACAACGGACATATGGACTTCCAACCACCAAACAAAAGGTTATATGGCCATCACTGCTCATTTTGTTGATGATAGTTGGGTTTTGCAAAACAAAATAATCAGGTTTATATATGTTCCTTCTCCACACACTTCTGAGATGCTTCATGAAGAAATAATGGAATTTCTGTTAGATTGGAATATTGATCGAAAATTGTCATCAATAACTGTAGATAATTGTAGTACCAATGACTCTACGGTTAATATGCTTGTTGATAGTTTGGGTGGAAACTTAATATTGGATGGGAGTTTATTTCATATGTGGTGTTGTGCTCATATTCTGAACTTGATTGTGAAAGATGGGTTGGCAGTGATAGGAGATGGGATCGAAAGAGTACGTAGTAGTGTGTCCTTTTGGGTGTATACACAAAAAAAGAAAGAGAAATTTGAGGAAACTGCTCCACAGTTGAATGTTTATGATGGTCAGATGTTGAGTCTTGATTGTTGTACTAGGTGGAATTCTACCTATTTTATGTTAGCCACTGTATTAAAGTACAAAGCGGTTTTTTATCGATTAAAACAACGAGAACCAAAGTACAAGTGTTTGCTTTTGGATCAAGATTGAGTATTAGCAAAATAGATATGTGAGAAACTGAAAATATTTCATCATGTGACTGAAATATTTTCTGGATCCAAATATCCTACCGCTAATATTGTTTTCCCAAAAATTTGTAAATTGAAATTGGCTATTTTTTAATGGACTAATTCTGGCATTCAAGAGATCAGAGACATGGCTTCAAATATGATGTCAAAGTTTGATAAGTATTGGAAGACAATTCATGGGGCAATGGCCATAGCTGCAGTTTTAGATCCACGTTATAAATTAAAGTTGATTGAGTTTTACTTCTCTAGAATTTATGGAGATGGTTTTTTTTCTTGAAGTGGAAAGGATTAAAAAAATTTGTTCAGATTTGGAAACAGAATATCAGCTGAAACATGAAGGTGAAAGTGATGATTATGCTAGAAATTTAGATGGAACCTCACAGAATATCGAATTTGATGATTTTAATGATTATGACTTGTTTGTATCAAATTCCAATAATATGAATCAGAAGCAACAGTTTGATGCATATTTGGATGAACCTGTCTTACCTCGAACATCTGTTTGAGTTGGTGGAAATTGAATGGTGTCAAGTATCCAATTTTACAAGAAATTGCAAGAGACATATTAGCCATCCCGTTATCTAGTGTTGCATCAGAGTCTGCTTTTAGTACCTGTGGTAGGATTGTAAGCCCACATCATAACAAACTTCATCCAAAGACAATAGAGGTTTTGATGTGCGCTCAAAATTGGATTGCAACTGAAGTTTTGACAAGTTAGTTTGTTTATTTTATTTTACATATTTCTATCATTTAATATATTAATAAATATTTTCTTTCATTACAAATATTTGACAATGTAAGGTACAAGCACAGTAAAAGAAATGGTTACACATTTAGCAACTGTTCTAGAAGATGCAGACGATTCTGATGAAGATGGCATGGTGACTAAGGTATATGTTCAAGGATTAACATTATTTCGTGGTCTATATTTTTTTTTAATTTTTTTTGTGACATTATTTGTTTATTACATTTTAAATATAGGAATGAATACAACTAAGGATGGGATGATGCCAAGAAAGGTGATGGTGAAAGATTTGATTGTGAAGTCATTGAAGAGAGAAGGACAAGTTTTATTGAAAGATTTTATGGTGAAATACTTATTTGAATGTTTAAGACATTTGCCTTTAATTGACTTACTTATTCAAACTTTATTGAATTTTAAGTTATAAAATTATCTAATGTTAGCTTTTAAATTGTCAATTGATTGTCAATTAATTGTCAATTGTGTTTATTTCATAGAATAATCTATTGTTTTTTGTTCATTTGTTATGCATTAGTCAAATTTCAAATAAAATCACTTGAATTAAAAAACGAGGAATTCGATAAAATTTTTTAATAAATTTTTCGTAGGCTAATTAAATTTTAACTTAAAAAAAATGGAGAATCCCCGCGGGGAATCCTCACCAAGAATCCCCACGGGAAACGGAGAATGGGGCCCCACAAGGACCCCATTTCCCCGACGGGGAATCCCCGCCCCCGTCCCTGCCTTCAAATGGCGGGGACAGGGGTGGGGTTGGGGGACAATTTCCCCCATGGGGCCGGGGACGGGGGACGCCCCCCCGCCCCGCCCCAGCCCCGTTGCCAACCTTAATTGTATGGACGGTATAATGTTGCATTCTCTTTTGTCTATCCACCTCTCTCTTGTAACTATCATGGTTTTTGGGCTAAGTTATATAAAAAAAAACCTTTAAAGTTATACTTCATGGCCAGAATATCTTTGAACTTTCATCTAAAATGAGTTAAAAAATACTTTTATCATTAGTTTTGGATGAAAATTATTAGTATTTTGTGTCAAAAATATCCATGAACTTTCAAAAGTTTCAAAAATACCTATATACTTAAAAAAAAATCAAAAGTACCTTAACTATTATATGAACAAAAATCGTTCATATTGTCTTACTTCTCTATTTTCATCTTTTTTCTCTTCCTTTTTCAATACTCTCTTATTCCCCTTTTTGATAATTGTTTGACATTTGTTTATCTAAAATAAATAAATAGATAAATACAATTGCACACTTCACTTAAAGTATATGGACTATAATAAGAAAAAAGAGAATAAAGGAAGCACTAAAGGATTTTAGGACTTTAAATATTTTAACAAAGTTGTAGGTCAGTAGTTGAGTATGTGTTAATAGCCAAATACATTTTCATTCGATTATTTATCATTTTGATATGTTTTAAGGTGAGATTTTTATTTTGGAATTTTATGAGATTTTATGATTTAACTTAAAATTTTGATTTTTGTTTTGGTTGCTACAAAATTGGTGTGAGTTAAGAATTCAAAAATTAAGAAAAAAATAAGAGTATCTATATGAAAAAAAAATGAGGATATGTATGTAATTTGTTTTAAAGTTAGTTCTTTTTTAACTTAAGAAAACCTCAAACAAATTTATCACTATATTAATGGTAGGAGCTTTTATAAACTTTTTTTTTTTTTTTAATTCTAAAGTTATTTTTGTAATAAGGTATTAACGGTTTTTGTTCATATACTAACAGTGAAGGTATTTTTGAACTTCTTTTAAGTTAGGGTATTATAATGTTTGAAAGTCCAGGGATATTTTTGAAACAAAAATTTAACGATTTTCATTAACAAAAAATAATGGTAAGAATATTTTTGAACTCTTTTTGATAGTTTAAGAGTATTTTTTAAACTTTTGAAAGTTCAAAAATATTTTTGACACAAAATACAAAATTCGGGATCATCTTTTATAGTTTAGCCTTGGTTTTTTGTTCCAAATTAACAATATATGCATTGAAGTGTTGCTACATTTAGCCATGTATTTCTTTTCTTTTTTTTAACCTTTGAATTAATAAGATGTCTTTTAATTTCTTCATCAAATATTATACATTTTAAGCATCATGCGTATTGTTACATTATTCTATATCTTAAACTTGAAATAATTGCAGCAATTTTTACCTTGTAACGAGAACATTATTGTATTAGAAAAAAATTTAAAAAGAAAGTGCAAATCGTAAGACTCATATAAGTTTAAGCTTTAATTTGATGGTATCGAAAATAAATCTTAAGGTGAACATTGATGCCCTTGCAAGTTCATGCCATAGAAATTGATTTTTGGGTCTCTTTTGATTATAATTTCCTTTTTCGTTTTTTACTTTTGAAATTTATATTTGTTATATCCAAAATTACACTTGAATTCTAAATCAAAGTCTGATAAGAAAACAAGTCATTGAAAATTAATTTTTTTTTTCCTAAGTTTTTAAAACTTGGACTTGATTTTAAAATATAAATAGAAACTTTATAACAAAACATAAAAAGTTAAAGGGTAGAACTAATATTTTTATAAGTTTAAATTTCAAAAATAGAAAATAAAAAATAAAAAACTAAATGGATTAGTGTAGAGTGTGTTCAGAATATATTTCTAAGTGTTTAATTTAAACAAACAAGTCATTTTGGAACAAATTTGATTGTTTGACAACTACTCAAAATATTTTTTAAAACACATTTAAAGTGTATTTAAATAAAAATGAGTTTTTTGAAAAATATTTTTTTTTCTAGTCAATCCAAAAAAGTCTTATATATCTACATGATCTTGTGCTTTCTTATATTTCCAAAACTAGCAATACTTTTCAATTTTTTTTCCTTTTTGCTGCCAACTACTAAAGTCGGGTTGGATAACCATTTTTATTTTAATTTTTGAAAAATAAGCTTATAAATATTATTTTCATTTGTAAGTTTCTAGGGTTTGCTATCAGGCGCACCTTTATACTAATGCTCTTTATACTAATGCTTCCAAAAACTAAGTCAAGTTTTTCACCTATAAATATTATTTTCATCCATGAGTTTCTAAGATTGACATAAACCTTTGACTTTTAGAAAAGAAAATCATGTCAATTATCATTGAATAGAGCTCATTTTCACTAGAAAAAAGGGAAAAAAAAAGTAACTTAAACCTTGAGAATAAAAATAATACATAATGCGTCATGCTAGGTAGAAGGAATAATTGCTTGTAATGTGGCAATCCCTCAAGACCTCAACATTAGAGGAAAAAGCAACCAATAAGTGGTGGTTACCATAAACACCGTCGTTAATGGTCCAGAAACTGCCCAATGCAACGGCCACCTTTTCCCATACGCCCTCTTCAATTCAATCTCCACGGCCAAACACACTCCATGCATCACAAAGAACCACGTGGCTTCCCATGTCGGACTCGCTCTGACAATGTAGTAATACAAAAGCTCATGCATAAGCCCCGATACAACAAACACGGCCATGACCGCCACCCACCGTGGCATCCCTACTTTGTAACGAACTGGTTTGTAGATTGTGTTGTGCAAAGTTTCAGATACTAATAGATTCCACCTCCGACCCCATAAATTTTGAAGCGATGTCGATAGATATGGCTCGTTAAATGCTTGTCTGACCTCGACACCGAAAGTTGATCGAACAAAAACATTGGATAGACTCATAATTACGTCTAAGTAGAAATATATTGTAACACAATTGATCCAGAACTTTACATTATTGGGACAAACAAGGACAATATAGCTGTTTCCTAAGATCAATATGGCAAGTATCACCACTTTGCTTGGCAAGTTTAGAGGCAACTTTGGAGGTGGTTCTTGGTCAGGTGGGGTTGTTTTGTTATGCTTGACTCTAGTTGGAAAGAAAGCAATAGAAGCAAAAAGAGGGAATGACAATGGTGGGTCCGAAGCTAGAGGACCCAAATCGAATGAGAAAAGAAGGAGCTTGAAGGTCGTAAGCCAGGTGACGAATAAGGCGATGTTGCTCGTGAAGAGGATGGAGGAGAAGTAGAGAGGGAGGACGGTGAAGAGAGAGAAGACGGGGAGCAGAGAGAGGAGCCTAAGTTTGCCTTTGGAAAACTTTGAAGCTATGAAATAGCAATACAAAGAGGACATAATGAATATGGGCAACATCTTGATGAATCTTATGATTTCGCCACCCATATTGGAGGGTTTGCCTTTGCTTTGTTTTGGAGCACAAATATATATGTATATATATATATTTTGGCTTTTTTTATGTATAGTTCAACTTTTTATCTCTATTTTAGAGTGAGTTTGAAATAATTTTGTAACGCCTCATCCCAGATTTTTCTACTAAGTCATTCAGCACACAAGCTCTGATGATAAAAGACCCCAAATGCGCGATGGAGCGTCTACCGCCAAATAATCCTCCTTAAACTTGAAACTTGATTTAAATCATATACGTCGCTTATACAGTGCAATTATTTACAACCTTACCATAAACTCAATGTTTGATTACATGTCGCAATAAATAGATGATATGAGTGGCAATTTCTAATAAATAATTCTTGTTGAAGCTCAAGAGCAACCTGGTGAGAAAATAATAATAAAAGAATGAGCTTAAAAGCCTAATGAATGATTGAACGTTCATAGAAAAATAATTTAAATAAATTAACATCAATCTAAATAAAAATTCACGTTTTGTCATTCGATGAAAATTACCAGCAATTTAAAAACTTGAGAAAATTAAAGAAATTCATAAACATTTTCTTGCAAGCTTGGACATAAACCTATATACCTAAACATGCTTATACTATATATGGAGGAAGTCAACATATATAGCAAAGAAAATATGGTCATACTATACATTAAGTAATCTCAAGATGTATAACAAAGCAAACATGGTCATATACGTGCATGGCAAATCACTTCGACATACAATCCAAAGCTTATATATGTGTCAAAGTGGGTCCTGAAGACCTCTTATATACCATGTCTACACTAAAAGAATACTTTCATATCAATGTAGTGGGAAATCATCATGGGTACGTTGATCTAATGGTTTGAAAACCACATTAACTCGACACACAGAACTCATCACTTTTGAAAATCTCGCTTTCACATAATTCATAAATCGTTCTAAAATTAAGATCTTTCTTTTTGAACAACATTTCATAACTTCGAAATTTCACATGATGACGCTTTCTCTAAAACATTTCGAAACAATAAATTTTGCTAATTAAAAAAAATTGATAAATACTTTCGAATATCACAAGGCACACATCTTTTAAAACACTCATCTTAAAAAGTGGCTAATGGGAAGAAGTTTAGAGTTAGTATCTATTTGGTCCGTAGAGTTTGAAAATATGTATTTTGGTCTCCGAAGTTTAAAGAGTAGTTCTACATGGTCTCGCCCCTCCTTTTTCCTCTTCTTTTTTCTCCCATCTTCTTTCTCATCTTTTTCAATGGCTATCGTCTTTCTCTCTTCCCCTTCTCTCTTATTTTCTGTTTTTCTATGTTTCTCTCTTATTATCATTAGAGCACAAACCATGGCCACCAACATGAAGCTGCTTCCGATCCTTAATCTGCTCGTCAACTGAAGCATATGGTGATGGACTAGCGGTGTGGAGGCGACGGGGAAGACATTGTTGAATTTTTTTTTTTTTTTTTAAGGAAATGTAAGAAGAAAGCTTCATCGATTTTTAATGCCTTTATGAAAAAAGAAGCGTAATTTTACTTTAACTTGCGACGTCAAATTTCTCTTCGTCAATCAAATTAATTTGGGGATCATTTAAAATTATTTTTCAAACTTCAGAGACTAAAAGATATATTTTCAAATTTGGAGGACTAAACGGATACAACTCGAAATCTCTAATGTACTTTTGTGCTACTATTTATTTAAAGGCTATGTCATAAGTGATTAAAATAGTAAGATATGGATAGAGGTATTTATGGGTTGGGTTGAAAGACTTTTTAGACCCAACCCAATTGTTCGAGTTATAAATTTTTTCAACCCAAATAACTTTATTAAAAAATGAACCCAACCATGAAATATTTGGGTTGGGTTGGTTCGGGTTAATCGAGCCATTTATTTAAAATTTTGTTATAAAAAGAAGTAAAATATAAACATGTAAAAATCTAATTTAATTTTTCATATATTGAATTAAGATTAATAACTCAATTTCAATTTGTATGGTGAAAAATTTTCTTTTAAAGTGTAGAAAAACTACTTTTAAGAGTTGTTGAAGAAGAAATTATTCAAAAAAAATATTGGAATTAAATAAAATTAAAATTAATGTATGTATAAATAATTGTATTATAAGTAATAAAAAAATATATTTTAAAGTTAATAATAAATTCGGTTGATTCAAGTTGGTTTGGGTTATATTAGGTGAACCCATGAACCAACCCAATCCATAAAATTTTCATTTATTTGAACTCAACCCAATTCAAATGAGTTGATAACCTAACCCAAACCGCATGGATTGAGTTGAATTTATCGATTTTTTTGGATTATCGGATTTTTTGAATAACCCTAGATATAGATATGTGAGCATTTATGACGTGGGCACGTGGACATTTGTATTACCTACTAAAGAAACCAACGGCAGGTCAAACATTTATGACGATTATAGATTGTGAGCATGTGGTTTGCGGTCACTTTCAATTAAACATAAATTGGGAAGGTTAGATCACATGCATGCAAATTAAAAAAATATATATATATATATATTTTTTTTTTTTTTATTTTCATCTATTTTGTTATTTTTCAAAAATTTGTATTGTACTACAATTTAGTTAATATGTGGTGTAGTTTCAAATTTTTATAGTACAATTGAGATTAGGAAAATTCAAAATTAGGATTTACGTTTGAAGATGCAAATTTTTAACTTTTAAACCCAAATATAAATAACATGTTGAAAACGTTATCTTTTAATTTCATTAAAAAATAAAATCTATATTTTTTTCAAATTAGAGTTTAGGTTTGAACGTGTTAATTTTTTTTCAAAACGATAAAAGCTCACATGTTAAAGATGCAATCTACCCAAACTTAAACCCTAATTATTTGAAAAAAAAATAAGTAGACTCCTATTAGTGATAAACTCTATCACTGATAGACCTAAGAACTTGATCTAAATTTTGCTATATCAGCAAATTCTTTTACATTGTCCTATGTTAATACTTTAAACCTAAAAGTAACTGTCGCTTTTTAATTACATATATAGTTTAACACGTGCAATGCACATTTATGTATTATAGTAATTATAAAATCATGAAATCTCATACTTCTTTGAAAAGCAATTAAAATCATGTTAATTCAACAGAATCTTTTAGCAGTAAGCATTGGTTGATATCAAATTAACATAAAATGTCTCAAACATTTTGAAGTAATAGTTTAAAGTCTAGAATCACCTCAAAATCATAGCACTCAGCTTTAAAATTATACATAAATAACATTTTTTCATGAATATTCACAAAACTAGTCATGTAATAACAATATTTTATATAAAATAAACCATTCATAGTATTGTTAAGGTAAAAACTTAGGTCATAAGCTATTTGAATCTTTGATTGGTTTGAAATACCAATAAAAACATGTAATTATTACCTTATTTTATCAATCACTAACCTAACTAACATAAGACTTGAGATTAACAATCCCAATATTTCCTTTATTAACCAACACTTCCCATTCTACTTGATTTTTCCTAATAATTCCCTAAAAGATCTACAACATAACTTTCAACCTTCCAAATTCACACCCTATTCGATAATCATTTAGTTTTAAAAAAATTAAAATTATTTTCTCTCAATTTCTTACTATATTTTTCATACTTTTTAAGTAAGAGAGTCGAATTCTTAACCAATTTTTTTAAAAAAATTTCTTTAGTTTTTAGAATTTGACTTGATTCTTTAAAATATTGATAAAAAATATATATCAAACCAAAAAATTTAGTGGTGATAATTTTCAAAGACTAAAAACTAAATAGTTTTTAAATGGAATCACGATTTATGGAAAGGGATGAGAACTTACCAGACTTTTTAACTTTGATTGAGTGGCTTCTCAATCCAGTTTCAGCTGCAAATTCTCTTCCACAATTCTTTCTATAACCTTTTTCTTTCCCCTTCACTTCCCTCTTTTTATTCTCATTTATAAACAACTAATGGTGGCTTCTGGAAGAATCGCCCACTTCCTTTCATTTATTTCTTCCCAAAATTATCTTCAACACTTCTAAATTTTTCTTTATTTTCTTTATAACTTTTTTTTTTCAATTTAAGAGTAAAAAGACAATCTTATCCTTGTAATTTTGAAATTTCCCTTTTGCCCTTGATTTTCTTTCCCTTAATGACACAGAGAAAACACCAATAAGTCCTAACAACTTTCTTTAAGAGAACCAGTATTTGTACCTTAAGTTCTTTGATTACAAACATTTTAGTAAAAAAATGTATAAGCAAATAATTTTGATATTTAATAACCATTTTGACAAATATATATATATATGTATGTATATATATTGAGTTAATTATTAGTTCTTTATTACGTGTATCATGATATTTTCAATTTTTTTTTTCATATAAATGGTGTTTTTATTTTATTTTATACTAAAGTTGCTTGTTTCTTTTAAACAATTATGTAATTGATATTTATGAAATTTCATACTTACAAAATAATAAATTATATAAAAAGTGAAATCTGATTTTTCTAACAATACTATTTTACAATTCATAAAAAAATTTAGAGTGATGGACTATGGTTGGAAACGGCAAGATCCTCAGAACGACGAACAATAAACTGTCAAGGTACGGTGGTCAAGCGAAGAGTAAAACCTGCAAAATAAAAACTCGTTATAGGCTGAGTCGCAGAGCACGCTCTCTTTAAAACGTTTCGCAGCTTTGCCCAAGTGTGCAAGCAGGTTTGAAATTTGCCACGTCGTCCCAAGATAAAACAGCCAAAAGAACTCGATCGGAAATGCACCGTTACCGATCGGAACACACACTCTTTCTAAACTCACTGCTCGAAAAGCTAAGATGGAGGAGGAGAGGGAGAGGAAAAGAAGTGATAAGTGAAGAAATAATTTGTGTGTCTCGAACGGCTGAAGGTCAGGCCTTTTATAGGCTTTCAGCGATGAACTGTAGGGAGCAAGAAGGGCTCTCCGTCACAGAATGTGCGCGGACGGAACGGGATGGGCGGATGAAACGGAACAGACCGTTTCCTCTTTTTTTCGGTTAAAATAATAAAATAATAAAAGAATATTTTTATTAAAATTAATCATCACACATGTGTCGCGCCGTGCCTAACCGGACGATGGTGCGTGTGTGTCCCGTCCACCAAATCCATTGGTCTATCCCCTCACTCCCTTCAAAACATGGGTACCCTTAGGGCCCAAATCCAAAATTCAAGATTGAAGTAGAAAGAGACTTCCAACATCAAATTTTTCAATGTGGGATTCTCTAACCAAAAAGGTAGATTGGAGAAGAAAATTGAGAAAGGAAGATAACTCAAATAACAGTAAGCACAAGCTTTTGTAACAAAAATAAACAACAGAGTTCCTTATAAAGTATGGATTTTCCAAATAATTAAAAATTCAAAACAGTTTGATTTTTATTCTATAATTAAAGAAAAATTTAAAAAAAGTACAGATCATGAGGTTGGGTATTTGGGTTACCGAGTTTTCGAACTCAACAATTACTCATGAATTTGCTTGTTGGAGCACTCCATGGGACCTCTATCAAGTTTTCCAATAATGTCCAAAAGATGATTGAAATGACACTTTTTTTTATTAATTTTTTAATTATTAAGATAATATTAAATTTTCATCGATATATCAATATTTTCAGTGATATTTCTACATTTTAATGGGTTTAGTATTGATATGAGGGATGAATCGATATTTTCACTATATCGTAGAAAAATCAATTAGACATAATAATTAAGCAACAAAATATCACTGCTGTAAATATAATATAAATAATAGACATATTAATTTATTTAATAATAATAGAATTTATATTTATTAATTTAAATTTATTTTCTGAGTTTTTCATTTTTATAACGTTTTTAAAAATATACTTCGAAATCGAAATTTTATTGATATTTTTATTGAAATTTCCATAAAATTAATATTTACATCGACATTGACATTTTAAATATTGAATATTAAAGTTAAGAACCTTTTTAATATATACATATTCTTTTTCATTCATTTTCTTATTCTTCTTTCCTCCCTCCCTCCTCCCAATTTCTCCTTCACATGGCTTCCACTACCACGAACTACCCTTTGATGTCCATTGTCACTATGTTTTTCTTCTCATTTTTTGTTAGGGGCTATTTGATAGTCTCCATGAAATTGGGTTGGGTGGACTTAAAAAGTCCACTCCATATTTGATAGCCACTTAAATGAAAACGGTGTTTCTCCTTTCGTTTCATTCCTCATTTGCAGGGTTTTAATTACTCTTCCTCCTCTTCTTTTCTTCTCGTCACGCATTTTCATTGCTCACTTTTCTCTCTTCTCATCTTCTCTTTTCTTTCGTCGTTTGGCTTGTCTTCTTCATCTCGTTTCTTCGTTCTCCCCTCCAACTCGAATGGGTTGTATTCCTCTCGGACTTCGTTCCATATTCAAATTTTCTTGCTCAGCGATGCATTTCTCTTCTTTGGTTTCTTTATATGTCTATTTTTTTAGACCAAGTAGATACAAACAATTTTATAGTAGATCTAATGATATTTCAGTAGATCTAACCATTTTTTTTTGTAGATATAATTATTTTTTTAGTATATATGAACGGTTTTATAGTAGATCAAGTTTTTTTTTTCTGTTTAGATCTAAATTTTTTTTTCAAATATTTGGTTTCTCGATGAAGATTTGTACGTTTTCGTCTTGATTTCTTCATGTTTTATTCTTCCTTGCATGTTCGATTTTTTTATTCTTATTGGCTCTGTCCTTCGTCCAATTCCAGACTGTTTTGATTTTCCTTTCGTTCCATTTTCGGCATATTTTCGGCTTGCATGTTTGTGACTAACTAGGGTTTACTCCTATATTTTGTTCTTCGTCTCTTACAATTTATTTCCACTTTTGTTTCCACTGGCTCGAATGAGTTATATTTTTCTATCCATTTATATTGTATTTACTTCGTCTCTATTTTTCCTTCCCCTGCTGATATCTATTTTGTCTCCTGACTGTTTCCCATACTTTTTTCTTCCAGATTTCCTCTTGCCGCTTCAATATTAAAGCATGTGTCATTCCCTTGTCGTTTTTCTTATGTTTTCCATCAAAATTGCACGACGAGTGAATTTTTGGTAGGGAATACTGACCACCCCAACAATAGGTCTATTTTCTATCTTTTTTCTCCCTGAAGGCCGATGATGATTTGTTCAAAAAATCTACAGTCTCAGTATGATTTCTGATTTAATTTTATTTCATTTCGATATTTAGATTAAAAAAAGGGATGCATCTCTATATTTCTTTCTCCATATATATTCAATCTATTTTCTGTTTTACATCTGATGAATGGATTTTTTTTCTCGTTCCATTATAGATAGTGTAAATAGTAAATAAATAAGTCCATCAGATATAACAACCTAAATATTCAACCCATTTCACGCGTACTTCATCGAATTCAAGTTGCAAGTACGAGCTCTCGTATCAATCTATAGAACATAGAAAGTGAGATATATATATTTATTTACTATTTACACTACCTATAATGTTACAATATATATAAGTAGTTTAAAGACATACCGCATCTGTTATAATATTTTCTCTTTAGTCACGATTTCTTGCATATATATCTCATAACGTAATACCTACATTCGACAGTTACCACTTGTAAAGGACACTACATTATAAAGTCAATATTAATACACATATCATACATATGCATTAAATAAACATCATTCGAATGCCACCTCAAAACTACAACAAAGTAATCCAACCTATGAAAAGTTCAATAATAATGGTTACAAAACGCAAATTCTAGCAACTATGTAACAATTTTAAAAAAGTTTAAGGCCTCAATACCTATCAAAACGTCCAAACATCATTAACTTTGCTTTCAATCCCTTGAAATTTTTGAATTGAACATCACAAATTGAAAACAACTCAATTATTTGACCAATACTTCAATGGGTAACCAATAACTATTAATACTAACCTCCAAACTTACTAAACCCTTGCAAAGATCGGTGTCAAACCTATTGGACAACAACTCAACTTTTTCCAACACTTCAAAAATCATAGAACACAAATAAAAAATCACTTTTAACTTTTAAGCCCAAATCCAATAGACCAATCATTTCAAACTTACCAACACGACTTACCCAAAAATTAGGCTAAAATCCAAATCTGCTTTATTACTTCACCAATGGACTCCAACCTATGCATAAGTCACAATTAAAGCTCATATAAACAATTTCTAGCAATAAAAATCAACCAAAAAGGGTTCCAAAACCTTCGTACTCACTAAAATCCTTCCAAACAACTTCAAATCTATTGGAAACTTATGACACACCAAAACAACCTTCGACCTTCTGGACAGTATCTCAAAGCCTTCAAACCTCCAAATTTAGCATCCAACCATAATGGATAAATTAAAATCCTAACCAAAATCAAGTGGTTAACCAAAATTAACCAAAGAAAACAAAAAAAAAAAAAATCATGAATCTCTTTACCTACTCGATCCCCCACCGGTCGTGGAGTTCTCAACGATGGCGATTGGTGAAACCAAACAGAACGATGGTTGGATGTCGGATCTGGTGGATCTGAGATGAATAACGACGACTGACGTGAACGGGTTTGACGATCGGTGTCCCTTTGCGTGATGGAAGCTGACGATCGGGTTTGACGTGAACGTGAACGAGGGGGAAATGAAAATGAGGAGGGAGGAAAGAAATAAAGATTAAAAAAATATTATTTTTATATTTTACTTGACACGAAAAATATGTTTAGTAAAAACTTCTTATACTTGACACGAAAAACGTGTCAAGTAAGACATTTTATTACTTGACACGAAAAACGTGTCAAGTAATGGATCGCATGAAAATATCTGAAACATCTTGTCAATCTCTGCTTTTTTAACCCTTTTACTTGACATTTTCTTTTTTAAAAGGTCATTACTTGACTTTTTTTTTTCAAGGAAACGTCAAGTAATTAAAAACTACAAGTATCAAATAATATAAATTTTGTAGTAGTGCAATCTCATTTAACAAAACTGCATTAGATATCCTAACTCAACTCAGCATCCAAACATAGACTTCCAGACTCAACTCATTTAAACTTTGCACACCAAAATAATTACCAACTCAACTTAACTCTGCACAACAAACATAGACAAGTTAACTCTCCAGATAATTTAACTCTCTAGATAATAATTACCAACTCAACTCAACTCTTTGCTTTTATCACGCATCAAATGCCTCTTTATACTTTTCTTTTTCTTCCTCACTTTTTCCTCCCTGCATTTTACTTTATTTTTTTTAGAAAATACTTGTTTAGTCCCTTTTTATGAATAAGTGCATTTGGTCTTTAAAGTTTCAATTTGACCAATTTAATCTCTAATTAAAAAAAAAAATTTAAAAGTCAATATTACATTAATTAATTATTTTTATATTATTTTAAAACAATTTAAAATTTAAAGCTAAATAAATCTTCTCTCTTATCTCCTCTACTGCCATCCCTCCCTTCTTTTTCCATCTTCACCTCCCAACCTATCAGAATTTTTCTTTTCTTTTCAGCCAGAGGTCATTGAAGATAGTGTGTGGATTTTTTTTCCACATGAATTGGAACTGAAATTCTAACATTGTAAAAAATTTGCAATTGATGATTTAAGAGTAAAAAAGAAGATAAAGATTCAAGTAAAATGATAAATTAATTAAAATAAAAAAATGGAAGAAACCATCTAAAAAGAGGAAAAAAACCAGTGAGTTCGGAGTTGAAGATGGAGAAGAGTGAAGATGAAAGAGATGGAACCCGATTTTCGCAAATTCCCTATGGGGAATCTCCATCCCAATCTCCATAGGGAATTTCATGAGGACGGGAAATGAAATGGGGACCCGCCCCGTGGACATCTCTACGTAGAGTTAGAGTGAGAAAATAATTATTCTTTTTAATTAAAAAATATTTTAAAATAATATAAAATTACTTCATTAGTATCTTAGAAATCTTTTAAATCTATTATTCAAAATTGAAAGACTAAATTGATCGAATTAAAATCATAAAGATCAAACGTACACCTTCTTAAAAATTCAAACACTCAACGAGTATTTTCCCTAAAATTAACCAATGCCAATGATGTGAAAAGTAAGAATATAAAACTTCTTATTATAATAGTTTGGTTAAAATATTTTAAACATAAATTATACTTCTCATTGTAAAGTTTGTTAATATATTTCAAAAAAATAAATTCCATAATTTGTTAATGATGAAATTACATTTTGGTGTAAGGTTTGATTTAGATTATATTTAGGTTTCTAAGTTTCGATCAATGGTGTTCCAAGTCATCTCTCTTTTGTAATTTTGATAGTGCTATTATCGCTCTCAATTGAAAGGATTTTCTCTAACCTTTCTTTAATTGTATTCATGAACTTTTGAGCTATTCTCCAGTTCGGCATCTTTTTTTTGTTTTGATTTTTGGGTATGATGAGGGTACTAAAGATGTATCAACCTAGTTGAGATATTCGAATATACCTACGGATCCTATCGGGCTCTCGTACATCTTTTTTAAAATTCATATCTAAATTATTATTGCAATGTGCTTTTATATTGGTATTTTAAAAAAATATTAAACTATTAAGATACAATAATTTTTAGAAGTTCGATATTGTGTACACTCGTGGATTCTTTTAATATATATATATATTTTAATTATTATAATTGTATAACAAATTTGAAATTTATTGTGAAAAAATTGTTATCTTGAGGATTGTACTTTACGGATCCTCGCATTTAAAAAAGTAAAATATATATATATATATATATATAAATAAATAGAATTATTCGAAGCATCCTATCACATCTTGAAAGTGTAAGGATGCACTAAAAATAGGAAAAAGAATTGACCCCATTAGTTCATTGTATTTTAACAAATTAATGCATCCACCAACCGTTTTAATCGCGCCATAAATCATGATAAGTCACGTCTTCAACCGATTTAGTGTACACTGTAACCCTAAAATCACGTATCCAACCAATTTAATGCATCTCGTATTTTCAAAATAAGAGGATGCTTCACCATGCAAAATAATATTAGGGAAAATACCTTTTGAGAAATTATCAAAAATAACACATTTAGATTTTTACTTTACAAAACCAACATGCCTTTTGAAAATTCATAAAAATGACTTTTTCTATCCATCTAACGAGGTCAACCACCGATAATTAGTTAAAAAATAAACTTTTTTTTTAAACTTAGTGATTGTTTTGGACTTTTTTGGTACATCTGATTGATTATACACCAAAATCTGCTAGTTTTTCTTGTAGGTAATCCACCCAAATCTTATACCAAATCATTATTTTTTCCAAATTCGGTTATGTTTACTACATATTATATCAAATTATTATTTAATTTTTCAAATCTTTAGCCTAGTTTATATTTTCACCATTATATGGATTTCCAAAATTCCAAATGAGTTTTTCAATTATCAAAATAGATTTTTAACATTGATTCAACATTTTTAAATTTTGAAAAATATCAAATTTTTCAAAAAAAAAATAAGATTTGGGATATATATAAAATCTCAATATTAATCATGTCTGAGATTTCGCCGAGAAAACTCAAATATATGAATTCTGGTGTTAAATATACCCGGGATTTCACCGAGAAAGTTCAAATATGTAGAATCGCACATAATCTTAGTGTATAATCTGGCAAGATATACGGAGAAAACTCCAAATAATCGATAAGTTGGAAATTTGATTTTTTAATGGTCGATATCGCCTGAGATGGACCGAGAAAAATTATTTTTACGATTTTTTTTATAAAAAATATGCTAGTTTTGTAAGCTAAAAACTTAAACGAAGATCCTTTAAAAATAGATCCATTAAATCTAAATAAAAAAAATTAATAGATGACTTATGTGGCAAGATGAGTTGGAAAAGAAGTCTCTTTTCTCTTCCTTCTCCCATCTCTCTCTCCTCTCGTGTTCTCAATCCTTCCTCTCCATTACTAAATCTTTGGAAAGAACAAAGAATAACAAATGGAGAGAAAAGGTATGTGGAAATACTTTCTTATTACTTTCACTTATTGTATTTACATACTTCAAGTTTCTTTTATAGAAGAACTTGTTAGTTTGCTTGACTAACTAACAACTGAAAAATACAAACAAATTCAAACAAAATCAAACTCAAACAGAATCTTAACTGTTGTAACAAATAAATTGTTAAAACAGAATGTAACAAATAAATTGTTAAAACAGAATGTAACTGTTTTACTGTTGATACTCCCCCTCAAGTTGGACGATGAATGTCAATGATGCCCAACTTGGATACTAGTTTAGACAAAACAGATGTAGGGAATGCTTTAGTGAACATGTCTGTGAATTGTTGACTAGATTGGATAGGGAGAACCTTAAGGAACCCATCAGTTATCTTGTCCTGAACAAAATGACAAACAATTTCTATGTGTTTTTTCCTCTCATGAAACATTAGATTAGAGGCAATGGCAATAGCAGCTTGATTGTCACAGAATATAGTAGTGGGCTTTAGGATCTTAACCTGAAGATCTTTGAGAAGTTGAGAGATCCACATTAATTCACTAGTAACTGAGGCTAGTGCTCTATACTCTACGGTGGCTTGTTTCTTTGATTTCCATGATATGATAGATGCCAATAAGAATATGCAGAAACCAGTAATGGATCTTCTAGTATCAGGACATGATCCCCAATCAGCATCCACAAAGGCTTTTAAATGAAAGGAAGTGATAGGGCTGATTAAAATGCCTTGTCCAGGAGACCGTTTTAGGTATCTGAGTAAGTGATGAGCGGCATTGAAGTGAGCTTTAGTGGGGCTGTGGATGAATTGGCTTACCGATGAACATCAAAGCATATGTCTGGCCGAGATATTTGAAGATATATAAGCCTGCCAATCAGTCTCCTATAATATGTGATGTCATCTGCCTTTAGAAGCTCTCATTCATTCTTTGATAGTTTCAAATTGGGAGCCATAG
The DNA here is from genome assembly GCF_027475165.1 of Benincasa hispida. NCBI lineage: Eukaryota > Viridiplantae > Streptophyta > Magnoliopsida > Cucurbitales > Cucurbitaceae > Benincasa > Benincasa hispida. The sequence continues at coordinate 48,611,710 of NC_143486.1, forward strand.
GAGTTGTAGCTGGTTTAGCTTCAAGAAATCCAGTATCCTCAAGTATTTGGAGGCAATATTTTCTTTGAGAAATCATGATCCTTTGTTGAGATCTGGATAATTCTAATCCCAGAAAATATTTCGCATGGTCTAAATCCTTTAGTTTGAAATGTCCTTTGAGGACTTCTTTGACTGAGCTAATTATTTGAGGAGATGGTTCGGTTAGTAATATGTCATCTACATATACCAACAATGCTACAAAATCATGTCCATGTCCTCGGGTAAAAAGAGAATAATCAGACTTGGATTGATGAAAGCCATGTGAAGATAGAGCAGCTGTAAACTTGAGAAACCATTGTCTCGAGGCTTGTTTCAGCCTATATATAGATTTGTTAAGTTTGCAGGCTAGTTTCTCACCTTTCTGTGGTACTTGTGAGGTTTGATAACCCAATGGCAAAGACATATACACTTCTTCAAACAAATCACCATTTAGGAAGGAATTATTGATGTCCATTTGAGTGAGTGACCAATTGTAGGATGCAGCAAGGGCGAAGAAGACTTTAACAGTGACAATTTTGGCGACAAGTGAGAAAGTGTCTGAGAAATCTATTCCTTCTTGTTGATTGTAACCTTTTGCTACAAGTCTCACCTTATATCTGTCAACTGTTCCATCTTGTTTGTACTTGACTTTGTAAACCCATTTACTGCCTACGGTATGATGATTCTTTGGAAGAGAGACAATAGTCCATGTATTAGTTCGTTCCATAGCTTCTATTTCCTCTGCCATAGCCTTCTTCCAAATCTGGTGGTTCATGGCTTGGTGGTAATAGGTGGGTTCATAGATGGAAGTGACATTTAGGATGTATGTCTTATGGTTTTGGTTGTAAGTATTATATGAGAGGTATTTGTGAAAAGGAAAGGGTGATTTTCTGTGGAATGTGAGGTTACAGTGAAAGTATTTTAGGTAGGAGGGTGGGTAATGTGCTCTCGATGACCTTCTTGGGGCTGTGGGAATGGTTGTTTGGGTGGTATGATTGGTTTCTTCTGAGGTTTCAATATGAGGTTGTGAATCATCAATACCGTGGTTATCCTCACATAAGCGTTCTAAGGTATTAACAACAAGATTTTCAGTAATACCTTTGTTTTCAAAGTGATCAAATAGTGGGCTTGGTATGACGAACTGATCAATAAAATCATGTGAAATGGGCTTGTTGTCTTCTTTGATAGACTGGAATGGGAATCTTTCTTCAAAGAATAAGACATCCCTGGAGATAAAAAATGTCATTTTAGTCATATCATATAGCTTATAGCCCTTTATACCTGATGGATATCCCATGAAGACACATGGTCTTGCTCTTGGATCAAATTTAGACCTATTGACTGTTGGTGTAGAAGCATAGGCAAGGCATCTGAATGTCTTTATGAAACCATAGTTAACAGTTTTGTTAAACAAAACAATATAGAGAGTGCTGTTGGATAGTAAAACCATATCTGTTGATTAAGTATGCTGCAATGAGGACGTATTCTCCCCAAAAAGTGAGAGGAACATTGGACTCAAACATTAGGGCTCTTGCAATGTTGAGGAGGTGTTGATGTTTCCTTTCAACCACTGAATTCTGTTGAGGAGTATATGCACAGGAGAACTGATGAGTAGTTCCTGTTTTGGCAAAAAATTCTCTGAAATTTAATTCAGGAGCATTATCAGAACGAAAACTTTTGATTTTCTTTGAGAATTGAGTCTCGACAAGTTTGAAGAAACTGGGAATGACTTGTAGAATGTCACTTTTATTTTTCAAGAGATGTATCCATGTGCACCTTGATTTATCATCAACAACGGTGGCAAAGTAAGTGTGACCTGCATGTGTTCGGGTTTTAAAGGGACCCCATATATCACAGTGCACAAGGTCAAAAATATTCTCAGCAACATTATTTAAGGCAGGAAATGAAAGACGCTTTTGTTTAGCTAAAGGACAAATGTGACAGAATTGTTTACAATTTGAGAAATCAGAAATATCTATAATCTTTGACAATTATTTTATTCTATTAATAGAAGGGTGTCCCATACGATTATGCCAAGTAGTTGCAGAAGCTTTACACAAAAACACAACAGATTCAATAGGCCAGTCAGCAGATTCAATAGACAAGTCTTTATTCTTTTCATCATTTACTTTGAGTAAGTATAGGTCACTGATTAGTTCAGCCCTCCCAATCGTTCTCAAAACTGACTTGTCCTGAATGATACAATTGGTGTTAGTAAAGGATATAGAATATCTTCCATCCTTAAGTAAAGCACTTACTGATAGCAGGTTGTATTTGAAATCAGGAATGTATAGAACATCCTTCAATATCAATTGTTTTGCTATTAGAATGTCCCTTACATACTCAACCTTCAAACGAGCTTTAGTTGGTAGTATAACTGACATATTTTGAGTGCTGTGTAGTTCTTTAAACATAGATTTATCATGGCATATATGAGAAGAGGCTCTAGAATCAATGATCCAACAAGAATCGATGAGTGAAGTAGAAAGACATGTACCTGCTATGTGGGTAGTATCTGTCTTAGGAATCTCATCAATTTGTTGAGTATTCAAGTGTGTTTGCAGCATGTTCAAGAGCTGTGAGTATTGGTCATTATTCAAGCTGGCAAAGAAGGCAGACTGATTGCTCTTAGGAGCTTCTAATGGCTTTTCATTACTAGTTTGCATAGAGTTTTGCGGCCTTTGTTGATGGACTGAATTGTTATTTGCTAGTCTATGCCCTAGTGGATAACTATGTAGTCTATAACATTTTTCAGAAATACGACCTCTATATCCACAGTTAGTGCATATTGGCCGAGTATCTTTCTTCTTAGATTTCTCAGATGTAAACCTTTTCTCAGCATTAGCCATTAGAGTTACTTTCACTTGAAGGTGTGGATCCAATGGATCTTTGCCTTTCTTCTTGGATGATAAGAGAGAATACCTTGTTTATTGTTGGCAGAGGGTCGATCAATAGAATTTATGCTCTGATTTATGCATATGACTCATTTAAGCCTATAAGGAATGTCATTACAAATTCTGCATTCAAGAATTTTATCATTTTCTTTGACCCTTGACAAGTACATTCATCCGTTGGTTTGTATTCAACAAGTTCTTGCCATATCGTAGTGATTTTTGCGTAATATACTTCCACTGGAAGGTTTCCTTGAGTAGTAGTTACAAGATCCTTTCTCATTTGGTATATATGTGGCCCATTGGACTGACGGTACCTTTCTTTTAATTCATCCCATATCTCTTTGACACTTCCCCTGTAAACTAAGCTGGCAGCAATTTCTTTTGAGATTGAGTTGATAATCCATGAGGTTATCACATCATTATTACATCTCCATACTGATTGTAAGCTTCCTTCTGATGGTTTTTCAATCGTTCCATTAATAAAACAAATTTTGTTCTTCCCTGATAATGCAAGTTTCATTGCTCTGCTCCATGAAGAGTAGTTGCTTGATCCTGCAAGTGGTGTAGATATCAGATTGCTTGAATAATGAAGGATGAAGGGATTCATTTGGGCGTCGAGTTCCGAAGAGTTACCGGACGTTGAACTCTCTGATGTCATCATGATAGGACTGCACGAGGGTAATGGCGTTCGGGTGGGTTTTTAATTTTCTCTCTTGCGGAAATGCTCTGATACCATAACAAATGGAGAGAAAAGGTATGTGGAAATACTTTCTTATTACTTTCACTTATTGTATTTACATACTTCAAGTTCCTTTTATAGAAGAACTTCTTAGTTTGATTGACTAACTTACAGCTGGAAAATACAAACAAACTCAAACAAAATCAAACTCAAATAGAATCTTAACTGTTGTAACAAATAAATTGTTATAACAGAATGTAACTAATAAACAGAATGTAATTGTTTTACTGTTGATAAAGAAAACCCCAACTCCTCCTATCCATGGGTTTTATAAAAAGCAACAATCTTTCCTTGGGCCGAATAGCAAGCCATATCATCGGCACTGTGTTCGACCCACGAACTGGTTTCTTAAACTCCTTGAATCGTTCTATCGTATTTTCCATGGGATGGGGTCATCCACATTATTTCTATTGCACTCAGGCCAAGTTCCTTCAACAGCAATACCCAAACCAAAATTCTCAGCATCAATGATTTTGACAATATCAGTTTCATTAACAAAAGTTGCAAATGCAATTTGATTGGCAGCCATGAAATTCTCCCATGTCTTCATCATAGTGCTATCAGGTCTAAATGTGGCATTCAGAAAGGTAGTGATCTTAATATTGGATAGGAGAAGTTGGGTTTTCTTTGTTGTTCTTTCCAAAAATTTGGCAATCAATAGGGAAGAGAGACAACAAAAGAGGATAGAGGGGGAGAGAAAGAACAGAGAGGAGAAAAGTACTAAAATATATATATATATATTTTCAAATCATCTTTCCACGTAACTCAATTACTAATTTTTCTATTTAATCTTAATGAATATATTTTAAAGGGACTTTTTAAACCCATTTTTGAAAACTCAAGGATTGAAAGGACTAATTTAAAACATAAGAGACGAAATGCAACTATTCTTCAAAGTTCAGGACCAAAAAAGATGTTTTTTTTTCAATAATAATATTATCATAATAAGTTTTAAATCTATTATATAATTAGAATAAGTATTTTTTAAAAAACCAATATATATTTTTTTAAAATCCCCTATAACTTCTTATATTCAAGTTTTGTTTCTTTGTTTTTCGATTTTATAAATAGATTAACATTAATGTAGGCCCGTTTGATAACATTTAGTTTCATTTGATAACCATTTGATTTTTGGTTTTTAGCTTTTGAAAATTAAGCGTACAAATACTCCTTCCACCTCTAGGTTTCTTGTTTTATTATCTATTTTGTCACACCCCGCACCAGATTACCCTCCTAACCTGGACAGAATGGTGACTGCAGCAGTTACCAACCCTTTTACTGGTACTTACTGCCTATCTTACCTGTTAATAATACTCAAACCCTGAATACATACATATTAAATCAGAACTTAACACATTTACATCACAGGGTTTCGCAACATTGTTTATACATGGATATTACAACCTAGTGAGCCCCATCAAGAATACTAGTCACTAAACAAACACATGTGTACTAACTAATACAGGTCTTCAATTACGCTTCCTTCAACCTATTTCTTTGAGTGGCAGAGCAGTAGCAGAATAGTCCTTTGGGAACTGACCGTTACCTAAAAAAGAAAACATTAAAAAACGTGAGGAAGCCCAGTGAGTGACTTAATAAAAATATAAATCTCATGCTTAAAACCGAAAGTTGGAGAACATAATACTAAAACTAGAGTGTACCAAGCAAACGTGTACATAAAACCTTTAAAACCACCATTAACATCATTATTCCTCAGTTGAGAATGAGCATACATCGCTCTAGCTCTCAAAGTCTATTCTCGGCTAAGAGACCCATACCTCGGCCTCTCATTCAGACCTGTCTACGTGCTCATGGAGTTTTCTATGTACTGTTAACACCTTAGGTACATTTATTTAGATTTATTCCTTACCTTTGGTATTACGCTCACTCAAGCTATCAAGTTCTCGAAAAGCATAGCATAGAAAACTCTTTAGGATACCTTCCCTACCTTCAGTATCCCTTTCAGTATATTTAGGAATACTAATGCATGTACTTTTACAATCTTAGGTATTTAAAGCATAGTCCATCAAGCTTCATACGACCTTAGCTTTAACCCTAACGCATGCTTCATACTTTGCAAAATAAGTTGGCTTAAATCATGTTGAACTAGCTTGTAAAACTATTAGCATGCGTTAGATATGGGAAACATACTTGGAAAACTCATACATTAGTAACATCTTGCATTGAAAAACCTTCATAAGAATTAGCAATTCCAAACTATCCTTCTAGCCTAGAAGAAGATATGACTACCTTTATCCTTAGTTGAGAGTGAACTATCAGATCTAACTCTCAATGCCAACCTTAATTGGGGAGAACCCTTTTACTCAATCCCTCGACGTTGTATTACCTATGTGCACGTGGTTATAACTGAGTACTGTCATACCTTAGATACTTGACTAAGATACCTTCTCATTGTCCTTCAGTATCCTTAGGACACTTTCTCATTTTCCTTCAGTATCCTTAGGATACCTTCTCATTGTCCTTCAGTATTCGTTATATAACAAGTCATAAACATTTAGTTGAAAGGATACCTTCTCATTGTCCTTTAGTATCCGTCATATAACTAGTCATAAACATTTAGTTGAAAGAATACCTTCTCATTGTTCTTCAGTATATAACTAGTCATAAACATTTAGTTGAAAGGATACCTTCTCATTGTCCTTCAGTATCCGTCATATAACTAGTCATAGACATTTAGTTGAACACTAAAGCTTAGTGCTCAAATCACCATACTAGTTCATCCATCATACTGGTTCATCATAAAAATGGAGTTACTTAAACATATTGAAAGTATTTGGACAAGATAACATATCTAAATCATGTCAATTCCATGGAAAACATGCTTCACTTAGCATGAGAAACAGTTTCACATATATGTTGCTTAGGAATTCATTTAAACACTTAGCATGGGAAATATCTTCAAGAATTCTTAGTTTCTAAATCATTAAAACAATAAATCATCACATGGTCACTCACAGCTCGTTGGCCTCTTAACGGGTTATAAACCTCTTCTAACTCTTCTTGTCCTGAAAGGACATAATTCCCGATTAAACTACTTAGAATTCTTAGCAAAATACATCAAATAGTTCATTTACTAATGCAACTTTCATCATCAAAGACAATTTTACTAGCGAGATTCTCCTCATAAGTGAGATCCTCATGAGCAAGATTCTTCTCTTGAGCGAGATCAAGCTTTTCCTAGCGATACTTCCTTACCAGTGATACAAACGATACCTACCTTACCAGCGATACCAGCGATATCAGCTATACTCACCTTACCAGTGATACCAACAATACTCAGCCCAATTTCTAGCGAGATTCCCTTCTAGAGCGAGATTCTCATCACAAAATTAGAGAGATTTCTTTCATTAGTGAGATCCTCATCACAAAATCTCACTATAATCTCCACAGTGAGGTGTTTGCTTGTTCCTCCCAAGCAACTGTCTGCTTGTTTCTCCCAAGCAGCTGTCTGCTTATGCACAGATTCTCTATTACATTTTAAAAATTTATAACTCAAAATCCAGACCTCTTTTGAAGAAGCTTTCTTCTACAAACATGTTTAGAATTGAGTTAGCAACATTACCTTAAAATTTAACCTCAAAATTCTTCGTCGTTTAATTTGGAGATTCAAAACTTCATTATTGGCCCCAATTCAAGCAGCTGCCTGCTTGTTCAACAATTTCCAGTTCAAACTTCAAAATTATATAACTCGATTTCCAGGCCTCATCTTAAAAAGTTCCATTCTACAAAGTTGTTCATAACTGAGTTAAAAATATTACCTCAAATGTTTAGCTTAAAATGCTTCGTAATTTGTCCTGGAGCTTCAATTCTTCACTGATGGCCTAGATTCACTCGAGAAAAGAACTCTTCATCTTTATTTTGCCCCTCCGGCCTTATTCCGGCGAGCAGCCTAGTCACAGAAAATAAACACAAAGAGCTTTCAATGCCACTGAAATTACATAAATAGCCTAAGTAGTTTGTCCAAACTGACCCAATGAATTCGACCTTCTTGCTTATATTACCGCCCAAAATCCAGCATGAACCCTCCTTGTGCCACCTGGCCCACTATTGGTAATAAAGGCTAGGATTTAGCAAAACTCCTTTTTCTAACTTCACTCACAATATTACTTCAGCACTACACCTTATTAGATGGCATGGTCTCATTCATATGCTTATTATGCATTCCATCATCAAGCATGACCTTCCTTAGCATAGCTGGGTTTTGTCCTACTTTTACACTTAGCTACCCAAGAGCCTATTTCTTCTTGCTTCCTTCTTCTACCCTTCCTAAGGCATGGCTTCATTTAGCTCATTAGAAGACATCACATTACTTACTCTTACTCGAAGTAATTAGGGTTTGGGTTTTACATATTTTCAATCCATGTTTTTAAAAAATCAAGCCATAATTTGAAAACTAAAAGAAGTAGTTTCTAAAAATTTGTTTTTGTTTTAGAAATGGATTAAGAATTCAACTCTTTTATTTATGAAAGATGCAAACCATAGTAAGAAAATGAGAGAATGTAAGCATAATTTTCAAAAACCAAAGACCAAAGACAAAATGGTTACCAAACAGGTTTTAGTTTTTGGTTTTTAGTTTTTAAAAATTAAGCCTACAAAGACACCTTTTACCTTTAAATTTCTTGTTAGATTATCTACTTTTTATCCATATTTTCAAAAATATTAAGCCAAAATTTGAAAACTAAAAAAATAGTTTTTAAAAACTTGTTTTTGTTTTTAGAATTTGGCTAAGAATTCAACTTTTGTACTTGTAAAAGATACAAATCACTGTAAAAAAAATGAGAGGATAGATTTAATTTTAAAAAACGAAAAAGATGTAAAATAAAATGGTTATCAAACAGATCATAAATTTTACTTTTATTTTTAAATTTACTAAACTATTAACTTTGAAGAAGTTTTAACTTTTTATTACTAATTATTAACTATAATTAAAAGTAAAATCAAATTTTTTAAAATAGTTTGACTTTTTTTTCAATGTTCTTCACATTCTAACTTTTTATATTACTGTCCTTTGTCAATTTTTAAATATACTTAAATTATTAGCTTTAGACTCAAGATTGAGTATAATTCAACTATCATAAAATATGTATTCAGAGTGTGCAATAGTCGATTAGAGTCGATTTTTTTGACCAAACCACCACCGGACTGACAATGGTCAATTTAGAAAATGACCAAACCACCCCTAACATTCATCTAGTTGAAAACATCGGTCGGTCAGGTTTGGTCGATTTGTGATCTTTAGATTTTTTATTATTGTATTTATGTATTATTATTAATCAATTAATTAATTAACAAAAAGGTATTTGTTAACCTTCTTTTTCCTCTTTTATGAATTTAGTCAGTCAATTTGGATTGAAATTAAATCTATTTACTGCCTTATTAATTATGGCTACTTTTCTCACTTAATTTGTGATTGTGATTAATTTATTATATTAAAAATTTTAATTTTAATACTTATGGAAAAGAGATATTAAATTATTGATTTGATTTCATAACCCTTAATATTTACAATGTTTATTGTTTGTGATTGTGTTGGCTTAAAGAAGCACATAAATTATCATATTTGAAAACAAAGCTAATATGAGACTCGAGAGTGTTTTCTTCATCTTGTTTGCAATTTTTATATCAAATATCACTTATGTTGAGGAGTAAATTTTGACCTAGTAAAATAAAGCTAGAAAATTGAGATAATAGAAGATTATATGAAATAATATGAGATTTGATCCTAACTTGCTAGGGATTGGAAAACTCATATCCTAACCCCTAGTAGGGTTTAGGTGAAACTCTAGATCAATTCCCCTATGAATTGACCATCATGGCTCCATATGAGGTAACTAAAACTTCTAACTTCTTTTCTATTCTACAATTCTCTTACTGACTTAGGTAGCATAACCTTTTTTCTTTGTTTTTGTAGGTCATCTCTTCCCTAAATTACAAATTTACATTTGTTGTCACGTGAGGGCTAGGTGCTTTTTTTCTTGACCAAAATTTGGCATCAACAGTTGGCGACGTATGTGGGGACGAGAGTGATCTACCGATACAAAATTGAGAATCTTTGAAAAATAAAGAAAAAAATGGCTATTATGGCTTGGTTCTCACTGAAGGAACTGTGAAATTCCATAGTGGAAGTGGGGATCGATCTAATTTTCAATTTTGACTAAATATGAAAATTACAGAATAAAAATATGCATTAACAAGAAAAATTAGAGCATGCATCTTTTTTTAAAAAAGAGAAAGGATTCTGTAACAACCTGAGTTTAGGAGGGGTACATGAATGAACCGATATCACATTCGAATGAGAGGGATAGGACATGAAAGTATGGTTAAGAAAGGCGTAAAAGAATTGAAAGTTACTACCTATATCAAGAAGGTGCATCTTTCTTTTTGGTGGCTTAATCATAAGAACTCTAAAGTTAAGCATGTTTAGGTTGGAGCAATCCTATGTTGGGTGACCTTCTAGGAATTTTGAGGACAAAGTTGAAAGAACTCTAAATAAGAGTACCTCTGAGGGGAAATAATATACATTATACTACAAATTATTGAAAACACTATACATAGGGATGACACCAAGCAAGTGGGAGAAGGGAGGGGGGTCTATTTGAACTATCGTATAGTCTCTCGCTTAGCTAAACAATCAAAGAAAACGGTGGGTATAATTATCCAATAATTGTCAAATTAAAAAAATAATTATAATTATATTATATTCATTAACCTACATTTTAATATCACATATAAACCATAGTATTTTCTCCTCCATTAGATATAAATCATATTTATATCCATTTTCCTCCAAATAATATATCTCATACATAAAATCAATCATATCATATATAATTAATCAGTTCAATCATATCATATATACTCGAAGCTCCAACGGTACGAGAATAGCTTGTAGAGGTTGATGCCCTAAAGTCTCGTGTCCTGTAGTTTGTAAACAATTTGTACGAACGCTTGTGCTGTATAATATATGATATTTTACTTCACATCTTATATTTTGCTTAGTTGCTTGTTTTATTTGCTTTACACAAATCAATAAATATAAAATCCCTGGTTATCTGTATGTGACTCAAGCACGTATGTGGTGACATACAAGTGGATCATGTCTTGAGCGATAACCAAAACGGTCTGTAGTATATGGATATAGGAGGAAAACCTTATCCTGGTAATGCTACGAATGCCGCCCGCTTTGTGGAATGGTCACAAGTGTTGTGACTTGTCATACATGGTCTGATCCTGATCATTCGTGTTGGGGACATGCGAGCAGAGGTGTCCTATACAAAGAGTTTGTATAAGATCTGACCACGAAGAGTTAACGTCTCGTTATATAATACTGTTCATGACAGAGACTTCACTTCACTAGGATGACCATAGGTAACATGACCTCAATCCTGAGTGAGTTAGGAACTCTTGCCATTGAGGGCGGTCTTTTGATTTGTATGGGTGCGAATGGCCAGGTTGTCGATCCAAACCTACCATTTTGGGGATTCGTCTGATTTTGGAGCTGGGAATTAAGCTACATAAGATGGAATTCACTCCTTCCCCGAGGCAGAGGTAAGTAGATAGATAGCTCCCTTAAGTGCTGATTCTGGGGCTTGAATGCCCACACCTTCTCTTGGCCCAAGAGGTGTTCACACATAGTTGGACTATGTTATATTGTTTATTAGAGTAATCAGTGGTACTTAAAGAGTGAGATGTAACTATAGGGACAAAATAGTAATTTGGCCTAACTGTACTTAGGAGTATATGTGAAGGGTCATCGTACTCATGATTGGTTATATTCGATGGACACATAAATATATCTGTGGTAAGAAGAGTTTAGCTGTTGGTCTTTAGTGGAATGCCTGATAGTTAATGGATGGTGGATCTCGTGGCTAAAGAGTTTAGTCAGCTATTCACAGACCATTAGAACTTTGAGCCACAGGTCAATTAGGTCCCCTGGGTAGCTTGGATAAAGTCGAGAATCAGTGTTTGAGTTAATTTGAAATGTTCAAATTGACAAGAGAAAATTCGATTATATATGATATAATTGGCTAAATGTATGAGATACATTATTTTGGAGGAAATTATATATAAATATGATTTATATCAAGTAGAGGAGAAAATACTATAGTAGATATGTGATATCAAACTATAGGAAAAAAATATAATATGATTATATTTATTATTAATTAATTGGTTAATTATATGATAATTAAGCCATTTTTTCACGTTCGGACGTGCGTTAATGGGGCAGCATCGGTTATTGTAACCGATGAATTAAACGGAAATTGTTTTCATTTTGAATCGTTCGTCCAAAAAGAAATAGATAGAGCGCGCTGGTGAAAAGTAATCAATCGCTTAAGTATTTCGAGAGCCTATACGATAGTTGTTCTGCGCTTAGACGATCGTCCACCTTACGTCTAAACGATTGCACGCTAGTTCCTACATGATCGGATAACTTCCCTAAACGATCGTATAGTGTGCCGAGTTTGCTAAATGGTCGTATACCATTTTCTAAATGATCGTTCAGTAAAACCTACACGATCGTGTAATTTTTCCTAAACGATAAGCATCTTGCTATATGATAGCATCTTTTTCCCTCCCACTTGCTTATCACCTACACGATCTAGTATCCCTCCTTCCTCTACCAAATTTACCAAAGACCACGCTTTGAGTTCTCACTCCGAGAATACCTGGGGCTCCTTGCTGGTGGTGTCATCCTCGCGGCATTCGTGTTCATGTGGTTGTTCGGGCGTTGGTTGATCGAGTAGAGGTTTCCGCTGCATTTAGTTCCGAAGTTTGAAGAACGTCTTCAACTAGGATGACAATTCTCTCCCTCATTTATTTTTGTTCAAAGCATGCCTTTAATTAACTATTCGGTTGCATAACTGTGTGTTTGAATGTATATTGTGTATTTCGGTCACGGTGAGATTGGAGCGATCCGAACGTGCTCATGGAACTCTTCAGTAAGAGATCCTTCATAGCTGACTAAACTCTTTAACCACTAGATCCACCATCCGTTAATTGCCAGACATTCCACTAAAGATCGATAGTTGAACTCTTTTTACCATAGATTTATTTATGTGTCCATTGGATATAACAAATCAATAGTACGATAACCCTTCACAGATGCTTGTAATTACAGATGGGTCAATTTACCGCTTTCCCCTATAGTTACATCTAACTCCTTAAGTACTACTGATCCCTCTAATGAATAATACAGCATAGTCCTACTAGTTACATCATACTCGCACCCATGCAAATCAAAGGACCGCCCTCAAAAGCAGGTGTTCCCAACTCACTCAGGATTGAGGACATGTTACCTATAGTCATCATAGTGAAGTGAAGTCTCTGTCGTAAACGACGTTATATAATGAGACGCCAACATTTCGTGGTCAGATCTTATACAAACTCTTTGTATAGGACACCCCCACTCGCATGTCCCCACATGAATGATCAGGATCAGGCCATCTATAGCAAGTCACAACACTTGTAACTATTCTACAAACCGGGTCGCATTTGTATCGTTACCAGGATAAGGTTTCCCTCTTATATCCATATACTACAGACCATTTTGGTTATCACTTAAGACATAATCCACTTGTATTTCTCCACATACATGCTTAAGTTACATAATGACAACCAAGGATTTTAGTTTATTGGTTTGTGGTAAAGAAAATAAAACATCCAACATACAAAGACAGTAAGTGAAGAAAATATCATATATTATACATCACAAACATTTGTTCAAAACTGTGTGTACAAACTACAGAACACGAGAATTTAGGGCATCATCCCCAACAAAAGCATGCTGAAAGAACCTATGTTGGTTTGTGGGGACAACTTTCACTTCTTGAAGCATTCAAAGTAAGTAAGGATAACGTAGCCAGGTCGCAGAGGACGCGGGGGAATGTCGGAGCAATCAGGTGCCAAATCTAGATTTCGAATCCTGGTCCGAATCTTGGGCCTAGGGCATTACAGATGGTATTAGAGCCCATGTTTTGGGTTCTAATGACTAACTTACTACGTAAGTCTAGATAGTCACTATGACCCAGTAATGGATTCCTCGTCATCGCCAGATATGTCCTACTAATGAAAATTTTCAGTACATATATGAGATTAATGTTGTAATGTTTTAGTAAATGTCCTTTTTGAGAATGACCCAGAGATAGAAAGCTGATTCGTGAGTTCATGACAAGACATGGCACCTAAGCTTAAAGAAAGAAATACTGATAGAGGAAGGGTTCAGGACCCCCAAGTGAAACATCCACGAGTTCAGAATCCTCCCCCTTCAAGGGTGAAGGAAGAGGGAGCCGAGGGTAGCCAGATCGTTCTAACACTCCAGATCCACCTATAACCTAAGTTGATGAGAAGGCAATAGAGGCAAGAATTGGGGAAGCCGTTGCATCCTCCCTGATGGAAAGACTATAGGAGTTGATCCGTAATACGATGGCAGAACAGACTGCCCAGAACCAGGCTTAGAAGAAACAGGTGCCACCTGAGCATTTGCAGTAGACCCAATCGCAAAATCCAGACATGTAGGACCTGTCTCTTGAAACTAAACACTTGAGGGATTTCAGAAAGTTTGACCTTCACTTCTTCGATGGATCATTGTGGGATCCCACTAAAGTAGAGATGTGGCTGTCCTCAATTGAGATGATTTTTTGTTTTATGAGGTGCCCGGAAGAGCACAAACTCCAATGTGCAGTTTTTATGCTGACTAGAAACGCAGAGATTTGGTGGCGTTCAGCAGAGAAAATGATTGATACCAGTGGGGGACTTGCAACCTGGGAGTAGTTTAAAGAGCGTTTTTACAAGAAGTATTTTTAAGCCAACACCCGGTACAACAAGAAGGCAGAGTTATTGAATTTAAAACAGGGAGTTATGTCGGTAGAGGAATATATGCAGGAATTTGATAAGCTGTCCCACTTTGCTCCTAACCTGGTAGTCACTGAGGCAGCAAGGACAAAGAGGTTCATCTAGGGTCTGAGGAGTGATTGTGTGGTCTGGTACATGCCTTGGACCTCAAGACGTATGCTGCGAAACTGTGGGCCATCATGAGGATTGATGCTGACTCCCGGGAAGGAGAAGAGTACAGGAAGTCGCTCGAAATTGGAACCTCTGTAGGACAGAAAAGAAAGGCAGAGCCAAGGGCTCCTAAGTCTCAGCAAAGGAACTAGAATTCAATTAATATTCCACGTCAGTAGGGACAGCGAAACTCTCAAGCCGTAACTGTCAAGAAAGATAAGCCAATTTGTACAACATATGGTAGACGTCATTGGGGGCGTTGTTTGGCCGGTACTGGAGTTTGTTTTCAGTGTGGTCAGAAGGGGCATATGTTAGAAAAATGTCCAATGAGGAATGTGCCTGAGATCAGGGGCCAGCCCGTGAGCTCATTTCAGGGAGGTCTGAGCCGTCAGCAGCAGTAGGGTAGAGTGTTTCTACTACTCAGTGTGAGGCCGAGAAGTTAGGCACAATTGTGACAGGTACGCTTCCTATCTTGAGGCACTATGCTTTAGTTTTGTTTGACTCCAGTTCTTCGCACTCTTTCATATCCAAAGCATTTGTAAAGCATGCCTTGTTAGGATCAGAACCCTTACAGTATGCTCTGCCAATTTCCACTCCATTAGGAGAAATCATGTTAGCTACGAAAAAGATAAAGGCATGTTAGGTAGAGATAGCAAATCATGCATTAGATGTGACCTTGATAATTCTAGATATGCGTGATTTTGATGTGATACTGGGCATGGATTGGCTAGCTGCTAATCATGCCAACATAGATTTTTCTCGTAAGAAGATCATCTTTAACCCTCGTACAGAAGCCAGTTTTATATTTAAAGGAGTTGAGACCGTAGTCCTACCCAAAGTGATTTTAGCATTGAAGGCCAGTCAAGGAGCCTGGGTATTATGGCTAGTGTGGTTGACACTCGAGAGGCTGAAGTCACCTTGACTTTAGAACTAGTAGTACTAGTAGTAAGAGATTTTCCAGATGTTTTTTCAGAGGATCTTCCCGAACTACCCCTACAGCGGGAGATAGATTTTGCTATTGAGTTGGAGCCAGGCACAACCCCCATTTCAAAAGCTCCATATAGGATGGCACCAATAGAGTTGAGGGAACTTAAATTTCTCTTGCAAAAGTTGGTGGATAAGGGCTTCATACGACCTAGTGTGTCACCATGGGGTTCACCGGTACTTTTGTAAAGAAGAAGGATGGGTCATTACGTCCGTGCATTGACTACAGAGAATTAAATAAAGTGACCATAAAGAATAAATATCCACTTCCCAGGATTGATAACTTGTTTGACCAGTTGTAGGGAGCTACGGTGTTCTCAAAGATTGATCTTCAGTCAGGATATCATCAACTGAGGATAAAGGACAGTGATATACCTAAGATAGCTTTTTGTTCAAGGTATGGGCATTATAAGTTCATCGTGATGTCATTCGGTTTGAAAATGCCCAATCAGTGTTTATGGATCTGATGAATAGGGTGTTCAAGGCATTCATCGACACCTTTATGATTGTTTTTATTGATGATATCTTGGTTTATTCCAAGATAGAGGCCGAGCATGAGGAGCATCTATGGAATTTTTTGGAGACGTTGCGAGCAAATAAGCTGTTTGCCAAAATTTTCAAATGTGAGTTTTGGTTTAGGCAAGTGTCCTTTTTAAGGCATGTAGTATCAAAGGAAGGAGTCTCCGTGGATCCTACAAAGATTGAGACAGTTACAAGTTGGGCTCGTCCAACCACAGTCAATGAGGTGCACAGTTTCCTAGGGTTAGCAGGCTACTATAGATGATTCGTGAAGGATTTTTCTCGCATAGCCACCCTTTTGACTCAGTTGACTCAGAAGGGTGCCGCTTTCGTTTGGGATGAAGCTTATGAGAGTAGTTTCCAAGATCTCAAGCAGTGGCTGGTTTCAGCCCCATTTCTTACAGTGCTAGATGGTATCAGAGAGGAACCTCTCCTAGTAAGATGTGGTCCGGTAACGAACCAAGCGAAAGTTGGTGGGCATGTAACGACCTAAGTTTAGGAGGGGTACATGAATGAACTGATATCACATTCGAATGAAAGAGATCTTGACATCATGAAAGTATGGTTAAAAAAGGCTTAAAAAAATTAAAAGCTACTACCTATACCAACAAGGTGCACCTTCCTTTTTGGTGGCTCAATCATAAGTGAAGGAAATCAAACATGAGGATTTCCACGAGCAGCAGAAGGATCGTTCCAAATTTTAATAGTATATGAACATACACAATTACAATCACAAATGGAAAAAATAGGCTATGTGCAAAATAGAAATTACAGCATGCTTTACTACACGATCAAGGGAAGAATTCACATACCTTTGAAGACTCATCTTCAAGATCCCTTGATCACGAACACTCAAACCATCGACAACACTGCAACACTCGAACGCTTGTACAACATGACCACTATACTGCACGATCATAACAAACTCGAACAAAGCGATCACCAACGTCACGAACACTTCGAACACCACAAATGGCCTCCACAGAACCTCGACTATGTCGAGTTGAGTATGACACCACCAAAAAGGTTACCTTGGTATTCTCAGTGTGAGAATCTAGAGGGTGGGCTCTATGTGGACTTGGTTAGAGGATGAGACCGGAGGAGAACAATCGTATAAACGATTGAGCAAGTGGGAGATGATAAAGCCTATCATATAGGTTGATGCCTACGTTTATCAAAAGCTATGTGATCGTCTAGTTAAAGCTATGTGATCGTTTAGCTAATCATCCAACTGAGTGCCTATTGTGTAAGAACACTCCACGATTGTCTAGTCTCTCCAAGTTGTCATTTAGTAAATTTGATTTACTTGACAATCTTTTTCGTGAGAACTTTCCAAGATTGGAAATCTCAAATTAACAATTATTAAATTTAGGAAAACATTTTTCCTTTTATCTCACGGTTACCATGAAACCACCAATAACCTCTCACTCAATTGGTTATTAGAGAAAAAGAGAGAACTAATATTATTATAAATATAAATGATAACTGACTTATCATACTATATTATAACCTATAATTTAATATTTCATCTCATGAAACATACAAACCATAGCTCTTTTTCTATTCCATGGCACTTAATTTAAATCTCCTTTAAAATAACCCTCCACTTGATTTATCTCATACACCATATCGATCATATCATATATAATCGAATTACCTTTTGTCAATTTGAACAATTCAAATCAACACCAAGAACTGATTCTCAACTTGAATCCATTGAGCTACCAAAGGGACCTTATGGACCTGTAGCTCGAAGCTCTAACGATACGTGAATAACTGACTAAACTCTTTAGTCACGAGATCCACCATCTATTAACTACCAAGCACTCCACTAAAGGCTGACAACTGAACTCTCCTTATTACAGATATATTATGTGTCCATCTTAACCAATCAATAGTGCGACAACACTTCACAAATCACTCGTAAGTACAGCTCGACCAATAACCGTTATGCCTCTAGAATTACATCTAACTCCTTAAGTACCACTGATCCCTCTAATGAACATAAGTCATAGTCCTACTATGATTCAGTCCTCTCTTCCAAAGAGAAGCTGTGACCACTATGTTCAAAACTCGGAATCAGCCCTTAAGGGAGAAATCTATCTACTTACCCCTACTTCGGGGAAGAAATGAATTCCATCTTGTGTAAATGAGTTCCCAGCTCCGAGATTAGACAAGTCCCCAGAAAGGTAGACACGTTGAGTTAGCAATCTGACCACTCTCATCTATACTAATCAAAGGACCACCCTCAAATGCAGGATTTCCCAAAACACTCAGGATTGAGGTCATGTCACCTATGGTCGTTTAGGTGAGATGTAAGTCTCCAGTATCAATAGTGTTATATACAAAGACAAATCATCTCGTGGTCTGGTCTTATACAAACTCTTTGTATAAGACACCCCTGCTCGTATGTCTCCACATGAATGGTCAGGATCTACCATCTATAGTAGTTTACAACAGTTGCAAACCCCTCAAAGTAGGCCGTATCCATAGTGTCATCAAGATCAAGAATCCTTTCTTAATCCTTATACTACAGACCTATTTAGGTTATCACTTAAGGCATGATCCACTTGTATATCACATATACATGCTTAAATTTACATAAGATAACCATGGATCTTTATTTATTGGATATGAGTTAATGCCAGAATGAAATAACACTTATTTTATTCATAAACAATATGTATAATTACAAACAACAAGACTTCAGAAGAATTAGGACACCAATCCCAACAATCTCCCATTTGTCCTAATGCCTCGGGAGACTAATGTACAATATAATATAAAATACATGTACAATATACAATAAAGTAGGGCATACCCCAGTATCATCTCCCACCTACCCTAGACAAGATGCCACATGTCCCATAGACCCATACTCTCCAGGTCTCAAACACTTTAGCCGCAAGAACCTTTGTAAAGGGATCAGCAACGTTGTGCTCTAACGCGATCTTCGTGACTATCACAACACTACGATACACAATCTCCCTGATTAAGTGGTATTTTCGCTCTATATGCTTACGCCAACGATGACTCCGAGGCTCCTACGAATTTTTCATAGCCCGCTGTTATCACAATAGAGAGTGATAGGTAAATCCATATTTGGAACAACTTCCAAATCTGTAAGGAATTTCCTCAGCCAAACAACCTTCTTAGCTGCTTTACAAGCGACTATGTATTTGGCTTCCATAGTGGAGTTCGTGATGCATCCTTGCTTAATTCTTTGCCACACTATAGCCCCTCCATTTAGAGTGTACACTGACCCCGATGTTGATTTGCGAGAATCTATATCAGTTTGAAAGTCAGAGTCTATGTATCCCGTAAGGATCAAATTCTTATCTCCATACATAAGAATATAGTCCCTCGTTCTTCAAAGATACTTGAGGATCGTCTTGACTGCCGTCTAGTGATCAAATCCTAGATTGGACCGATACCGACTGACAATCCCTATTGCATAGCAAATGTCAGGTCTGGTACACAACATTGCATACATTAAACTTCCTACAACTGAAGCATAGGGAATTTGTCTCAACTTCTCAACTTCTTGAGGTGTCCTAGGACATTGATCCTTAGACAAAATGATTCCATGCCTGAAGGGTAACAAACCCCTTTTGAATCCTGCATCCTGTAGCAGTTCAACACTTGATCGATGTATGATGCCCGAGACAGGACTAACCTCTTGTTCTTACGATCCTGAATGATCTGGATCATTAGAACATACTATAACTCACCCAAATCATTCATTTGGAGCTGTGCAGCTTGCCATTTCTTAATGTCAATCAGATACCCTACATCATTCCCAATGAGTAGGATATCATCCACATACAGTACCAGGAAAGCTACTGAGTTGTTGATGATTTTCTTGTAGACACAAGGCTCATCAATGTTCTGATCAAAGCCAAATAACTTGACCGTAGTGTCAAATCTAATGTTCTATAATCGAGACGCTTGTTTCAGACCATAAATGGACCCATTAAGCTTGCAAACTTTTTGCTCTTGATCTGAAAATATGAACACCTCTGTTTGAGTCATATAGATGGTCTCCTCAAGATTACCATTAAGAAAGGCAGTCTTGACGTCCATTTTCCATATCTCATAATCAACTTGACCGTAGTGTCAAATTTAATGTTCTATAATCGAGACGCTTGTTTCAGACCATAAATGGACCCATTAAGCTTGCAAACTTTTTGCTCTTGATCTGAAAATATGAACACCTCTGTTTGAGTCATATAGATGGTCTCTTCAAGATTACCATTAAGAAAGGCAGTCTTGACGTCCATTTTCCATATCTCATAATCATAAAATGTGGCTATAAACAGGAGTATCCTGATAGACTTGAGCATGACAATAGGTGAGAAAGTTTTCTCATATTCAACTCCCTCGACCCGGGTATAACTCTTTGCCACGAGTCGAGCCTTAAAGGTTTGCACCTTTCCATGTACACCTCTCTTTCGCTTATCAATCCACTTACACCCAATAGGTCTTATCCCATCAGGTAGATCAACAAGCTCCCTGACATTATTGAAGTATATAGACTCTATTTCCTGGTTCATGGCCTTAACCCATTCATCCTTGTCGACATCATTTATTGCTTTCTTAAGACAATGGATCATCGACCCCATCATTAGAAATGACGTTCTAGGCTTCAGTTAAACCCATATAGCGATTCGGTGGGTTCATAACCCTCCCACTACGTCAAGGTAGCCTCAACTCTTAAGC
This sequence comes from Benincasa hispida, assembly GCF_027475165.1. Lineage (NCBI taxonomy): Eukaryota > Viridiplantae > Streptophyta > Magnoliopsida > Cucurbitales > Cucurbitaceae > Benincasa > Benincasa hispida. The sequence continues at coordinate 48,632,608 of NC_143486.1, forward strand.
TGGTTGACTAGATGTACTAACTTCAACAACTCTTGTTGATCTGTTGGCTTGTTCAACAACTCTTGTTGAACCCTCAACAGTTTCAGCTCACTAGAAATCTCATGTAAAACGAGCTTACTTCGTGGTTTATGATCCCTCATGTAGTCTTCTTCCAAGAAGATATCATTTGTAGAAACAAACACTTTATTCTCGCTTTGATCATAGAAGTATCCACCTCTCGTTTCCTTGGGGTAGCCTACAAAGAGGCAAACATTTGAATGCGGTTCCAACTTCTTCAGGTTAGTCACAAGAATATGTGCTGGACAACCCCAAATCCTGAAGTGGCGTAAACTACCTTTATTGACTCTCCACAACTCAAAAGGTGTTTCAAAAACACTTTTCAAGGGAACGTTGTTCAGGATATAACATGTAGTCTCCATTTCAAAATCCTAAAAACGAGTTTGGAAGATGAACATAACTCATCATAGACCGAACCATGTTCAACAAGGTTCTGTTTCTTTTTTTTGATACACCATTCTGCTGAGGTGTACCTAGGGCCGAGAGTTGGGACGCAATCCCATGTTCTATCATATAGTTTGGGAATTGGAGGTCCATATATTCTCCACCAGATCATATCGTAGTGTTTTTATCTTCTTACCTAACAAGTTTTCAACTTTAGCTTTATACTCCTAGAACTTGTCAAGGGCTTCAAACTTACGTTGCATTAGGTAGATATATCCGTACCTTGAATAATTATTTTTAAAAGAGATGAAATATTCATAACCACCTCGAGCTCTAACATTCATCGGACCACAGAGGTCAGAATGTACAAGCTCCAATGCTTCCTTGGCTCTATATCCTTTTCCAGTAAAAGGTCATTTGGTCATCTTGTCTTCGAGGCATGATTCACACACTGCAAGGAGTTTTTTTCTGAACTCTTTAGAAGTCCACTTTTCACCAACTGCTCAATCTTATTGAGATTGATATGACCTAACCTTAGATGCCAAAAATGGGCATTTTCCTTAGAAGAAACCTTTGGTCTTTTAGCTGTTGTTGTCGTATTGAACATTTCAGTATTAAACAAGGCTTTTATGACTAATGGCCTTAGTACATATAGTTAATTTTCATTGAACCAAAACCAATTTCCATTCCATTCTTGAAAATAAAGACTTTATTCTTAGAAAAGGAGATGATATACCCTTGTTCAATGAGACAAAAAACCAAGATTAAGCTCCTCTAAATATGAGGAACTATGAAAATATTATCAGTAACAAATAACGTTTCTTATCAACAAATAACTTCAGCCTACCTACAGTAATAGTTGAAACAACCTCACCAGTACCGACTCTAAGAGTTATCTCTCCCTGTGGCAACGTTTGCCAAGAACTGAATCCTTGATAAGAGGAACTGACATGGTTGGTAGCATTCAAATCTAAGATCCAGGCAGAATCATCATTCTCTACCAAACATGTCTCCAAGACTAATAAATCATTTATTATCTTTCCTCCTCTTTTAGAGAGTGATGGGTCCAGTTTCAGAATAATTGACACTACTGGTTTTGTCATCCACCCTTTTGTGCTCGAAAAGTAAGAATTGACGTTCAAACAAATCTTGCAACGAGTCCATGATCTTACGTGCAATGACCATGTTCTCAACCGTTTTGGCCAAAACATCAGGTATGCTAGCCAAAATGTGAAGTCGGGCCAATGAATTAGCCTTCATCCACAATTCATATTCATTACGAACACTTCGTGGTGCATCAAGGGTCGGGACTTGAGGACATTCGTCAACCATGACAAATTTGAGGTCGTTTGCCACGAAATACATTTTAAACGACTCTTTCTACTGTATGTAATCGATCATATTAAAAGCACTAACCGAAAATACTAACGAGTTGCTGGAAAGAAAAACACATTGACCTATGTTAGGTTTTAAGCAAATTCCTGTTGAAAAAACACAACATCCAATAAGGTTTAGCAAAACTAACATGAACCTCGTGTGACATCTAGATTTGCAATGACACTTCAAAGGTTTAGGACAAAAGTCCCCGAAGGGAGGTCAATTATCCCTCCTCTGAATTGAAAAGTTCTCAACTAGTCATTAATACCAGAACAACTCTTGTTCCTATAACGACTAGCCATCATTGATTTGGTCAAAAGATCGTTAGCTTACTTAACAACCTTGTAAGTGTGACCCGCCATTTTAGGCCTTAGAGATCTGCCCTAAGCAGCCAATCCAAAGGGAAAAAAATTGATTGGGGCAAAACCTAAAGTGACCCGACCAATTTCTAGAGTTCACCTCGATCTTGACCAACTGCACAATACCCATTCGAAGGGGGATGCTCCTAAGGCGCCATGAAGGAGTATAGAATGATCTCACGATGTGAACCAATGACAGAGACCGTAGGACGTGTTGACCCGTACCTTTCACCCACTTACTATAAACACTCTCTCTGTCCACCTTGATATTTACTCATGCAAAGACCATCTGAAGGGGGATGCTCCCAAGGCACCACGAGGCCAAGCATGAATCTCATGGTGTGAACATACAGGGAGAAACGTGAGTGGAATCATGGACATATCAAATATATCTCTTCCTTCCATTGAGTATTTTATACCCTAGGGTTTAGTTTACTTAGAAAAAACACGGCCAAGATTTTTCACTAAGTGACTTTTTAGGTTTGCTCAAGAGTAACGTTTACCGTGGATAGTTAAACAACTTTTGATTATCATCCATTAAACTGTTTAATAGAGTCTTTAACCAATTGTCACATACTTATAGAAAATCTATCTAATTCATCTTTCTAGGTAGGTCCCCAGGTAGGGGTGTTCCATTTTCGTTAGCTTAAGAACGCCAGCCTAGACATGACTAATAACGGGCAGAAAGGCACGTTATTACAACGCAAAGTTATAAAACAATGCAGGATTGTGATGATAAAAATATACAATATTGCGTCCAAAAGCATTAAGTTCACAACATTGCAATCGCATGCTTCCATCGCATTAAAACAGCTAACTTATGTATTTTTGTGCAGAAAATGCATTGATGCAAGGAAGAAATGCGATCCAAAGAAATTAACGTCCGAGTGCATAAGAGATTGTGATCACAAGGCTATGCGATCGTTTGTGTTAGAGCCAGCGCATTAAGGTGGGCCCATATGGGTGAAAGCTTAATAAATCACGATGGGACAAAAAGCTGATGACAATCGATTCTGAATTATGTTGACAAGCCATTAACGACCTACTGTAGCAAGTACACTCAACTTTTCGGTGACAATTATTCAGCGTATCAGACAGAGAATTAATGTCATCCCATGTCATAAGAGAGAAAGAGCTTTTCACCATGAAGCTCTATAAATACCGAAGGCCATCGTCATTGAAGGAGTTCGTTAAATTAGTGAGTTCACCCAGTCTTAGAGTTCTTAGTTTTCTTACTTAGAAGGTGGAAGCGAGAGAGGGAAAAGACACCGGACTATCATTCTGGTCAGCTCGAGAGAGAACCCAAGGGCGTGGAACAACAGAGAGAGGGCCGACTCTTGCAAGAGCAAGATTATCTTTTGAGCAGAGTAGAGAAGAACAGTGTAAAAGCCTTGGGAAGTAAGAAATTGCTACCATGCTCTTTATTCTTATTCCGCATTGTCATTCTATACTTCAATTATCTATTTATAAAATGGAACTTGCTTATCTACAACTATTCACTCTCTTTAAAACATGCATGAGTAGTTAAATCTATCGAATGAGTTGATAAACACTTAGCTAACATGACCTAGGATCTTCATCGCATGCGATCATTTTGTCTTATGTTGTGCCCAACACCCTTTAAAGCTACTCGAGAGTGAGTCTAAAGAAATAACCTAAGACTTGACTCCCATGCTTTCTATTGGTCAAGAACCAAGATTCGGGATAGGTTAGAATCTAAACTCGAGAGAGCAAGATTAGATCTGCATAAGCAAGAGATAGGGACTTAGAGATAAGCTCTGTTTGCCAACATGCATCGCATGCATCCTGGAGATAGGTTATGGTAATATGCGGTCGCCTTGTAGTGTGTGTGTCACTCTTCATCGCATAGACAAGAATAGAGGCTTATGTGTAAGTCTCATCGCATATATTGCATGCGTTCTAAAACTAAAAGCCGTAGCATTTGCATTGAGAGATGATTCGCTATTGTATGCGTGTAGCATGATCGCATAACATGAACGCAATCCTAGAAAGTGTTAGCTAAATTCCTTCTCAACCTGTTCCCCCATATATTCATCACATCTTCCGTATTATTAACTCTTTTCTCAAATCCACTGCATACATTTTATACTGTAAACAACAAACCAACCAACTCTTTGATTTATTTGTTATCACAAAGTGATCTATAAATTACCATCGCATAGTATTTTCCTTAGTCCCTGAGTTCGACCCTGGGCTTACCAGGCAACTCAGTACGATTTATACTTGGATCTTACTGAGAAAACTTGCATGCAATGCATTTTCCACCAATGCATTCTTTACCATTATTTCATTGCATAACAACAAGCATCAAGAACTCACCATAGACAAAAAGTCCCTTATAGATAGATTAAAAACAAATTTAATCTTTTATACCAATCAATTTAATCCTATTAAACTGATTTTGAAAATTAATCTAGGTTACTAATCTCATTAGAACCAATTGAACTTAGGTCAAACGCAATCCAATTTTAAAACCCTTTTAAAAACAATGAGTTCACCCTATGAGTTCACCCTCGCTTGCATGGTCCAGGTTGCGGAAATCGAATTCCGAGCGAGCCCTTGTGCCATCCCAATGCCTCACTTCTGGTTGCATATTTGTGTGGATGTCATTTTGTCATTGCATAAATAGAAATAGAGGCTTATGTGTAGGCCCTGTAGACTTATCACATATATCTCATGCATTCTAGCCTTAGAAGCCGTGGCATTCGCACCGAGAGGTGGTTTACTGTTGTATGCATGTTGCATGATCGCATAACATGAATGCATCCTAGGAAGTGTTAGCTGAAACATTTCTCAACCCATTCACTGCATACTCATCGCATCTTTTGTTTTATCAACTCTTTTCAAACTCCGTCGCATTTATTTATTTTTCATCACCGCAAACAACAACTTTAATAACTATTGATTTATTTGGTTACCGCAAAGTTTTCCCAAAAATTACCAACGCAACTTGTTTTCACAAGTCTCTGAGTTCGACCTTGGACTTACTAGGAAACTCAGTGGAGTTTACACTTGGATTCTGCTGAGGAAACTTGAGTGCTCAACGCATTTTTCACCATTGCATTTCATCCATATTTCCACATCATAAAACAACGCATCATGAACATACACAATTACAGTCACAAACGGAAACAACAGACTATGTGCAAAACATAAATTACAACATGCTTTACTACATGATCAAGGGAAGAATTCACATACCTTTGAAGACTCATCTTCAAGATCCCTCGATCACGAACGCTCGAACAATCGACAACATTGCAACACTCGAATGCTCGTACGACACGATCGATATACTTCATGATCATAGTGAACTTGAACAAAGTGATCACCAAGGTCACGAACACTCCGAACACCACGAACGGCCTCCATAGAACCTCGACTATGTCGAGTTGAGTATGACACCACCAAAAAAGTTACCTTGGTAGTCTCGATGTGAGAATCCAGAGTGTGCGCTCTCTGTGGACTTGGTTAGAGGATGAGATCGGAGGAGAACAATTGTGTAAATGATTGAGCAAGTGGGAGATGATAAAGCCTATTGTATAGGTCGATCCCCAATCGTTTACCAAAAGCTATGTGATCATCTAGCTAAAGCTATGCGATCGTTTAGCTAATCGTCTAGCTGAGTGTCTATCGTGTAGGAACACTCCATCATCTAGTTTCTCCAATCTGTCATTCAGTAAATATGATTTACTTGACAGTCTTTTTTGTGAGAACTTTCCAAGATTGGAAATCTCAAATTAACAATTACTAAATTTAGGAAAACATTTTTCCTTTTATCTCATAGTTACCATGAAACCACCAATAACCTCCTACTCAATTGCTTATTAGAGAAAAGGAGATAATTAATATTATTATAAATATAAATGGTAACCAACTTATCATACTATATTTATAACCTGTAGTTTTAATATTTCATCCCATGAATCATACAAACCATAACTCTTTTTCTATTCCATGGCATTTAATGTAAATCTCATTTACATTAACCCTCCACTTGATTTATCTCATAAACCATACCGATTATATCATATATAATCAAACTACCTCTTGTCAATTTGAATAATTCAAATGAACACCAAGAACTGATTCTCAACTTGAATCCATTAAGCTACCAAGGGGACCTTATGGACTTGTAGCTCGAAGCTCCAAGGATACGTGAATAACTGACTAAACTCTTTAGTCATGAGATCCACCATCCGTTAACTGCCAGACACTCCAACTAATGACTGACAGCTGAACTTCCCTTACTATAGATATATTATGTGTCCATCTTAACCTATCAACAGTGCGACGACCCTTCACAGATCGCTCATAAGTACAGCTCAGTCAATAATTGTTATGCCCCTATGATTACATCCAACTCCTTAAGTACCATTGATCCCTCTAATGAACATAATTTATAGTCCTACTATGACTGAGTCCTCTCTTTCAAAGAGAAGCTATGGGCACTATGTTTAAGCCCCAGAATCATCCCTTAAGGGAGCAATCTATCTACTTACCTCTACTTCGGGGAAGGAGTGAATTCCATCTTGTGTAACTGAGTTCCCAGCTCCTAGATTAGACAAGTCCCCAAAAAGGTAGGCATGTTGAGTTAGCAATCTGGCCACTCTCACCCATACTAATCAAAGGACCGACTTCAATGGCAGGAGTTCCCAAAATAGTTAGGATTGAGGTCATGTCACCTATGGTCGTTTAGGTGAGATGTAAGTCTCTAGTATCAACGGTGTTATATAGTGCACATTCGCATGTCTCCACATGAATGGTCTAGACCACATCCCACGGGGGTGTTGCACTACAGATATATTTCTGTATCCATTGGATATATCTAGTCAATAATGCGATGACTCTTCACAAATTGCTCAGAAGTACAGCTGGGTCAAAATTACCATTTTTCCACTATAGTTACATTTAACTCCTTAAGTACCACTGATCCCTTTATTGAACAATAAGTCATAGTTCAACTATGACAAAACCCCTCTCAGGCCAAGAGAGGGTGTGACATCACATTGTTCAAGCCCCAGAATCAGCCATTAAGGGAGCAATTTATTTACTTTCTCGGACGTTAGGAAAGGAGTAAATTTCATTTTGTGTAGCTGTGTTCCCAACTCCCCAATCAGCTGAATCCCCAAAATGGTAGGCTTATTGAGTCGGCGATTTGGCCACTCTTACCCATACAAATCAAAGGATCGTCTTCATGAGTAGAATTTCACAACTCACTCAGGATTCAGGTTATGTCACCTATGGTTATCTCGATGAAATGTAACTCTCTATTATGAACGGTGTTATATAATGAGACTAATTATTTCGTGGTCTGGTCTTATACAAACCCCTTTGTATAGTATACCCCGCTCACAGTCTCACATGAATGATCAGAATCATATCATTTGTAGCACTTTACAATAATTGTAACATCTATAAAGCGGGCCATATTCGTGGTGTCACCAAGATAAGGTACTCAGCCTTATCTATCTACTATAGACCATTTAGGTTATCAGTTAAACATGATTCACCTGTCATATATGTTTAAGTTACAAAAGATAACCTTGGATGTTAGTTATTGGTTTGTGTGTTAATGCTACTCGAATAAAACATCTCATAGTTTATTAAATAGATAAAATGTTTGTACATTACAATTACAAACTACAAGACCCACGAGATTTAGGGCATTAACCTCAACATTCACAATTATGATAAAAAATGTTCTTAAGATGGAAGTCATTGGTGAATTAGATACCCATGATTAAAATCAAAGGAAACCATGAGTGAATTAAATCCCCGTAACTAAAATCAAAAGATGTCATGCTCGAATAGATCCCATATCTCTAGTTTAAGGAAAATTTTGGATTATAGCAAAGGGAAAAGATTACAAGGATAATGGGAGCTTGATTAATTGAAAGGAAAAATAAGGAGGGAAAAAAAAGAGAGAAAAAAAGGGAAAAGAATAACAGAAAAAAAACCCTAAGTAAATTTCATATTTATCTTCCTCCTTTCTCACGCGAGAGTCCAATAGGTCGGTGGCTACAAACAGCAACATGAGGAAATTCCCAGCAGCGAGCAACAAGCTTCGAACAGTGGTGGAAAACAATGGCTAACATCTCCGAACGATGACAGCGAGTACATCTCAAAGGAGATCGCAGATGATTACGAATGACGTGGGCAAAGTGAGAACTCAAAGCGGTGGTTTCAAACAACTACAACAATGACAACGAGAGCATCTGAGCGTCGTAGACAATGTCTCCGGTGGCAAAAAATGGCAGCAGCGGCAAGCAACGACTTTAGCAGGTGGTAGCAGCAACGGTTGTAAGTGATTTCGAATGACCTCGACAAGCAATGGTAACAGAGATGAGCGACGATAGTGGAGATAGGCGGTGATGAGCGGTGACGACAAGTGATAGCTGGCAACTCTGTATGGCAACGGTGGCAAGCAATTCTAAGCAGACGTTAACGATGCATACAAGCAACTTTAATAGACGGCGAGCGGCAGTGGTGTTGCCATCGGACGATGACAAGCAAGGGCAAGATTCAGATGGTGGTGAGAAACGTTAAGCTTCAAACAGAGGGCCATGATTTCGAGCGGCGGCAAACAACTCCAAGCAAAGTGACGATAAATGGATTTTAAGTGATGGCTCTAGCAACAAAAGCGAGGGATTTCGAGCGGCAGGAAACTCGAAACACCAAGACTGCCAAGATTGAGAAAGATTTTGATACTGCTAGTTTGTAATCAGATGAAGATAAAATCAGACGTCAAAAAAGGTGTTGCCCATGGGGAAATTAAAATGTGACTTGCTCCTTCAATTCAAAGATTCATCCAATTCTTTTGAGCAATTTTGAGATTATTGGACAAAATTTGGCTCCTTGAAGACTTCAAGCAGTTTATTGGGAACCATTATATAATCAAGAACAACAAGACAATTTCACTCAAAGTCAAATTTTGAAGTCTCAATTTAGAAGATTTCTCCAAAATCATAAAAGAAATATGTCTAAATTCAAACATTGAAGCATTGAAGTAAATTATAAAGTTTCAAGATCACAACTCACTTAGGATTCAGGTCAAGTCATCTATATGAAATGTAAGTTTTTTTTTGTTTTTTCTTTAATAATGGTATTTTAAAGAGACTATTCATTTCGTGGTCCCGCCTTAGAAAAACACTTTGTATAGGATACCTCTGCTCATATGTCTCCACATGAATGATTAAGATCAGATCATTTGTAGCATTTTACAACAATTGTAACAACTACAAAACAAGTCGTATTTGTAGTGTTACTAGGATAAGGTATCGAGCCTTATCCATCTTCTACAGACCGCTCAGGTTATCACTTAAACATGTGTTGGGGTTAATTCCCTAAAGTCTCGTGTCCTATAGTTTGTAAACAGTATGTACGAACGCTTGTGTTGTTAATATATGATATTTACTTCACATCTTGTATTTTTGCTCATTTACTTGTTTTATTTGCTTTACCACAAACCAATAAACATAAAATCCCTTGTTATCTGTATGTGACTCAAGCACGTATGTGGTGACATACAAGTGGATCTTGTCTTGAGTGATAACCAAAATTGTCTGTAGTATATGGATATAGGAGGGAAACCTTATCCTGATAACACTATAGATGCGACCGGCTTTGTGGAATGGTCACAAGTGTTGTGACTTGTCACAGATGGTTTGATCCTGATCATTCGTGTTGGGGACATGCGAGCTGGAGCATCCTATACAACGAGTTTGTATAAGACCTGACCATGAAATGCTAACATCTCGTTATATAACACCGTTCATGACAGAGACTTCACTTCACTAGGATGACCATAGGTAACATGACCTCAATCCTGAGTGACTTAAGAACTCCTGCCATTGAGGGCGGTTCTTTGATTTGTATGGGTGTGAGTGGCCAGGTTGCCGATTCAAACCTACCATTTTAGGGATTCGCCTGATTTGGGAGCTGGGAACTCAGCTACATAAGATGGAATTCACTCCTTCTCTGATAAGTAGATAGATAGCTCCCTTAAGGGTTGATTCTGGAGCTTGAACGATGTGGCATCAAACACCTTTTCTTGGCCCAAGAGGTGTTCACACATAGTTGGACTATGTTGTATTGTTCATTAGAGGAATCAGTGGTACTTAAGGAGTGAGATGTAACTATAGGGCCATAATGGTAATTTGGCCCAACTGTACTTACGAACATCTGTGAAGGGTCATTGTACTCATGATTGGTTATATCCGATAGAAACAAAAATATATCTGTGGTAAGAAGAGTTCAGCTATTGGTCTTTAGTGGAATGTCTGACAGTTAACGAATGGTGGATCTCGTGGCTAAAGAGTTTAGTCAGCTATTTAAGTATCGTTGGAGCTTCGAGCCACAGGTCTATTAGGTCCCTTAGGTAGCTTGGATAAAGTCGAGAACCAGTATTTGGGTTAATTTGAAATGTTCAAATTGACAAGAGAAAGTTCGATTATGTATGATATAATTGGACTTGTTAATTATATATGATATAATTGGCAAATGTATGAGATACATTATTATAGAGGAAATTAGATATAAATATGATTTATATCAAGTAGAGGAGAAAATACTATAGTAGATATGTGATATCAAACTATAGGATAAAAATATAATATGATTATATTTATTAATTAACTAATTGATTAATTATAAGATAATTAATCCTAATATCACGTTTGGACGTGGGTTAGTGGGCAAGGTCGGTTATTGTAACCAATGAGTTAAAATAAAAAATGTTTTTATTTTGAATCGCCCGTCATTCGCCCAAAAAAAGATTTCGTGAAGCGTACGCTAGTGAAAGAAAACGATCGCTTGAGAACCTATACGATAGTCGTTTCTCCGCCTAAACGATCGTCCATCTCACACTAAATGATTGCACACTGTTTCCTACATGATCGGATAGCTTCTCTAAATGATCGTATAGTGTGTCGATTTAACTAAACAATCGTATACCTTTTCCTAAACTATCGTTCAGTAAATCCTACATGATCGTGTAGCTCCTCAATGCGATAAGCACTTCTGCTATGCGATAACGTTGTTTTCTCTCCCACTTGCTTATCGCCTATACGATTTGTATTTCCTCCGTCCTCTACCAAATTCACCAAAGCCCACCCTATGGGTTTTCACTCCGAGAATACCCAAGGCTCATTAGTGGTGGTGTCGTCCCCATTGTAGTCGTGAGTTCGCTTTGTTCGTACTGCTGCAGTCGACGTTTTTCGTCGAGCGTTGGTAGAACACTTGGAGGGTTCTGCAGCGTTGGAGTTCCGAAGGTTGAAGATTGTCTTCAACTGGTATGGAACTTTTTCTCTTATTATTTGTTGTTAGTAGCATGCCATTGATTAGTCTTTGTTTGCATAACTGTATGTGTTGAATGTATATATTTGTATTTCGGTCACGTTGAGATCGGAGCGATTCGAATGCACTCATGGAACTCATCGATATGAGATCCTTTAACATGATCCACCTGTACGTCTCCACATACATTTTTAAGTTACATCTAATAATGTTGGATCTTAGTTTATTGGTTTTTGGGTTAATGCAATTAAATGTCAAATAAAATACAATTTATTTTATTAGATAAATAATAAGTTTGCACAAATACAATTACAAACTACCAAAACACGAGATTTAGGGTATCAACTCCAAGAATATCCCACTTGTCCTAAAGCTAGTGGTGTGTACAAATACAAAGTAAAATTACAAGGTACAATACACAAAAGAAAAAAGAAACTAGGGCATATGTTATGCGCCTAGTAAAAATCTTCCACTTGCCCAAGACTGGATGAGACCTGTCTCGTAGACCCTAACTCTCCAGATGACTCTCGAACACTTTAGCCGTGAAAGCCTTTGTAAATGGATCGAGAACATTGTACTCCACTACTACAGAAATTGGATTACTTGACGTTTTTCCAATGTCAAGTAAAAGGTATACTCAACACTTATAAAAGTGTCAACTATTCGAGTGTCAAGTATAGTGCGATAACTTGACTTCGAAAAAACGTCAAGACAAATGTTTCTTGATACAATTTTCGTGTCAAGAAAGATAATACACTTGACATTGGTGGTATTTCAAGTTTATTGATTCTTGACATTGATTGTGTATCATATATGATAACTCTTTGACCTTTTTTATGTGTCAAGTATATGTCTTTTTGTTTTCAAATTAAATGCCCCAATCGATATTCTCATTTTTTGCCTTATATTCCAACAATACAATTACATCAACTAAATAAACATTATACATTTAAGATCTATCAACTCAATATATTCGCTAAAAATCCATATGTTAAACTATCCTTTCATATGAACACTTCTTACAAATTACAACAATATTTCTCTTTTACATGTACATGCACAAAATAAAATCTCAACTATTGCTTTTGTATACAAAACTCAACTTTCAACAAACACAAAAGTGACAAATTGTTTAATAAACAACCTCTCAACAAAGTACATTATTTAATCTATACATTGCGCTTTGAAGTCTAAAGATCGAGAACTAAGGGTTAGGCAAGCCATGTTTAAGCAAGTCAACCTGCAAAATAGAATAAAGAGCGATAACATCAAATTTCAAAATATATAAATAAGTGTTAAGATACAACAACAACAAAAAGTCAAGCACATGCTAAAATTTAAAATAGAAGAATGCAGATACTTTTCCCCCAACTTTCACAACTTTCACAAAAAGATAGAGAATATTATAAGCCCAATCTTATCTACAAGCAATAAAAAATTTCTTCAAAATTTCATTCACCAAAATAACTAATTAACTCCAAATAGATTACCCAAAGTATGGCTTGATTCGAATGACACTTCAAAACTACAAAAAATTAATCCAACCTACGAAAAGTTCAATAATAATGGTTACAAAACGCAAATTCCAGCAACTATGTAACAATTTCAAAAGGGTTTCAAGCTCTTAACACCTATCAAATCGTCCAAACATCGTTAACTTTGTTAGACAGTGGTTCCAATCCCTTGAATCTTTGAATTGAACATCAGAAATTGAAAATAACTCGATTATTAGACCAATACTTCAATGGGTAACAAAGAATTATTAATACTAACCTTCAAACTTACCAAAACCTTGCCAAGATCGGTCTCAAACCTATTGGACAGCAACTCAACTCCTTCCAACACTTCAAAATCAATCTCATCATCAAACATTCAAACAAGAAAATCATTACAGAAGATGCTACATTAAAACCCAAATCACAAATTCATTCAAATACATCCAAAACACTTACCCGAAGTGTTTGCTTAAATCGATGCTTCACTCGAGCCTCGACCAACTTTCTTGAAAAGAAAACAAAAGAGGAACAAGAAAACTCATACACTGATTATCATTCTGAATATACATCAAACCAAAGTTTAATAACAAGTTACTAAAAATTACCAAAATTTGTCAAAGTCAAAACCTTGCAACCTTGCAGAACACGCTTTCAATCTTCAAACTCCGCTACAACCTGAATCTATGACCAAAACATAATGGGTTTTTATCAGAACTAACCCAACTTCAAACAATAATCAAGATTATGCATATAAACCCACAAAATTACCAAATCTTACTCAAAACAAGGATTGGGGGCGTTCGGCTATAAATCTGGGCGGGGCTGGGGGTGTTCGGATACAGATCTGGGTGGGGCTGAAAGCGGTTGGGGGCATTCAGCTACAGATCTGGGCGCGACTGAAGCGACAGAAGCAACAAAAGTGATGAAAGCATTCGGCTATAGATCTGGGCGTGGCTGAGCAACGGAAGCAGTTGGGGAAGACTCGCGAACGACGTGCATAACACACTGGCTGGCGCGGCTGAGCAGACGTCCATGGAGCTGAGCAAACGACAAGGGAGAGGGTTGGCGCGACTGAGCAGATGACAAAATGAAAAACTCAATAACAGTGGCGTAAACGGAGGCGAGGGGAGAATGAAGGCTGGCGACAGCTAGGGCTTTCGGGCACACGAAAGAAGAAAAAAGAATTGGGAGAAAGGGGAAAATCGTGAGTAAGATGGTGAAAGAGGAGAGGAAGAGTTTTTAATTTGAGAGGGAAATGAAAATGAGAGAGGGAAATATTATTTATTTGATAATTTTGGTAGGAGGGAAACCAAATTTGAGAGGGAAATGAAAATGGGAGAAGGAAGGAAACAAAAAATAAAGATTAAAAAAATGTACTTTTTATATTTTACTTGACATGAAAAAGTAAAACTGTCAAGTAATGTAGATTTTCAATCGCTTAAAGTCTCTACATGATCGTTAAGTAACACTAGACAATCGCCCACAAACACCCCACGATCGCTTACCCAGCACTACACGATCACTTATAAAACATTACACGATCATTTACTAGTTTCTATATGATCGCCTACCAAATGCTATACGATCGCCTACCAAATGCTACACGATTGCTGAGCTCTGCTACACGATCACTAAGTAACATTAGACGATCGCCCATAAACACCCTGCAAAGCTTACCTGGAACTACACGATCGCTTACCAGTTTCTATATGATCGCCTACCAAATGCTACACGATTGCTGAGCTCTGCTACACGATCGCTAAGTAACATTAGACGATCGCCCATAAACAACCTACTAAGCTTACCCAGAACTAGACGATCGCTTACCAGTTTCTATACGATCGCCTACCAAATGCTATACGATCGCCTACCAAAAGCTACACAATCGCTGAGCTCTGCTACATGATCGTTTAGCTTTGCTACACGATCGCTGAGTAACAATAGACGATCGCCCAAAAATACCCCGCGATCGCTTACAAACATTACATGACCGCTTACCAGTTTTTATACGATCACCTACCAAATGCTATATGATCGCTTATAAAACATTATACGATCTTTCTTAACACGAAAGAAATTTCAAGTAAGAGCTTATATTACTTGACATGAAAATCGTGTCAAGTAAAGGTTCACATAAAAATATTCGAAATATTCCGTCAATCTCCGCTTTTTTAACCCTTTTACTTGACATTTTTTTGTCCAAAATCATATTACTTGACGTTTTTTTTCCACAGAAGCGTTAAGTAATTAAAAACTACAAGTGTCAAGTAATGGAGATTTTGTAGTAGTGCTCTGAAGCGATCTTAGTGACAATCACATCTCCTCAATGCATAATCTCCCATATAAGATGATACTTGCACTCTATGTGTTTTCCACGCTTGTGGCTCCTAGGCCCCCTAGAAATCACCACAACACAATTATTATCACAATAAAGGATGATGGATTTTGACATGTGTGGAACAACTTCGACATTAGTAAAACAATTTCTAAGCCATACAACCTCCTTAGTGGAGTCAGCTATGCAACATTGCTTAGTGTTCCTCCAAACTCTAGCTCCTTCGTTAAGAGTGAACACTGTTCGTGACTCGAAAATTGATGTCGTTAATTCGATTCCAAACCGAAACAAAAACAAAATATTTGTAAATCCTCGAAACCTACTTCTTATACTAACAAGTAGTAAGCGGCAAGTACGGGGTCAAACCTCAAGGAGGCCAGGATTCAATCTTCTCTTAAGCTAAATTCGACTATGAAAAGCAGTTAAAATGGGGTTTTGGTTTTGAATAAAATAAAAACATGCGAGGAATTAAAATGAAAGGGATAAATGTAAACTATGATTGATCTATGTAGTTTCTAGAGCCATTCAATGAAATTTCTATCCTCAATTTCTGAAACTTAAACATGCGACCGATTCATTTATGCACAACTACTCGTTGGATGCGATGTAACTAAGGTTGAAAATTAGCAAGAATCTAATCGAGAAAGAGTCCTAATTATTAATTAAGGTCGAAAAGGCCATACCCCAACTAATCTACATGTTTTTAATCCTAATGTGTTTGATAGCGTCCATATAGAGTTAAAAACATATGCATTGCGATTTAGGATTCAATTGTGTAGATTAATTGTCAGGAAAGCCGTGTTCAATTAAAAATTTTATCTTCGAACCTAGCAATTCATGCATCCTTGAAATAGTCATCAAATGCACAATTAACTAATGCTACTTAATTGCTTTTTAGCTAGACATTAAGGTAAGAATGTGATGTAACTGAAAACTGATTAGCCATGCACGATTATTCGTGAACAGTCAACCTCACAATCATGCTTTTAGAAATTATAATAGACTTGAAGAAGACACAAATTCAGCATGCAATTTATCCAAGAACATGAAATTCTTAAGAAATTAGCAAAGAATTAAAACTTCAAAAAACTAAATAGAAAATCGTTACCTCGAGCAATCCATATTCAAATTGAAGAAGAAGATCCAATCCATTGATTTTTTTTTTCATAAACTTGTTAGAGCATAATGCGATGATGCAATGATATGCGATACTACTTCTAGATGTATGCGTTATTAATGAAATACTTGTAGTATGCTATGTGTTATTACAAGTTTCCTTGCGTTGAAACCAAGTATAATTCCACCGAAAGTTTCTCGGAGTGAACCGAAGTCGAACACAAGGATTGCGTAGTTAATGCATTACGTTCGTGATATATGCGACCGGGGGTTGTTCAATTAATAAAAGATTGGTTTATGCAGGTATTTAAAATTGCGGTAAAGTAAAATATGTTGTAAAGTAAAGTTGCGGTAATAAAATAAAATGCGGTAATACATGATACCGAGTTTGAGACTGACTGTGAAGATTATACAAAGAATCATGTTATGCGGTGGTAAGGCTTTATGTACAAAGCAGAAAGAGAAAAGATAATTAGTACAAACATCGCAAGTTCATTAATTGCGTTAAAGATATAACTATGATTCCGCTTTCCCTTGGCGTACACCTCTTGGTGATCGGCCGTGTTCCCACATCTCTGTGGTGAAATAGGGATGAACGCAATGAACGCAAGGTTGCTTCCATCTCTGGAAGTACTTCTCGCTTTAATTAACGCATTCTTCTGACCTTCTCTCGACAGATCAGAATGACATCTTCACTTATGCTCTCACAGGTGCAGATGTC
The DNA here is from genome assembly GCF_027475165.1 of Benincasa hispida. Classification (NCBI taxonomy): domain Eukaryota; kingdom Viridiplantae; phylum Streptophyta; class Magnoliopsida; order Cucurbitales; family Cucurbitaceae; genus Benincasa; species Benincasa hispida. Next base: position 48,649,771 of record NC_143486.1, read on the forward strand.
GTCTTGAAGACTTTAGCTAAACATATTTATTTGTTTAGCACAAATTAATTTACTTGTTTAATTCATTCTAATTACCAAGGGTTTAAGAAAACATCGTGGAGAAAGCGATTAATGGAGGAACGAAAGTAGACAAAAATATGGAGATGAAAATGATCATGACATTTAATTATAGAATCAAGCGTCTAATATGTGGTGTGAATGATTTAGACTAAGAAGATGAGATACAATTGATGATAGAGATAGAAAAAAATACAAAAGAATGCCAACGTCTTGATACAGATCTGGATGGAGAAATCGCTTGCCGGCGTATGGAGTGAATGGAAGGATGAACGTCCCTCTCAGGCTTGCTCAACCTGTAGAGTTGATCTAGGTACAGAGCTTCACAGCGGGGATTTGGAATGATTTGCCCTGAGACTCACCTCTCGGCCTTGCCTCATTTCTTCCCGGATCTTCTTCAATCAGCACTCAAATCATCCTGTCTCTCAATATACAAATATCAAAATAACCTCGTATCAAGTATATCTTTCAGTCAATTCTCTGAGGGTATTTATAGATGAATGCTCTGACTCTCTTCCGTGTGGTCCCCACTTTATTGTTATGGAAATCTCGAAAATGGTGGAATAAATATTCCTTCTGTTATGCAATCAATCCGTCGAAAATGCACAACGGTTAGTTATACACGTGTCAAAATCCTCCACGATTGCGTTGCTCATTTGCATCTTTCGATCGTGTGCTTGCATGTGGTGTTGTTTTTTATTACCGCATGAGGTTTTGCGTTAATTGCAAAGCTCTTAATCGCTTGTTGCATGCGTCGTCATTGCGTTGATCGTCTATTCATTCCTGAATGATGGGTGCAATGCGACGTAGATGCATTAATCTTTTTCTCTTGAGCCATGAACGCATACGGTGACTTGATTTCCTACAAAACAGACTTGAAATAGTTTTTTCTACCATCGCAACGGTGTCAGTGGGTGTATTGACGACAATTTATAATTCTTGCATTTCTTAACCAAATTCCATACAATTGATGCAACTTTCCTCTCTTTTAACCACAATATCTAAATAAAGCAGTATAAATAGCTTGTATTTCTACAAGTTATCATCCATTGTTTACAAACCAAAAGAAAATAAAAATCTAACCAAGAGGTATAAAAAAAATAAAAGAAGGGGAAGAACTAGCAGTCACTCATCAACCTCCATCAGATTTTTGCATCCTCCTTACCTAATTCGGATAGAATATATTTATACCATAGGTGCAGCATTGCAACGGTATTTAGAGCGTTGCAACGCTCTTGTCGATCCAGCCCTCAAACATTGGTGCAGAGGCACAACATTGCGTGTGACGATTGCTTGCGGTGAGCATGCGCGTGCTGATGTGCTTGTGTTCCGTTAATCATTATCGTATGGCATCGCTAAGTGTAGTGTTGCGACACTACCCTGTATACGAGCCTACTGCATTACAGAGTTGTGTTAGAGTGTTGAGCGAGGGTTGCAATGCTCCTGTCAGGGACATTTTGGTAATTTGTCCTCATTTGAAGCCCAGATGCTCAAATCACCTTCAAATTACTTCTGATTAACCAATGAAACGAACACATGCACAACGGAAGAAATAACGGATCTTAAGTACTCTAATTAGGTTAATTTCAAAGAAGAAGTATGCAAGTAAATTAAGAATAAAGGGTAAGAAGATATACAATTTTTGTAGACTCAAATCTTCGCCAAATCAGCTCCAAGCTCCTCACGAACGATTCACGACCAAAATGAGAGTTTTCCCGACCATTATTCAGCGTTAGAACGGGATGGCGGGATTCGGTGAGTAGTTTGGAGAGGAAAAGGTTAAGAATTTTTGTGAGAATAGGTTTTAGATTATCAGATAATCTCATAATAATCCACTTTTGCCAAGAGTTTTAAAATTCATAAAATTCTTCTTTTTAAAGGTCATTTCATGCAGAACATACGAATTTGAGTTTGATGAGAATTCGACACTGAAAAATCCACTAATTCAAAGTGGGATTAGTGGGGCAAGTGTCTTCAATTGAAAACAACACTTAGTAATGCAAATGTTGGATTTTTTCACTCAAAATTGTTGGATCTTTCCACTAACTTGGTCAAAGGTCAAAATTTGACTCTCAAAGTCCAAAGTCCAATGTTTTTTACTTTTTGACTTTCAAAGTCAAAAGTCAACATTTTGACTTTCATTGCATTTTTGACCTAGTCAACAATTTTGACTTTTGATGCAATTTTGACCTAGTCAACTATTTTGACTTTCATTGCAATTTTGACTAATTTTATTTAATTTCAAAATTAATTCTAATGATTAATTTTAAAATTAAATGAATATTAAATTATTAATTAAATAATTTAATTTAATATTAAATCCAACACTAATACCAATCAATATGAATTCCTATTCGTAATCTTGATATTTAAATTTGTTGGGAATGTCCCAGAACTCGCAATTCGTGTTAAACATTATATTTTATCAATAACAATGACTTGTTGATTTTGCATCTTATTATGAAAATCCAATAAACGTATCCTTGGCTATAGTCTGAATGTTGTAACTTTATGTAGTGACATAAATAGGATCAAGTTGACAGTATATAGCCTAAATGGTCTAATAAGTATATGGATGAAATTGGGTATCTCATCCTGTTAACACTATTGGATGCGGTCCACTCTGTAGTTGTTACAAGAAGTTGTAAGGTTCTACAAATGATGTGATCCAGAAATCGTTCATGTTGAGACATAAGAGTGGGGGCATCCTATGCAATGATTTTGCATATAGACTGGACCATGAAAATAGTCACTTTTCTTTATAATGACCTTTTATTGTTAAAACTGACTATTTCATTTATTATATAACCTAGGTTAACTCGATCTTAATCCTGAGCTAGCTATGAACTCCTGTTTGTTCGGGATTATCCTTTGATCTGCAAACGGGGAGAGTTGTGCAACAACACTGCTCAATAAGCTTACCATTTTGTGGATAAGATTGGATGAATAGCTGGGGACATAGCTTTGCAAGATAGAATTCACTCCTACCCTATTTAGGGTTAGTGATGCATTATTTTATGATGTGAAATTGTGGAGGAAATGCGGTGATGGAATTGCGTTGAGCAATCAAGTTTTCTCAGTGGAATCCAAGTGTAAACCCCACTGAGTTTCCTAGTAAGTCCAGGGTCGAACTCAGGAACTTGGAAAACAATATGCGGTGGTAATTTATTGGAAGACTTTGCGGTAACCGGTAACTCAAATAGTTGTTTGGTTTTGTTGATTGCGGTAATGAAAAATAAACAAATGCGGTGGATTTGAGAAAAGTTTGATTGTGTGATAGATGCACTGAGTATGCGGATGAACGGGTTGAGAAGGTCTTTAGCTAGTGTTACCTTGGAATGCATCAGACTATGCGACCATGCTACAACCATGCACAACAAGTCATTTTTCAATGCAAATGCGGTGCTCCTAAGTCTAGGACGCATGTGTTAAATGCAGAAGTGTCCATAGAGCTTATTTCTAAGTCTGTACTCTTTTCCTATGCGATGATGCAAGATACACAAAGGCAAGGTGACTGCACACAATCATATCCTATCTCTAGGATGCATGCGATGTATTAATAGCAAACAATGCTTATTCCTAAGCTCCTATCTCTTGATTATGCATTCTAATCTGACTCTCCCGAGCCTAGATTCTATCCTGACTTTTCCAAGCCTAGATCTTGTCCTTAGACTACCCTCCCGAGTATCTCTAATAGACAAATGAAGCATTCATAATACAAGATAATCGCATAGAATGAAGATCCTCAGTTGTGCTAACTAAATGCTTCTCAACTCATTCAAACGTTAGCTACTCATGTGTGATAAACAGAGAGTGAACATATATAGAGAAGTAAATTCCATTTCTATAAATGAGTTTGAATACAAAATAACAATGGAAGGTAAAGGTAGAGAGCGTGGTAGCAGTCCTTTGCTGACCGAGGCTTTTACACTAGCAATCTCCATTCGGTTCAAAAGATATTCCTACTTCCGCAAGAGTTGGCCCTCTCTCTGATCATGAAGCTTCCAGTGCTCTCCCAAGCTTACCGGAACGATCTGGTGACACAACCTTCTTCTCTCGCTTCCACCTTAAAACAAAAGAAAATCTAAGAACAAGGCTAAACTATCTAAGGAAAAATTCTCTAACTCTCCGAACTGCTGAACTGGTGAACCCTTTTTCTGAAGGATGCCTTCGGTATTTATAGGGCTTTCAGGGTGAAAAACGGCTTCTCTCTTATGATTGCACAGATAGGATGGCTTTAATTCCCTGACTGATGCACCGAATATTTGTCACAAAAAATCTGAATGTACTTGTTATCGTTAGTGGCTGTCAACTTAATTCGGATTCGACCGTCATCAGCTTTCTGTCTCATTGTGATTAATTATGCCTTTCACCCAGATGTGCCCACCAAGTTGCACCGACTCTATGCGAAAATCCTTCTTGGGCAGATGTTTGCAAATACAAATCACTGCAAGGCCTTGCGGTAATGCTGCACTCGACCATTGATTTCTTATGATCGCTCTTTTCGCCTTTCGTCAATGCATATTCTGCATAAAAATACAAAAATCAACTGTTTATATGTGATGAATGCATGCAACTGCAATGTTATGAATTTAATGCTTTTTGGACACAATCTAACATATTTTATCAAAGCAAGCCAGCATTGTTTAAGAATTTAGCACTATGATAATGTGCATTTCTGCTTGTTATCACACCCCCAAATTTAAACAATGCTTGTCCTCAAGGATAAGCTAAAGATTTCCTTTAGCAAGTCGACCACAATTCTCTTTTCCTAGATTTCTCAAGGATACTTCATTCAAATCCTATACACCAAAATTTCCTAAAGTCTTATTCAAGTCTCCTCTAAAAATATTTCTAAGACCTAGGGACCACAAGTTTAACCTTCAAAAGGACTTTACTAAATTCCGGAACATCGCATGATTTATTTCAAAAAGAAAACTTTTCCACCGGGGTGTCAATTGATTTTTATCCTTGCATCTTTCTTGACATTATTATTTTTTTCTGACCTTGCACTGATCCAAGTGCCTTGCCTTCGTTTTGGCTTGACCCCATGTGTGTCATACGGACATCCAACCACGAGCAATGTGCTCTTTCTCAGACTAAACTCATACCTACTTGGTAGCGGAGTTGCGGTCATTTATTTATGCATTGATCCTGGTGACTTACCTTTGTTTTGGCTTGCCCCCACGTGTGTCATGCGGACATCGAACTACAGGTAAGTGCCCTTCATAACTTAACTCTTATCAACATAGGTTTTCCCATTGCGTTGACTTTCGAGTTGTTATTCTCAATTTTTTAAATTTATTTTTTATATAGAATGCTAAAAATAGCAAGGTCGAAAATAAATACCTCACCCCCAAATTTAAAATGTGGCAATGTCCCTATTGCCAAAAGATTGAAAGAAGTCATGTGATGTTCTTAGCAGGCTTCGTAAAGAGAGTTTGAAAGAAAGCTAGCAGACCCCTAACTTCTAGAAATATTTCATGAGGTGGCTATCTTAAGATTAAGTTGACTCTAGTATATACGAAAGAAATAGAAGCATGTTTTTTATCATTGAAATCATAATTGGCAAAGAGACAGTATGCGGTAACTTACTAAATTTATCAATATTAAATGATTGCGGTAATCAAGGAGGATGCGATGATAAATCTTTTAAAACTAAAATGCGATGCGATAGTGCAAAATTTGAAATAAAGTGAAGGAAGAATACAACCCCCAAATTTGCGTTGTCGCCCGCATTATGTATTGGTGCATCCTTCTTTGCGGCGGTCTATCTTCTTTGGATTGCGGTGATGGAGTTAGATAAGTTTCTTCTTCGTGTAACACCTCCGCAATCCTGTGCCTCGATCGTTTCAAGAAAAACAATAAGAGGGTCAAATAATTTTAAACAAAATGACATTCTTTTACTGCAATCTTTTTTTTTTTTAGAATGAAGTAGTAATAAGTAAAATGCATATAGATAAATGATGATTAAAGTATCGAAGAAATGAGAGTTCAAGAACCAAACAAAGGATACTCCAGAAGGTTTGTGCCCCAGATGATGTTGCTTGCCAATGCAAGGGCCACTCCATTTTTCTCTATTCCAGGTTTTTCAAATCCATAGAGGTCTTTTCTGGCTAAAAATCACCCTCGCAATATGCTTTAACTCACTGTCCATTAACCTTAAATGTACGACTTCCATCCTTAGTGATCAGCTCCACCACACCATGTTGGAATATTTCTTTAATGATGAAGGATCCAGACCAGTGCGATTTTAATTTCCAGGGAAAAGCCGTAGTCGTGAGTTGAATAGTAAGACCCTCTGCCCGACTTGAAGTTTCTTATCGCATATGTGTTTGTCGTGCCAGCGCATTGTGCGCTCCTTGTAAATCTCTCATATGCGTTAACCCTTCATTCTTCTAGCTCGACCAGTTGAAGTTTTCTCGCTTCTCCTGCTTTCTTTAGATCAAAGTTTAATTTCTTCACCGCCCACAATGCCTTGTATTCCAACTCTAGAGGAAAATGACACGCCTTACCAAATACCAACGCATATAGGAACATACCTATGGATGTTTTAAATGCAGTTCGGTACGCCCACAATGCATCGTTGAGCTTTGCTGCCCAATCTTTTCGCGAAGGCCTTATCACCTTCTCAAGTATCAGCTTAATCTCCCGATTGGACACTTCGGTCTGACCATTCGTCTGTGGATGGTATATTGTGGCCACTTTGTGGAGAATGTTATATTTGTGCAGTAGCTCATTGATAGTATGATTGACAAAGTGAGACCCCTCATAACTTATTATGGCACGTGGGGTTCCAAAACAAGTGGAAATGTTTTTCTTCAGAGATTGAGAGACTACTGTCGCATCGCTTGTGGCGCACGCCATTGCCTCTACCCACTTGGACACATAGTCGACAGCCAGCAAAATATAATTTTTACCATTCGAGGGAAGGAATAGTCCCATGAAGTCGATACCCCATACGTCGAATAACTCATGCTCCAAGCTGATATTCATCGGCATTGCATGTTTCCATGAAATGTTACTTGTGCGTTGACACCGATCAAACTTCCTGGCATAGTCAGCTGCATCCTTAAACAATGTTGGCCAAAAGAATCCACTCTGTAAAACATTGGCTGCGGTGTCCTATCCTCCAAAGTGCCCACCATATGGTGAGTCGTGAAAGAATCCACTCTGTAAAACATTGTCTGTAAAACATTGGTAAGCATAGTCGCAGAATCTGGTCTGCCCCCTTTTTATATAGATTCGACTCATCCCAATAATAATATCTGAATTCATGTTTGAGCTTCCTCTTTTGGTGGTAGGTATAATCTTCAGGAAATTGCTCGCAAACCAGATAGTTGATTATGTCTGCATACCACGATAGTTCTTCAATCTGAAACAGCTGTTCATCTAGGAACACTGAACTCACCTCTGATTTATTGCAGTCAACCTCAGGGTTTTCCAATATAGACAAGTGATCCGCAACTTGGTTCTCCGTCCCTTTTCGATCAATTATTTCTATGTCAAATTCTTAAAGGAGGAGAACCCATCTGATCAACCTCGACTTCACATCTTTTTTTGTCATTAAATACTTTATTGCCGAATGATCAGTATGGATGAGTACCTTTGTTCCCAGCAAATATGCTCTAAATTTTTCCAACGCAAAAATTAGCGCAAGTAGCTCTTTCTCTGTGGTTGTATAATTGGTCTGAGCAGGATTTAACGTCTTAATCGCATATGCGATAGGATGTAAGATTGTTTTTCTCTTCTGTGCCAAAGCTGCTCCCATCGCATACCTGCTTGCATCACACATTATTTCAAAAGAAAGTGTACAGTCAGGTGCAATTAACATAGGTGCGATAATCAATGCATTCTTCAAAATTCTAAATGCGTTGAGGCAATTATCATCGAAATCAAATTTTTTGTCAGCCTCCAATAATGAACTCAGTGGTCGTGCTATTTTCGAAAAGTCTTTGACAAAGCATCTGTAGAATCCAGCATGCCCCAAGAAACTTCGTACAGCCTTCACACTTGTTAGAGGTGGAAGTTTCTCAATTGCTTCTATTTTTGCTATATCCACCTCCAACCCGTCTCGAGAAACCTTGTGCCCCAACACAATGCCCTCCTTAACCATAAAATGGCATTTTTCCCAATTAAGAACAAGATTTGTCTCCTTACATCTTTTTCAATATCTTCTCTAGGTTGGCTAGACAGACTTCATAAGTGTGCCCATAGACAGAGAAGTCGTCCATGAAGATTTCAAGAGAGTCATCAAGATAGTCTGAAAAGATGGCCATCATGCACCTTTGGAACGTGCTTGGCGCGTTGTAGAAGCGAAATGGCATGCAGCGAAAAGCGAAAGTCCCATATGGGCAGGTGAATGTGGTTTTGTCCTGATCTTTTGGAGCAATCATAATCTAGTTGTACCGACATAGCCATCCAAAAAGCAATAAAAGTCATTTTAGGCTAGACAATCTAGCATTTGGTCAATGAACGCTAGAGGGAAATGATCTTTCTTAGTGGCCACATTCAGCTTCGTCCTTCTCCCTAAGGCATGATGCAATTAAGTACGTTTATAACTGTCGTACGAAAGTGAGGGCTTTTGTTCGTGAACATGTCCTAGACATGATGGTCCACTTCAATATGGCGGAAGTAAATGGGGTTGTCATTGATGAGAGAAGTCAAGTCAGTTTTATTCCAGAATCTCTTCCGAAGAGTTTTCTACAGTTCTGCACCAACGCGCTCATGAATAAAATTGAATACAGTTTGACTACTCTTCTGATGAGCTACAAGATTACCAGACACGTTGCTACCGCTGAGAAGAGAGGAACGTCCTCCAAAAATCCTGATGTTGTTTCCTCTTCACAGAGTAAAAGTATTCCTGTTAAGAAGAGTAAAAAGAAAGGGATGAAGAAAACCGCTGGGAGAAAAGGCAAGGCTAACACTGCAGACAAAGGAAGGTGTTTCCACTACAAAGAGAAATGGCACTGGAAGAGGAACTGCCCTCAGTACCTTGCTGAAAAGAGAGCAGACAAAACAGGCAAACTAATTCCTAAAGATTGCTTGCTCAACATGACCAGTGGGAGATGTTGCTGTTTGAAGATAATTTTATCTACTTTTTTATGTTGTAAAAAGAACAAATTGTATATACTTTTGTGGTAAATGAAATGTTCATTTTTGAAATTTATGTTTGTTCTATTGCATAGCAACTTCTGTTAAGAACCAACCTAGTTACATCCCATTTGCAAATATTCAGATATTTAAAACGGCTAGAAATCAATTAAGGCAAATGGTTATTTAACGTAAATGATAAGTTTAGAACACTTGAAAATTTCAGAATGTACAAAACTTGTGAAGAAAAATAAAACCGAAATACTTTGATTAGATCAAAGTATAGAAATTTTAAGATTTCTAGGTGTACTTGATAGAACATGAAATCCAATGAAAGACTTTCTAAACTGCCTTATTTGTTTTTCTCGACACTATTCCAAATATTGGAATATTGTACTAGACCACCTTGTACTATTTGTTTTGATTATAATCTTGCCTTAAATTAACAATGTAAACAAGAGTTGTTTAAACAAGTCGGATGCATCTTACTCAAAGAGTTGAGAGTACCTTGATGTAGTAGGAGGAGTGTATGACTTCTTAGCCATTGTTGAGAAACAAGTTTTGTGAGAATAAAGATGCATTCTCCATATAGTTTAATAAGAAGTCTATTGTACATGACTAAAGTGTTTGAGAATCTCCTATTAAGACTAGGAATACTAGGTGAATAACCTATGGGATATCGAATGGTAAACCATGGATATAGGATGCTCTAGTTTATTGTAGTTTTCTATAAAACTCAAAAACTCAGTATTATATATTTGAATATTTAAGTTACCACTAGAGTTTTAGTCCAATTGGGAGTTTGTTGGGTTTTATGTCCTAAAACTCGTGGTTTATAAATAATAAATCCTATTTATGAAAATTCAATAAGTTGTTATTGAAAATTTATTGCTTATTTTGTTTTAGAAATAAATCCAATAAACTAAAAAGATCTATAATTATTACATGAGTACTTGAACTTTATGTGGAGACATAAAAGTGGATCAAGTTCGAGTAAATAGTCAAAATGATCTATAGTATATGAATGAGGTTGGGTGCCCACTCTGTAGTTGTTACAAAGGATTTGTAAAGTAATACAGCCGATGTGATCCTAATTCGTACATATTAGGACATGAGAAGTAGAGGCGTCCTATGCAATGGGTTTGTACAAGATCGGACCACAAAATCAGTCACTCTTACTTTATAACGCTGTTTACTGTTTTAGACTGACTATTCCAAAATGATGACCTAGTAACTTGACCTTAATCCTGAGCTAATTATGAACTGCTATTCATTGGGGATTATCCTTAGATTTGCATAGGTGAGGGTTGGCTCAATAGCGCTGACTCAATAAACCTCCATTTCAGGGGTAAGACCGAGTAAATAGCTGGGGACCTAGGGTGCAAGATGAAATTCACTCCTACCTCATTTTAGGGATAGTAGAGAGGTTATTCCCTTAAGTGCTGATTCCAGGTCTTGAACAAAGGACCCCACCTTCTCATTGGCCTGAGAGAGACTCAATTTGTTGATCGGATCACAAATCAATTGTTCATTAGAGGATTAGTGGAACTTAAGGAACAAGAGGTAATCTCCGGAGTAAAACAGACATTTGACCTAGCCGTTATTACGAACAACCTGTGAAGGGTTAACTTACTAATCATGGTTATATCGAGTGGACATAATGTATCTACAGTAAGGGGAGTGCAATTATAGGCTTTAGTGGAGTGACCCATTAGTTAACCAATGGGGGTTAATTTGGTGTAAAGAGTTTAGCTAATTAATCTCGGATCGTTCGAGCCCATGATCTGTAGGTCCACAAGATCCCCCTACCAGCTCGTAAATGGATTAGTCTTAAAGTAGTGTGATAAGTTTATTTGAAAAGTTCAAATTAAAATTAAGGGAATTAGTAATTATATGAGATATAATTACACGTTTAATTTTAGAATTAAACGAAATTGGAGAACTAATTAATATTAATTATGATTTAAATATTAAATTCATGAATAGGAATTCATGGTTTGGTGATTAGTTAATTTAATATTTAATTTTAAATTAATTAGAATGAATTAAATTGTTTAATTAATTTATTATTATTTTTTATTAGAAAAATTAATTTTGAATTAATTTTTGTAAAATTAATCAAATTTGAATTAAAAAGAAAATTAGAAAATTGAAAAATCCAAAAAGTTGGATTTTTCCACTAATTTTCGAAAGAGTTTATTCACAATCCACTTCCCAATTCTCAGCCAAATCCAAGCGTGAGCTACAATACATGCAACATTTCTTTTTGCATGATGATCATGCAATATATACTGAGAGATTTGAGTGAAAAATTTCATGCAAGAGTTGCATTTTGCTTGAGAAATAACTGAAGAAATCTGGTTCTTCAAAACTGTGAAAAACCAGAAAGTACGTCTTCATCTCCATAAAATTTCCTTAATCAAAGCGTATTTTGAGTCCCACAACTCAATCCAAGGCACCAAGAGGATAGTAGGGAACATCTTGTGGTGGTTCAGAAGCTCCATTGTCCAATGCATGCGGTACTCAAAACCCATGCGTCAAGCGAGGCACCATGTGTCAAGCACTTTGTCTGCCATGTATGGAGTTCAATGGAAATCCCTTGTCTGTCTTGATTTGTGCATCATGGAAGGTAGCTGGCAAATAGCTGATCGCAAGTCTCTTCTAACGCAAGGATGACAACTTTCCTTTGTAATTTTAATTTTTCTAAAATTAAGATGCCAATATTTGGACTATCATAGATTTTTTTATAGTTTTATATTCATGTGATGTAGTATTTAACTGTGTTTTATATGTTGCATAATGTATGTCATATAGTTTTAAAATCTTACCTTAGGATAAACATGATCATGTATCATATAAATGTTATATGGTTACATGATTAATATAAGCATGTTCATGCATATTATAATTGTTATATTATTTGAATACATGTTTTGATTAAGCATATTCATGCATCATAAAAGTTATAATGTATGATGTAGAGAAATGAATATGTATGTCTATTTTTCATGTATGATAATTATAAACATTATAATTAGATGAAAAATAAACTTTACACTGAACATGACATTACTTAAATTAATACAAACGTTATATTTATATTAGTTTATAATTATCCAAAAATACTAACGCTTATAAACATACATAAGAGTTGTTTCATTGAATTTTTGGTTTAATAAATATTATATTATATAATAACACTCCAAAAATACTTTTAATTCTTTAAAATCAATTGTAATAGTATAAAAATTATATTTACAAGTACAAAATTAAACATTCAATTTATTTTAGATGATTAAAGGAGTGTTTATTGTGATTTGAAACGTTATAAAAGTAATTTTCACATTCCAAAACTATTCTGGAACGTGCCCTTAATATTTGATGCCAAAGAGTTGTAATATATCAATGAGATGCCAACTTGCTTGAATAATGTTTGGATAATTGGATCATGTTGAGTTGTCCCATTGACAACTAATTTGATAACTGTCACAAGGAATTAATATTAAAGGACAAAAGTTGTTGCACTTTACTTTATCCACCGTTAATAACTGCATTTGTTTTCCCCTTTTTTTTTTTTTTTTTTTTTTTTTTTTTTTTTTTTTTTTTTAATGAAATTTTTGTATGCATCAAAACGATAGGATAATTACAATTGGTAGTACTTTAAAGATAAGTATATATTAACATTGTAAGAAAATTGTAAATATAGCAAAATCTATCGGTAATAGATGGTATCACTAATAGACTTCTATTAGTGATATAGTCTATCGCTGATAGATTCCTATTAGTAATATTGTCTATTGTTGATAGACTCCAAGAGCTAATCTAAATTTTATTATATTCAATTTTTTTTGGCATTGTGCTATATTTGAAAATATTTTGAACATGATTGTTATATTTGCAACGGTCTCAAAAGAAAATAGAGCATCTTGACTCTCATAACAAATTTATAATATACCTTTATTGGTAGTATTATACACAAGCTGGTAATTTTGAGACATATTTTTAGGAGTATTTTGATGGCTGATTTGTTTGAATGAAATGATAACAACATATTATACTCTTTTTCTTTTTTTTGTAAAAATATCAATAAATTTTGGAGATATTGTATCTTTAAATCCTAAACTGATAATTATATCAATTGAACTATGAATATTCATGAGTATATTGGTTTGCACGACTATCTTATGTTCTATTTGGATAAACATCACATGAGACTTATAATTATTTTATCAAATTAAACTTTCATAAGCGAATCAATTTAGACTCTTAATTAAGTTTTTCTTAGAAAATTATTCATGCATCAATTCACCACTCTATTAATTTGACATTTGAAGAAGTCTATACATGTTTAAGAATTAAATGAGTTATTTTCAAATGTCATATTAAATTAATAGAATGCCTAAAATTGATTAATTAATACAAATTAAAAGTTTAATGAAATAATTATATGTTTCATGTGATATTTTCTAGACCAAGTTAAACAAGAGTGTTAATCGATACAATTACAGAAGTTCAGGATTTAAATTAACAAGATATATGATAAAATCAACAAAGGACATAACATAAAGAAGTAGGTGCAAAATTCATGATTAACCCTTTTAAAGCACCTAGAAGTCCAATCCTTAAACAACTTAACTTATAATTACGAGAATAAATGTAAACTTCCTTGAAGATAAAGTCATAAATTCAAGATGAATGTAAAACGAAGTAAAATAACAAAAAGTAGATGCAAAAAACAACATAAATCAGAAAAATAGAATTCCTCTCAACCCTTATGACAAATTTTCCACTTGAAGGTGGTACTCTCTCGAGCTCGATTCAACCTCTTTCAAAGATAATCTCGCGTCACAATTCTATCTAAGTAGTAGATGCTGATCTAAAACTCTAACAAACTTTCATCCTTGAAGTATTGGAGTGGTCCCTCAATTGGATATGTGAATCTTCACCAATATTGAATGATTTGAATTGAAATGTTTAGCTCCCCTAAGCATGAGTGTGGATGGTTGTTGCTAATTTTGTAGGCAAGAAGCTTGAGCAAAAAAAAACTTTTAGTGAGAATAGAAAGTGGTTGAACCTAAAATTTAATTTGGTTAAAATTATGTTGAAACACTTAAATGCAATAATGCACTTGCATTATGTTGGGGCCACAACGAAAATAAAATACCTGCATTTAAGCCAAAGTTTGATCCGTTCATAATGAAAATGACTCATTTACCCTTTTAAATAGAACGTAAATACTAAGAAGTACAAACACAGATACATATACGATATGACAAAACTATTCGTCATTTCTAACAAATTAAGATATAGATATGTTGAAGATACGTTATTATATATGTTGCGTATATATATATATATATATATATATATATATGATAATGCCCAATTAATTGTTATAATACTTGTTCTAAGTTAGATTAGAATAAATTCAAGAAGAGAATGAAAACTTGAAAAAAAAATCCAATAACTTTGAGTGGTGGTTGAGTGATTAGAGCATATGGTAGAAAAGAAGTAGAGGATGAAGGAGATGTGAAATCATGATTTAGATAGTGAGAGAGAAGAGAAGAATGAAAATTTAATTATGTTTCGAGTTTTTTCTTTTAACTTTTTATGTTTTTTTATTATATTTAATTTATTTTGTTTTGGATTGGTCAATTTAAGTGGAATTTTATGTTTGTGAGTGATTTTAAAATTGTTAAAAGCACTTTTGTCATTTTTAGAATCACCGTGAAACATGTTTAATCCATCAAAACTAATTTTGTATGAAATTTGCATTTCAAAGTATAAAATTGAAAACAAAATTAATTTTGAGTAATTAAAACTGTATTTTCAAGTGATTTTCGAAATGAAAAAAGTGATTTTGATGATTTTAAAATCATTCCAAAACATGCATTCAAATAAAACAGGTTGTGAGTTGGACTTTTGAAGTGGTTGGACTTAAATTTGAAAAAAAAAAAATCGAACATATCCACTTCATGTACCTGGAAGCAAATATGCATATCTGAAAATTAAAAAGTAATTTAAAAAATCAGATACTTCAAATCACGTATTAGACACGTATCTGGACATATGAGTATCTAATACATATTTGATATCAATTCTCTATACAATTAGAAGTATCTATGCCTCCTAGCATAAACATAAAGTGACATCAAACATATGACATCTCATTTTCACTTACTTTGTAATTTGACTTTTTTTTTTTTTTTTTTTTTTACAAGTAATTACTTAAAATTCAAGAAAAATATATACCAAAGTGATGTTCACCAGCTATGAAGGAGTGAAAGTTCAAACCAATGGTTTTTTTTTTCTTTTCGTTTTCGGATTCAAAATGATGGGTTTCAAAACAAATTTTTTCAAATTTAAGGGATTCATATGACAGATTTTGCCACAATAGGAGATTTCAAAATGAGGTATCTACGTTTTGAAATCATTGTGAAATGGAACTCATCAATATGTTTCTATTGCCATTTATTTTTTATTTTTTATTTTCTTTTTAAAATTTTTAAAGAGAGGATTGAAATCGGTTACATTTCTCCAAATTTGTGCTTGTCATTGTATATACACACTCAGAAGATACCCAAATTTAGACGCCCTTTATTACTATTTTGATTGTATTTGGTAGAAATAACCACATTTAGACAATAATTTATTTATGTATATTTGTTAACATTCATTTTATTTATAGACATCAAAGTAGTTGGAGAAAAATAGAAGAATCTTAGTCGAGGATATTTTCGTCATGGTAAAAATAATAATTCCTATTACATTTAGTCATTTATGAATCACTCCTATTTAAATATAAGTATTTCTCTTTTTTTTTTTTTAGTATAATAATTACGAGAAGGAAGATTAAACCTCCAATCTCTTGGATCATGGTGCATGTCAATATAAATGAGTCAAACTCATTTTCGTAGGTATTCCTCTCATTGACCCTTGTTGATACATGGTTTTTTTTTTGGGAAAATGAAGTGTTGGGCCGAATGAAAAAAAAAAGTCTTTTAAATAGTTGAATGGACAAAAATCCCACATAACAATTTATTTATTTATTTTAAAAAAGACAACGTGATTTACTTTTAAAACAAAATCTAAATCTGATTTCAACGCTTTGGATAATCATTCTATTTTCATTTTTTTCTTAAAAAATTATTCTTATAAACACTCTGTATTCTTATAGGGAAAAAAATCATATAAAGTTTTGAAAACAAAAAAAAAAGTAGTTTTTTTTTAATTTAAGAATTTTGTTAGGTCTTACCCCATCAGGCTGATTTACAAGATCCCATTCCAAGTTGAAGTACATCGACTCCATCTCGAGATTCATGGGTTGTTGTTTGCGTTGATGAAAAATAAATAACAAATGTGGTGATGTTTGAAAAGAGTTGATAAACGGGAGATGCGATGAATATGCGGTGAACGGGTTGAGAAGGGTTTCGGCTAACACTCCCTAGAATGCATTCATGCATTGCGATCATGCAACATACATACAATAATAAACCATCTCTCGATGTGAATGCCACGGCTTCTAATACTAGAACGCATGCGATATATGCGCTAAGTCTATAGGACCTACACATAAGCCTCTATTCTTATTTATGCGATGACAGGATAACACACACACAAATAAGGCGACCACATAATATCATTCCTATCTCTAGGATACATGCGATGCAAGTTGACAAATAGAGCTTATCTCTAAATTCCTATCTCTTGTTTATGCAAGTCTAATCTTGCTCTTTCGAGTCCAGATTCTAACCTAGCTCTCTCGAGACATTAGGTTCTTTTTTTAGACTCTCTCTCGAGTAACTCTAAAGGATATTTTGCACAACATAAAACAAGACAATCGCAAGCATTGAACTTCCTAGGTCATGTTAGCTTAGTTCTTCTCAACCCATTAGACTAGTTTAGCTACTCATGTGTATTAAGAGAGTGAACAGATGTAGAAATAGAACTTCCACTGTATAGATATGAAGATGAAGTACAAAATAACAATGCAAGTATATAATAAAGAGCCTTGTAGCAATCTCTTGCTGCCAGGCGTTTACACTGTTTCTACTCATGCTCAAAATATAATCTCGCTCTCGCGAGAGTCGGCCTGCTCTCTGCTCTTATGCCTCAAGGTTCTCTTTCGAGTTTCCCTGAGCGATCTTCGGCACCACTACTCTTCTTTTGCTTCGCCTTAAAATGGAAAGGAAAGTTATGGACAGAAGCGTGAACTAAAACGGTGAACTACTCAAAATACCCTTGGTATTTAAAGAGCATACACGGTGAAAGGCAGCTTCTCTCTCCTGGTTGTACAGATAGGACAGCTTTAATTTCTGACTGATGCGCCGGATAATTGTCAGTGATAAAGCTGAATGTACTTTGTGACCGTTATCAGGTGTCAACTTAATTTGGATTCGACTGTCATCAGCTTTCTGTCCCATCGCTCTTAATTATCCTTTCACCCAGATGCGCTCGCCATGTTGCTTTGACCAAGTTGCGGCGATCCTTCTTGGGCAACTGTTTGCGAGCACGATCAACGCAAAGCCTTGCAGTGAAGTTACGATCGACCATTGATTCCTATGATCACAATTCTTGCATTGCGTTAACGCATATTCTGCATAAAAATACAAAGATCAACTATTCTAATGCGTTCGATGCAATCCAACATTGGTTAAGAACTTAGCGCTATGATAAGGTGCATTTTTGCCCGTTATCAGAGGCCCCCTTCCTCAATCCATCGAGTCAAGTAATTCGCTATCGGAAATTTGTCCGTCCTCATGCCATGCTTCTTCTTTCTCCGAATCGGTTCCTAGTTTCAGTCCATCAAGATTCGCCATCAAGAGAGGTGAGAGCCGTCAACTTTAGGTTAAGTCGATCTCGTCATTCACGCAATTCCCCCATCCATCGATCACACGAGTACGCATCTAGCCAACATATAGCGAATGAAAAAAGCGTTCATCCTGCCTCAATCAAAATGTCGAGAAATTTACAAGTCCACTATGGAGGTGGAGTACTGATAACGGGCAGAAATGCACGTTATTACAACAAAAAGATATAAAACAAATTGGAGATGCAAAGATAAAAATATGCAAAATCATGTCCAAAAGCATTAAGTTAAGAATATTACGATCACATTCGCCCATCATATTAAAACAGCTAATTTACTTATTTTGTGTAGGAAAATGCGTTGGCGCAAAGCGAATTGCGATCCAAGGAATTCGGCGCCCGAGCGCATTAGAAGATTGCGACCGCAAAGCTCTGCGATCGTATGCGCTCGCGAAGATCTGCTCAAGAATGTGGTCGCATAAAGACGGCGCATCAAGGTGAAAGCATAATAAATAATGATGGGATGGAAAGTTGACAATGGTCGAATCTGAATTTAGTTAACAAGTCGTTAACGACACACTGTAGTAAGTATATTCAACTTTTCGGTGACCATTAATCAGCACATCAGATAGAGATTTAATGAACTCCCATCATTGCAATCATTTGAGAGAAAATCTTCTTCGCCTTGAAGCTCTATAAATACCAAAGGCCACCACTGTTAAAAGGGTTCCAGTTTAGAGTTGTGGAGTTCGATATACACAGTTCACCATATACTTAGAAGATAGATCATAGATAGCTGTTAGTCTATAATTCATATACTTAGAAGGTGGAGGCGAGCGAAGAGAGAAGACGCCGAAAGATCATTCTTGGTTAGCTCGAGAGACTGCCAGGAAGCGTTGCAAACAGAGAAAGGGGCAACTCTTGTGAAAGCAAGAACATTCTTTTGAGCAGAGTAGAGTAAAACACAGTGTAAAAGCCTCAGGAAGCAAGACATTGCTACCAGCCTTCTTATCCCTATCTTCCATTGTTGTTTTGTATTCTGACTTATTTATAAAATTGAATTTGCATCTCAAAATCTGTTCAATCTCTTCACATTTTGCATGACTAGCTAAATTTCTGAATGGGTTGAGAAACACTTAGCTAGCATGACCTATGATCTTCATTTTATGCGATCATCTTATCTTATGTATGCGTTCTTCACTCTTTAGAGATACTTGAGAGAGTAGTCTAAAGAAGGAACCTAGACTTGAGTGAGTCAGGTTAGAATCTAGGCTTGAGAAAGTCAGATTAGAACCGCATAAGCAAGAGATAGAGACTTAGAGATAAGTTCTGTTTGCTATCATGCATCGCATGCACCCTAGAAATAGGATATGATAGTATGCGATCGCCTTGTGTATGTGTGTACCATTCATCATCGCATAGATAAGAATAGATGCTTAGACATAAGTCCTATAGACATTATCATATACATCACATGCGTTCTAAAATTAGGAACTTTGGCATTTGCATTAAGAGATGACATGTTATTTTGTGTGTGTGGCATGATCGCATAACTTGAACGCAAACTTAGGAAGTATTAGCTAAATTCCTTCTCAATCTGTTCCCCGCATAGTCATTATAACTTTCGCTGCCATTAACTCTTTACTCAATTCCGCTGTATAGGATTTATACTCTAAACAACATACCAACAAACTTATTTGTTTTTTTCATCGCAAAGGAATCAAAATTTACCGTCGCATATTGTCTCAGTAGTCCCTGTGTTCGACCCTAGACTTACCAAGAAACCTAGTAGAGTTTATACTTGGATTTTACTAGGAAAACTTGCATGTGCAACGCATAGTTCACCACTGCAATTTCATACCATTATTTCATCACATTCACAACGCATCAAGTACCCAGTGGCTTACGAAGCTACTAAGGAGGCCATCTGGCTCAGAAATTCTTGATAGAACTAGAATTTGTTCCAGATATGTCTGAGCTAATCACCTTCTATTGTGACAATAGTGGGACTGTGGCGAACTCCAAGAAGCCTAGGAGTCACAGGCGCAACAAACACATACAACGGAAGTATCACCTGATTCGGGAGATAGTGCATCGAGGGTCACCTTCAGAGCACAATGTTGCTGACCCATTTATGAAGGCTTTCATGGCTACAATGTTTGAGGGTCACCTTCAGAGCATGGGTCTACAGAACCGCTCGCAGCTGGACTAGGGCAAGTGGGAAATTTTCTTGTACTAGGCTTTTATGCCCTAGTTTATTGTTTTTGTACACCCACTTCACTTTAGGACAAGTGAGAGATTGTTGGGGTTGATGCCCTAAAGTCTCGTATCCTATAGTTTGTAAAAAGTTTGTACGAACATTTGTAAATAGTTTGTACCAACGTTTGTGATGTAATTCACTCCTTCCCCGAATGATGGAATTCACTCCTTCCCCGGAGTAGGGGCAAGTAGATAGATAACTCACTTAATGGATGATTCCAGGTCTTAAACAATGTGGCACCTGTAGGATTGTATCAACAGCAGTGGAAGCACAAGGATCATCTAAGCATTCAAAATCACTAATTTTGGCAAAATATAAAGCATGTTTTTGCAGAAAAAAATGAGTTTCAAAACATACCTCTTGTAGAACTTATTCAAAGCTCCTTCACCAGCTGCAATCTTCTCCAAATCTTATTGTAGACCACCTCAAGATCTTCCTCACTATTCTCTTGGTGCTCTAGATTGAGTTGTGGGACTCAAAACAAGCTTGAATCAAGGGTAGAAGGAGAAATGTTCACTACAACAACCTTGTTGAAGAACCTTTCTTCAAACCGAATTTTCTCTAAAATTCTCTATGGATTGCATACCCGATTTTCACTCCAATATCTTCATTATATTGCAGATCAACATGCAAAGAGAAGAGTTACATGAGTTGCAGCTCATGCTTGGAGACGACAAAGGCAATAAGATGCAATATGAGTGAGCTACTTCAAAAGATGGATAATGGAAAAATCCTTTTTTCCATTTTGTGTGTTTTGTTTTCAAATTTTTCCAATTTTATCTAAAAATCAAATTTTGATTTTATAAATTTATTTTGATTTTAAAAAAGAAAATTTAATTAATTTCATAAATTAATTATTAAATAAAACTTCATTAATTTAATATTAAATAAATTCTCATATTCCGTTTAATTCTAAAATTAAATATATAATTATATCTCATATAATTCATAATTCCCTTAATTCTAATTTGAACATTTCAAATTAACTTATCACGCTATTCTAGAGCTAGTCCATTACGAGCTAGTAGAGGGACCTCGCGGACCTACAGATCATGGCCTCAATGATCCGAGATTAATTGGCTAAACTCATTAGACCAAATTAATCCCTATTCGTTAAATAATGGATCATTCACTAAAGCCCATAGTTGCACTCTCCTCATTGTAGATATATTATGTCCACATGATTTAACCATAATCAGCAAGTCGACCTTTCATAGGTTGTTCGTAATAACGGTTGGGTCAAATATCTATTTTGTCCTCGAGATTACGTCTTATTCCTCAAGTTTCTACTGATCCTCTAATGAACAACTGTTTTGTGATCCAATCACTAAACCAAACTCTCTTAGCCATGTGAGAGTGTGGGGCCCCTTGTTCAAGACCTGGATTCAGTACTTGAGAGAACAACCTTTCTCTATCCCTAAATCGGGTAGGTGTGAACTCCGTCTTACACCCTATGTCCCCAGCTATCTATCTAGTCTTACCCCTGAAATGGGATTCTTATTGAGCCGGCGCTATTAAGCCAACCCTCAATTATGCAAATCTAAGGGAAATCCCGAATAAATAGGAGTTCATACTTAGCTCAGGATTAAGATCGAGTTACCTAGGTCATCTAGGCTAAATAGTAAGTCTTAATCAATAAACGGCGTTATAAGGTAAGAGTGACTTATTTCTTGGTCCTGATCTTATGCAAACTCATTACATAGCCTCCACTACTCATGTCATAACATATACGAATTAGGATCACATCGTATGTAGCACTTTACAACTATTTGTAACAACTATAGTGTAAATCGCATCCAATGGTGTTACAAGAATAAGGTACCCAACCTCATTCATGTACCATAGATCATTTTGACTATTTACTCGAACCTGATCCACTCTTATGTCTCCACATAAAGTTCAAGTACTCATACAATAGTCATGGGTCTTAATTTATTGGATTTAGACTTTCATACAATTTATGAGATCAATAACAAGTATACTAATAATATCAAATGTTTATTATTTTACAAACTGCGAGTTTTTGAGACATAACCCAACAATACTCCCACTTGGACTTAAACTCCAGTGGATCAATATATACAAATATATACAATATTGAGTTTACATGGAGAGAATAAATTGTAAAAATACAATAAATTAGGGCATTACAATACCCACAAATTCTCCCACTTGCTCTAGTGATACAAAACTCGTAGACCTAATCCTATTAGGTGACCCTGGAACACTTTAGCCGATAAGGCCTATGCAAATGGATCAGTTAAGTTATCTTGGGAAGCAATCTGAGTGACAATGACGTCTCCTTTGTGTACAATCTTCGTTATGAGATGGTACTTCCGTTAGATATACTTTCCCCTTTTATGGCTTCGAGGTTCCTTTGAATTTGCAACTGCTCCACTGTTGTCACAATAGAGAGTGACAGACAGGTGCATATTAGGAACTACTTCCAGATCTATCAGGAACTTTTTGAGGCATACTGCTTCTTTTACTACTTCGCTTGTGGCTACATACTCAGTTTCCATTGTGGAGTCTGCAATATAACTCTGCGTAATGCTCCTCCACACAACTGTTCATCTGTTCAGAGTGCACATTAACCCCAAAGTTGATTTCCTTGAATTAATATCGGTCTAAAAGGTAGAATCAGTGTATCTAGTAAGGATTAGATCCTTAGGACCATACACGAGCATGTAATCTCTCGTTCTATGAAGATACTTAAGAATGTTTTTAACAGCAGTCCAATGGTCATGACCAGGATTGGACTAAAATCTACTCACAATTCCTACAACATAGCATATATCGGGACGAGTACACAACATTTCGTACATCAAACTCCCAACTATAGATGCATATGGAATTCGATTCATCTCCTCAACCTCTTGAGGTGTCTTAGGACTCTGTTCCTTAGACAAGGGAACTCCATGCCTGAAAGGTAAAGATCCTTTCTTGGAATTTTGCATTTTATACCTAGACAACATCTTGTCTATATAAGATGCTTGAGATAATGCCATTGTTCTGTTCTTGCGATTCCGAACTATTTGGATTCCAAGAACATACTATGCTTCTCCCAAATCTTTCATTTGGAATTGTGAAGCCAGCCATCTCTTAACGTCAGTTAGATATTCTACCTTATTCCTAATGAGTACAATATCATCAACATACAACACCAGAAAAGCGACAGTTTTGTTGACGATATTCTTGTATACACAGGGTTCGTCAATATTTTGTTCAAAGCAATAAGATTTGATCATAGCGTCAAATCTCATATTCCAGGATCTAGAAGCTTGTTTTAATCCATAAATGGATCGATTAAGCTTACAAACTTTTTACTCTTAACCCTACTGTATAAACCCTTCTGGTTGAGACATATAGATACTCTCTTCAAGATAGCCATTTAGAAAAGCTGTCTTGACATCCATTTTCCATATTTCATAATCATAAAATGTGGCTATGGACAAGAGTATTCTAATAGACTTTATCATGGCAACTAGAGAGAAGGTTTCTTCAAAATCTAACCTTTCTCTTTGGGTAAACCCTTTTGCCACAAGTCTAGTTTTGTAGGTCTGTACCATACTAGCTTGGTCTCGTTTTCTCTAGTAGATCCACTTGCAACCAATGGGTTTTATCCTTTCCCATTGATCTACAAGATCCCAGACATAATTGAAATACATAGATTCCATTTCAAGGTCCATGGCTTTAATCTATTTGTCTATGTCCACATCGTTCATTCCTTGATTAAAAGACAACGGATCCTCTAAACCATCATCTGGTATGATGACTTGAGTTTCAGTTAAACCTATGTACCAGTCAGGCTATTGCACAACCCCCCCCCCCCAACTACGACGAGGCATTCTCAACTCTTGAGAAGGATGTGAAGTATCAGTTTCATCAATAACTCTTATTGACGAACCTACTCTATCAACAACTCTTGTTGAAGGACCTGCTCGATCAACAACTCTTGTTGATACATTTGTCGTTTCTCTGGACATTTCTTCTATTACTAGTTTACTGCAAGGTTGATGGTTCTTTATATAATCTTCCTCCAGGAAGGTTGTATTTGTCGATACAAACACTTTATCTTCTTGAGAATCATAAAAGAGACCACCTTTAGTTTCTTTTGGGTAGTCTACAAATAGGCATACTTTTGAACGGTGATCCAACTTTTTAGGATTCTGCACCAACACATGTGCTGGACAACCCAACTCCTGAATTGACGTAAATTTCCTTTACGTCCCATCCAGAGCTCGTAAGGCATTTCAGAAATGTTTTTCGAGGGAACTATGTTCAAAATATACACTGCAGTCTCAACTACGTGTCCCCAAAAAGAATTTGGTACTTGAGCGTAACTCATCATGGAACGAACCATGTCCAACAAGGTTCTGTTTCTCCTCTTTTCCACACAGTTCTGCTGGGGTGTGCCAAGGATTATGAGTTGAGACTGAATTCCATGTATTATCAAATAGTTCTGGAATTCTCTTTCCATATACTCACCACCCCTCGATCTGATCGAAGTGTTTTAATCTTTTTACCTAATTGGTTCTCAACCTCAGCCTTATACTCTTTGAACTTTTCAAAAGATTCAAACTTTAGGTGCATTAGATAAACATGCGCATACCATGAATAATCATCTATAAAACTAATGAAATATTCATACCCTTCTCTTGCTCTTACATTTAGAGGCCCACAAAGGTCTGAGTGAATCAGTTCTAGGGGTTCTTTAGCTCTAAGACATTTTCCTGAAAAAAAATCTCTTTGTTATTTTACTCTTAAGACAGAACTCAAATTGTGGTAATGAATTGTCTTCCAAGTTGTTTAAAAGACCATTCTTAACCAATCTCTCAATCCTGTTGAGATTTATGTGACCCAGTCTCAAGTGCCAAAGATAGGTATTTGGAGAGATCTTCCTTTTCTTATGAGTCCCAGAAGTTTTAAACATCTCTATATTCAAAATAGCTTTGACCTCAATTGGTTTTAACATGTACAAGTTATTTCTTAATTTTGCAGAGCAAATTTGTTTATTTCCCATTTTGATGATCACTTCACCATGTTCGAAATAAACTTTATAATTTTGTTCTAGCAAACAG
The DNA here is from genome assembly GCF_027475165.1 of Benincasa hispida. Lineage (NCBI taxonomy): Eukaryota > Viridiplantae > Streptophyta > Magnoliopsida > Cucurbitales > Cucurbitaceae > Benincasa > Benincasa hispida. Next base: position 48,675,070 of record NC_143486.1, read on the forward strand.
GAGATAGATATTAGCTTCTTTTTGATAGAAGGAATATAATATACATTTTTCAAATAAATGTACTTATCTCCTATAAATAACTTCATATCTCCCACTGCTTTGACTGAAAGAATCTCCCTGGTCACTACCTTAAAGATTGTTTCACCTTCTGTTAACTGTCTCCAAGAACTTGTTTCATGTGAGATAGTACATACATGATTAGCAGCACCTGAATCAATTATCCAGATTTTATCGTTTTTCACTAAACATGCTTCGATAACAAGTAAATCATATTTATCTTGTTGTTCGAATTTAGCATCCTCATCTTCATAATTCATTTTAGATGAGTTGGGAGATAGAGGACAATCCTCTGTTCAAAAATCCGTTGGTATAATCAACCACTAGTAATTTGTTTGTCGATTTGATTTTATTGTTATGTACATCAGAAGTGAGTATACTAGAATTCGACATGCTGATAAAATTCAAACAAATTCTAATTAGCAAATTGTAACTAAATCCAAAGTCAAGTTTTAGCAAAAAGTAATAATGTACCTGATGCTTGTTTTTTTGAAGTAGAAATATGGATGATATGCGTTGATGAAATTGCGTTGTGCACTCAAGTTTCCTTAGCAGAATCCAAGTGTAAATTCCACTGAGTTTCCTGGTAAGTCCAGGGTTGAACTCAGGGACTTGTGAAAACAGGATGCGTTGGTAATTTTTATGAAAACCTTACGGTAACCAAGTAAATAAATTATTGGTTTGTTGTTGATTGCATTGATAAAAAAAGGTAAATAACAAATGCGATGGAGTTTGAAAAAAGTTGGTAAACAGAAGATGCGATGAGTATGCGGTGAACGGGTTGAGAAGGGTTTCGGCTAACACTTCCTAGAATGCGTTCATATTTTGCGATCATGCAGCATGCATACAATAGTAAACCACCTCTCGGTGCGAATGCTACGGCTTCTAATACTAGAACGCATGCGATATATGCGTTATGTCTATAGGACCTACACATAAGCCTCTATTCTTATTTATGCGATGATAGGGTAACACTCACACAAATAAGGCGACCACATAATATTATTCCTATCTTTAGGATGCATGCGATGCAGGTTGACAAACAGAGCTTATCTCTAAGTCCATATCTCTTGTTTATGCAGTTCTAATCTTGCTCTTTCGAGTCCAGATTATAACCTAGCTCTCTCGAATCATTAGGTTCTTTCTTTAGACTCTCTCTTGAGTAACTCTAAAGGGTATTTTGCACAGCATAAAACAAGACAATCGCAAGCATGGAACTTCCTAGGTCATGTTAGCTTAGTTCTTCTCAACCCATTCGACTAGTTTAGCTACTCATGTGTGCTAAAAGAGTGAACAGATGTAGAAATAGAACTTCCATTGTTTAAATATAAAGATGAAGTACAAAATAACAATGCAAGTATAGAATAAAGGGCATGATAGCAATCTCTTGCTGCCCAGGCTTTTACACTGTTTTCTACTCGTGCTCAAAAGATAATCTCGCTCTCGCGAGAGTCGACCCACTCTCTGCTTCTTTGCCTTAAGGTTCTCTCTCGAGTTGCCCTGAGCGATCTCCGGCGTCACCACCCTTCTCTTGCTCTGCCTTAAAATGAAAGGAAAACTATGGACAGAGGCGTGAACTTGTGGAACAAAAGATAGCTGAACTCCTGAACTGATCAACCCCTTTTCTGAAGGCTACCCTTGGTATTTATAGAACATCCAGGGTGAAAGGTGGATTCTCTGTCATGATTGTGTAGATGGGACGGCTTTAATTCCTGGCTGATACGCCGAATATTTGTCACCGAAAAGCTGAATGTACTTGTGATCGTTAACGGCTGTCAACTTAATGCGGATTCGACTGTCATCAGCTTTCTGTCCCATCGCGATTAATTAGCCTCTCACCCAGATGCGCCCACCATGTTGTGCTGACCAAGTTGCGGCGATCCTTCTCGGGCGAATGTTTGCGAACACAATCATCACAAGGCCTTGCGATCAAGTTGCATTCGTCCAAAGATTTTCGATGACCGCAATTCTTGCATTACGTCAACGCATATTCTTTACAAAAATAAAAAAATCAATTGTTCTAATGCGATGAACGCATGTGATCCCAATATTATGAAATTGATGCTTAATGAATGCAAATTAACATATTTTATCAACGCAATCCAACATTGTTTAAGAACTTCGCACTATGATAACATGCATTTCTGCCTGTTATCAATACCCGTAACCATTATTTATTTGCAATGATATTTTAGTGAGTCAGAATATGTGCTACCATGCGGTAGTCATATACTTCTTCACTAAAACAAACAATTTTGACCAAACACTATCCCCGGAATAACATTTATTCCTATAGTCGTTTAGTTATCATTTTCGGTTAAGATCTTTACTAACAACTTAGTAATTCTTATAAGTGTGACCCGCCATTTTCAGATCTTATAGGATGGTATGAATTTGCCTTCGAAATAGAAGACAACATCCAAGACAGAACTATAAGACCTTATTCATTTTATTGAAGCCTGGGTTGTTCTGAATCCTATGTTACAACCCTTTGTGGGGATAGCCTTTACTAAACGACTAGCAAAGGGCCGCTTAAAGCTAACTAGCAGGCGCAACATATGAATCTCACGGTTCAAACTAATGGAAGAGACCGTAGGATATATTGACCCATATCCTTCACCCACTTACTATGAACTACTTCCTCCATTTACCTTGATATTGACTCATACAAAACACTCTCCGTAGGGTGGTCACTTCTAGGGTAACACAAAGCGTCATATGAATCTCACGGTGTAAAATATGTGTAGACGTGGTAGTTGAAATCGGTTTATCGTATAATAGACTTATATTTGAACAACTTCCACTTATTCACCGAAATCTAGATTTAAGCTAAAAAACACTTTCCATTGGGAGGTCACTTCTAGGGTGACACGAAGTACCGCTTAAATCTTGATTGTGAACTCTTAGAGACGTGAGAGCTAAAAATAACGTAACATATATATCATTGATCTCCCACTGAAGTTTTCTAATAACTCTATCATATAGAAGTTATTAAACTGCCACTGAAGTGTTCTATTTTGGGTAAATTTATACTAAGTTTCTTTTCGACTAATAAAACAACCCTAAGTCTATGTGGCTTATCCAAGTATAACTCTTATAATTGGATTTTAATCTACGATGTCTAGGTGATAAACATTTTATTACATCACATCACTCACGTATGCTAATAAAAGTGGTTACCAACGCTCAATAATTCGGCCATAATCCCCAAGTAGGAGGTGTTCCATAAACTGTCAACTTAAGTACCCCCAACCTTAGATAGGATTATATACCCGTTGAGTTTGTAACCTAGGTTTTATAAGTTTTAACAATTAAAACAGATAGTCAACCTATGTAAGCATGCAGCTTTTGTTTATGGATTTAAATGTCTAACCCAATTTTATAACAACTTATAAAACTTTAGACATGCTAAACATCCATAACATACACGAGGCATTCAACATTTAATATAACATTTATATTAAATACAAGAAACCCTAACATGCATACTACATATTATAATAATTATAATATACTTTCAATGCATGTTACATGCTTCCTATGGTGGGATTTTAAATCTAAATGACAGACTATATGCACATACAAGATTTATTTAATTATAACATCCATCCAATGTATAAATAATTAAACACAGATTGATATGATTTTAGTTTTGGCAAAAAACAAGAAAACAAAACCTAGTTATAACAAAATAGCTTCCGAATCGCTCCTGGACCGCTCGAACCGTTCCAAAACGAACTCAAGTAGCTTGAACCGGACCCGAACCATCTTAACTGGACTAGCCAAGACTGAACCAATCCAATCAATAACCATTCGAAGCTGAATCGGACTAGACCACAAGATAACCGGTCGAATCAGCATCTCTTGCACATGTTCAACATTTCTTTAAGTCTCATCGTTTAGCAATGACGACCATCGTCTTGCATTTTTTCTGATCGTTTAGTAAATGCCTGATCGTTTCACAAAGCTACATTATCTTGTAGTATTTTAGTTCTATCGCATAGTGTCATCGTCTAGTGTCGAAGGAAGCTACACGATCGCTTAGTGTCTCACACTATCGTGCAGGTCCATCATTTAGCACGGATAATTTACTACACGATCGCTTAGTGTCTCACACTATCGTGCAGATCCATCATTTAGCACAGACAATTTACTACACGATCGCTTAGCTCCATCGTCTAACACATGAAGCCGATCATTTTGCACACGCAAAAGGCAAACGATCGTTTAATGCCATCGCATAGCATTCAACGCATCGCCCAGCTACCACGTAAAGGTATGCGATCGCGTAGTGCTATCACATAGCAACTTAACGCATCGCTTAACTACCGCATAGAGGTAAACGATCAGTTGCTATCACATAGCAACTCAATGCATCGTTTAGCTCCCGATCAAAGATAAACGATCATAGTAAGCGATCGCTCAAGGCTATCATATAGCTCTTCATAACTATCGCTTAGTTCTATCATATAGAACCAAACGATCACTTAACAGCATTGTCTAGCATTGCATATCATCGTTTAGTATCCGCCGTAGCTAAACGATCGCTGAGCTCTATCGTATAGAACATCATTGCATCGTTCAGCATCATAAGTAAGCAATTTGTTTAGTTCCAACATATAGAAACTTCAACGCATCGCTTAGCATTTCGTCTACACGATCACTTAGCTCCACATCTAAACGATCGCTCAGCACTATCACGTAGCACTTCATCGCATCGCTTAGAGCGCATCATTGCTAAATGATCACATAGTACGATCATATAGTTAGTACCCACGCCAAAACTAAACGATTTCTTAATGCTATCGTATAGCAAATTGAACGCACCGTTCAGCTCCCATAGGTACACGATCGTCTAGTGCAGGATACCTCAACAATCAATGCTCAAAGCTACACGATTGCTTAGCTTTTCTTCACATCGTGTAACGCATGAAGCTAAACGATCGTTTAGCTACTGAAGCTCAATGACGATAAGAATAGAGGCTGATTTTCTGAAACTGCAACTTGGCCTCTTCGCTTGTTTCTTCGATTTATAACTTAATTTCAACTCTAATGACTCCAAATAAATTACAGACTCTTGGGAACACATTAAAGCTCATCAAACAAGAGCCAATTACAAATTTAAATGAGAAATTAAAGAGAATTAAACAGCCAAAACTCAGAAAACCATATCAGTGCACCAGTTTCATATTTCTCATATAAAACACCCACCAAACAAAAATTAGACGGAATTGAATGCTTATTTGATGCTCTGATACCAATTGTAGGATTGTACCAATAGCAGTGGAAGCACAAGGATCATCTAAGCATTCAAATTCACTAATTTTGGCAAAATGTAAAGCATGCTTTTGCAGAAAAAATGAGTTTCAAGACATACCTCTTGTAGAACTTCTTCAAAGCTCATTCACCAGCTGCAATCTTCTCCAAATCTTATTGTAGATCACCTCAAGATCTTCCTCACTATTCTCTTGGTGCTCTAGATTGAGTTGTGGGACTCAAAACAAGCTTGAATCAAGGGTAGAAGGAGAAATGCTCAGTGCAGCAACCTTGTTGAAGAACCTTTCTTCAAACCGAATTTTCTCTAAAATTCTCAACGGATTGCATGCCTGATTTTCACTCCAATATCTTCATTATATTGCAGATCAACATGCAAAGAGAAGAGTTGCATGAGTTTCAGCTCATGCTTGGAGAAGACAAAGGCAATAAGATGCAATATGTGTGAGCTACTTCAAAAGATGGATAATGGAAAAATCCTTTTTTCCATTTTGTGTGTTTTGTTTTCAAATTTTTCCAATTTTATCTAAAAATCAAATTTTGATTTTATAAATGTATTTTGATTTTAAAAAAGAAAATTTAATTAATTTCATAAATTAATTATTAAATAAAACTTAATTAATATAAAATATTAAATTAATTTTAACACATATCCATCTTTATATATTTAAATCATATTTAAATATATAAATTCTCCTATTCCATTTAATTCTAAAATTAAACATATAATTATATCTCATATAATTCCTAATTCCCATAATTATAATTTGAACGTTTCAAATTAACTTATCACGCTATTCTAGAGCTAGTCCGTTATGAGCTTGTAGGGGGACCTCGCGGACCTACAGATCATGGGCTCCAACGATCCGAGATTAATTTGCTAAACTCATTAGACCAAATTAATCCCCATTCGTTAACTAATGGGTCATTCCACTAAAGCCCATAGTTGCACTCTCCTCACTGTAGATATATTATGTCCACATGATTTAACTATAATCAGCAAGTCGACCTTTCACAGGTTGTTCGTAATAACGGCTAGGTCAAATATCTATTTTGCCCCCGAGATTACGTCTTATCCTCAAGTCTCTACTGATCCTCTAATGAACAACTGTTTTGTGATCCAATCACTAAACCAAACTCTCTCAGCCGTGTGAGAGTGTGGGGCCCCTTGTTCAAGACCTAGATTCAGTACTTGAAAGAACAACCTTTCTCCTATCCCTAAATCGGGTAGGTGTGAACTCCGTCTTGCACCCTATGTCCCTAGCTATCTATCCGGTCTTACCCCTGAAATGGGAATCTTATTGAGCCGGTGCTGTTGAGCCAACCCTCAACTATGCAAATCTATGGGCAATCCCGAATAAACAGGAGTTCATAGTTAGCTTAAGATTAAGATCAAGTTACCAAGGTCATCTAGGTGAGATAGTCACTCTTAAACAGTAAACAACATTATAAAGTAAGAGTGACTTATTTCTTGGTCCTGATCTTATGAAAACTCATTGTATAGGATGCCCCTACTACTCATGTCATAACATGTACGAATTAGGATCACATCGTATGTAGTACTTTACAACTCTTTGTAATAACTACAGAGTAGGCCGCATCCAATGGTGTTACTAAAATAAGGTACCAAACCTCATTCATGTACTATAGATCATTTTGATTATTTACTCGAACCTTATCCACTCTTATGTCTCCACATAATGCTTAAGTACTTATACAATAGTCATGGGTCTTAGTTTATTGGATTTAGATTTTCATATAATTTATGAGGTCAATAACAAGTATATTGGTAATAGAAAATGTTTAGTATTTTACAAACTGCGAGTTTTTATGACATAAAACCCAACAATGCCACACACCTTCTCCTGGCCCGAGAGGTGTTCACACATAGTTGGACTATATTGTATTGTTCATTAGAGGGATCAGTGGTACTTAAGAAGTGAGATGTAACTATAGGGGAAAAACGATAAATTGGCTCAACTGTACTTACGAGCATCTGTGAAGAGTTATTGTACTCATGATTGGTTATATCCATGGACACGGAAATATATCTGTGGTTAGAAGAGTTTAGCTGTTAGTCTTTAGTGGAATGTCTGGTAGTTAACGGATGGTGGATCTCGTGGCTAAAGAGTTTAGTCCGCTATTCACGTACCGTTGGAGCTTCGAGCCATAGGTTCATAAGGTCCCCTTGGTAGCTGGATACAAGTTGAGAATCAGCTTTTGGGTCAGTTTGAAATGTTCAAATTAACAAGAGGGAGTTTGATTATATATGATATAATTGAACTGGTTAATTATATATGATATGATTGACTAAATGTATAGGATATATTATTTTGGAGGAAATTGGATATAAATATGATTTATATCAAGTAGAGAAGGAAACACTATAGTTGATATATGATATAAAACTATAGGTTAAGAATATAATATGACTATTCATTATTTTATTAATAAGGGGGTTATGAGATATTTGGCCGAAGTTTTCTCCGAATTCGTGCAAAAGTGGGAAGTTGAATTCAGTTCTAGTAACTAAAGAATAAAATTAAAATAGTTTTCATTTTGCTAAAGACGTGCTAGATCGCTCACGCTGTGAAAACATTGTATTGCTTAGTGTTGAGAGGCTATATGATAGCTCCAACTTAACTAAACGTTCACATACCCGCGTTTCTTTAACAATTGCTTACCTTTGCTAGACTATCGCTTAGCCCGTCGAGCATAACTAAACGATCGCTTACCTTTTTATAAACGATCACTATTTACTACTCAATTGTGTATCCCAACCTAAACGACCAAGCATCCGACTATACGATAGTCTCCCTTTTCTCCCACTTTCTCGTTCGTAGTACACGATTACCTTTCTACCTCCCTTCTACCAATTCCATCAAAGTCCACCCTTTGGATTCTCACTTCAAGAATACTGAGGGCTTCGAGTGGTGGTGTCATCTTGGTTTTCTTGTTGTTTGTGTGCTGCTGTTCATGTAGACGACCGTGGTGCTACTAGGCGATTGTTTGCTGGACAAGTAGGAACGAGAGGAGTTCGTTCATGGTTGGACCGAGTTCTTGTGAAGAAACTTTTCAACTGATACGTTCTCCCGATCTTTTGTATTTTTCTTTTAAAAGAATGCCAGTTAGTGTTTTCAATGCATATCTATATGTTAGAATGTATGTGTAGAAATTCGGTCACAATAAAATCAGAAAGATCTGCTTCCTCTCATAGGTACTCTTGTATAAGAGTTCCTTCAAGCATATCATGTAGTGGGTGTGGCAATCTGGAATAAGAACTCATCTGGAAAATCCTCTGGTACAGGTACGGGGTCCTCTTCTTGTACAATCCTGCTTAAGTGGTCAGCTACCAAGTTTTCTGCTCCCTTCCTGTCCTTGATAGTCAAATTGAATGTGAAACCCAAATTTGCATTTTCCCTACTTATGTAGGTAGTTAAGGGAATTAACTAAGTGAAAGTTAAATCCTATGTTGAAGAGAAGGAAATTTCTAAGTGTTAAATAGATTTTCCTTGAGTAGTTTGAAGATAAGCCTTTACTAGTAGAAATTTGGTTGTGTTAAACTAAAGGCAACCATGCGTTTGTGAGGTTCGACGCATGTTGGCCAAAGCGTTGCCAAGAGTTGTCCATGCGTTGAGAATGTATAAGCGAGAGTAGAGAGAGCAAGATGTTATGCGCAAGGCGCTAGGCAGACGATCGTGTAGCAAATGAGCGGCGCTACACGATGATGTAGACGATCCTGTAGCAAATAATCGACAAGGTAGGCATTTGTATAGAAAATGAGCGGTGCTACAAGATGGGGTAGGCGATCGTATAGCAAATGCGTAGAGCTAAGCGATGCGCAAGACGAACGTGAAGATGTGCGTGGTGTTAAACAATGAGAAGTGACACACTAGACGATCAGGCTATACGATAGGCAAAGACACTCACGATCATTGTAAGCACTAGAGGATAAGCATAGAAGCTGGACGATAGTGATAGACGATAGAACTAAATGATAACGTTAAGCGTTAAACGATGCACGTGCGCTAAGTGATAGAGATGATAGGTGTCAACGCTACACGATAGGCGAAATACTAAGCAATAGGCATTACACGATAGATGCGGACGTTAGGCGATGCTGTTAAGTGATGAGCGGATGCATTAGACGATAAGGCGTCAGTGGTAAACGAAAGAGGTAAACGATGAGCGCGGTAGCTAAGCGATGGGCTATGCGTGAGATCGTTGAGAGCGAGATCATTTACTAAACGATTGAGCTACACGATGGGGCATTGGAACTAAATGTTAGATGCAAGACCTAAGTAATGGAGCGGTGTTCAGGCTTGCGTTATGCAAGGTTGATGAGCTAATCTGGATAAATGGCTATATTGAGAGATGGTTAGACTTGAGTTAGTAGGAGCTGGACGAATTAAGTTTCATGTAAAGGAAGTATTATGCATGAGGAAGAAAACAAAAGTAGGGGTGTGGCATGAGAGTAGGTGAATGTTAAAGGAGTAGATGGTGGCAAAACATGGTGCAAACACTCCAAAGTAGAAGGTGTCACACATTGAGACTTGGTAAAGATGTTAAGGATCGTTTTCGTAAGCCAATAAATACCACCACAAGAGGTCTCATTAGTACATAACTCAAAATCATCTTGAATTATAATAAGAAGAGTGTTTAAGAGCAGTTTCAGAGATAACCATGCGTTGATCATGAAGTTCCAAGAGGAGGAGATGCTGTCGGATAGTAAAGATTGAAAGTAGCATCAATTTGGGATGAGGATTTCTCCCAAAATACTCATGTGTTTGGAGGGATTTAAAAGCCACCTAAAAGCTCTAAGAGTCTAGTTTTCAAGGTAAGGCTTCCGAAGAAGAAGCTTCAAGGAATCAGGATGAAGAGTGAGGAAAATATAGAAGGGTCGAGCTATTGGGTAAGCTTGGGTCAGTCTTGATGTTTTGATGATTCTGGAAAAACCACGAGAATTTCTGAGCTAATAATTTTTGGTAAGCTTGCTGAGACATTTTAGAGCATTTTTGTAGAAGTAAGTATCTCAAAATAAGGCTTAGAACTATGATTAATCTGAGCTTTAAGTCGAATCTAGAATTTAGGTTTCAAAAGGGAGCCCGAGAAGATCAAGGAATTCTAGAAAGGAAGATTCCTACCTTACCAAGGTGAATGGTATTTTCTTTTAAGTATTAAGCATATCTTTTAGAGTAAATTGTATATGCTGATGTTATGAATGAGTATCTAGCATGAGAATGAGATTATATGATCGGTATGGTTAGGGGGTCAATAGACCTAGTTCTTGAGCCTAGAAATGGAACCTCACGGGATGGTCAGGGGACCAAGAGGTCTAGTTCCGGAGCCTATGGGAGGATCCTCGTATGGGATGGTCAGAGGTCTAACTGGCCTAGCTTCTTCCATGAGCGGGGAGCTATATGCATATAGGGAACAAAGGGAATGCAAAAGAGTAAGCGTTTATGTTTAGTATCAGTTTAGCTATCTACCGTGCGTGTAGATAGAGTTAAGAACAGACTCATTCAAGGCTGAGGTTTGAATGTAACCTTGTATTTATGATATGATTATTGTTATGAATTGAAATAGACTTTACAAGTTGCTTACAACACACTGAGCTTTGTAAAGCTCATTCTTTTATTTCATGTTTTCCTTCCTAGGTAGCGAAAGGTGAGGAGTTCCAGGGTCCTTCTAAGGTCAAGGTCTACGACAAGCCACAGTAACACTTCCAAGGTTTTAAAAGTTGTTGTAAACTTTGTAGTTAAGTCTTGGAGTTGTGTAAATATTACATTGTTGTAATAAAATGGGCCTACTAAATTAGTTATTGTTTATCTCCTTGACTTAGAGTAAAAAGGTTCAGATGGGTAGTAGGTATCAATAAAGAGTGGTATCTGCGGTTCGTTGCACCTCTCCTCGGGTTCAGGAGGCGGGCTCGGGGCAGGGTGTAACATTGAATTCCTGAAGAAGGAGCATCCAACGCACTAGTCGTGGCTTTGACTCCTTCTTGGTCATCAAGTACCTGAGAGTAGAGTGATCAGTAAAGATAGTAATAGGAAAACCAAGAATGTAAGAGCGAAATTTATCTAAAGAAAAAACAATGGCCAAAAAATCTTTCTCAGTCGTGGTATAGTTAATCTGGGTAGGATACTGATGTGATTTTTTAATGCGATGAAATAATGGTGCAAAATGTGATGGTGGAATACACGTTATGCATTCAAGTTTTCTCAACACAACCCAAGTATAAATCCTACTGCGTTCCCTGGTAAGCCCAGGGTCGAACATAGGGACTAAGGACACAGTATGCAATGGTAAATTTAGATCTCTTTACGGTAACAAATAAATCAATGTGTTGGTTGGTTTTTTATTTAAGGTATAAAGTTTATGCGGCCGATTTGAGAACAAAAGCTAATAATGCGAAATATACAATGAGTATGTGATGCTTGTATTTATGAAGTGGAAATATGGATGATATGCGTTGACGGAATTGCATTGTGCACTCAAGTTTCCCCAGCGGAATTCAAATATAAATTCCGATGAGTTTCCTCGTAAGTCCAAGGTCGAACACAGGGACTTGTGAAAATAGATTGCGTTGATAATTTTTATGAAAACCTTGCGGAAACCAAGTAAATAAATAAATGTTGGGTTTGTTATTTAAGTTGATGAGAAAGAAAGAAATAAAGGTGGCTGATTTGAGAAAAGACAGTTGCATTGATAGATGTAATGAGTATGCGATGAATGGGTTGAGAAGATCTTTAGCTAGCGTTACTTGGGAATGCATCAGACTATGCGATCATGTTACAACCATGCACAGTAAGTCATTTCCCAATGTAAATGTAATGCTCCTAAGTCTCGGACACATGTATTGAATGCAAAAATGTCCATAGACCTTATCCTTAAGTCTCCACTCTTGTCCTATGCGTTGATGCAAAATACATGAAAGCAAGGTGACCGCATACAATCATATCCTATGTTTAGGATGCATGTGATGTGTCGATAACAAAGAGTCCTCATTCCTAAGCACCTATCTCTTGTTTATGCGTTCTAACCTAGCTCTTCCGAGTCTAGATTCTAACCTTACCTTCCCAAGTCTAGATCCTTTTCTTAGACTACCTTCTCGAGTATCTCTAATGGACGAATGAAGCATACATAAACAAGATAATTGCAAAGAATGAAGATTCTTTAGTTGTGCTAGCTAAATGTTTCTCAACCCATTCAACTAATTTAGCTACTCATGCTTGAATAACAGAGACTGAACAGATAGAGAAAGAAACTCTATTCTTATAAATGAGTTGAGTACAGTATGTCAATAGAAGTTAAAGGTAGAAAGCCTGGTAGCAATTCCTTGCTGACCAGGGCTTTTTACACTAAAATCTCTATTCTAATCTAAAGATGTTCTCACTTCCGCGGGCTTTGGCCCTCTCTCTATCCATGGCCTTCTCAAGGATACTTCATTCAGATCTTATATACTAGCATTTCCTTAAGTCTTATTCAAGTCTCTTTAAAATATTTATAAGACCTACGGACTGCAAGCTTACTTTCAAAAGGACTTTACTAAATTCTGGAACATAGCATGATTTATTTCAAAAAGAAAATTTTCTATCGGGGTGTCAAATGATTTTATCCTTGCACAAAAATTTTCTACATTAATATTTTTTCTAACCTTGCGCTGATCCAAGTGCTTTGCCTTCGTTTTTACTTGCCCCCACGTGTGTCATGCGGACATCCAACTACGAGCAATGCACTCTTTCTCAAACTAAACTCATATCTATTTGGCAGCGGAGTTGCGGTCATTTATTCATGCGTTGACCCCGACAACTTACTTTCGTTTTGGCTTGCCCCCACGTGTGTCATGCAGACATCCAACTACGGGTAAGTGCCTTTCACAACTTAACTCTTATCGACATGGGTTTCCCATTGCGTTGACAGTGGAGGATTTTTTTTTCAAAATAGCAAGGTCGAAAATAAATACCTCACCCCCAAATTTAAAATGTGATAATGTCCTCATTGCCAAAAGATTAAAATAAGACATGCGATGGTCATAGAATGCATTGTAAAGAGAGTTTGAAAGAAAGCTAGCAACTAACTTCTAGAAATATTTCATGAGGTGACTATCTTAAGACTAAGTTGACTTTAGGATATACGAAAGAAATAGAAGCATATTTTTCATCATTGAAATCATACTTGGCAAAGGAATAAAATGCGGTAAACTACTAAATTTATCTGTGTCAAGCGATTGTGGTAATCAAAGAGAATGTGGTGATAAAACTTTGAAAACTAAAATGCAATGTGATAGCACGAAATTTGAAATAAACATAAGCAAGAGTATAGCCCCAAATTTTGCACTCTCGCTTGCATTGTGTATTGATGCATCAATCCTTTGCATCGATCTATCTTTTGTGGATTGCGATGATCGAGTGAGATCATTTGTTTCTTCTTGTAACATCTCCGCAATCCTATGCCTTAATTGTTGTAAGAAAAGCAAAGAGAGGGTCAAATTTTTTTAAACAAAATAAAATTCGTCATCACATTTTTTTTAGAGATAGTGATAGTAAAATAAGGATAGATTAGGATTGAAAAAATATAGTAAAAATTCCGAGTAGTGGAGAAGAATTGAAGAATTGATGCTTCCTAAAACTTGCATCCCTGATAGATTGCAATCATTTGATAACGCAGTGACCACTTATTCCAGGCTGGTTTGTTCACGTCCATGGTGGATTTTCTCTCTTTTCCTTGTCCTCTCGGATCTTTATTGCCTTAATCCGAAGTTTCTCCCCATGAATACTCATTACAATTTCTCCTTTTCCAACATCAATTTGAGCACGACTGATTGAAAGGAATGGTCGTCCCAATATGATGGGTGCATCTTCATCCGCTTTATAATCCAGAATGAGGAAGTTTGCCAGCAGGATGAATTTATCGATTGAAATTGCGACATTTTTCAACTCTCTTTCACGGTGAATTCGAGATCTATTTGCGATTAAGAGAGTTTCCTTTCTGGGCTTAAATGTGCCAGCATTCAATTGTTTGAAGATTGATAACGACATTATGTTTATACTTTCTTTAAGATCGCACAGTGCTTGGCTACTGAAAGTTCCTTTGATAGAGCATGGGATCGTGAAGATTCCTGGGTCGCCCATTTTAGGTGGGATTATAGCATTTTGCACTGCAGCCACTATTGCGATCTTTCCTTCATCATTATGTTCCTCTTTCAGTCCTTGCGGAGTTGCTGGTGGTTGGACTTCTTCTATTCCAAGATCTAAAGGTTTAAGGGTGGTCACAACTTCAGGGTCTATTTTCTCGGGCTTCTCCAAACTATAGGTCATTGGGTCTTCAGTTGTTGCCACATTCAAGTTGATCGCAATGTGCTTTTCCTTTACGTCCGCAGTCATGTTGTCGCTTAGCAAGGAGACTGCTAAGAACTTTTCCTTTCTGTTACCCCCGGCATTACGAGGGAGCTCAGTTGAGCTCGACAACGCTTCTTGCGGTCCGTTTTTCAGCTCGCCCGCAATTTGTCCCATTTGGATTTCGAGATTTCTAATGGATGTAGCTTGGTTTTGAAGCACTGATTCATTTTTCTCAATGTATTGCTTTAGCAAGCTCTCTAAGGACAAATATTACGGTGGTTGTGAGCTGCTAGCCTGGCTTTGCGCTGGACCATTGTTTTGCGAAAAAAATCCAGGTGGCCCTCCTTTTTGTGCCACAGGTTGAAAGCTTTGTTGTTGATTTTTCCACGCAAAATTTGGGTGGTTCTGCCACCCGGGGTTATATGTATTGGAATAGGGATTATCTCTCATGAAGCATACCGACTACGGGTTTGTTGGGCATTCCCCCATCGGGTGAGCATCACCACAAATGACACAACTTGCAGTCGTTTGAGTGATTGCACTGACCTGCTTTTTTTTCGCTCCTGTATTATTAACTACAATGCCTTGTATTAGACTCATCATCGCAGTCATTTGATTTTGCAGGGATGAGATAGCCCCTTTGTTTGCGTCATTTTCTTTGATTCTTAATCTCCGATCGCTTTCCTTCAATCCTCATGATTTTTGGAAATGTGATCGAGTATACTCTTTGCCTCCTCATATGTTTTGTCGAGAAGACTACCAGTGGCTATCGCATTGGTAGCGGTTTGCGAAGAAGGATTCAATCCTTGGTAGAAAATCTCCATTTACAGGCAATCTGGTAAGCCATTGTGTGGACAGTCTCTTACCAGCCGCTTAAACCTCGCCCAAGCATCACTGAGCGATTCATCATCTTCTTGTTTAAAATTTGTCATTAATTTCCTTCTCCTAGCGTTCTCAGGTTGTGGAAAATACTTCTTCATAAACTTTTCCATCACCTGTTCCCATGAAGTTATCTCCCTCGATTTGAGAGAATATGCCCATTTCCTTGCCTGATCACATGAAGAAAATGGAAACAGAGTTAGTCGAACTTCCTCGGTTGAGATATTCGGGAAACACAAAAGTGTTGCAGATTTCTATAAAGCTCCAGAGGTAGGCGTGTGGGTCTTCGTCACGCCTTCCTGCAAACTGCCCAGCAGCCTGGATCATCTGCAACATTACTGGATTCATTTTAAACCTCGATCCATATAACGCCGACCTCATGATTCCTGGTGAGAAATCATAGAGGTTAAGTGACGCACAGTCCCGGATGGGTCTATTGTGGTCATTTGCCAGAAGGATGGGGTTAGCCATTATATTATTTGCGTTAGCGACCCTTGCATCCGGTTGCTCCGCCATTCTTGATTTTCTTTCTTGTTGTTAATGGCGGTCTCTTAATCTTTTTTTGAATGTCTTCTCAATCTCCGGGTCATAATTCGCCAAAGATTAAGAGTCTGCAAATAAATCAAAAAAGTTACCGTTAGCAAACTATCTTGCTGAAGTCCCCGGCAATAGTGCCAAAAACTTGATGTTTGTATTTATGAAGTGGAAATATGGAAGATATGCGTTGATAGAATTGCATTGTGTACTCAAGTTTCCTCAGTGGAATTCAAGTGTAAATTCCGATGAGTTTCCTCGTAAGTCGAAGGTCGAACACAGATTGCGTTGGTAATTTTTATGAAAACCTTGCGGTAACCAAGTAAATAAATAAGTGTTGGGTTTGTTGTTTACGTTGATGAGAAAGAAATAAATAAAGGCGGCTGATTTGAGAAAAGATAGTTGTGTTGATAGATGCAATGCGTATGCGATGAACGGGTTGAGAAGATCTTTAGCTAGCATTACTCGGGAATGCATCAGACTATGCGATCATGTTACAACCATGCACAGCAAGTCATTTCCCAATGTAAATGTAATTCTCCTAAGTCTCAGACGCATGTGTTGAACACAAAAATTACCATAGAGCTTATCCCTAAGTCTCTACTCTTGTCCTATGCATTGATGTAAAATGCATGAAAGCAAGATGACCACATACAATCATATCCTATCTCTATGATGCATGTGATGCGTTGATAACAAATAGTCCTCATTCCTAAGTTCCTATCTCTTGTTTATGCGCTCTAACCTGGCTCTTCCGAGTCTAGATTCTAACCTAACCTTCCCAAGACTAGATCCTGTTCCATCGGTCTTTGTGACCATTATCGGGTGTCAACTTAATTTGGATTCGACTGTCATCAACTTTCTGTCCCATCGGTCTTAATTATCCTTTCACTTGAATGCACCCACCATGTTGCGCTAACCAAGGTTCAGCGATCCGTCTCGGGTAAATGTTTGCGAGTACGATCAACGCAAAGCCTTGCGGTGAAGTTGCGCTCGACCAATGAATTCCTATGATCGTAATCTTTGCATTGCATTAACGCATATTCTGCACAAAAATACAAAGATCAACTGTTCTAATGTGTTGGACGCATGCGACCGCAATGTTAAGAAATTGATGCTTAGTGGACGCAAATTAACATATTTCATCAACGCATTCTAACATTGTTTAAGAACTTAGCACTATGATAACATACATTTCTGCCCGTTATCAGTATGTTGAGGAACGGGTTAAGAAGGTCTTTAGCTAGCGTTTCCTAAGAATGCGCTCAAGCTATGCGATCATGCTACACTCATGCGACAAGAATTCATTTTCCAATGCAAATGCGATAACTCCTAGTTTTAGGATGCATGCGATGTATGCGATGATGTCTATAGAGCTTATTCCTAAGTCTCTACTTCTTGCCTATGCGATGATGAAAGATGCACATAGGAACAAGGTGACCGAATACAATCATATCCTATCTCTAGGGTGCATGTGATGGTTTAATAGCAAACAAAACTTATTCCTAAGCTTCTATCTCTTGATTATGCGTTTCTAATATGACTCTCCTGAGCCTAGATTCTAATTCGACTTTTCCAAGCTTAGATTCTATCTTTAGACTACCCTCCCGAGCATCTCTAGAGGACGAATGACGTATACATAATACAAGATGATTGATAACGGGCAGAAATGCACGTTATTGAAGTGCTAAGTTATTGAACAATAAAGGTTTGCATTGATAGAATATATAAGAATTTGTCCAAAAAGCATTAAGTTCATGACATTGCGGTCGCATGCGTTCATCACATAAAAAAAGTTAACATTTGTATTTTTATGCAGAATATGCATTGACGCAAGACGGAAAGCACGATCACAAGAAATCAATAGTCAAGCGTAGCATTACCGCAAGGCTTTGCTCAAGAGGGATTGCCACATAGAGCCGGCGCAACTTGGTGGGCGCATCTGGGTGAAAAGCATAATTAATCACGATGGGACAAAAAACTGATGACGATCGAAGCCCGAATTAAGTTGACAAGCCGCTAACGGTCTACTACAGCAAGTACACTCAGCTTTTCGATGACAATATTCGGCACATCAGACAGAGAATTAATGCCATCCCATCGGTGCAGTCATAAGAGAGAAGACGTTTTTCACCCCAAAGCTATATAAATACCGAAGGCAACCTTCAGAAAAGGAGTTAGTTAGTTAGTTCGGATAGTTCGGATACTTAGATAATTTTACCCATAGTTAGAATAGCCTTGTTTTTAGTTTTTCTTTTATTTTAAGGCGGAAGCGAGAGAAGCGAGATTGTGCCGATAGATCGTTCCGGTGACTTGGGAGAGTGTCGGAAGCTTCAAGATCAAAGAGAGGGCCAGCTCCTGCTGAAGTAGAAATATCTTTTGAATAGAATAGAGTTGATAGTGTAAAAGCCTTGGGAAGCAAGGGATTGCTACCAAGTTCTCTATCCTTATCCTCCATTGTCATTTTGTACTTAAACTCATCTATAGAAATGGAATTTACTTCTTTATATCTGTTCACTCTCTGTTTATTACGCATGAGTAGCTAAATCTATCGAATGGGTTGAGAAGCATTAGCTAGCTTAACTGAGGATCTTCATTCTATGCGATTATCTTGTATTATGTATGCATCATTCGTCCATTAGAGATACTCGAGAGGGTAGTCTAAGGATAGGATCTAGGCTTGGAAAAGTTGGGTTAGAATCTAGGCTCAGGAGAGTCAGATTAGAACGCATAATCAAGAGATAGAAAGATTAGAACGCATAATCAAGAGATAATAGCTTAGAAATAAGCACTGTTTGCTATTAACGCATCGCATGCATCTTAGAGATAGGATGTGATTGTGTGCAGTCACGTTGTCTTTGTGCGCATCTTACATCATCGCATAGGAAAAGAGTAGAGACTTAGAAATAAGCTTTATGGACATTTTTGCATTCAACACATGCGTCCTAGAACTAGGAACACCGCATTTGCATTGGAAAATGATCTGCTGTCGCATGAGTGTAGCATGATCGCATAGTTTGACGCATTCCCGGGAAAGGCTAGCGAAAGACCTTCTCAACCCATTCCTCCGCATACTCAATGTATCTACTACATAGTCGATCTTTTCTCAAATTTGCCATATTCATTTATTTTATTATCGCATACAACAACCTAAAACAACTATTTGATTTCTTGGTTACCGCAAAGTCTTCTTGAAAATTACCACCTCATACTGTTTTTCTTAGTCCCCGAGTTCGACCCTGGACTTACCAGGAAACTCAGTGGAATTTATACTTGGATTCTACTGAGAAAACTTGTTGCGGAATGCATTTCCATCACCGCATCCCATTCCATATTTTCATCACATAAAATAATGCATCAAGTTTTTGGCGCCATTGCCGGGGACTTCAGCAATTCAATGTGCTAACGGTATTTTTTCTGATTTCTTTGCATCTCTCAATCTCTAGCGAATTACGACCTGAAGATTGAAAGAACGTTTCGACGACGATTAAAAAACAACAGCCAACAACAAGACAAAACCCCAAGCATGGTGGAACAACCAGAAGAAAAGGCCGCAAACGCAAACAATATAATGGCCACCCCATCCTTCTGGCGAATGACCGCAATAGACCCATTCGAGACTATGCGTCACCCAACCTCTACGATTTCTCTCCAAGAATCATAAGGCCAGCGTTAGACGGATCAAAGTTTAAAATGAAACCGGTAATGCTACAGATGATCTAGACTGCTGAGCAGTTTGGAGGGAGTCATGGCGAAGACCCACACGCCCACCTCCGGAGCTTCATAGAAATCTACAACACTTTTGTGTTCTCGAATATCTCCACTGAAGAAGTTTGACTAACTTTGTTTCCATTTTCCTTATGTGATCAAGAAGAAAATGGGCATATTCTCTCGAACCGGGAGAGATAACTTCGTGGGAACAAGTCATCAAAAACTTTATGAAGAAATATTTCCCACCAATCAAGAATGCCAGAAGAAGGAAATTAATAAAAATTTTGAACAAGAAATTGACGAATCACTCAGTGATGCTTGGGCGAGATTCAAGAGGCTGGTAAGAGACTATCCACACAACGGCTTACCAGACTGCTTGTAGATGGAGATTTTTTACCAAGGACTGAACCCTGCTTCACAGACCGCTGCCAATGTGGCAGAAGCTGGTGGTCTACTTGATAAAACATATGAGAAGGCCAAAAATATACTTGATCGCATTTCCAAAAATCATGAGGATTGACGGGAAAGTGATCAAAGATTAAGAATTAAAGATAGTGACACAAACAACGGGGCCATCGCATCCCTTCAGAATTAAATGACTGCGATGATGAGTTTGATACAAGGCACCGTAATTAACAGCACAAGAGCGAAGAAAGGGAAGGTCAACGCAATTGCTCAAACGACCGTAAGTTGTTTCATTTGCGGAGACGCTCATCTGATTGAAGAATGCCCAGGAAATCCACAGTTAGTATGCTTCATAAAGAATAATCCCTATTCTGATACGTAAAACCCCGGGTGGAGGAACCACCCCAACTTTGCGTGCAAAAATCAGCAGCAAAATTTCTAATCAGTGGCGCAAAGAGAAGGGCCACTCGAATTTTTCCCACAAACAAACGGTCCAACGCATACCCAAGCCAGCAACTTGCAGACACTGCAATCTTCATCCTTAGAGAGCTTGTTGAAGCAGTACATTGAGAAAAACGAATCAGTGCTTCAAAATCAAGAATCGTCCATCCGAAATCTCGAAATTCAGCTAGGACAGATTGCGGGCGAGCTCAAAAATAGACCGCAAGGAGCTTTGTCGAGCTCAACTGAGCTTCCTCGCAATGCTGGGGGTACAGGGAAGGAACAATGCTTAGCAGTCTTCTTGCTAAGCGACAAAATAACTGCAGAAGTAGGAGAGGAACCCATCGTGACCAACTTGAATGCGTTAACGACCAAAGGCTCATTGATCTATAATTCGGAAAAGCCCGAGAAGATGAACCTTGAAGTTGTGTCCACCTTTGAGCCTCTAGAGCATGAGACAGAAGAAGTACAACCACCACCATGTCCACAAAGATTGAAAAAGAAACAGAATGATTAAGAAAACATCGCGACAGTGGCAGCAACGCAAAATGTCATGATCCCACCAAAAATATGCGACCCAGGAATCTTCACGATGCCATGTTCAATTGAAGGGGTCTATAGTGGCCAAGCACTATGCGATCTTGGGGCGAGTATTAACATAATGTCGTTATCAATCTTCAAACGATTGAGTATGGGCACACTCATGCCTAGAACAGAGACTCTCCTACTTGCGGACAGATCTCGAATACATCCCAAGGGAGAGTTGAAAGATGCCGCAATCTCAATTGATAAATTCATCTTGCCGGCAGACTTCATCATTTTGGATTATAAAGCGAACGAAGATGCGCCCATCATATTGAGACGACCATTCCTCTTGATCGGTCGTGCCCAAATTGATGTGCACAAGGGGGAGATTGTGATGAACATTAATGGGGAGAAGCTCTAGATAAAGGTAGTCAAGATTCCAGAGGACCCAGAAAAGAAGAAAAGCCACTGTGGACATGAAAAGTTCAGCCTGCACCGCAAAATAAGCAGTCGCTGAGTTACTATGCAACTCAACCTCATCAGGGACGCAATCCTTTTGAGTATCCTTTATCTACATCAATACCTAATGAACTTTAATCACTTTTTTTATATATGTTATCGCATATTTATTTCTTAAAAAAAACATGATCGTGCTGAACGATTGCGGTGAAAAATTTTGTTAAATTTTTTTTATCATTTGACCCTTTTCTTTGCAAACAATCAAGGTACACAATTGCGGAGGAACTACATAAAGACGCAACTACTTCACTCTGTCACCGCAATCCAAAGGAGGAAGATCGCCGCAAAGCAGGATGGGTCAACAAATAATGTGGGCGACAACTCAAATTTGGGGGTTGTATTTCTTCTTGACTTTATTCCAAATTTCACACTATCACATCGAATTTTAATTTTGAAAATCTTGTCACCGCATCCTCTTTGGTTACCATAATCATTTAACATTGATAAATTTAGTAAGCCACCATATGCTTTCTCTTTGCCAATTATGATTTCAATGATGAAACACACGCTTCTATTTTTTCGTATATACCAGAGTCAACTTAATTTTAGGACAGTCATCTCATAAAATATTTCTAGAAGTTAGTGGTCTGCTAGCTTTCTTTCAAACTGACCTTTTACCAAACTTCCTAAGAATATCGCATGACTTCTTTCAATCTATTAGAAATGAGGGCGTTGCCGCATTTTAAATTTGGGGGTGAGGTATTTATTTTCGACCTTGCTATTTTTAACTTTATAAAAAAAAGGGGAAATTTTTTAGAATAATAACTCCACTGTCAGTGCAATAGAGAAACCAATGTTGATAAGAGTTAAGTTGTTAAGGGCACTTACCCGTAGTTGGATGTCCGCATGATACACGTGGGGGCAAGCCAAAATGAAAGTAAGTCACCAAGATCAACGCATAATTAAATGATTGCAACTCCGCTGTCGAATAGGTATGAGTTAGTTTGAGAAAGAGCGTCTTGCTAGTAGTTGGATGTTCCCATGACACACGTGCAGGCAAGCTAAAACGAAGGCGAGGCACTTGGATCAGCGCAAGGTTAGAGAAAAAAAAAATATAACAATGTCAAAAATATGCAAGGATAAAAATCAGTTAAACATCCCAGTGGAATAATTTTTTTGAAATAAATCATGCGATGCCATGGAATCCAGTAAAGTCCTTTTGAAGGTTAAACTTGCAGTCCCTAGGTCTTAGAAATATTTTAAGAAGAGACTTGAATATAACTTAAGGAAATTTTTGTGTATAGGATTTGAATGAAGTATCCTTGAGAAATCTAGGAAAAGAGATTGCGGTCGACTTTCTAAAGGAAATCTTTAGCTTATGCTTGAGGACAAACATTGTTTAAATTTGGGGGTGTGATAACGGGAAAAAGTGCACGTTATTGCAGTGCTAAGTTATTAAACAATGAAGGTTTGCGTTGATAAAATATATAAGAATGTGTCCAAAAAGCATTAAGTTCATGACATTGCAGTCACATGCGTTCATCATATAAAAACAGTTAACTTTTGTATTCTTATGCAAAATATGAGTTGACACAAGGTGGAAGCACGATCACAAGAAATCAATGTCGAGCACAGCATTACCGCAAGGCTTTGCGCTGATTTGTTCTCGCAAACATCTGCTCAAGAAGGATCGCCACATAGAGCCGGCGCAACTTGGTGGGCGCATCTGGATGAAAAGCATAATTAATCACGATGGGACAGAAAGCTGATGACGGTCAAAGTCCGAATTAAGTTGACAAGCCGCTAACGGTCTACTGTAGCAAGTACATTCAGCTTTTCCGTGACAAATATTCGGCGCATCAAACAAAGAATTAATGCCATCCAATCGGTGCAATCATAAGAGAGAAGACGCCTTTCACCCTGAGGCTATATAAATACCGAAGGCAACCTTCAGAAAAGGAGTTAGTCAGTTCAGATAGTTCGGATACTTAGATAATTTTCCCCATAGTTAGAATAGCCTTGTTTTTAATTTTTCTTTTATTTTAAGACAGAGTCGAGAGAAGCGAGATTGTGCCGATAAATCATTTCGGTGAACTTGAGAGAGTGCCAGAAGCTTCAAGATTAGAGAGAGGGCCAGCTCCTGCGGAAGTAGGAATATCTTTTGAACAGAATAGAGTTGACAGTGTAAAAGCCTTGGGAAGCAAGGGATTGCTACCAGGCTCTCTATCCTTATCTTCCCTTTTCATTTTGTACTTAAACTCATTTATAGAAACTCATCTATAGAAATGGAATTTACTTCTTTATATTTTTTCACTCTCTGTTTATTATGCATGAGTAGCTAAATCTGTCGAATGGGTTGAGAAGCATTTAGCTAGCTTAACTGGGGATCTTCGTTCTATGCGATTATCTTGTATTATGTATGCATCATTCGTCCATTAGAGATACTCGGGAGGGTAATCTAAGGACAGGATCTAGGCTTGGAAAAGTCAGGTTAGAATCTAGACTCGGAAAAGTCAGATTAGAACGCATAATCAAGAGATAAGAGCTTAGGAATAAGCAATGTTTGCTATTAACGCATCGCATGCATCCTAGAGATAGTGCGGGGTCCCTTTCTCATTAGTCAGGCTCTCTATCATTCAAGATTTCTCAGGTCTACAGAGGTCTTTTCCCGAGGAAATCACCTCTGCAATATATCTTGACTCTTTGCCCATTAACCTTAAATGTGTGGGGTCCCTTTCTCATTAGTCAGTTCGACCGCACCATGCGAGAATACTTCTTTGATTATAAAGGGTCCGGACCAACGTCATTTTAATTTGCCGAGAAAGAACCGTAGCCACGAATTGAAAAGTAAGACCTTCTATCCGACGTGGAGGTTCTTCTCGCATAGCTGTCTGTCATGCCATCGTTTTCTGCGCTCTTTGTAAATTTTGGCATTCTCATAAGCTTGCGTTCTCCATTCATCAAGCTCGACCAACTGAAGTTTCCTTGCTTCCCCTGCCGCCTTCAAGTCGAAATTAAGCTTTTTCACCGCCCACATTGCTTTATGCTTCAGCTCAAGCGATAGATGACATGCCTTTCCGAACACCAGCATACACGGGGACATGCCTATAGGTGTCTTATAGGCTGTCCTGTATGCCCATAGGGCATCGTCCAGCTTCATTGCCCAAACTTTTCGTGAAGGTTTTACCACCTTCTATAATATTAGCTTGATTTCTCAGTTGGATGCTTCAGCTTGACCATTTTTCTGTGGGTGGTATGCGGTGGCCACTTTACGGAGGATATTATATTTGAGTAGCAACTTGTTGACGATGTGATTAACAATGCGGGAGCCTTCATCACTTATTATGGCACATGGAGTGCCAAAACAAGTGACGATATTTTTCTTCAAGAACTTGGTGACTGCCGCCGCATCGCTTGCGGCGCATGATACTGCTTCTACCCATTTAGAGACATAGTCGACAGCTAACAGAATGTATTTGTGACCATTCGATGGTTGAAATGGTCCCATGAAGTCTATACCCCAGAGGTCGAACAATTCCAATTCTAAGATGATGTTCATGGGCATCACATACTGATGTGTTATTTTATGAAGTGGAATTATGGAGGAAATGCGATGGTGAAACATGCGTTGAGCACTCAAGTTTCCTCAGAGGAATCCAAGTGTAAACCCCCATTGAGTTTTCGGGTAAGTCCAGGGTCGAACACAGGGACTTGGAAAAACAGGTTGCGGTGGTAATTTTTAGGAAAACTTTGCGGTAACCAAATAAATCAAAAGTTGTTGACGTTGTTGATTGTGGTAATGAAAAATAAACAAATGCAACGAATTTGAGAAAAGTCTGATTTTGTGATAGATGCACTGAGCATACGGATGAACGGGTTGAGAAGGTCTTTAGCTAGCGTTACTTGGGAATGCATCAGACTATGCGATCATGCTACACCCATGCATAACAAGTCATTTCCCAATGCAAATGCGGTGCTCCTAAGTCTAGGACGCATGCGTTGAATGAAAAAGTGTCCATAGAGGTTATTCCTAAGTCTCTACTCTTTTCCTATGCAATGATGCAAGATGCACAAAGGCAAGGTGACTGCATACAATCATATCCTATCTCTAGGATGCATGCAATGCATTAGTAGCAAATAATGCTTATTCCTAAACTCCTATCTCTTGATTATGCATTCTAATCTAACTCTCCCGAGCCTAGATTCTAACCTGACCTTCCCAAGCCTAGACCCTGTCCTTAGACTACCCTCCCGAGTATCTCTAATGGACGAATGAAGCATACATAATACAAGATAATCGCATAGAATGAAGATTCCCAGCTGTGCTAGCTAAATGCTTCTCAACCCATTCAACAGATTTAGCTACTCATGCGTAAATAACAGAGAGTGAACAAATATAGAGAAGTAAATTCCATTTCGATAAATGAGTTTGAGTATAAAATAACAATGAAAGATAAAGGTAGAGAGCCTGGCAGCAATCCCTTGCTAATCGCGGTTCAAAAGATATTCCTGCTTCCACAAGAGCTGGCCCTCTTTCTGATCTTGAAGCTTCCGATGCTCTCCCAAGCTTACCGAAATTATTTGTCGGCACAACCTCCTTCACTTGCGTCTGCCTTAAAATAAAGGAAAATCTAAGAACAAGGTTAAACTATCAATAGAACTTGTGAACTCGTAAGTAGCTCAACCCCTTTTCTGAAGGACGCCTTCAGTATTAGAACTTCCAGGGTGAAAGGCGGCTTCTCTCTCATGATTACACAGATGGGATGGCTTTAATTCCCTGACTGATACGCCGAATATTTGTCACCGAAAAGCTGAATGTACTTGTTATCGTTAGTGGCTGTCAACTTAATTTGGATTCGACTGTCATCAGCTTTCTGTCCCATCGTGATTATTTATGCCTTTCACCCAGATGCACCCACCATTTTGTGTTGGCTCTTTGCGACAATCCTTCTTAAGCAGATATTTGTGAAAACAAGTCACCGCAAAGCCTTGTGGTAATGCTGCGCTCGACCAATAATTTCCTGTGATCGCTCTTTTCGCCTTGCGTCAACGCATATTCTGCATAAAAATACAAAAATTGACTGTTTCTATGCGATTAATGCATGCGACCGCAATATTATGAATTCGATGCTTTTTGGATGCAATCTAACATATTTTATCAATGCAAGCCAACATTATTTAAGAACTTAGCACTATGATAATGTGCATTTCTACCCGTTATCACACCCCCAAATTTAAACAATGCTTGTTCTCATGCATAGGTTAAAGATTTCTTTTAGCAAGTCGACCGTAATTTTCGTTTCTTAGGTTTCTCAAAGATACTTCATTCAAAACTTATAAACTAAAATTTCCTTAAGTCTTATTCAAGTCTCTAATAATGGGCAGAAATGCACGTTATCATAGAACTAAGTTCTTAACAATGTTGAATTGCATTGATAAAATATGCTAAATTGCATCCATTAAGCATAAATTCCATAATATTGCGGTCGCATGTGTCCAAAACATTAGAACAGTTGATCTTTATATTTTTTGTGCAGAATAATGCGATAATTTAGTGCAAAGAATGCGATCATAGGAATACATTGGACGAGCACAACTTCACCGCAAGACTGTGCGTTGATCGTGCTCGCAAACATCCACCCACGAAGAATCACCGCAACTGGGTTGGCGCAAATGGTGGGCACATCCGTACGAAAGGACAATCAAGATCGATGGGACAAAAAGCTAATGACAGTCAGACCCTAATTAAGTTGACAGTCGATAATGGTCACAAGTACATCCAGCTTTATCGGTGACAAATATCCGGCGTGTCAATCAGGAATTAAAGTTGTCCCATCTGTACAACCAAGAGAGAGAAGTCGCCTTTCAATCAGGCATTGACACTGAGAGGTGGTTTACTATAGTATGCATGTTGCATGATCGCAAAGCATGAACGCATCCTAGGGAGGGTTAGCCAAAACCCTTCTCAACCTGTTCACCGCATATTCATCGCATTTCCTGTTTACCAACTCTTTTCGAAGTCTACCACATTTGTTATTATTTTCATTAATGTAATAACAACCCAACACTTACTATTTACTTGGTTACCATATTTTCATAAATATTACCAACATAACTATTTTCACAAGTCCCTGTGTTCGACCCTGGACTTACTAGGAAACTCAGAGGAATTTACACTTGGATTTCGCTGAGGAAACTTGAGTGCACAACACAACCCATCAACGCATTTCATCCATATTTTTACTTCACAAAATAACACATCAAGTTTTTGGCGCCGTTGCTAGGGACTTCGGCGAAATAGTTATTAACGGTAATTTTTGTGAATTCTTTGCAAAACTCTCAATCTCTGCTGAACTACGATCCGAAGATTGAGAGAACATTTTGAAGGAGATTGAGAGAACACCAACAACAACCACAATCCGATAAAGAAGAAATGGCGGAGCAGCCTAAGAATTAAGCATCAAACAACAACAATGTCATGGAAAATCCAATTCTGTTGGCAAACGATGGCAATAGGCCCATTAGGGACTATGCATTGCCAAACCTTTATGATTTCTCTCCGGGAATCATAAGGCCTGCCTTAGACGGAAGTAGATTTGAAATGAAACTAGTGATGCTGCAGATGATCCAGGCTGCAGGTCAATTCAGAGGAAGGCGTGGCGAAGATCCACACGCTCACCTCTGAAGTTTTATAGAAATCTACAATACTTTTGTGTTCCCGAGCATCTCTACTGAGGAGGTTCACTAACGTTGTTTCCATTTTCCCTTTGTGATAAGGCGAGGAAATGGGCTTATTCACTCGAACCAGGAGAGATCACTTCTTGGGAGCAGGTGGTGGAGAAGTTTATAAAGAAGTATTTCCCACCTACAGAGAATGCCAGACGAAGAAAGCTTATTACTAATTTTGTACAAGATATGGACGAATCGCTCAGCAGATTTAAGAGGTGGTCCAAGATTGTCCGCATAACGGGCTGCCAGACTGCCTACAAATGGAAATTTTCTATCACGGTTTGAATCTTGCTTCGCAAATCGGTGCCAATGCGGCAGCAGCTGGTGGTTTGCTTGATAAGACTTATGATGAGGCTAAGAATATCCTGGATCGCATCTCCAAGAATCATGAAGACTGGAGGGAGAGCGACCAGAGATTAAGACTCAATGATTCTGACGCAAATAACGGTGCTATTGTTTCGTTGCAAAACCAAATGACCGCAATGATGAATCTAATTCAAGGAATGACGATCAGCAGCCCAACACCACAAGGTGGGCAAATCAACATAATAAGTCAAAATAGTGCAAGGTGTGCGACTTGTAATGATGGGCATGCGATGGAGGAATGCCCACAAAACCCACAGTCTGTATATTTTGTAAAGAACAACCCTTTTTCCAACACCTACAATCCCGGGTGGAAAAATCATCCAAATTTTGCTTGGAAGAATCAACAACAAAATTTTCAATCTGTGGTGCAAAAAGAAGGGCCACCCGGATTCTTCCAATGCAACAACGGTCAAAAGAGCAATCAAGCAAGCAGCTCACAACAACCATCGCAATCTTCTTTCATAGAAGGCCTATTGAAGCAATATATAGAGAAAAATGAGACAGTGCTTCAAATTCAGGCTACATCCATCCGCAGTCTTGAATTGCAAATGGGCCAGATTGCAAATGAGCTAAAAAGTAGACCGCAAGGGGCACTGCCAAGTTCAACTGAGCTTCCACGCAATCCAAGGGGTCCAGGTAAGAAGCAATGTCAGGTTGTGACATTGCATAGTGGAAGGACTATGGAAGAAGAAAAGAAGGAGCAACACAAATCAACCTCCGTCACAGCTGAACCCGAGATTGCGGCAGTGCAAGAAGAAAATGATGCAGTAGAACCTGAGGTTGCGTCAACCTCATGGTCAAATGAAATGGGAACCGTGAGAATCCAGTTACCGCCTTTCCCTCAGAGGCTAAAGAAGAAGAAAAATGAAGAGGTACACTTTCTTCTATGCTTAAACATTTACATGTGAAATACCCTTTTAGAGTTACTCGAGAGAGAATCTAAAGAAAGAACCTATAGTCTCGAAAGAGCTAGGTTAGAATCTAGACTCGAAACAGCATGATTAAGCTTGCATAAACAAGAGATGGGGACTTAGAGATATGCACTTTTTGTCAACTTGCATCGCATGCATCCTAGGAATAGCAATGATATTATGTGGTCGCAATTTGTGTGAATGTCATGTTGTCATCGCATAAATAGAGATAGAGGTTATGTGTAACCCTGTAGACTTATCGCATATTTATCGCATGCGTTCTAGCCTTAGAAGCTGTGGCATTCACACCGAGAGGTGGTTTACTATTGTATGCATGTTGCATGATCGCAAAGCATGAACGCATCCTAGGGAGTGTTAGCCAAAACCCATTTACCAACTCTTTTCGAACTCTGCCACATTTCTTATTATTTTCATTAACGCAACAACAACCCAACACTTACTATTTACTTGGTTACCACAAAGTTTTCATAAATATTACCAACATAACTATTTTCACAAGTCCCTGTGTTCGACCCTTGACTTACCAGGAAACTCAGAGGAATTTACACTTGCATTTCACTGAGGAAACTTGAGTGCACAATACAACCCATCAACGCATTTCATCCATATTTCTACTTCATAAAACAACGCATCAGTCTCCTCTTCAAATATTTCTAAGACCTAAGGATTGCAAGCTCAACCTTCAAAAGGACTTTACTAAATTCCAAGACATCGCATGATTTATCTCAGAAAGAAAATTTTTCCACCGGGGTGTCAAATGATTTTATCCTTGCATATTTCTTGACATTATTATTTTTTTGACCTTGTGCTGATCCAAGTGCTTTGCCTTCATTTTGGTTTGCCCCCACGTGTGTCATGCGGACATGCAACTACGAGCAATGCACTCTTTCCAGACTCAACTCATACCTACTTGGTAGCGAAGTTGCGGTCATTATATTTATGCGTTGATCCTAGCGACTTACTTTCGTTTTGGCTTACCCCCACATGTGTCATGCGGACATCCAACTACGGGTATGTGCCTTTCACAACTTAACTCTTATCAACATGGGTTTCCCATTGCGTTGACAGTGGAGTTGTTATTCTCAATATATATATATATATATATATATGCAATGTCCTCATTGCCAAAAGATTGAAAGAAGTTATGCGATGTTCGTAGAAAGCTCCGCAAAGAGAGTTTGAAAAAAAGCTAGGAAACCCCTAACTTCTAGAAATATTTCGTGAGGTGACTATCTTAAAATTAAGTTGACGCTAGTATATAGGAAAGGAATAGAAGTATGTTTTTCATCATTGAAATCATAATCGGCAAAGAGATAGCATGTAGTAACTTACTAAATTTATCCATGTCAAATGATTGCGGTAATCAAAGAGGATGCAGTGATAAAACTTTTAAAACTAAAATGCGATGCAATAGTGCAAAATTTGAAACAAAGTGAAGGAAGAATATAACCCCCAAATTTGCACTGTTGCCCGCATTGTGTATTGATGCATCCTTCTTTGTGGCGATCTATCTTCTTTGGATTGAGGTGATAGAGTAAGATAAGTTGCTTCTTCGTGTAACACCTCTGCAATCTAACGCCTCGATCATTGCATGAAAAACAGAGAGAGGGTCAAAGAATTTTAAACAAAACAACAATTTTTTTTTAATAAGATCAGTGTAGAGAGATAATCAATAACAACAAAGTAATTGCGATAATAGATAATAATGAGTATGATGAAAGTTCATGAAGTAATGATGCAGGAAAAGGATGTTCAAAAGAGTTGCGTCCCTGATGAAGCTGAGTTATATAGTACTCAAAGACTACTTATTCCAAGCTGGTCTTTTCATGTCCATGGTGGCTCTTCCTTCTTTTCTTTTTCCTCTGGGATCTTGACTGCCTTAATCCGGAGCTTTTCCCCATGAATGTTCATTACAATCTCCCCCTTGCGTACATCAATTTGAGTGCGATCAGTCGAAAGGAATGGTTGTCCCAATATGATGGGCGTATCTTTGCTTGCTTTATAATCCAAAATGAGGAAGTCTGCCGGCAAAATGAATTTATCAATTGAGATTGCGACATTTTTCAACTCTTCTTCAGGGTGTATTCGAGATCTGTCCACGAGCAAGAGAGTTTCCTTTGTGGGCGTGAGTGTGCCAGCATTCAATTGTTTGAAGATTGATAGCGGCATTATGTTTATACTTACCTCAAGATCACATAGTGCTTGGCCACTGTAGACCTCTCCAATGGAGCATGGTATCGTGAAGATTTCTGGGTCGCACATTTTTTGTGGGATCATGCCATTTTGCGCTGCAGCCACTATTGCGATCTTGTCTTCATCATTTTGTTTCTCTTTCGATCATTGCGGAGTTACTGGTGGTTAGACTTCTTCTATCTCAAAATCTAAAGGCCTGAGGGTGGATACAACTTTAGGGTTCATTTTCTTGGGCTTTTCCGAACTATAGGTCAACAGGTCCTCGGTTGTCATCGCATTCAAATTGGTCATGATGGGTTCCTCCCTTTCTTCCGCAGTCATTTTGTCACTTAGCACAGAGACTGCTAAGCATTGTTCCTTCTCGGTACCCCCAGCGTTGCGAGGTAGCTCAGTTGAGCTCGGCAACACTTCTTGCAGCCTATTCTTCAGCTCACCCACAATTTGTCCCATCTGAATTTCGAGGTTTCGAATGGACGTTGCTTGATTCTGAAGCACTTATTCGTTTTTCTCAATGTATTTCTTCAATAAGCTCTCTCAAGACGAAGATTGTGATGATTGCGAACTACTGGCATGATTGCTCATTTGACCTTCATTCCGTGGAAAAAATCCGGGTGGCCCTCCTTTTTGTGCCACAGGTTGAAAGCTTTGTTACTGATTTTTCCACGCAAAATTTTGGTGGTTTCTCCACCCACGGTTGTATGTATCAGAGTAGGGATTAGTTTTCATGAAGCATACCGATTGCGAATTTTCTAGGCATTCTTCCATCGAATGAGCATATCTGCAAATGACACAACTTGCAGTCGTTTAAGCAATTGCGTTGACCTGCCCTTTCTTCGCTCCCGTGTTCTTAATTGCGATGCCTTGCACCAAACTCATCATCGCAGTCATCTGGCTCTGCACGGATGCGAGGGCCGCATTGTTCACGTCATTATCTTTAATTCTTAACCTTTGATCGCTTTCTCGCCAATCCTCGTGATTTTTGGAAATGCGATCAAGTATACTCTTTGCCTTCTCATATGTTTTATCAAGACGGGCACCAGTTGATGCCACATTAGTGGCGGTTTGTGAAGAGGGATTCAGTCCTTGGTAAAAAATCTCCATATGCAGGCACTTTGGTAAGCCATCATGTGGACACCCTCTTACCAACCACTTAAACCTCGCCCAAGCATCGCTGAGCGATTCGTCATCTTCTTGTTCAAAGTTTGTTATAAATTTCCTTCTCCTAGCATTCTCATATGGTGGGAAATACTTCTTCATTCTCAGCTGAGCGATTCGTTATCTTTCTCGATTCAAGAGAATATGCCCATTTTCTTGCCTGATCACACAAAGAAAATGGAAACAGAGTTAGTCGAACTTCTTCGGTAGAGATATTCAAGAACACAAAAGTGTTGCAGATTTCTATGAAGCTCCGGAGGTGGGCGTGCGGGTCTTCGCCACGCCTTCCTCTAAACTTCCCAGCAGCATGGATCATCAATAACATTACTGGCTTCATTTCGAACCTCGATCCATCTAACGCTGGCCTCATGATTCCTAGAGAGAAATCATAAAGATTGGGCGACGCATAGTCCCGAATGGGTCTATTGCGGTCATTCGCTAGAAGGATGCGGTTGGCCATTATATTGTTCACGTTTGCGACCCTTTCTGCCGGTTGTTCCACCATTCTTGAAGTTCTATCTTGTTGTTGGTGGTTGTCTCAATTTTCGTCTGAACGTCCTCTCAATCTCCAGGTTGTAATTCACCAGAGATTGAGAGTTTGCAAAGAAATTAGAAAAATTATCGTCAGCACACTATTTTGCAAAAGTCCCTGGCAACAGCGCCAAAAACTTGATGCATTATTTTATGAAGTGGAATTATGGAGGAAATCCGATGGTGAAAAATGTGTTGAGCAAGTTTCCTCAGTGGAATCCAAGTGTAAACCCCACTGAGTTTCCTGGTAAGTCTAGGGTCGAACTTAGGGACTTGGGAAAATAGGGTTCGGTGGTAATTTTTATGAAAACTTTGCGGTAACCAAATAAATCAACAGTTGTTGAGGTTGTTGATTGCGGTAATGAAAAATAAACAAATGCGACAGATTTGAGAAAAGTCTAATTGTGTGATAGATGCACTGAGTATGCGGATGAACGAGTTGAGAAGTTTAGCTAGCGTTACTTGGGAATGCATCAGACTATGTGATCATGCTACACCCATGCACAACATGTCATTTCCCAATGCAAATGCAGTGCTCCTAAGTCTAGGATGCATGTGTTGAATACAAAATGTCCATAGAGCTTATTCCTAAGTCTCTACTCTTTTCCTATGCAATGATGCAAGATGCACAAAGGCAAGGTGACCGCATACAATCATATCCTATCTCTAGGATGCATGCGATGCGTTAGTAGCAAATAGTGCTTATTCCTAAACTCTTATCTCTTGATTATGCGTTCTAATCTGACTCTCCCGAGCCTAGATTCTTACCTGACCTTCCCGAGCTAGATCCTGTCCTTAGACTACCCTCCCGAGTATCTCTAATGGATGAATAAAACATACATAATACAAGATAATCGCATAGAATGAAGATTCCCAGCTGTGCTAGCTAAATGTTTCTCAACCCATTCAACAGATTTAGCTACTCATGCATAAATAATAGAGAGTGAACAGATATAGAGAAGTAAATTCCATTTCGATAAATGATTTTGAGTACAAAATAACAATGGAAGATTAAAGTAGAGAGTCTGGCAACAATCGCTTACTAACCTAGGCTTTTACACCGGCAATCTCTATTCGGTTCAAAAGATATTCCTACTTCCACAAGAGCTGGCCCTCTCTCTGATCTTGAAGCTTCTGGCACTCTCCAAGCTTATCGGAATGTTCTGTCGGCACAACCTCCTTCTCTCGCATCCGCCTTAAAATAAAGGAAAATATAAGAACAAGGCTAAACTATGAACAGAACTTGTGAACTCGTAAGCAACTCAACCCCTTTTCTGAAGGACACCTTCGGTATTTATAGAACTTCTAGGGTGAAAGGTGGCTTCTCTCTCATGATTACACAAATGGGATGGCTTTAATTCTCTGACTGATGCAACGAATATTTGTCACTGAAAAGCTGAATGTACTTGTTATCGTTTACGGCTGTCAATTCAAATTCGACTGTCATCAACTTTCTGTCCCATCGTGATTAAATATGCCTTTCACCTAGATGTGTGACGACATGCAGTTAGGCCTTTTTCTTAGAATTATGAAGTTGTTAGGCAGAATATGCGGCAATCATGATAGGAATTCACGAGAAAGTGAGCTTACGTCGATCAGCATGTTGAATCTCAGCTAACCCATTATTTTGCATTATTATGCATTCAATGTCCTATTTTTGTAGCTAATGCAGGAAGTGGATGCAAACGCGGAAACCAGACCACTGCATAGATGACCGCATGCAGAAAAACCCTCCATCGCAAGGGAAAACGCATCGATCAACGCATGGATGTTGCAGTGATTAGCCGCATGCGTCCATCACATGGAAGTTGCGTTCTTCATGCGATTGCGGTCATCGTGTAGAGTTGTGGTATTAAGCGAATGCGGTCACTGAATGATTGCGGCTATGTGATAACGCATACTAATGGGATCAACGCAAGGTTGGTGGAATGAACGTATCAACGCATCTACCTCGAGAAAATCAAAAGATGATGTTGACATTTCACCTACCACGCCATTAGTGGCAGAGGTTCAGAAAGGACTAAAATGCGCCGAATGTCAGACTCAGAGCAGTCCATTAATGCTGTCGGCGATCCAAGCTCTATAAATAGAAGCCGATGAGTAGGAATTCAAGTAATCCGGGAATCTTCCCCATGATCCAGACAAAATGTATGAGAAGACACTTGAGAGTTCTTCACCTCCTTCATCCATTCTGAGCGACGACTAAAGCCTTCAACCAAAGCTAGATCTCCAGAGAGTCAGCTCCTCTGCCCATCCATGGCACCACCGACAGCCTTGACGCATCCGCTGGAAGCAAGTCTTTGCTTCCAGCCGGTCATTTAATTTTCCTTTCTTTTCTTATATTGTATTGTATGTCATTTTGTGATTAAGGAATTAATACAATTTGTTTTCAATGCATTTCTCTGTCTCCTTCAACTCCATCTCCATCTTCTTTACTTAGCATTTTTACTTTCATTGCAACACTTAGTGGGATTGC
Source organism: Benincasa hispida (assembly GCF_027475165.1). Taxonomy (NCBI): domain Eukaryota; kingdom Viridiplantae; phylum Streptophyta; class Magnoliopsida; order Cucurbitales; family Cucurbitaceae; genus Benincasa; species Benincasa hispida. The sequence goes on from NC_143486.1 coordinate 48,711,078, forward strand.
TTGGGTATCGCATACTTAGTCATGTGAATTAGGGATATGAAGCGTGTAGAAACCCACCGAGAGGTGTGCATTGCGTAAGTGTGTGAGTAACCTTATTTGTTTAGTATGAAGCTACAACAACACCTGTCTATAGACTAATGCATTGTTTGTCTATGAGTAGAGTCAACAACAACCAACTGCCCAGGAGGGTAAGTGGTTGGTCGTAAAGTTCATGCAGTTACCTTGTCCTATGAGCGCTTCATTAATCATTTAGGCATACATGGGAGAGTTGTCTAAAACCCAAATCTAAGACTCGAAAGAGTGGATTGGAACGTGTAGGCAAGAATGGGGAACTTAGAGATAAGCTCTGTTTGTTATCACACAGTGCATGCACCCTACAGAGTGGATATTGCATGCGTCCAGGAAGTAGGATAAGGGGTTATGCGGTAGCCACGCTCATACGACGAGAGCTAGTGAGCTGGTTATGGAGGTCTAGGCAGGCATAGGCTTCTCGACAATATCGTAGATACACCGCATATGTCCTAGAGTTAGGTTCACGTGTGTGTAGCATGATTGCATGGCTTGCGTTGACTAAGGTTGCCCTTGTGGTCACTCTTAAGGGTTACAATGAAATCATCTGCACATTTTATCTACTTTCCAATTCATTTATTTCATGTCAAGAGTTGTTGTGTCTCTACCTCTCATGCATATTCTCATTGCGTTGTCTGTTAGATAAAAGTAGGAGTAGGGTTAACTTAGCAACCTCCCTTCCATTCTTTTATTTAAACCGTGCATATCACCGCATTCATTTTGCTACAAGTCCCTGTGTTCGACCTCGGATCATCCGAGAAACTTGCATTTGCGTTATACTTGGCGTGAACGCAAGAAAACTTGTGATAGGATGCATGGTCATCACATACATTTGTTAACGCATAATCATTCCAATACATGACCATCGACGCATGACTATCAACGCATATCTTAAGAACATGCATCACATACCACGTCCCCAAGGATTTTAGTTGTTGAATAATTTTACTTCTAATTTCCCGTCACCAATGCGCCCACCATGTTGCGCCGACTCTTTGCAGCAGTCCTTCTTGAGCAAATGTTTTGCGAACACAACTCACCGCAAAGCCTTGTGGTAATGCTACGCTCGACCAATGATTTCTTGTGATCAATCTTTTTCGCCTTGTGTCAACGCATATTCTGTATAAAAATACAAAAATCGACTATTTCTATGCGATGAACACATGCAATCGCAATATTATTAATTCAATGCTTTTTAGACGCAATCTAACATGTTTTATCAATGCAAGCTAGCATTGTTTAAGAACTTAGCAGTAGATAACGTTCATTTCTACCCGTTATCCTTCCATGAAATGTTTCCAGTGCATTGGAACCGATCGCATTTCATCACATAGTCTCTTGCGTTCTTGAATAAGTTGGGCAAAAGTACCCACTTTGTAACACCTTGGCTGCTGTACGTTGGCCTCTAAAGTCCCCTTCATATGCTGCGTCATGGAATTGTGATAGTATGCGTTAGTGAGCAGCCTCGGGTATGCATAGGTGATGACGGAAATTTGGAATCAATTTTTACTCGACAACCAGAATCCCTTGGACATAGTATGTGATGCATGTTCCTAAGATATGCATTAATAGTCATGCGTCGATTGTCATGCGTTGGAGTGACTATGAGTTAAGCAAATGTATGTGATGACCATGTGTCCTGTCACATGTTTTCTTGCATTCACGCCAAGTATAACATGAACGTAAGTTTCTCGGGTGATCCGAGGTCGAACACTGACAACTTAGAATTGATCGTGTACTGTGCATGCATGATAATGTGCTACAAGCTCATGTTGCCATAAACTTGGTGACGTAAAGTTTTGTGTCTTATGTTATGTTATTGCTCATGCACATTTTATGTGATACTACTTCTAGATATATACGTTGTTAACTATATGCTTGTAGTATGCTATGGAGTAGTGCATTGTCACAAGTTTCCTTCCATTGAAACCAAGTATAATTCCAATGCAAGTTTCTCAGAATAATCTAAGGTCGAACACAGGGATTGTTTTCGTTAAAGTGTTACTTTCGTGATATATGCAACCGGTTTTTTCAATTAATAAAAGAGTTGGTTTGTACATGAATTTAAAGTGTAGTAAAATAAAGTTGCGTTAATAAAATAAATTGCGATAAAAGTAAAGTCCTAAACTATTATGATACCGGATACAAGATTCATGATACATCATACTGAGTTCAAGACTGACTGTGAAGTTTATACAAAGGATCATGGTATGCGATGGCAAGTCTTTAAGGATGAATCAAAAGTAGAAAGGATAACTAGTAAAAACAACGCAAGTTTATCAATTGTGTTAAAGATGTAACTAAGGTTCCACTTTCCCTTGACGTACACCTCTTGGTGATCGGCCACATTCCCATATCTCTATGGTGAAACAGGGATGAACGTGATGAACGTAAGGTTGCTTCCATCTCTGGAAGTACTTCTCGCTTTAGTTAACGCATTCTTTCAACCCTTTCTCAATAGGCGGAATAGAATTTTCACTTTTACTCTCACAGGTGAAGATGTCGTATAGCATACTTTAGCTAAACATAATTATTTCCTTAACACAGATTAATTTACTTGCTTAATTCTTGCTAATTACCCAAGGAATTAAGAAAACGTCATGGAGAAAGCGAATCATGGATGAACGAAAATAGGAAGAGAGATGATAATGGAAATGATCAATACAATTAATACTAATATAAAGCGTCTGATACATGGTGTGAATGATAGAGATTACGAAGATGAAGACAAATGATGGAATAGAGATAGAAACAAATACAGAAGAGTGTCAACGTCTTGACACGGATCTTGATGGAGGTTTTTCTTGCCCGCGTGTGGAATGGATGAAGAGAAGAGCTTCCCTATCAGGCTTGCTCCTTTGGTAGAAGTGACCTTCGTACAGAGCTTCAACGGCGGGGATTGAAAGGGTTCTTTGCTCAGAGACTCACCTCTCGACCTTGTCTCTTAATTCTACTCTGATCAGGCGCTCAAACCAGTCTCTCTCAGATCAGTATACAAGTCTTCTGTCACGAGTATATACAAGTATCAAATCTTCCTGTATCCAGTATATCTTTTCAATGGAATTCCAGGAGCTATTTATAGGTGCAGTTCTGACTCTTTGCATTGTGGTCCCTACTTTATTGTTAAGGCAGTTTCTGAAATGGTGGAATGAATATTCCTTTTGTTATGCAATCAATCCTATCAGAAATGCACAATGGTCAGCTGTACACGCGTCAGGATCCTCTGCAGATGCGTTGCTCTTTACATCTCCGATCGTTTGCTAGTATGCGGTGTTGTTTTTTATCATCGCATGCTGTTGAAATTGCATTGATCGCAAAGCTTTTGATCGATTGTCGCATGCGTGATGATTGCGTTGATCGTCTCTTCATTATTGATTGACAGGCGCAATGCGACGTAGATGCGTTGTTCGTTTCATCATTGAGCCATGAACGCATGCGGTGACTGGATTTCCTGCAAAACAGAACTTAACCATTCTTTTCTACCATCGCAATGGTGTCAGTGGGTGTATTGACGACAATTTATAACTCTCGCATTTCTTAGCCAATTTTCATACTATCGACGCAACTTTTCTTCCTTTTGGTTGCAATATCTAAATAAAACATTATAAATAACTTGTATTTCTACAAGTTATCAAACACAGGGACTTGTAGCTATATGATTGTGGTGATATGCATGCAGCAAGTTGAATAAAAGAATGGAAGGGAGGTTGCTACTTTAATCCTACTCCTACTCCTATCTAACAGACAACACAATGAGAATATGCATGGAAGGTAGAAACACGACAAACCTTGACATGAAATAAATGTATGGGAAAATAGATAAAATGGGGAGATTTTCTCATTGCAACCCTTAAGAGTGATTGCGAGGGCAACCCTAGTCATTGCAAACCATGCGGTCATGCAGCACTCATACAATAGTAAACCACCTCTCGATGCGAATGCTATGGCTTCTAATCCTAGAACGCATGTGATATATGCGATAAATCAATAGGACCTACACATGAGCCTCTATTCATTATGCGATGACAAGGTGACACACACACAAATAAGGTGACCACATAATATCATACCTATTCCTAGGGTGCATGCGATGCAGTGTTAGCAAACAAAGCTTATCTCTAAGTCCCTATCTCTTGCTTATGTCGATCCAATCTTACTCTCTTGAGTCTAGATTCTAACCTAGCTCTCTCAAGTCATTAGGTTCTTTCTTTAGACTCTCTCTCGAGTAGATCTAAAGGGGTGTTGAGCACAACATAAAATAAGACAAATGCATGAACTTGGTTGACACAAGATTGTTACTATCCCTAGTGAACAACACATACATTGCTTAATGTGTCCAACTACTTACCCTCCCGGGCAGTTGATTATTGCTGACTTTACTCATAGACAAGCAATGCATTAGCTTAAAGACAGGCATTGCAGCAGCTTCACACTAAGCAAATAAGGTTACTCGCACACTCACGCAACGCACACCTATCGATGGGTTGCTACATGCTTCATATCCCTAATCCACATGACTAAGTATGCAATACCCAAGCAATCCCACTAAGTGTTGCAATGAAAGTAAAGATGCTAAGCACAAAAGATGGAGATGGAGCTGAAGGAAACAAAGAAGTGCATTGAAAACAAGTTGTATTAATTCCTTAATCACAAAATGTCATACAATACAATATAAGAAAAGAAAGAAAAAGGAAATGACCGGCTAGAAGCAAAGACTTGCTTCTAGCGGATGTGCGTCAAGGCTGCTGGTGGTGCCATGGATGGGCGGAGGAGCTGACTCTCTCGAGATGTAACTCTGGTTGAAGGCTCCGGTCGTCACTCAGAAGGGATGAAGGAGGTGATGAACTCTTAGTCATCTTCTCACGCATTTTGTCTGGATCACAAGGAAAGTCCCTGGTTTACAAGGATTCTCCCCCGGATGTTTTGAATTTCAACTCGTCGACTTCTATGTATAGAGCTTGGGTCACCGACAGCATTAATTGGACTGCTCTGAGTCTGACATTCGGCACGTTAGTCCTTTTCTGAGCCTCTGCTACCAATGGCGTGGTAGGTGAAATGTCAACATCAACTTTGGATTTTCTTGAGGTAGATGCGTTGATGCATTCATTCCACCAACCTTTCGTTGATCCCATTAGTTTATGTTGTCGCGCAGCCGCAATCATTCAATGACCGCATTCGCTTAATACCGCAACTTTACATGATGACCGCAATCGCTTGACGAGCGCAACTCCCATGCGATGGATGCATACGGATGATTACCACAACATTTATGCATTGATCGATGCTTTGCCTTTGTAATGGAGTGTTTCTCTGCATGCGGTCGTCTATGCGGTATTCTAGTTTCTGCGTTTGCGTTCAATTCCTGCATTAGCTACAAAAATCGAACATTGAATGCACAATTAACGCAAAATAACGGAGTAGCTGAGATTCGACATGCCGATCAATGCAAGCTCATATTCTCATGAATTCCTATCATGATCGACACATATTTTGCCTAACAACCTTCATAATTCTAAATAAATAGCCTAAGATGACATGCATTTCTACATGTCATCAATAGGTGCAAAATCTGGTCTGATCCTCTTTTATAGAGATTTGGCTCATCCCAATAATATGATTTGCATTCATGTCTTAGCCGCCTCTTTTGGTGGGCTGAATAGTCTTCAGGAAATTGTTCGCACACCAGAAAATTGACCACATCTGCATACCATGGTAATTCTTCAATTTTCAATAGCTGCTCATCTGGAAAAGTTACGTTCACTTCTTACTAGTTGCGGTCAACTTCTAGATTTTCTAATCTAAATAAATGGTCTGCAACCTGGTTCTTCGTCCCCTTGCGATCAATGATTTCCATATCGAATTCCTGGAGGAGGAGAACCCATCTAATCAATCTCAGCTTCGCATCTTTTTTTGTCATCAAATATTTTATCATCGAGTGGTCAGTGGGAATGAGTATTTTAGTTTCCAGCAAATAAGCTCTTAATTTTTCCAATGCAAATATCAGCGCAAGCAATTCTTTTTCTGACGTGGTGTAATTTGTTTGAGCAGGATTCAAGGTTTTACTCGCATATGCGATGGGGTGTATAGCATTGTTTTCTTTTTTTGTGCCAACACTACTCCCATCGCATAACCGCTTGCATCCCACATTAATTCAAAGGGTTGTGTCCAATCTGGTGCGATCAACACAGGTGCGATTGTTAATGCGTTATTTAGTATCATGAATGAGTTACGACAATGCACTCAGTGGTCGTGCAATCGTTGAAAACTCTTTTACAAAACGTCTATAAAAGCCAGCATGTCCTAAGAAGCTCCTGACAGCCTTCACATTCCCTGGAGGCTGAAGCTTTTCAATCGCCTCAATCTTTGCCTTGTCCACCTCCAGCCCATCCTTGGAGACCTTGTGCCCAAGCACAATACCTTCATTCACCATGAAGTGGCATTTCTCCCAATTAAGCACGAGGTTCGTCTCTTCACATCTTTCCAATATCTTCTCCAAGTTGTTGAGACATAATTCGTATGTGAGCCCATACATCGACAAGTCGTCCATGAAACTTTCTATCAAATCTTTAAGATATTAGAAAAGGATGGCCATCATGCACCTCTGGAAAGTGCTTGGCGTTTTGCAAAGGCCAAACAACATATGTCGAAATGCAAATGTTCCATACAGGCAGATGAATGTGGTTTTCTCTTGATCTTCAGGAGCAATCATGATTTGGTTATAGCCGGCATATCCATCCAAGAAACAGTAGAAGTCATTTCCAACTAGGCGGTCTAGCATCTGGTCGATAAAAGGCAATGGGAAATGATCCTTCCTTGTCACCACATTTAGTTTGCGGTAGTCCATGCAAATCTGCCACCCCTTGACAGTCCTCATTGGTATCAGTTTGTTATTGGCATTGAGGACTACCATCATCCCTCCTTTCTTCGACACGCATTGCACGAGGCTGACCCACATGCTGTCCGCTATTGGATAGATAATTCTCGCATCTAACCACTTGATTATCTCCTTCTTTATGACCTCCTTAATCGCAGAGTTAAGTCTACGTTGATGTTCGATCGATCCTTTGTGATTCTCTTCTAGACGAATCCTATGCATGCAGTATGCGGGGTTGATTCCTCTAATGTCTACGAGCATCCAGCCATTTTCTTTTACATACTTTCTCAGGATGTTCAGTAGTGCATTTTCTTGATCTTCATTAAGGGCAGAGGAAATTATTACGATCATCTCATCTTCTTTGGTTGTTTTTTCTATGATGGCATTACAGGCTACTATGGATGTGGTCGCATCCTCATCTTCTTTTTCATCTTTAGACTTTTCTTCTTCATTTAAACTTGGTTGGTTGGATTCATTGAGGTCTTATTCATTAGGATATTTCATGGTTCGGATAATGTCAAACCTGAGCTTCTGTCCATTCATACTCAGTGTGATCTCTTCTTTGTACACGTTAATCTAAGTGTGACCGGTGGATAAAAATTGTCACCCAAGGATGATGCGTACATCCTTGTCTGCTTCATAGTCCAAAATGATGAAGTCTGTCGGTAGTATAAACTTGTCGATCGTAACTAGAACATCCTTCACCTTCCCTTCTAGATGCACAAGGGATCTATCAGCTAATTGGAGAGTCACGGTCATAGGCACCAGCTGCCCCACATTCGGCCGCTTGAAAATTGATAGGGGTATCAAGTTGATGCTGGCCTCAAGATCACAAAGTGCTTGACCGATGTATAACCCTCTAATAGAGCAGGGTATAGTGAAACTTCAAGGGTCGTGCATTTTCGGTGGAATTATGGATTTTGAACTTTGCATCAGTGCCACCGTTGCAATCTTACTAGTGTTTCTCTTCTTTGTCACCATGTCCTTCAGAAACTTCGTATACATGGGCATCTATTCAATCGCCTCAAAGAACGAAATGTTGATATGCAACTGTTTCAGCATGTCCATGAAACGTTGATACTGTACCTCATCATTTTTCTTCTTTTTGAGTCTCTAGGGGAATGGTGGCAGCTGTATTCTCATGGTCCCCTGTTCTTTCGGCTCCGAGGTGGATGCAGTATCTGGTTCCTTTGCATCCTTTTCTTTTGTTTCTCCTTGAGTCAATGCAACCTCTGGTTCCATCGCAATTGGAGTAGTCCGGTTGGCCTCCTTCTTTTCTCCCGCCACAGTCTTCCCGCTTCGCAACATCACAACTTGACATTACTCTTTTCCCATACCCTCTGGGTTGTGCAAAAGTTCTGTTGAACTCGGCAGGACCCCTTGCAGTCTATTCTTGAGTTCCCCTGCAATCTGTCCCATCTAAATTTCTAGGTTGCGGATACACATTGCTTGATTTTGAAGCACCGTTTCATTCTTTTCAGTATATTGGTTCAACAAACTCTCCAAAGATGAAGTTGTAGCACCTGTAAACTGCTGGCTTGGTTTTGCGTTTGACCGTTTGTTCACGGGAAAAATCCGGGTGGCCCTTCTTTCTGCGCCACTGGTTGAAAATTTTGTTATTGATTTTTCCACGGGAAGAAATCCTATTGATTTCTGGAGTTTGCGTTGTTCTAAAACCTATGATTAAGCCCTCCAAAGGGATTGTCGCTTTAGGATGACATGCAAGCGAATCATAAGAATCTCACAATGTAACCTAATGAAGGAGACCGTAGGATACGTGACACGTGACCTTTTCCCACTTATTCTAAACAATTCCCCTATTCACTTTGATATTGACTCATGCAAACATTTTTCAAAGGGAGGCCACACACAAGACAAAGTCGAGCATGGATCTTACAGTGTGAACTCTTAGGGACGTGAGAGCGTAAAAATGATATATCTTATATACCATTTTTCTCCCACTAAAATGTTCTAAGTAGCTAAATTTCGGCTAATGAATCTATCTAAGTATATGTCTATTATAGCTCTTACAATAAGATCTTTATACTAAAGTTTTAGGTGTATTAAACCATTTAATTTACTTAATGACATTGCTAATAGGGCTTAGGTTAATTCAACTCAAGTTCCGATCCAGTTCACAATTAGGAGGTGTTACATGAACCGTCAACTTAAATACCTCCAGTCTAAACAGAACTGTATCAGTTGAGTTCCCTTATAACCTTGATCCTATTTGTCCTAGTTAGTCAATTTTAAAACTATTTTAAAAGAAACTAAGTAATTATTCTAATATAATTAGAAATGTGGTCTTAGGTCTAATTAATTTTAAACAATTTAAAATTAATATATTTTTCCTAAGATCCTATGTTTGCATCCAACTCTTTGTTATAGGTTAATGGTTACTAATCATTAATTTTTATAACTATTTCAAATTTTAATTATTAGTCCTATAACATGCTCACTATGATTTTAATTAATTAACAATCATATTCTAATTAAAAAAAATTAAACAATATTACCTGCATTTCATGACTTTAATATAACCATTATATTAAGTTATAGATGTGTCATGCTCAATGCATATTGATTTTCAATTAAATATAATATTTATATAATATTATGAAAATCAACCAAGCATAGTTGGTTTCTCCACCCAGGGTTGTACGTGTTGGAAAATGGATTATTCTTCATAAAATAGACTGACTGTGGGTTTCTTGGGCATTCCTCCATTGGATGGCCTTCACCGCAAGTAGAACAACTTGCGGCCATCTGGTTGATTGCGTTGACTTGCCCACGATGCATTCCTGGGCTACTAATTACGATTCCTTGTATCAAATTCATCATCACAGTCATTTGGTTCTGAAGGGATGCGATGGCCTTATTATTTGCGTCATTGTCCTTAATTCTTAATCTCTGATCACTTTCTCTTCAGACTTCATGATTTTTTGAAATGCGATCAAGTTTATTCTTGGCTTCATCTAATTTTTATCCAGCAGACCTCGAGCTGTTGCCGCATTGGCAGCCGTCTACGATGTAGGGTTTAATCTGTGGTAGAAAATTTCCATCTGTAAGCAGTATGGTAAGCCATTATGCGGGCAATCTCTTACCAGCCTTTTAAATCTTGCCCAGGCATCGTTGAGCGATTCGTAAATATCCTATTCAAAATTGGTGATCAACTTCCTCCTTCTGGTGTTCTCCGTCGGAGGGAAGTACTTCTTCATAAACTTCTCAACTACCTGTTCCCATGATGTAATCTCCCTTGGTTCGAGAGAATAAGCCCATTTTCGTGCCTGGTCACACAACGAAAATGGAAACAATGTTAATCGAACCTCCTTAGCGGAGATGTTTGGGAACACAAACGTGTTGTAGATCTCAATGAAACTCTGGAGGTGGGTGTATAGATCCTCGCCAGGACTACCGCCAAACTGTCCAGCAGTTTGGATCATCTGCAGCATCACCGGTTTCATTTTGAACCTCGATCCATCAAGAGCTAGGAGCTTGCAAAATGTTGCAAGGGATGCCATGTTGCAAGAAAGAAAAGGGCTGGGCCAGCCTCATGATTCCTAAGGAGAAATCATTGAGGTTGGGCAACGCATAGTCCTGAATGAGCCTATTGTGGTCGTTCACCAATAGGATGGAATTCACCATGATATTATTTATATTTGGTGCTCTATTTCCTAGTTGTTCCGCCATGTTTGGATCTTTCTCCTTTTGTTGTTGTTGGCGGCTGTCTCTCAATCTTCGTCGAAACGTTCTTTCAATCTCTAGGTCATAATTCGCCAGAGATTGAAAGTTGCAAAAAAAATAAAAAAATAAAAAGTTACCATTAGCATAATGTATTGCCGTAGTCCCCAACAACGGTGCCGAAAACTTGATACGATTTTTTAATGTGATGAAATAATGGTGTAGAATGCGATGGTGGAATATGCGTTGTGCATGCAAATCTTCTCAGCAAGACCCAAGTATAAATCCTACTGAGTTACCTGGTAAGCCCAGGGTCGAACATAATGACTAAGGATACAATATGCGATGGTAAATTTAGATCTCTTTGCGGTAACAAATAAATCAATGAGTTGGTTGGTTTGTTTTTTAAGGTATAAAGTTATGCGGTGGATTTGAGAAAAAAAGCTAATAATGTGAAAGATACAATGAGTACGTGGAGGAACGGGTTGAGAAGGTCTTTAGCTAGCGTTTCCTGAGAATGCGTTCAAGCTATGCGATCATGCTACACTCATACGACAACAATTCATTTTCCAATGCAAATTCGATAGCTCCTAGTTTTAGGATGCATGTGATGTATGCGATGATGTCTATAGAGCTTATTCCTAAGTCTCTACTTCTTGCCTATGCGATGATGAAAGATGCACACAGGAACAAGGTGACCGAATACAATCATATCCTATCTCTAGGGTGCATGCGATGCGTTAATAGAAAACAGAACTTATTCCTAAGCTTCTATCTCTTGATTATGCATTTCTAATCTGACTCTCCTGAGCCTAGATTCTAATCTGACTTTTCCAAGCCTAGATTCTATCCTTAGACTACCCTCTTAAGTATCTCTAGAGGACGAATGACGCATACATAATACAAGATGATCCCATAAAGTGGAGATCCACGGTTATACTAGCTAAGTGCTTCTCAACCCATTCGACAATTTTAGCTACTCATGCATACTGTAAAGAGAGTGGACAGATATAAAGATGCAATTTCCATTTCATAAATAAGTTCAAAATACAAAATGACAATGGAAGAATAAAGGTAGAGAGCCTGGTAGCAATATCTTGCTTCCCAAGGCTTTTACACTGAGTTATCTCTATTCTGCCCAAAAGATGTTCTTGCTTCCGTAAGAGTTGACCTTCTCTCTATTTCTGATGCTTCCCGACACTCTTTCGAGTTAACCAAGATGATCTCTCAACGTATTCTCCCTTCACTCGCTTCCGCCTCCTAAGTAAAAGAAAACTAAGAACAAGGCTGGCTATCTTCTATATGGTGAACTCTCTGAACTGGGCGAACTCTTTCAATGAAGGTGGCCTTCAGTATTTATAGAGCTTCAAGGTGAAGAACTTTTTCTCTCGAATGATTGCACTGATGGGATGTCATTAATTCTCTGTCTGATACGCCGAATAATTGTCACCAAAAAGTTGAGTGTATTTGCTACAGTGTCGTTAATGTCTTGTCAACTTAATTCGGAATCGACCGTCATCAGCTTTCTGTCCCATCGTGATTTATTAAGCTTTCACCTTGATGCGTCGGCTTTATACGGCCACCTTCTTGAGCAGATTTTCGCGAGCGCATATGATCGTATAGCCTTGCGGTCTCAATCTCTTATGCGCTCGGATGCTAATTTTCTTGGATCGCAATTTCGCCTTGCGTGAACGCATTTTCCTACATAAAACACATAAGTTAGCTATTTTAATGCGATGAACGCATGCGATCGCAATGTTGTAAACTTAATGCTTTTGGACAATATTATATACTTTTATCATCGAAATCCTATATTGTTCTATATCTTTGCACTGTAATAAGTGCATTTTTGCCCATTATCAGATACAGGGTCCTTGACGCAAAACATATGACATGACTCTTCTTATCGAACCTTTGTCCTAGTACCGCTTTCACTGCTATGTTGCTAGCATCACAAACGATCTCGAACGATACATCCCATCTTGGAGGTTGCAAAATCGGGGTGGTAGTCAGTTTCTCCTCCTTTAAAGTGTCAAAGGCCTTCTTACACTTCTTGTCAAAATCAAATGGGATATTCTTCTAAAGCAATGTTCATTGTGGAAGTGCCAACTTTGAAAAGTCCTTGATAAAACACCTGTAGAAACCTGCACTACCAAGAAAAAAACGAATCTCCATAACACAGGTAAGATAGAGGAGGTTAGCAATAACATCTACCTTAGCTTTTTCTACCTCAATTCCTTTTTTAGAAACTAGATATCCTAGAACAATCTCATGAGAGGCCATAAAATGACATTTTTCATGATTCAAAACAAGGTTAGCTTTAATGCATCGTCTCAATACTAAGATAAGATTATGCAAACAATCCTCAAAAGACTCTCCGTAAACCGTAAAATCATCCACAAACACCTCTATGCACTTCTCTATAAAATCAGGAAATATACTCATCATACACCTTTGGAACATACCTGGGACATTGCATAGCACAAATGGCATCCTCCTGAAGGCATACGCACTATATCTGCAAGTGAAGGTGGTCTTTTCCTGGTCTTCTTGGGCAATAGGGATTTGGTAGAATCTAGAGAAGCCATCAAGAAAATAGAAAAATGGTTTTCCGGCGAGCCGTCCACCATTTGATCTAAGAAAAGTATAGGAAACTGATATTTCTTGGTTACCTCGTTGAACTTTTGGAAATCGATGCACATTCTCCAACCATTTTGTACACGCATTGGCACCATCTCACCCTTATCGTTCTCCACAATTGTCATGCCAATCTTTTTGGGGACAACATGGATAGGACTTACCCATTTGCAATCAAGAACTAGGTAAATGATTTCAGCTTCATTCAGCTTAATAATTTCTTTGACAATAACATCCTTCAAATTGGGATTGAGCCTTTGATGACATGCATTTCTGCATGTCATCTTAGGCTTTTTATTTAGAATTATGAAGGATGTTAAGCAGAATATGCGGCAATTATGTTAGGAATTCATGAGAAAATGAGCTTGCGGCATTCAAGATTGAGAATCTTGGCTAACACATTATTATGCGTTATTATGCATTCAATTGTCTATTTTTATAGATAACGCAGAAAGTGATGCAAAACGGAAGCCGAACTACTGCATATACGACAGCATGCAGAGAAACTTTCCATCGCAAAGGTGAACGCATTCGATCAACGTATGGATGTTGCGGTAGTCAGCCGCATGCATCCATCGCATAGGAGTTGCGATCGTCAAGCGATTGCGGTCATCGTGTAGAAGTTGCGGTATTAAGCGAATGCGGTCACCGCACGATTGTGGCTACACGATAACACATAATAGTGGATCAATGTAAGGTTGGTGAAATGAATGCATCCGAGCTTATGCCTCTTAGTGGGTGTAGGTATTGAAGAGGAGCCAATGCTAGAAGTCCATGGTCTCATCAACACAAATATGTTGAGAATACTTCTCAAGGACTCTCCTCATTGCCCCAAGCTTCCACTCAAAAGGCCCCTTATCGATTTGAATGCGCCGCAGCAGCCAAAACCAAAGAAGCATTGCAAAGATAAAGGCAAGGAAAAAGTCTAAGAGCAATCAACGCAAGATCAAATACCCTTGGACCCCTTACCTTTGATTATTCGCCCTCTAAGCCCACCTACTAAACCCCTTTCCCCACTCCCTGAACATATTACAAATCTCCTCCTCGCTCCCGATTCACCCAACGCACTCCCAGCAGCATCTTCCTCCCCTCCATCTCTACCGCATTTTTCTCCTCCATCACTGCATGTTGACGACCCACACGATTTGGGTGAAGGCACTTCTGCTCAACCCCAAACCGTTGATGGTGAAACATCGCAGGCGCATCCCACCACCGCAAACCTAGTTGCTGACTTAGTATAGATGCATTCTCTTCTCCCTCAACAACAAGAAGTCTTCTACCAACGAATAATGGAGTTACAAGAGAGCCACGCAGAGTTGCAACGTAGTGTTGCGATGACACGACAAGTGCTGATCAACATTCAACACAATATCTTCACGATCCACCTGAACCAAAGACAAATGGCAGAGCGCAACCATGAGTATTTTAACTTTTTGACAGCATATTTAGATGGTCCCATGGTGCCTCCGCATTTATAGCAACCTCTACATTTTTAAGAAGCTCCTCAATTTCCTCCACAAAATCCTCCTCCAGAGCCCCTGCCGCAACTCTAAATTTGGGGGTGTGCCACCTTCTCAATAAATCTACAATTTTTCATTGCAGTCATTCTTTTACTTTTTTCTTTTCATTCATTATTTTTATGTATGGAAGCTATACCTTGATTCTTTGTACATGCTTAAATTTTGTGTTGCGATGATTATAATTCTTTGTATACTTTGTTAATTTTAATACAACTAAGTAACTATTCTTTCCGTATGCGTTAGCCTCTTCACTTATCATCCTTTGTCTATTATTGCGATATTTCTTATCTTTTATTTTGCGTTATTGTGCTATCATGATAAGTAGTATGCATACCTTTAGCAATATTTCTTATACTTTGCACTTTCTGACTAACACTTAGATAATTCATAGCAATAGCACTACTTTACTCAAACCTTCTTTTCAAAATTTTGACTAAGTGTTTTGTCTTTTGTGTCCAAAAGAACGCAATGAGGACCTTGCGCATCTCTAAATTTGGGGGTGGGGAAGGTCTGAGCACATGCGATCAAGCGGATGCGGTCATCATTAGGGAAATGCATTCATTGTAAAAAAAAACAGAAAAAAGACAAAAAAATTTCATAAAAACTCCAATTTCAGCGTAAGGGAAAAATCCAAACCTGATGTGAGTTAAGTCGTGAACGGAACCTGCTCGTAGTTGGATATTCGCATGTCACCCATGGGAGCAAGTCAAAACGAAGGTAGGTTTCCAAGATCAACACAATATGAAAAGACAGAAAAAAAAATAAGAGGAAAAAATAGGAATAAAGGAGACAACTCCTCTGACCAGCAAAAGTAAAACTTGGTTGAGATCAAGAGTTGAAGTTGAGATTGGAACACAACCGTAGTTGGATGCTCGCATGACACCCTTGGGAGCAAGCCAAAATGAAGGGTGTAACCATGATCAACAGTCTCTAATAATATGACGCAAACCAGACCACTTCATAAAGACGCACCTAGTTGTATTTGCAAGAAAAGGTAAACATTCTTTTCAAAACAAGAAGGGAATTTTTGGGTAGGGGTTTGTTGTATAAAAGAATAAGTAAAGCATGTTGATGAATTGTTAAAGGATAGAAGGAAATTGCGCTGTTAAGTAATGTTGTAGAGGTAGAGCATTCGGAGTAGCCAATCGACGCAAAGTTAGGATAGGAATTGAGCAAAATTGCCATAGTAGAGGATATGCTTGAGGACAAGCATATATCTAAATTTGGGGGTGTGATAACTTGTAGAAATACAAGTTATTTATATTGTTTTATTTAGATATTGCGACAAAAAGAGAGAAAAGTTGCGTCGATAGTATAAGAATTGGCTAAGAAATACAAAAATTATGAAATTTCGTAAACGCACCCACTAATACCATTGCGATAGCAAAATAGAATGTTTCATTCTCTGTTTTGTAGGAAAAAGGTCACCGCATGCGTTAATGGCTCAAAGACAAAATGTACAATCATCTACATCGTATGCGCCCATCAATCAAGAACGAAGAGATGATCAACGCAATAATGGCACATGCGACAATCGATCATGAGCTTTAGTGATCAATGCATTTCAACCGCATGCGGTAACCAAAAAAAAACACCACATGCAGCAATCGATCGAAGATGTGAAGAGCAACGCATTCGCGGATGATTTTGAAAAGTGTACAGCTTTCTGTTGTGCAATTCTGACGAATTGATTGTGGAGCAAAGAGGAATTTTCCATTCCGCCATTTTAGGAACTACCATAATTATACAGTGGGTACCACAAATTCAAAGAGCCAAGGTCTCGCCTATAAATAGCTTCCTCATATTCGCTGAAAGAGATACCACATACATAGAAATAGACCTAGATAGAAATACTAGTACATACAGACATACAGAGATATACTAATACTGAGAAAGAGGCTGGTCTGAAACGACTTTACAGAGTAAATTCGGGAGAACTATGAGACAAGGTTGAAAGGTGAGTCTACGAGCAAGGAATTCTTCTGATTCCCAAAGTTGAAGCTCTGTGCAAAGGGTCAATTCTACCGGGAAAGCAAGCCTGAGAGGGAAGCTTTTCCTTTCCACTTCATCCATATGACTACAAGCAAATCATCTCCGATCGGGATCTTTGTCAAGACGTTTACACTCTTTCCAAATTTTTTTCTATTCATTTCATTTCATCTACTATGTTTCATCTTCTTTAATCTTTCATTCACAAACATGCATCAAATGCTTAATTTTAGAATTAAACGTTATCATCGTCATCATTATCATCTCTCTGTCTCTTTCCATACTTTTATCTTCCATTTTCTCCATGATGTGTTCTTAATCCCCTGGGTAAAAAGCGAGAATTAAGCGAGTGAGTTAATCTATGTTAAGGAAATCAATTAAGTTTAGCTAAAGCATGCTTGACGACATCTTCACCTGTGAGAGCAGAAGTGAAGATGTTATTCCGCCTATCGAGAGAAGGTTGGAAAAAAACTAAAGCGAGAAGTATTTCCAGAGATGGAAACAACCTTGCATTCATCACGTTCATCTCTGTTTAACCATAGACATATGGGAACATGGCCGATCACTGAGAGGTGTATGCCAAGGGAAAGCGGAACCTGAGTTGCGTCCTTAACGCGATTGACAAACTTGCGATGTTTCTTTACTCTTTACTCTTTCTCTATCTACTTCATTCATAAGACTTGCCATCACATTCATCGACACTTTTGTACAACTTCACAGCCAGTCCTCGACCCTAGTATCATGTATTATGTATCATGTATCACGTATCATAGTAGTTTAGAACTTTACTTTATCAACGCATTTTTACTTTCATCGCAATTTACATTTCTGTAAAAACCAAAATTCTTTATACATTATTAAAACCGGTCGCATGTATCATATAAGTATCACATTTAACGACAACAATCCCCGTGTTCGACCTCGGATCATTCTGAGAAACTTGCATTAAAATTATACTTGGTTTCAGTGCAAGGAAACTTGTGACACGCACTACTTCATCACATACTACGAGCATATCACTATCAACGCATACACTTAGAACATAGTATTGCATAAACTATCTTTATCGCAAAGCACTTGAGCGCATATAGAGAATCAGTCATTCATTCATCAGCACAATAGATAGATAACATTCCATTCTTATAAAATTTATCGTTACAAGTTTATGGCAACATGAGCTTGTAGCATAATATCTATCATCACAGTGCATAATAATCAATAGATAAAGAAAATCAAAATCTTTAGTCAACAAGTTTATGGCGCCGTTGCCGGGGACATGAACTTGTTCATGCATTCATATTCATCATTGTCCATATGCTTAAAGACTAAATTTATCGTTACAAGTTTATGGCGCCGTTGTCGGGGATTGGTAACAGTTAGTATTGAATACTTTTGTGGTATTTTGCTGGACAGATCTCTGCTGTACTGTCTGTTTATCGTGAAGAGCAGGCTGATAGTTTATGAGTACTGAAACTGATCCAGAATTCAAAGCTGACCCAGAGATCGAGCGTACTTTTCGCACGAGGGCACGCCAGAATAGAATCAGGCGAAAAAGAGTAAATATGGCTAACAACGAGAGGCCCAAAGGAGATCAAGGGGCGAATTGGCCAATGCAAGATCCTGTCTTTCTTGCTGCAGACCGCAATATCCCCATGAGAAACTATGCGGCGCCGAATCTTTACGACTTCTCGCCCGAAATTTCACGACAAATGGTTGAGGAGAATGCACATTTTGAAACTAAGTCGGTCATGCTCCAGATGATACAAAATGTGAGGCAATTCGGAGGTCTACAAGGTGAAGACCCACACACCCATTTGACCAGCTTTGTGGAGATGTGCAACACTTTCTCCATCCCTGGTGTCACTGATGACATGAAGAAAAGCATATCATCTTAGGCCTTTTACTTAGACTGATGAAGGTTGTTAGGCAGAATATGTGTCGATCATGATAGGAATTCACAAGAATATGAGCTTGCGTCAATCAGCATGTCAAATCTCAACTAACTCGTTATTTTGCATTAATTATGCGTTCAATGTTCTATATTTGTACCTAATGTAGGAAATGAATGCAAATGCAGAAATCGGACCATCGCATAGACGACCGCATATGGAGAAACTCTCCATCGCAAGGCAAACACATTAGATCAACGCATGAATATTGCGGTGATCAGCCACATGCATCCATCGCATGGGAATTGCGCTCTTCAGGCGATTGTGGTCATCATGTAGAGTTGTGGTATTAAGCAAATTTGACCATTGAATGATTGCAGCTGCACGACAATGTAATTTAATGGATCGACGCAAGGTTGGTGAAATGAACGCATCAACGCATCTACCTCGAGCAAATATAAAGGTGATGTTGACATTTCACATACCATGTCGTTAGTGGCAAAAGTTCAGAAAGGACGACCGCACCGAACGTCAGACTCAGAATAGTCCAATTAATGTTGTCGGTGATCCAAGCTCTATAAATAGAAGCCGATGAGCTGAAATTCATTTTATCCAAGGTTTTTCCCTGTGATCCAGACAAATGTGTGAGAAGATGGCTGAGAGTTCTTCACCTCTTTCATCCATTCCGAGTGACGACTGGAGCCTTCGACCGGAGCTAGATCTCGAGAGATTTAGTTCCTCCACCCATCCATGGCACCACTGACAGCCTTGACGCACATCTGCTGGAAGCAATTCTTTGCTTCTAGCCGGTCATTTCCTTTTCCCTTCTTTCTTATATTGTATTGTATGACATTTTGGAATTAAGGAATTAATACAATTTGTTTTCAATGCATTTCTCTATTTCCTTCAACTCCATCTCCATCTTCTTGCTTAGCATCATTACTTTCATTGCAACACTTAGTGGGATTGCTTGGGAATTGCATACTTAGTCATGTGGATTAGGGATATGAAGCATGAAGCAACCCATCAAGAGGTGTGCGTTGCATGAATGTGTGAGTAACCTTAATTTCTTGTGTGAAGCTGCTGCAACGCATTTCTATAGGCTAACCTATTGTTTGTCTATGAGTGAAGTCAGCAACAATTTACTACCCGGGAGGGTAAGTGGTTAGATGCATTAAGCAATGTATGCGTTGGTTCACTGGGATAGTAACAATCTTGCGTCAACCAAGTTCATGTGTTTGTCTTGTTTTATGTTGTGCCCAACACCCCTTTAAAGCTACTCGAGAGAGAGTCTTAAGAAAGAACCTAATGACTCGAGAGAGCTAGGTTAGAATCTAGACTCGAGAGAGCGAGATTAGATCAGCATAAGCAAGAGATAGGCACTTAGAGATAAGCCCTGTTTGTCAACACTCCATCGCATGTGTCCTAGAGATAGGATACAATTGAGTGCGGTCACCGCATCGTTGTGTGCATTTGCATCATCGCATAGGAAAAGAGTAGAGACTTAGGAATAAGCTCTATGGACACTTTTGCATTCAACACATGCGTCCTAGGTTTAGGAGCACCGCATTTCCATTGGAAAATGATTGTTGTGCATGAGTGTAACAAGGATGCATTGGCTTGCGTTGACTAGGGTTGCCCTTGCGGTTACTCTTAAGGGCTGTAATGAAATCATCGCTGCATTTTATCTATCTTCCCACACATTTATCTTATGTCAAGGTTTGTCGTATCTCTGCCTCTCATGCATATTCTCATTGTGTTGTGTATTAGATAGGAGTAGGAGTAGGATTAACGTAGCAACATCCCCTCCATTCTTTTATTCAAACCACTGCATGCACATCACCGCAATCATATAGCTACAAGTCCCTGAGTGACACAACTTGTAGCATATTGACTGTGGATTCCTTCGGCATTCTTTAATCAGATGTGCTTGTCCACAGGTGACACAACTTGTAGTCGTTTGAACGATTGCGTTGACTTGCCCTTTATGCATTCCTGTGCTATTGATTGCAATGCCTTGTATTAAACTCATCATCGCAGTCATTTGGTTCTATAAGGATGCGATGGCCCCGTTATTTGCATCACTATCTTAGATTCTCAGTCGTTGATCGCTCTCTCTCCAGTCCTCATGATTTTTTGAAATGTGATCGAGTATATTTTTCGCCTCGTCATATGTCTTGTCGAGCAAACCATTAGCTGTTGCCACATTGGCAGCCGTCTGCGATGCAGGGTTCAATCCGTGGTAAAAACTTTCCATCTGTAAGCAATATGGTAAGCTGTTATGCGGGTAATCTCTTACCAGCCACTTAAAACTCGCCCATGCGTCACTGAGTGATTCGTCAATATCCTGTTCAAAATTAGTGATCAGCTTCCTCCTTCTGGTGTTCTCCGTCGGGAGGAAGTACTTCTTCATGAACTTTTCAACTACTTGTTCCCATGATGTAATCTCCCCTGGTTTGAGAGAATAAGCCCATTTTCATGCCTAGTCACACAACGAAAACGGGAACAATGTTAATCAAACCTCCTCAACGAAGATGTTTGGGAACATAAACATGTTACAGATCTCAATGAAACTCTAGAGGTGGGCGTGCAGATCCTCGCCACGCCTACCACAAAACTATCCAGCAGTTTGAATCATTTGCAGCATCACCGATTTCATTTTGAATCTTGATCCATCAAAAGCTGGCCTCATGATTCCTGGTGAGAAATCATAGAGATTGGGCGACGCATAGTCCTGAATGGGCCTATTGCGGTCGTTCGCCAATATGATGGGATTCGCCATGATATTATTTGAATTTGGTGCTCCATTTTCTGGTTGTTCTGCCATGTTTGGATCTTTCTCTTGTTGTTGTTGTAAGTAGTTGTTTCTTCTTCTTCTTCGAAGGTTCTCCCAATCTCTAGGTCATAGTCGGGCTCAAGATTTTGTCTTTCGCTCCTACGACACCTGTTTATTCCCTTACCTAAGGAGAAGCAGTGCATAGAGAAGGAGAGTCTACAAAGAAAATAAAAAAGTTGCCGTTAGCACAATGTATTGTCGTAGTCCCCGACAATGGCGCAAAAAACTCGATGCGTGTTGTTAATGCGAAGAAATAATGGTGTAGAACGCGATGGTGGAATATGCGTTGTGCATGCAAGTTTTCTCAGTAAGATCCAAGTATAAATCCTACTGAGTTGCCTGGTAAGCCCAGGGTCGAACACAGGGACTAAGGAAACAGTATGGGATGGCAATTTTAGATCTCTTTGCGGTGACAAATAAAACAATGCATTGGTTGGTATGTTGTTTGAAGTATAAAGTTTATACGGCAGAGTTGAGAAAAGAGTTAATAATACGAAAGATGCGATGAGTATGCGGAGGAAAGGGATGAGAAGGGATTTAGCTAACACTTCCTAAGGTTGCGTTCATGTTATACAATCATGCTACATACATACAACAACAAGTCATCTCTCAATGCAAATGCTATGGCTTCTAGTTTTAGAACGCATGCAATGTATGCGATGATGTCTATAGGACTTACGTCTAAGCCTCTATTCTTGTCTATGTGATGACGAATGACACACACATACACAAAGAGGCCATATACTACCATAACCTATCTCTAGGGTGCATGGCGATGCATGTTGGCAAACAGAACTTATCTCTAAGTCTCTGCTTATGCAAATATAATCTTGCTTTCTCAAGTTTAGATTCTAACCTAGCTCTCTCAAGTCAAAGGTTCTTTCTTCAGACTCTCTCTCAAGTAGCTTAAAGGGGTGATGGACGCAACATAAGACAAGATGATCGCATATAATGAAGATCCTAGGTCATGTTAGCTAAGTACTTCTCAACCCATTCGAAAGTTTAGTTACTCATGCGTATTGTAAAGAGAGTGAACAAATGTAGAAATGCAAGTTCAGTTCTATATATGAAATCCAAATACAGAATGACAATGTGAAATAAAGATAAAGAGCCTGGTAGAAATTTCTTGCCTCCAAGGCTTTTACATTGTTTTTCTTTACTCTGTTCAAAATATATTGTTGCTTTTGCAAGAGTCGACCCTCTCTCTGCTGTCCACGCTCCCTGGCACACTCTCGAGCTGACCAGGACGATCTTCTGGTGTCTTTTCCCTTCTCTCGCTTCTGTCTTCTAAATATAAGAAAACTAAGAACACATGCTATATATCTTCTATATGGTGAACTCTGCGAACTGAGTGAACTCCTATAACGAAGGTGATTTTCAGTATTCATAGAGCTTCAGGGTGAAGAGCTTTTTCTCTCAAATAATTGCACTTATGGGATGTCATTAATTCTCTGTCTAATGCGTGATAACGGGTAGAAATTCACATTGTCATAGCGCTAAGTTCTTAAACAATGTTGGATTGCGTTGATAAAATATGTTAACTCGCGTCCATTAAGCATCGTTTTCATAATATTGCGGTGGCATGCGTTCATCACATTAGAACTGTTGATTTTTGTATTTTTTTTGCAGAATATGCGTTAACGCAATGCAAGAATTGTGATCATAGGAAATCATTGGTCGAGCACAACTTCACCGCAAGGCTTTGCGTTGATCGTGCTCACAAACATTCACTCGAGAAGGATCGCCGCAACTTAGTCAGTGCAACATGATGACGCATCCGGGTGAAAGGCTAATTAAGCGCGATGGGACATAAATCTGATGACAGTCGAATCCAAATTAAGTTGATAGCCGATAACGGTCACAAATTATATTCAGCTTTTCGGTGAAAATTATTCGGCGCATCAGTCAGGAATTAAAGTCGTCCCATCTGTACAACCATGAAAGAGAAGCTGCCTTTCACCATGGATGCTCTATAAATACCAAGGGCATTCTTCAGAGAAGGGGTTGACAAGTTCAGCAGTTAGAGATTCCATACTTCAGTCCGCACGCTTTTATTCATAGTTTTCTTTCATTTTAAGGCGGACGTAAGGGAGGAAGTTGTGCCGGTAGATCATTCCGTAAGCTTGGGAGAGCATTGGAAGCTTCAAGGACAGAGAGAGGGCCGACACCTGTGAAAGCGGGAACATCTTTGGAACAGAATAGAGATTTCAATGTAAAAGCCTCGGTCAGCAAGGAATTGCTACCAGGCTCTCTACCCTTAACTTCCATTGTCATTTGTACTCAACTCATTTATAAAAATGGAATTTCCTTCTCTATATATATTCACTCTCTGTTATTCACGCATGAGTAGCTAAATTAGTTGAATTGGTTGAGAAGCATTTAGCTAGCACACCTAGAGAATCTTCATTCTTGCGATTATCTTGTATTATGTATGCTTCATTCGTCCATTAGAGATACTCGGGAGGGTAGTCTAAGGACAGGATCTAGACTTGGGAAGGTCATGTTAGAATCTAGACTTGGAAGAGCCAGATTAGAATGCATAAACAAGAGATAGGAGCTTCGGAATAAGCACTATTTGTTATCAACGCAAAGCATGCACCCTAGAGATAGGATATGATTGTATGCGGTTAACTTGCTTTTATGCATTTTGCATCATCGCATAGGACAAGAGTAGAGACTTAGGGATAAGCTCTATAGACACTTTTGCATTCAACGCATGCGTCCTAGAATTAGGAGCATGGTATTTGCATTGGAAAATGACTTGCTGTGCATGGTTGTAACATGATCGCATAGTCTGACGCATTCCCCAGTAACGCTACCTAAAGATCTTCTCAACCCGTTCATCGCATACTCATTGCATCTATCAACACAACTATCTTTTCTCAACTCTGCCGCATTTGTTTATTTATTTTTCATCAACGCAAATAACCACCCACAATTTATTTACTTGGTTACCGCAAGGCTTTCATAAAAATTACCAACGCAACCTGTTTTCACAAGTCCCTATGTTCGACCCTAGATTTACCAGGAAACTCAAAGAAATTTACACTTGGATTCCGCTAGGGAAACTTGAGTGCACAACGTAATTTCATCAACGTATATCATCCATATTTCCACTTCATAAAATCAAGCGTCAAGTTTTTGGCGCCATTGTCAGGGACTTCGACAAGATAGTTTGCTAATGGTAGTTTTTGTTGATTTCTTTGTAGAATCTCAATCTCTAGTGAATTACGATCCAAAGATTGAGAGAATGTTTAGAAGGAGATTGAGAGACCGCTAACAGCAACCACAATCAAATAAAGAAGATATGGTGGAGCAGCCTGGAAACGAAGCACCAAATGATAATAATGTCATGGCAAATCCAATTCTGTTGGCAAATGATCGCAATAGACCCATTAGGGACTATGCATCGCCAAACCTCTACGATTTTCTCTGGGAATCATGAGGCCTACCCTTGACGAAAGCAGATTCAAAATGAAACTGGTGATGCTACAGATGATCCAGACTGCAGGTCAATTTGGAGGAAGGCGTGGTAAGGCCCGCACACTCACCCCTGAAGTTTTATTGAAATCTGCAATACTTTTTTGTTCCCGAACATCTCTGCCGAAGAAGTTTGACTAACGTTGTTCCCATTTTCTCTCTGTGATCAAGCTAGGAAATGGGCATATTCTCTCGAGCAGGGAGAGATAACTTCTTAGGAGCAGATAGTGGAGAAATTTATGAAGAAATATTTTCCACCTATCGAGAACGCAAGACGAAGGAAACTTATCACAAATTTTGACCAAGACGTGGACGAATTGCTCAGTGATTCTTAGGCGAGGTTTAAGAGGTTGGTCCGGGACTAACAACATAACGGGTTACCAGACTACCTTTAAATGGAGATTTTCTATCATGGTTTGAATCCCGCTTCGCAGACTACTGCCAATGCGACAGCTGCTGGTGGTTTGCTTGATAAAACATATGACGAGCTGAAGAATATCTTGGATCGCATCTCTAAGAACCATGAAGATTAGAGAGAGAGCGACTAGAGATTGAGACTCAAAGACTCTGACGAAAACAATGGTGTTATTGCTTCATTATAGAACAAGATGACCGCAATGATGAATTTAATCCAAGGAATTGCGATCAGCAGCCCAACACCACAAAATGGGCAAATCAACACAATCAGTCAAAACACCGCAAGGTGTGTGAATTGCGGTGATGGGCATGTGATGGAAGATTGCCCGCAAAATCCACAATCTGTCTACTTTGTAAAGAATAACCCTTTTTCAAACACCTATAACCCCGGGTGGAGAAACCCCCCCAATTTTGCTTGGAAAAATCAACAACAAAATTTCCAACCTGTGGCGCAAAAAGAAAGGCCACCAGGATTCTTCTCTCGCAACCATGGTCAATCGAGTAATCAAGCAAGTAGCTCACAACCACCGTAATCCTCTTCTTTGGATAGCCTATTGAAGCAATACATAGAGAAAAACAAAACCGTGCTTCAAAGTCAAGCCACGTCCATCCACAATCTCGAATTACAGGTGGGCCAGATTGCAAGTGAGCTGAAGAGTAGACCGCAGGGGGCTTTACCAAGTTCAACTGAACTTCCACGCAACCCAGGGGGATCAGGTAAGGAGCGATGTCAGGTTGTGACATTGCGCAGTGGGAAGACTGTGGAGGGAGAAAAGAAGGAACTTAGTAGAACAACTTCCATTGCAGTTGAGCCTGAGATTGCGTTGACGCAAGAAGAAGAAAGAGAAAAAAAAAAGCAGTAGAACCGAAGGTTGCGTCGACCTCGAAGCCAATTGAAATGGGAACCATGAAAGTTTAGTTACCCTCTTTTCCACAGAGACTAAGGAAGAAGAAAAACGAAGAGGTACAGTACCAACGCTTCTTATCTATGTTAAAGCAATTACATGTTAATATTCCTTTCAGTGAAGCAATTGAGGAAATGCCTGCCTACGCCAAGTTTCTGAAGGATATTGTAACTAAGAAGAGGGGAGCTGGAAAATTTGCCACAGTAGCATTAACGCAAAGTTCCAAATCAATAATTCCATCGAAGATGAGCGATCCTGGGAGCTTTACTATACCATGCTCCATAGAAGGACTGTACATCGGGCAAGCTCTGTATGACTTGGGAGCCAGCATAAATTTGATGCCTCTGTCAATCTTTAGACAGTTAAATGTGGGGCAAATGGTGCCCACAACAGTGGCTCTCCAACTGGCTGACAGATCTCTGGTTCATCCATAAGGAAAGGTGAAGGATGTGCTGATAACAATTGACAAATTTATCCTGCCAGCTAATTTCATCATTTTAGACTATGAGGCCAACAAGATGTGCCCATCATTATGAGGCGACCTTTTCTATTAACGGGTCGTGCTCAAATTGATATGCATAAAGGGGAAATCACTTTGAGTATTAACGGGCAGAAATACACGTTATCATAGCGCTAAGTTCTTAAACAACGTTGGATTGCGTTGATAAAATATGTTAACTCGCGTCCATTAAGCATCGTTTTAATAATATTGTGGTCTCATGCATTCATCGCATTAAAACTGTTGATTTTTGTATTTTTTTTTTGCAGAATATGCGTTAACGCAATGCAAGAATTGCGATCATAGGAAATCATTGGTCGAGTGCAACTTCATCGCAAGGCTTTTTGTTGATCGTGCTCGCAAATATTCGCCTGAGAAGGATCGCCACAACTTGGTCAGCGCAACATGGTAACACATCCGGGTGAAAGGCTAATTAAGCGCGATGGGACATAAAGCTGATGACAGTTGAATCCGAATTAAGTTAATAGCCGATAATGGTCACCAAGTACATTCAACTTTTTGGTGACAATTATTTAGCACATCAGTCAAGACTTAAAGTCGTCCCATCTGTATAACCATGAGAGAGAAGCCGCCTTTCACCATGGATGCTCTATAAATACCAAGGGCATTCTTCAGAGAAGGGGTTGACAAATTCAACACTTAGAGATTCCATACTTCAGTTTGCACGCTTTTGTTAATAGTTTTCTTTCATTTTAAGGCGGACGTGAGGGAGGAAGTTATGCCGGTAGATCGTTTCGATAAGCTTGGGAGAGTGTTGGAAGCTTCAAGGATAGAGAGAGGGCCAACGCTTGCAAAAGCGGGAACATCTTTAGAACATAATAGAGATTTCAATATAAAAGCCTCGGTCAGCAAGGGATTGCTACCAGG
Source organism: Benincasa hispida (assembly GCF_027475165.1). Classification (NCBI taxonomy): domain Eukaryota; kingdom Viridiplantae; phylum Streptophyta; class Magnoliopsida; order Cucurbitales; family Cucurbitaceae; genus Benincasa; species Benincasa hispida. Next base: position 48,738,762 of record NC_143486.1, read on the forward strand.
CTCTCTACCCTTAACTTCTATTGTCATTTGTACTCAACATATTTATAAAAATGGAATTTCCTTCTCTATATATATTCACTCTCTATTATTCACGCATGAGTAGCTAAATTAGTTGAATTGGTTGAGAAGCATTTAGCTAGCACACCTAGGGAATCTTCATTCTTGCGATTATCTTGTATTATGTATGTTTCATTCGTCCATTAGAGATACTCGGGAGGGTAGTCTAAGGACAGGATCTAGACTTGAGAGGTCAGGTTAGAATCTAGACTCGAAAGAGTCAGATTATAATGCATAAACAAGAGATAAGAGCTTCGGAATAAGCACTATTTGTTATCAACGCAAAGCATGCACCCTAGAGATAGGATATGATTGTATGCGGTTATCTTGCTTTTATGCATTTTGCATCATCGCATAGGACAAGAGTAGAGACTTAGGGATAAGCTCTATAGACACTTTTGCATTCAACGCATGCGTCCTAGACTTAGGAGCATGGCATTTGCATTGGAAAATGACTTTCTGTGCATGGTTATAATATGATCGCATAGTCTGACACATTCCCCAGTAACGCTAGCTAAAGATCTTCTCAACCCGTTCATCGCATACTCATTGCATCTATTAACGCAACTATCTTTTCTCAACTCCGCCACATTTTTTTTATTTATTTTTCATCAACGCAAACAACAACCCACAATTTATTTACTTGGTTACCGCAAGGCTTTCATAAAAATTACCAACACAACCTGTTTTCACAAGTCCCTGTGTTCGACCCTGGATTTACCAGGAAACTCAGAGGAATTTACACTTGGATTCTGCTAGGGAAACTTAAGTGCACAATGCAATTTTATCAACGCATATCATCCATATTTCCACTTCATAAAATCAAGCATCAATGCGTCGAATAAATGTCACAAAAAAGTTGAGTGTACTTGCTACAGTGTCGTTAACGGCTTGTCAACTTAATTCGGAATCGACCATCATCATCTTTCTGTCCCATCGTGATTTGTTAAGCTTTCATCTTGATGCGCCGGCTCTATGCGGCCACCTTATTGAGCAGATTTTCGTGAACGCAAACGATCGTAGCCTTGCGGTCGAAATCTCTTAATGCGCTCAAGCGTTAATTTCTTTGGATCGCAATTCCGCCTTGCGTCAATGCATTTTTTGCACAAAATACATAAGTTAACTATTTTTAATGCGATGGATGCATGTGATCGCAATGTTATAAACTTAATGCTTTTGGACGCAATTTGATATATTTTTACCATCGTAATCCTTCATTGTTTTATAACTTTGTGCTCTAATAATGTGCATTTCTACCCATTATAATATACCCAACCATGTGGGTCGTACTTCCTATGGTAACCCCCAACTACATTGACTTGTGCTTGAGGACACTTCAAAGTCGTGCCTTGGTACTCTGTAGGCTCCACAAGCCTTGACTTGAACAACTCCTCCTTGGGCCAACTGTGTCACAAGAGATGTTAAGTTAGAAAGTTGAGGTTTTAATTCTTTAACTTTAAAATTACCAGTCAAATCAGATTCAGCAGCCCTGGTGCCAAAATTTGGGTTTTTCTCTGCCATGCGTGATATCAATTCCTAGGCCTCCCTAGGTGTTTTGTCAGCAAGAGCATCTTCAGCTGCCGAGTCGATTGAGTACCTGTCCTTGGTAAGCAAGCCACTATAGAAGAATTGAATCAATAATTGGTCAAAAATCTGGTGATGGCGGAAACTAGCACATAATCGTTTATAATGCTCCCAATACTCAGATAAAGATTTACCAAAAAACTATTTAATGCCATATATGTTCTTTATTATGGAATGGGCTCTAGAAGCCGAAATTTTTTTTTTCAAGAATTTTCTTTTTCAGTTCATTCCAAGTACTAATTGACCTGGAGCCAAGTAGTACAACCAATCCTTGGCATCATCTTGTAATGAAAATGGAAACGCTCTAAGGTTTAGTTGCTCTTCTGTGACTCAATGGGGTCTCATACTTACGCAAACCATATGGAAGTCCTTGATGTGTTTGTGAGGGCTCTCCCCTGCATGACATTTGAAGGCTGGCAGTAAATTGATTAGCCCTGGTTTGAGTTTGAATGGCACAATGGTAGGTGAAAATACGATGCACAGGGGTTGCTAGTCCATGTCAGGTTCTGCCAACTGCCTCAAGGTTTTCTCACAAACCGCCTCTCCCATTGTTGTGTTGACAGCAATTCCTAGATGTTCTTCTTCTGGGATCACTTTTCCACGTCTCCTTTAGATTCTCCTATCCTTTTGGTTAATAACTGCAAGGAAAAAAAAATCTACATGCCTAGAGGAGTGGGTCATAAACCAAAGGGAACTTAAACACTCATTTTTTTTTAATTAATTTTATTTATTAAAAGGAATTCAAAAACTTTTCTAGGGTAATTGCCAAGTCACCCAGGCAATGGCGCCAATTTTGTTAGGACTCCGAGTCTAGCGTGTCGTGATCGCTCCCAGCTCGAGCAAATATAATTTATTTTTACCCATCCAAGACTTATACTACAAACATAGCAAAGTGGTAAGATCGGGGTCAAATCCACAGGGAGACTGTCGAATTAACTTAGACAAATTAATGATTCCAAGTAATAAGGGGGTTTTGATGATTCTTGATTTTGGTTACAAAATAAATTAAAAACCAAACAGAGAAGAATAAATAAGAGTTAGTGCAGAAAAGAGGATTGAATCAAATTAATGGAAAATCTTGAGATTAGTCTGTATGCTTTTTATTTTCTATCATTAGATACTAGTTAATTTCTTCAATTATATGAACCCCTCAACATATTAGAAATTCTAATAGCCTAATTAACCAATTTTGATAACAATCTAAATCAGCCCTAATTCAGTTTTAAACTTTTCCTTCTCAGCGACATACGAGTTAAAACTAAAAAGCATTAAGTAAAAGGTTCAATTGTCGAGACACACTACAAGCCGGAAAGCCACATCTTATAGCATGATTTATTTTGGGAAGGATTACACTAGGGCATACATGAATTTGGCCAGAAAAAGTCTAGTTCCTAAATATGCGATCCTAATACGTGCAACTTAATCACTCAATTATGTACAGGCTAGAAGGATTTTTCATACAAGAAATTCAATAAATTAGTTTGTCAGAAAAATTCACCAAATTTCTATTATTAATAAATCAAATCCACCCAAAGGGTTCACAATAATTAAATAAATTAAATAGTAACTTTAAGAATTAAGACACACAAACTATCCCAAGAAAATTACCTAGCCTCTAAATGGCATATTGGAATTACAATGATCAAATGAATGAGTCGAGGTTGACTATGATGATGATCGATCGGGGATTTGGCTTCAATGGCTCTTAAAACTGAACTAAACTCTCAAAAGTCGCTCTATTCGAAAGAGGAATGTGTTAGGCGCCTTTTAACTATTTTTTCTACATTCTTCCAATGTTGAACACCAATACATTATTTATAAGTGTCGTTAATCATGTTTGTAATTTCTCACAGGAAACAAACATTGAATTGGTGTTCAACATTCAGGTGCCGCTAACCATTGAATTTCTTGATGTCATAACGTGTAACAGGTATTTTCTTCATGATCAAGATCAAGACTTCAATTCTTTATGTGTTGGGTTGTGTGTCCTAAAACTCGCAGTTTGTAAAGTTAAACATGTTCTCAAAAAGATGTTGTTCAACATTTCTTCAATAAAGTTGTTATTAAATCTATTAATTGCATTCATAAAGTCTAAATCCAATAAACTAAGATCCATGACTATTATATGAATACTTAAACTTTATGTAGAGACATAAATATGGATCAAGTTTGAGTAAATAGCCAAAATGGTCTATAGTATATGATTAAGGTTGGTACCTTATTCTGATAACAGTATTGGATGTGGCCTACTCTGTAGCTGGTACAAGTTGTTGTAAAGATACTACAAACAAAGTGATCCAGATTCATTCATGTATTGACATGAGGAGTGGAGGCATCCTATGCAATGAGCTTGCATAAGATCGTACTAAGAAATAAGTCACTCTTACTTTATAACGTTCTTTACTATTTAAAACTGATTTTGCTTAGATGACCTAGGTAACTCGATCTTAATCCTGAGCTAACTATGAACTTCTATTTAATCAGGATTATCTTTAGATTTTCATGGGTGAGGGTTGGCTCAATGGCGCCGGCTCCATAAGCTTCCCATTTTAGGGGTAAGACTGGGTAGATAGCTGGGGACATAGGGTGCAAGAAAAAATTCACACCTACCCAATTTAAGGATAGGAGAAAGGTTGTTCTCTTAAATACTGAATCTAGGTCTTGAACAAGGGGTCCCACCATCTCATTTGCCCAAGAGGGATCTGTTTTATTGATTGGATCATAAACCAATTGTTCATTAGAGGATCAATGGAACTTAAGGAGCAAAACGTAATATTGGGGGTAAAACAACATATTGCCTAAGCCATTATTACGAACAACCTGTGAAGGGTCGACTTACTGGTTATGGTTATATCATGTGGACACAATGATATCTACATTGAGAAGAGTGCAACTATCGAGCTATAGTGGTGTGACTTGATAGTTAACGAATACTGATTAATTTGGTCTAAAGAGGTTTAGCCAATTAATCTTAACTGTTGGAGCTCATGATCTATAAGTCCATAAGATCCCTCTACTAGCTCGTAAAACATGAACACCTTGAATTAATACATTGAGTGAATTTAAAATGATATCAATTTGAATTTTTCAAATTGAATTTCAATTTGAAAATATTCAAATTGAAATTAGGGTTTGAGTTTGAATGAGTTCAAATTCAAATTAGGGTTTGTATGATTATATTTGATATAATTAACGTTTAATTTATTGAAATTAAACGAAATTGGAGAGTTTATAATATTTAAATATTGATTTAAATATTAATTACATGAATAGGATTCATGTTTAAAATTAGGTGTGTGTGATCAATTTAATATTTGACATTAAATTAGTTAATTAATTAAACATGTTTAATTAATTTTCAATTTTAATCCAATTTAAGAAATTGGATTTTGTTTTTTCAAATCTGATTAATTATGAATTAATCAAATCAGATTTTAGTTAATGAAAGAATTAATTGAAAAATGAAATTAAAATTTCAGAAAATGGAAATTTTGGAAAATTTAGAGAAAGTGGGGTTTTCCCACACTGTCTCCATGCATGAGGTGTTCTTCATGCATACACACACAAATCCCACTAACACTTGAAACTTGGAGCTGGCAACTTGGTTGTTAGTGAGTGCTTGTATGGATTAGAGTGATAAAACACTCTGAATTGAAGAGGAAGAGGGAGTGTTGTGGGCTGAAAGATGAGTTTTTTATCTCATTTTTCTTTCCCTATCAAAACCCAGAAAAATTACTTCACAAATTCACTCAAATCTAAGTTCCACAACTCAAATTCAAGGCTAAGAATAGTAGAGAAGGTCTCTTGGTGATCTATGGTTGATTTGGAGTTGAATTGGAGTGAAAAGCAACTTGGAATCGAGAGAATTCATCAAAGGTATGAAACTTGAAACCCTCTTGTGTTGATTTTCTGAAATAGCATGCTTTAGTATTCAAATTAAATGTAATTAGAGTACTAATCGATTTTGTTTACTTCCGTTGCATGCTTGTGTATTCCATCATTATGATCTTTCTTGAATGTTTACCCTTTTTTATACCAATTTATAGTGGAAGACATGTGTATTATTCTGAGTTTACCACATCGCTTTACACATTTCCCTTAAGCTTACACATTTCCCTTAAGCTTTTCTTTCTAACATGTAGATGTTAGGGAGTCTCTTCAATCTCATTCAAGAAAAAATCGAATTGAGGATGGAGCTCTGCTAGGGTTTGGAACTTTCAGAAAGAAAACACTATGCTTCAATGATGTGTTGTTTGGAGCTAAGTTGGTGTCGTTAGTTCTGCCTAACCCAAAACAAACAATATTTGTAAATCTAGAACAACAACCTAACTAACTCAAAGTTAAAGTGGAAGTAAGAGGTTGATCCATAGGAAAATGTTATTTAATATTTTCTTTAACCAAGCTTAGCAATAGAAGCTATAAAACGGGGATTTTTTATTATGACAAGAAACATGCTAAATATCAAATAATAAAGGATAGTTGTAACCAAGTTTAGAAAAATCTTGCTTCTAATCCATGTAAGATATTCGTTGCAATTCTTATCATTGAATTCTACAAACTTAATTCACAATCGAATTAAGCATACAACTACTTACTTAACTAGATTAAACTAGTCTCTACAAAGGCGGACAACTAGCAATAACCTTGTTAAGAAAGCATCCTAATCAACGATTAAGGTAGGATAGACCTAACCCTAATCTATCTACATGATTCTACCTCGATTGGATTCGATAGCGGCAATATAGAAGAAAAAACATGCGCTCTAAGTTCTAGGACTCTATTGTGTCGATTAATTGTTAAGATAGCTCAATTAACCGAATTTTCTCTAAATCTAGTAATTAGTGCATCTTAGGACAGCCGTTCAACAGACAATTACTATTGCCTCTTGGAGATCTTGGCTAGACATTCTATCATACACATTAAAGGCAACATATTCAATCATGAATGAATGTGACAAAACCAAGCATCTAGGCTAACACATGCTCAAGATATAGATCATTCAACATGCTTCAAGAATTAAAATTAGATTCAAAATTCTCAAATTCAGATTGCTCATTATAAAGAAAAGTAAAAAACTCAAAATAATTTGCAAGAACTCTTGAAATAGAAACAAGATTGAATTACTTCACAAATCCATAGAAAAATTCATGAAGAATTACAAGTTATTGATTATAATTAAAAAAGAAATCAAAATTTAACATAAGTAGGAAACAAAATTACCATAGAGACTAATTGATACGGGAGAGAAATTTCAGCTTCCATCAAAATCGTGCATCCCCTTTTAGGAAAAATGAAAGAAAACTACTTATACTTGCAGGGTAGCATCACGACGCCAGGGTCAGCGTTGCAACGCTAAATTGCAAAAAAAAAAAAAAAAAAAGCCAAGAAGCATTGTGCTTGAGGCATGATGTTGATGTTTGATGCTGCGTTGCATGAGGCTCATGCACGCGGGGTGAATCGTGTCAAAATCTAGAGCATTACAACGCTGTGGGGAGCGTTCCCACGCTATCCCGTTTTTTAGCAAAAGCGAGCATTCTGCCTTCAAGCGTTGCTCGACGCCTCTCCTTGGGTGGTGATGCTAAAACTCGATGGCCTTACTCGATGACTCGATAGTATTTACTCGATACTTGATGGTATTAACTCGATTACTCGATACTCGGTGACCTTTTCTCGATGGCCTTTTTGATAATTACTCAATGGTCGATTATACTCGATGGCCGATAGCATTACTTGATGGTACTCGATGGTACTCGATGATACTCGATGGAAATTTAGTAATTTTCTGATTCTCTTCAATTTAGTTGATTTTCTTTATCATTTTTTTATCTTTTTGTTCCAATTTTCTCGTAATGACTCCTAAATTCCTCGAGGACCATCTTACCTACAAAATTAGCATTTAAAGAAAATAATCAACACTAGTTTAGGGAAATTAACATAGAAAATATACATCCGTCAAAGACCTAATAAAACACCCCCAACTTAACTCTTGGTCGTCCCAAGCAAGTCTAAACTAAAATATGCATACATTCAAGCAAAAACATGAATATTAATTGTGCAATCATTGAAAGAAATCATTAAAAAAATATGTTAATATGTTCATGTGGTTTGCTCAAAAAATTAGGCAATTAAACTTTTAAAATTTTTCTAGCGAAAATTGAAGTCTACTTTTTAAAAGAAAACGTCTTTTTCTATTAAAGTCATAAAAGAAGAGATTACTCAGTTCCTGTTTATTTAAAGGCAAAAACTAGTAGAAAGGCTATATCCAACTCTCAATTCCTCTTCACTGTACACTGACTCGGTTATTAGTCTATAGTATACCTATCTTGCAAAAAAGAGAGGTTTCTAGGACAAGGGTGCCTTTTAGACTCGTGCAAAAAAAATGTAAATGGTATTTCTTTATCTAGAGGGATAGCTTTCACACTCACATTGTAGAGAGCCTATCGCTCTTTTCTCACGGGACCTAACTAATATGATGAAAGTAGCTCTTTTCACCTCTATCCATGCACTCACACACACGCTAGTGAAGGTTATTTAATTTTTCAAAAGCAAGCTTCCTCTTCATTTTTTTGTGGTAGCATTTTTTTTTCTAGGCCATTTTTTATCCTCTTTATCTAGACTTATCTTTAAAACAAGATAGTTCACCTTAGACAAAGTTTGTCCTATCAGGGTAACAAAGAAAATTAAGTAGGTATGATGTTTCTAAGAGTTTTGAGATTCTAAATAAATCTAAAGACTAAGTATTCAATTTTTTATGAAGTTAAAAGAAAAAGAAAGATTCTTTTGAAATATGAGTTTCAAAATTTTTTAAGAAAATATTTTAAGAAGTTTAAAATTGATTTGTATAATTGCTTGAGAGAATGTGTCATCAAAGTTCATTGATAAGAATCAAAAGTTTGAGGAAAAAAATGATCAAGATAAACAAAGTGAATGTTATTCTTGAATGAATGAACATGCTTAGTAATGAATCATGCATTGAAAGCAGAAAGGAGTCATACAAAAGGAAAAGTGCCAAGATAATGATATTATGTTTCTTAAGAGAATAAAAAAGAATACCATAGAAATTTAATAAAGCATAATGAAGATAAATTTCATCAAGATCATAAAATCTACATAACCCCAAGATTAGGTGCTCAAGGGTTCCAAACATGCAAAGATAATAAAGCAAAAGTTTTTATAAAGCTCATCTTTTACGACTTTAGAAAAAATGTTAAGAACATTCAATATATTCCCACACCCAACTTAAAAACTAAAAATTGTCCTCAATATTTATAAAACTAAGATATGACTTTGAAGACAAAAAGAAAGGGGAATAGAGAACTCCTCTAATTTCACATAATGCGTGGTAGAAGAAATTTTTCCTTGTTTTATTTTTTTCTTCTCCTGCATCAAATTTTTGCTTTTTCTTTCACTTTGAGGTTCCTACAAAAAGTGAAAATAAAAGAAAAAGAAATGCTACGAGAAAAATAAAAAACTTAGTCTAAATTTTTCTAAGCTTAGAAAGCTAATAAAAGAAAATGAATAAAATTTGTTTTATTTTTTACGCCTGGCTACCTCCAGGAAGGATAAATTTTGAACGTCGATTGCTCGATACGACCTGTCTTTTATGCTTTTCAAGGTACATAAAAATTCTCATATTTCTCTGGTCCTCTCTTTGATGAATCTATATAGCCTGGAAGGGCTATAAGAAAACTCATCCTTTTACAAGAACCAGATAGGTCGAATTTGGATTTTCTAATATTTGGTAAAAAGGAGAAAAAAGAAAGAATCAAATGACTCAAATGACCTAAAAGAGTCGAAAGAAATAAAAGACTTAACAACAGACTCAGACTCATAAGAAAAATACGAGCAAACATCGAAGATGCAAGAAATACCAGGACAAAGTACGGTTCTAGGCTTGGAAGCCTCTAACTGTTTTACCTGAGATTCCTTAAGGTGTGGTGCGGGCTCATATTTATCCCTACTTACTTGTTCTGAACATAGCGTAGGATAAACATCATCTTCATTGTCGGTCCAAGGAAACTCCTCAATTAGATCGACCTCAGTGCAATAGACAATGAAAGGCTCTAAATGGTTCTCCAATATAAGCATGGGGTGTGCAATTTCAGGGGTTTGATTGATCTCAACTGGCATGGGAGCTTAAGTCTCCATGTGAAACTCAATTGAATCTTGCTCACAATCAAAAAAGCCATTAGCAAGTTCACACATTTCTAAATCCAACGTCTTACCTTGATAGGAATTTTGAAGAATCGGCAGCTCTACTGGATGTCAATGTGAATTCCTCCACCACTTAACTCAATATTTCTAGAAGATGTATCTTCCCAAAATTCCTCGACTCTCCTAACTGAATCGGTAATCTGGGCAACAAACAAGAGGATTTAATCGGAAATATCAACAGATTCCTGTGTGTGTCACATACATTTTGAATGTCGGCTCTCACTTCGTGTCCGCAATAAAACCCATTCTACTGAAAAATCCATGGTTCTTGAGAAAGATAAGGATGTTCCTGCACAAACGCACAAAAGTAGTCAGAAAGTTCGTCAACTAAATTTTTTGAGGAATTGCCTATATTGGTAGAAGAAGACGGCATCGATGATGAAGTTCGATCGGGCTCCTCCCAAGTTGTGTAGTACTCGCGTTCAGGACCACGCGAAACATGTATCTATTTAGTAAGCACAACTCGAACAAGAGAGGTTAGTTCATTTATTTCACTTTTAAGTTCATTAAATTCTATTACCTTATGTGCTCTTCAATGGGCCGCATACATCACTTGAAGTGCATAGTAGATGTTCATATCCACGATATTAAAACAAGTAGATACAAAAAGAAGAAAATACTTTTGGTGTTTTAAAGTTTGCTAGTTAAGTTTAGCTCAGAAAAAGACTAAATGGTTAGCCATTGCCCTGGCAATGGCGCCATTTTGTTCGAAGCTAAGTAGATGTCCTTAGTTTTGTTGGGTTTTATGTCCTAAAACTCGCAGTTTGTAAAAATTAAACATATTCTATTATCAATAAAGATGTTATTCAACATTTCTTCAATAAACATATTGTATCAATTAATTGCATTCATAAAGTCTAAATCAAATAAACTAAGATCCATGGCTATTATACGAATACTTGAACTTTATGTAGAGATATAGAAATGGATCAACTTCGAGTAAATAGCCAAAACGGTCTATAGTATATGATTAAGGTTCGGTACCTTATTCTGGTAACACTATTAGATTCGGCCTACTCTGCAGCTGTTACAAGTTGTTATAAAGATACTACAAACAAAGTGATCCAAATTCGTTCATGTATTGACATGAGGAGTGGGGGCGTCTTATAGAAAGAGTTTTCATAAGATCAAACCAAGAAATAAGTCACGCTTACTTTATAATGTTGTTTACTGTTTAATACTGACTATTTCGCTTAGATGACCTAGGTAACTCGATCTTAATCCTGAGCTAACTATGAACTCTTGTCTATTCGAGATTATCCTTATAATTGCATGGGTGAGGGTTGGCTCAACAGCGCTGGCTCAATGAGCCTCTCATTTCAGGGGTAAGACCGAGTAGATAGCTGGGGACATAGGGTGCAAGAAGGAATTTATGCCTACACAATTTAGGGATAAGAGAAAGGCTATTCTCTTAAGTACTGAATCCAGGTCTTGAACAGGGGCACCACCCTCTCACTAGCCTGAGAGGGATCCGGTTTTTAGTGATTGGATCATAAACCAATTGTTCATTAGAGGATCAGGGAACTTAGGAACAAGACGTAATATCAGGGGTAAAATAGCATGTTGACCCAGCTGTTATTACAAATAACCTGTGAAGGATCGACTTACTCGTTATGGTTATATCACGTGGACACAAATATATCTACAGTGAGGAGAGTGCAACTATCGAGCTACAGTGGTGTGACTCGATAGTTGAGAAACACTGATTAATTCGGTCAAAAGAGTTTGGTGACGAAAAATTAGATGTTAATTACTTGACGACTAAAATTCCGTCGACGCAATATGCGATGCATGTTCTTAATGTGTGCGTTGATTATCATGCATCAGTGGTCATGTGTTGAACTTACAATATGCATTAACAAATGTATGCAATGACCATGCGTCCCTGTCACAAGTTTTCTTATGCTTACGCCAAGTATAACGCGAACACAAGTTTCTCGGGTGATCCAAGGTCGAACTCAGGGACTTGTAGTTAGATGTATGTGGCGGTTGAATAAAAGAATGGATGGGGGGTTCTATGCTACAACTACTCCTACTCCTAACTAACAGACAATGCAATGAGAATATAAATGAGAGGAAGAGACACGACAACTATTGACCGGAAGTAAATGGATGGAAAAATAGATAAAATGCGGAGATGTCTTCACTGCAACACTGAGCTTAACCGCAAGGGCAACCTCAGCCAACGCAAGCTATGTGATCATGCTACACACATTTAAGCCTAATTCTAGGACATATGCGATGTATATGCTATAGTGTCGAAAATCCTATGCCTGCCTAAACCTCTATAACCCACTCACATGCTCTCGTCGCATGACCGTGATGGCCGCATACCACCATATCCTACTTTTGAATGCATGCAATATCCTATCCGTAGGGTGCATACGCTATGTGATAGCAAACAGAGTTTATTTCTAAGTCCCCCTTCTTGCTTATGTGTTCCAATCCGCTCTCTCAAGTCTTAGATTTGGTTTTTAGACTACTCTCTCAAGTATGCCTAAATGATGAATGATGCGCTCATAAGATAAGGTAACTGTATAAACTTGGCTGACATAAGATTATTCCTATCTCTAGTGAACAATAGCTTACATTGCTTAATGCGGTCAACCACTTACCTCCTAGGCAGTTAGTTGTTGCTGACTTTACTCATAGACAAACGTTGCATCCGCCTATAGACAGGTGTTGCTACAGCTTCACACTAAGCAAATAAGGTTTTCTCACACACTCACGCAATGCACACCTCTCGATGATTTGCTACATGCTTCATATCTCTAATCCACATGACTAAGTATGCGATACTCTAGTAATCACACTAAGTGATGCAATGAAAGTTAAGGATGCTAAGTAAAGAAGATGGAGATGGTATCGAAGGAAACACAGAAATGCATTGAACACATAATGTTTTAATTCCTTAATCACAAAATGTAATACAATACAATATAAGAAAAGGAGAGAAAATGAATTGACCAGCTGGAAGTAATGACTTGCTTCCAGCAGATGTGCATTAAGGCTACTGGTGGTGCCATGGATGGGCAGTGGAGCTGACTCTCTCGAGATCTAGCTTCGGTCGAAGGCTCCGATCGTCACTCGGAATGGAGGAAGGAGTTGAAGAACTCTCAAGCTTTCCTCTCATGCATTAGTCTGGATCACAGGGATAACCCTGGATCCGCCCGAAGGTGAACCTCAGGCAAAAACCTTGGATGAAATCCCTAGATTAGTTGAAATTCTGCTCATCAGCTTCTTTATATAGAGCTTGGATCGCCGACAGTATTAATGGACTACTCTGATTCTGAGATTCGCGGCGCGTTAGTCCTTTTCTGAATCTCTGCTGCTAACGGCGTGGTAGGTGAAATGTTAACATCATCTTTTTTATTTTTCCGAGATATGCATTGATGCGTTCATTCCACCAACCTTGCGTTGATCCCTTTATTATGCATTATCGTGTAGTCGCAATTGTGCAGCGACCGCATTTTCTTAATACCGCAACTTCTACACGATGACCGTAATCGCTTGACGATCGCAACTTCTATGCGATGGACGCATGCGGCTGATTACCGCAACACCCATGTGTTGATCGAATGCGTTCGACTTTGTGATGGAGAGTTTCTCTGCATGTGGTCGTCAATGTGGTAGTCCGGCTTCCACGTCTGCATCCACTTTCTGCGTTAGCTACAAAAATAGACAACTCAACGTATAATAATGCATAATAATGGGTTAGCCGAGATTCTTAATGCTGAATGCCACAAGCTCATTTTCTCAAGAATTCCTAACATAATTGCCACATATTATGCTTAACAGTTCTCATAATTCTAAATAAAAGGCCTAAAATGACGTGCATTTCTGCATGTCATCAGAGTTTTAGCCAATTAATCTTAATCGTTGGAGCTCATGATCTATTGGTCTATAAGATCCCTCTACTAGTTCGTAAAACATGAACACCTTGAATTATTAAATTGAGTGAATTTTGAAGATATCACTTTGAATTATTCAAATTGAAATTAGGGTTTTGAGTTTGAATAAATTCAAAATCAAATTAGGGATTGTTTAATTATATTCGATATAATTAATGTTTAATATGCTGAAATTAAATGAAATTGAAGAGTTTATAATATTTAAATATTGGTTTAAATATCAATTACAAGAATAAGATTTATGTTTAAAATTAGGTGTGTGATTAATTTAATATTTGATATTAAATTAATTAATTAATTAATTATGTTGAATTAATTAAAATTAAAATTAATTTTCAATTTTAATTCAATTTGAGAAATTAAATTTTGATATTTTAGATTTAATTAATTATGAAATAATTAAATAATTTTTAATTAATTTTTGAATTATTTGAATTTTGAAATGAAAAAATGGAAAATTTGTATTAGTGGGTTTTGCCCACAAATACTTCAAGTAGGAGGTGTTCTTCCTACAAGCGTACACAAATCCTACCTTTAGTTGAAGTGGGTGCTGGCCATTTGTTGACTGAGGAATGCTTGCATGTTGAAGAAATATAAAAATTCTCTCAATTTGCTGAATAGAGGTAGCTAAGAAGAGATTCAGGTGAAAAAATATTAGTTTCCAGCTACTTCATCTTCTTCCTCACAAATTCTCTCAATCTTCTTCACCAAATTCACTCAAATTCTAGTTCCCCCACTCAAATTCAAAGCTAAGAATAGTAGAGAAGGTCTTTTGGTGGTACATTGTCGATTTGGAGCTGAATTAACATGAAAATCAGCTTGGATAAGGGAGAATTCATCAAAAGTATGTGAATAGAAACCCACTTATGTTTTTCTTGTAAAAGTATGCTTTTAGAACTCAAATTAAATACAATTAGAGTGTTTATTGATTCTGTTTGTTTTCGTTGCTTGCTTGTGTATTCCATCAAGTTCTACCTAACCTGAAACAAACAATATTTGAAAAGCTCGACCAACAACCTAACCAACTCGTAGTTAAAGTGGCAGTAAGTGGTCAATCCATAGGAAAATGTTATTTAATTTTTTCTTTAACTAAGTGTAACTATAAAAGCAATAGAATGGGGTTTTTTTTATTAAGACAAGAAACATACTAAAAATCAAAAGATAAAAGATAGTTGTAACCAAGTTTAGAACAATCTTGCTTCTAATCTATGTTAGACGTTCATTGTAGTTCTTATCATTAAATTCTACAAACTTAATTCACAATCGGATTAAGCATACAACTACTTATTTAACTAGATTAAATTAGTCTCTACAAAGGCGGACAACTAGCAATAACCTAGTCAAGAAAGCATCACAATCAACGATTAAGGTAGGATAGCCCTAACCCTAATCTATCTACATGTTTCTACCTCTATTGGGTTCAATAGCAACCATATAGAAGAGAAAGCATGCGCATTAAGTTCTAGGATTCAATTGCATTGATTAATTGTTAAAGTAGATTACTCAATTAACCGAATTTTCTCCAAATTTAGTAATTAGTGCATCTTAGGACAACCATTCAACATACAATTACTATTGTCTCTTAAAAATTTTGGATAGACATTCTATCGAACACATTAAAGGAAACGTATTCAATCATGAGCGAATGTGACAAAACTAAGCATCTAGGCTAAATATGCTCAAGATATAGATTATTCAACATGCTTGAAGAGTTAAAATTAGATTCAAGAATGCTCAAATTCAGATTGTTAATGATAAAAAAAGTAGAAAACTCAAAAGAATTTACAAGAACTCTTGAAATAGAAACAAGATTGAATTACTTCACAAATCCATAAACAAATTCATGAAGAATTACAAATTATTGATTACAATTCAAAAATAAATCAAAATCTAACCTAGGTAGGAAACAAAATTACCATATAGACTAATTGATACGAGAGAAAAATTTCAACCTCCATTGAAATTGTGATTCCCTTCTTCAAAAAAATGAAAGAAAACTATTTATATTTGCAGGGTAGCATCACGAAGCTGGGGTCAGTGTTGCAACGTTAAATTGCAAGAAAAAAAAGTCAAGAAGCATTACGCTTGAGACATGAGCCTGGCACTTGACGCTGCGTTGCGTGAGGCGCACGGGCGGGGGATGAATCATGTAAAAATCCGGAGTGTTGCAATACTGTGGAGAGTGTTGCAACGCTGCCCCGTTTTGCAACAAAAGCGAGCGTTCTATCTTCAAGCATCGCTCGACGCCTCTCCTAGGGTCGTGACGCTAAAACTCGATGGCCTTCGATTACTCAATAGCATTTACTCGATTCTTGATGGTATTAACTTGATTACTTGATGCTCGATGACCTTTACTCGATGGTCTTTTTGGTAATTAATCGATGGTCAATTATACTCGATTATACTCGATGGCCGATAGAATTACTTGATGGTACTCGATAATACTCGATGACAATTTAGTAATTTTCTGATTCTCTTCAATTTAGTTAATTTCTTGGTCCTTTTTTATCCTTTCAGTCCAATTTTCTTGTAATGACTCCTAAACGCCTCGGGGATCGTTTTACTAACAAAATTAGCATTTAAAGCAAATAAGTAACACTATTTGGGAGAAATTAACATATAAAATATACTTCTTTTAAAGACCTAACTTGTATACACACATATTTGCAAAGACTAAGAACAAAAGAGAAGAAGAGGAGGAAGGAGAAGAAGAACACACACATAGTTATGTGGTTAGGTCAATTTGAGGTACGTCCATGGGAAGATTGGAGCATATTTATTCACAATCTTGGAGAAAATTACAAGATAAAATTTCAAATGAGTTTTTCTCACACTCTCTGTTTTGATGCATATTGATCCATTTTTCTGTCTTTACTTCCTTTTATAGTTGTATTTGCCTCAACTACTTACAATAGAATTTTTAACTTATTGTTTCAAATAGTTTTAAACTTCTTTCTCTTCAGATTACATGACATTATTACCACATGCTCTTTTGTAAAGAATATAATTTGTAATCTTCATGATAATACACTAGATCTATTACTAGAACCCTATAGTTAATAAATGAAGATTGAATAATTAAATAGTTTAGCTAATTAATTTTGCATCATTGAAGCTTATAATTTATTAGTCCATAATGTTTCATTGTTAGCTTATAACCGACAAACACATGGATCAACTAGTATTGAAAGAAAATTTGAAATGTTCAAATTAATATGTTAAATTGAGAAAAAAAATATTTATTGTATTCGATACAATTAATATCATATATAAGCATTATGTACTAAAATATATTATTATATTTAATTTGAATAAGGTTTGAATAAGTAACAAATAATTTTGGAGAATTAAATTATTTGAATATATGATTTGAATAATTAATACTAAAATAACAATATTTGATTATGGTTGCCCTAATGAGGTTCCTATAAATAGGACCTTATAGAAATGGAGAAACAATCAATCAAGCTTTCTAAAATCATTCAACAAAAAAACTCTCTGCAGATTTCCCTACTCCCAGGAGAAATCACATTTCAAAGTTCTCCGTGATTTTTCCTCTTTATCTTCACCTCTTTCAAGGAGGCTCTCACAAATCTGATTCCTGGGTTGTTTCACAAATTAAAGCTTTTATGTGAATTTAAACTAAACTAATTCAATTTAAAATAAAAAAAAGTAACAAATATTTAACACAATTAATCAAAGAAAATTACTAAACATGCAATTTCTCAGAACAAAAATTAAGTGCATAATATAAAAGACTGGGGAGAAAGATAACACTGTTAATTTTTATAGTAGTTTAGAATCCCTACTCCACTCTCCAAGACTTTTATGGAGTATTTTACTGCAAGGATTCTCTTGTGGGTCGATTTATCACTCTTTACAGGTTCAAGAGTCGAAATACGACGAACCTTTTAGATATATAAGATCCAACCTATTTTGATCTTTTCCAATGGGTTCATAATCAAACCACCACAAATCCTTTTTTGGGATCAAGATTAAACCACTATTATCAAATCCTTTTTCGGGTTCAGAATTAAACTAACTACTATCAAATCCTTTTTCGGATTCAAGATTAAACCACTACACTTAAATTCTTTTTCAAGTTTAGGATTTAACCACTACATACAATCTCAAGGTACATCTTATTACACATTCCTAATAAATTGACAAATTTGTATTCCCACGAAAAGAAAACTCTCACAAGAGATTACACAAGACGACAAAAAATACTCCACAATTTTGTACACAAAGTAAAATAATTAAGATGAATAAATTGTGAGAGATTGGAGATTTTTAGGATCTTTTTGGAGCAAAAGAAATCAGAAAACTTGGTGAAAAATTGCTTGGGAGAGGTAAGGAGGAAGATGAAAATTTGGCTAAATTGAAGGATTTAAAAATAGGCATTAGATCTAGGTCAAAAATGATGAAAGGTGAAGATTAAAAGAATAGAATTTTGGAAATAATCCAATTTAAAATTAAGAAGAGAAAATTAAATTTATTCAAATTTTCCATCCATGCATGCTTCAATTATTTTTTTTAAAAAAAATAAAATAAATCTTTTGTCAAAATATTCATTTTTTAAAAATCATTTTAAGAAAAACTGTAAGGGTGCCATGTATGTCGTAATTTAATTCAACTCATTTGATTATTTCTCCTCATGTGCACTATCAATTCATCCTATGATTAGTCCACGTGGGTCACGTCAGCGTCACATAAATTTTTCTTTCAAATATTCTTCTGGCTACATCTTTTTCATTTGAAATCCGATTTAATTGATTCAAAGTGCATTAGAGCCATCTCTCCGAGTTCTATGCTATGGACACTTTAGAAGACTAAAATCATCAATAAAAAAATATTTTTTTATTTTCAAAATTTTTTATATGATTGAATCTTATGAAGCTAACAAGTCGTAGCAAGAAAGACCTTATAGTAGTAATTACAACTGAAGAAGGTAGATGACGAGAATTCTTGGTGGTATGTACTACAGAGTGAATATTTGTTTAACCTTCTCTTTAATTATGTTTAATTTTAAATAAATCAAAGAAACTCCTAAAATTTCTATTACGGGATTGAAGAGTTGGATCCCTTTTGGAAGGTCGATGGGTGTGGCATTTCGACCATTGGGATCTTTATTCACTTAAGAGTGGGTACACTATTCCTCTTCGGTATAGGGGTTTCAGTTCTTCTTCTAATAATAGCAGTTGGCCAATTGGTGGAAGATGCTGTGGAGTATTAATTTTCCAGCCATGGTGAAGTATTTTGTTTCAAAAGTCGTCCTCAACTTTATCCCATCATGCCTTAATCTTCGGTGTCATCATATCGATGTCTCGCCTTGGTGTCAAATTCGTGGAATGGATAACGAGTCCATTGAGCATGCTGTTTTTTAGTGTAATTACAACGATATGGAGGGAGTGATGGTAGAGATTTACTATCGTTAGCAAACCTCTGATCAAATGAAATTTATAATACTGAATTTTTTAACAATACTAATTAGTGGACCATTAAGCACGTACCTTTATTATTTAAACTACTTTTAAATACATTATTTACTTTTCTTTTATTGTCATTCTCTCCCTTTATCTTTTGAATTGTAAATTAGTTTAAAGTAATCATTTGATGTTGTTAGATGTAATAAAAATACTTCTTGAATCTCCATCTTTTCGATTTGAAGTAAAAATACTTCTTGAATCTCAAACAAAGACACGTGTTTGTTTGTTGCAAACATTTGAATTTATATGTGTTAGTTTTGAATTATAATATGTGAATTTGTATTTGTAGTCGGAACTTAAATCATATGCTTCTCAAGTGATTGATGGTACACTTGACATCAACGAGGATGAGATTTTCGTACGAGTATTTGGACCGGAGAAACACGGCCATATTCGTGGTTATGAAGTAGGTGTTACTCCTTCTAAGTTGTTTGGATCATCGTCTACTATACGCGATCTTGAGCGTCATCTTAATGAGTCCGAACAACGACTTTAAGAATCTTAACGACAAAGAAAAGAATCTGAACAACAAATAGAGGTTGAGGTAGAAGCACTTAGGCCTCAAATAATCGAATTAGAAAATCGTTTTGAGGATGGATTTCAAAAAATGATGGTAAGGATGCGTAAAAAATTTATTTCTAGTTGATCAATTGTAGTTTGATGTTATAGAATTTTGATAGCCTTTTGGTGTACTTTTATGACATATAAGTTTACTTCCATCCATGTCATTGTTTAATTTTTCTATTCTATTCTTATACTTTTTAATTCAAGTACTACATGTAGACGAATTAGTAAAAGCAACCTTCCGAGATTTGTCAATAAATGTGCTAAAAGGTTTTGTAAGAGAATTTTTTAAGAATATACAATTCTTGATAAATAAGTTTTTAGAAGGTTTTAAAATTTTTGAAAATAACATGGTAAGCCTTTAAAAATAATGAAAACCTTCGAAAAAGACTACTTGATAATAGATAATTATCGATAAATAATTTGAAAACTATCGAAGATATATAATCTTTGAAAAATAATAATTTTTGAAAGTTAATCAACCTTTGAAAAGTAATATTTTTCGAAGGTTAGTAAACCTTTGAAAAAGTTTTTTCGACGGGATGTATTTCGCCACTTTTCAAAGGTTGAGATAACCTTTGAAAAAAGATGTATCGAAGGTCTATTAAATGTTTTTTTTGTAGGTTTTGACCTTCGAAAAGGTCAATTTTCTTGTGGTGATTAAACATACATTTGATTCACGAGTGTATAACGACTTAGTTCACCTAACCAAACTCATCGAAGCTGCAGGCAGCCAAATTGTCGGATTAAACAAAACAAGTGCCCTAACTATCAATTAAAGCCCAACCTAGATTAAACTACACGTTTTAGTCGTATTGGGTTCAAAAGCATCTATCTAAGACTAAGAACATGCGATTCAGATTAAAGGTTCCATTGTGTTGTTAATTAATTAGATAGTCTAACTAATTAATCAATTTCTCTTTGAACCTAATTAAAGCATCCATTCTATGTTGATGGGTAACATATGCCTCTAATATACATGGTTCAATTAATTGCTACTCTTATGATTCACGCCAAACGAATAATGAAGGAAGCGTCCAAGCCTAAATCGATTAGCTAAGACATACATTTGATGACAAAAATTAGATGAACGCAATATGTGATGCATGTCTTAGGCTATGCGTTGATTCTCATGCGTCAGTGGTCATGCGTTGGAATGAAACTATGCGTTAACGAATGTATACGATGACCATGCGTTTCCGTCACAAGTTTTTTTGTGCTCTCATCAAGTATAACGCGAACGCAAGTTTCTCGGGTGATCCGAGGTCGAACTCAGGGACTTGTAACTAAATGCTATATGGTGATGTATTTGCAGCGGTTGAATAAAAGAATGATGGAGGGTATAAGCTAACACTACTCCTACTCCTAACTAACAGACAACACAATGAGAAGTATGAATGAGAGGTAGAGACACGACAACTGTTGATGTGAAGTAACTGGATGGAAAATAGATAAAATGTGCGATGTCTTCATCGCAACCTTTAAGAGTGACCGCAAGGGCAACCTCAACCAACGCAAGCTGATGTGTTCATGCCATACACGTCCACCGCAATTGCACGTAATTTGTATTAGCAAACGGAACTTATTCCTAAGTCTTCATTCTTGCTTATGTGATCTTAATCTAGCTCTCCCGAGCATCGATTCTAACTTAGCTCTCCTGAGTCTTAGGTTTTTTCTTTAGACTCTCTCCCGAGTAGCTCTAAAGATATGATGGACGCATACATAAGATAAGGTAACCACAAAAGTCTGATTGACGTAAGATTATTCCTATCTCTAATGAATACATGCTTACATTGCTTAATGCGACCAACCACTTACCCTCCAGGGCAGTCGGTTGTTGCTGACTTTACTCATAGACAAGCAATGTGTCCACCTATAGACAGGCGTTACTACAGCTTCACACTAACCACATAAGATTTTCTCACACACTCGCACAACGCACACCTTCCAGTGGTTTGCTACATGCTTTATATCTCTAATCCGCATGACTAAGTATGCGATACTCTAGCAATCTCACTAAGTGATGTAATGAAAGTTAAGAATGCTAAGTAAAGAAAGATGGAGGTGGAATCGAATGAAACATAGAAATGCATTGAACATACGATGTATTAATTTCTTAATCCAAAATGTAATACAATACAATATAAGAAGAGAAGAGAAAATGAAAGGACCAGCTGGAAGTAATGTTTTGCTTCCAGCAAATGTGTGTCAAGGCTGTCGGTGGTGCCATGGATAGGCAGTGGAGCTGACTCTCTCGAGATCTAACTCCGACAAAGGCTCCGGTCATCACTCGGAATGGATGAAGGAGATGAAGAACTCTCAGGCTTTCTTCTCACGCATTAGTCTGGATCACAAGGATCCACCCGAAGGTAGGAAACCTTAGATGAAATGAAATTCTGCTCATCGGCTTCTATTATAGAGCTAGGATCGCCAACATCATTTATGGACCTGCTCTGATTCTGACATTCACGGCGCGTTGGTCCTTATCTGAGTCTCTGCTACTAACGGCGTGGTAGGTGAAATGTCAACATCATCTTTTGATTTTCCGGAGATATGCGTTAATTCCTTCATTCCACCAACCTCGCGTTCATCCCACTATTATTGTTATTGTGTAGTCGCAATCGTGCAGTGACCACATTTGCTTAATTACCACAACTTCTACACGATGACCGCAATCGCTTGACGATCGCAATTCCTATGCGATGGACGCATGCGGTTGATTACCGCAACACTCATACGTTGATCGTATGCGTTCCCCTTTGTGATTGAGAGTTTCTCCGCATGCGGTCGTCTATGCGATAGCCCAACTTTCGCGTCTGCGTCCACTTCCTATGTTAGCTACAAAAATAGAAAATTGAATGCATAATAATGCATAATAGTGGGTTAGCTAAGATTCTCAATGCTGAATGACACAAACTCAGTTTCTTATGAATTCCTAACATAATTGTCGCATATTCTGCTTAACAGCCCTCATAATTCTAAATAAAAGGCCTAAGATGACATGCATTTTTGCATGTCATTAACATTCACGGGGATGAGAGTCAATCCATTCAAGGACATACATCTAGAAATTAATCAAGAATCAAAGAGCGATGAAATATAAATACATAGTTCATTCAAAATAGTATAGGTCTCAAGAAATTTACATAAGTCTTGCTCCCAAAAACAAGAAAATATCATACCTAAACAACAAAGCATAGAATGGAGCATTCATTCTTTAGTTACAGGCGAAAAAAAAAGTAAAGATCTAAGCTAAGAAGTTAGAAAGATGAAGAGAAAGGAGAACTTTGAGAGAACTCCTCAGCCTCCGCGGTTTCCAACTTGTTAAAACCCATAAAAAAGATATGTTTATAGAAAAGCTATTGGCATCGCGGCTCTTAAGAGCAACGCCGTAGCGCTTGGCCCTAAATTTATATGTCAATGCTTCTTGTACGGAGGGGATTGACATTAATGTATGTGGTTTGGTTTTGTTGGATGAGGTGGCAGAGTATTGGGTTCACTTCGATGTACTTGTCTCCTATTTGTATGGAGGCTCTTGTTGCATTTGATGGTCTAAAGCTTGCCTTACAATTTGGCGCGAATAAGTTCACTATATTCTCAGACTGTGAGCTATTAGGGGGTGTTTGGGCCTCCTATTTATAGTTGGATGGGTGGGCTATAATAGCCCATCCAACGTTTGGGGCTCCAACTGAAATAGTTGGAGTCCAAATCTCATTTAAGCGCTCAATTATTTTGGTCTATTTCCTTACTCTCCTTTGTTTTTCTTACTTCAATTATCCTTGATGGCTTGTCACTTGATACCCAACTTCATGGTCACTTGATATGGCTGCAGTCGACATGTTTATATTTGATCATGTCAACGTCATACTCGATGGTCGATTACTTTATACTCAATTATTTTGAATTCATAACCCGTTTGAAGGTCACTCGATACGGCTGCAATCAACACGTGTATACTCGATCATATCAATATCATACTCGATGCTCGATTACTTTATATTTGATTATTTTGAATTCATAACCTGTTTGACGGTCACTCGATACCCAGCTTCATGGTCATTCGATACGACTACAATCGACACGTATATACTCGATCATATCAACTCATACTTGATGCTCGATTACTTTATACTCGATTATTTTGAATTCATAACCCATTTGAAGGTCACTTGATACCCAACTTCATGGTCACTCTATACGGTTGCAATCGACATGTGTATACTCGATCATATCAACGTCATATTCGATGCTCGATCACTTTATACTTGATTATTTTGAATTATCCATGTCACTTGATACATGGTCAATTTCAAATCAATATACATGGTTAATTTCAAATCGATTTCTTGAAATGTAAAGTTATTTTATACTCTATAACATTGACATAAACAATGGATGAACTTATTTATGTATCTTGAATTATAGTATTTTCACATTAATTTGACATTGTTTATGTAAACAATGTCAAAATAATGTGAAATTTTACATAGAAAATTGATCTGCCCTAATAAAAAAATTGATCTGCCCATAACTTGAAAAAAATTCACTTTCATCACCTACTATTTTTGTTGCTATAATTCAAGATACAAATTTCTTTTGAATATTTCAATTTGGCTATCTATTTTAGCCACCGATAACAATTTTTTCAAAAAAAAAAAAATTTCTTGCTTGTTTGAACTTGGGTCCTATAATTGATAATAGGGGCATATGGCCTTCTTTGAAACTTGTACACTTTTAGTCTTAAAAATTTCAATTCAGAAAAAATGTTATTTGTAGTTCTCTAATAATTTTCATGAGCAGCAGAAGGATCATTCCACATTACAATCATATATGAACTTTACAATTACAATCACAAACAGAAACATACAATTATGCTAAAATACAAAAATTACAGCATGCTATACAAAAGATCAACACACTTTTGTAGACTCATCTTCCACATTACAATCATTCCACATTACAATCATATATGAACTTTACAATTACAATCACAAATAGAAACATACAATTATGCTAAAATACAAAAATTACAGCATGCTATACAAAAGATCAACACACTTTTGTAGACTCATCTTCGAGTTCCTTGATCATGAACGCTCGATCACAGCAACACAGCAGCACACGATCGCTCATCCAACACGACCGCTACACTTTACGATCACCACGCACTCGAACTCAACGATTGCCAAGGTCACGAATGGCCTCCACAGAACCTCGACAGTGACGAGTTGAGTAAGACACCACCAAGAAGATTACCTTGGTATTCTCAATGATCCAGAGGGTGGGCTCTTTGTGAACTTGGTTTGAGACAGAAAAATAGAGAAACCACAATCGTGTAAACAATTGAGCAAGTGGGAGATGGAAGAACCTATCGTATATGTCGATTCCCAATTGTTTAGGAAAAACTATGAGATCGTTTAGCAAAAGCTATGCGATCGTTTAGCTCATCACTTAGCTGAGTGTCTATCGCCTAAGAACACTTTGCGATTGTATAACTCATCCAAGTTATCGCTTAGTAAATCTAATTTACTTGACAACTCTCCATGAGTATTTTTCAAGATTGAAAATCTCAAAATCACAATTTTCTTTCTTTTGTCAACCTTACCAAAATTAGGAAAACATTTTTCCTTTTTATCTCACGGTTACCATAAAATCACCAATAACCTCCACTCATATGGTTATTAGAGAAAAAGAGATAATTATCCAATAATTAATATTATTATAAATATAAATGATAACCAACTTATCATATTATATTTATAACCTATAGTTTTAATATTTCATCTCATGAAACATACAAACCATAGCTCTTTTTCTATTTTTGGCACTTAATGTAAATCTCATTTACATTAATCATCCATTTGATGTATATCATATACCATACTGATTATATCATATATAATCAAATTACCTTTTGTCAATTTGAATATTTCAAATCAATACCAAGAGCTGATCCTCAACTTGAATCTATTGAGCTACCAAGGGGATCTTATGGACCTGTAGCTCGAAGCTCCAACAATATGTGAATAACTGACTAAACTCTTTAGTCACAGGATCCTTAAAGTTTACTAGAAGACTAGGCTACACTGTGATCCCATCTGTTAACTGCCAGGCACTCCACTAAAGACCGACAGTTGAACTCTCCTTACCACAGATATATTATTTGTCCATCTTAACCAATCGGCAGTGTGACAACCCTTCACAGATCACTTGTAAGTATAGCTTGACCAATAACCGTTATGCCCCTGTAGTTACATCTAACTTCTTAAGTACCACTGATCCCTCTAATCAGCATAATTCATAGTTTTACTATGACTGAGTCCTTTTCTCCAAAGAGAAGTTGTGGCCACTATGTTCAAGACTCGGAATCAGCCCTTAAGGGAGAAATCTCTCTACTTACCCCTACTTTGGGGAAGGAGTGAATTCCATCTTATGTAAGTGAGTTCCTAGCACCCAGGTCAAACAAGTCTCCAAAAAGGTAGGCATGTTGAGTTGGAAATCTGGTCACTCTCACCCATACTAATCAAAAGACCACCATCAAAGGAAGGAGTTCTCAAAACACTCAGGATTAAGGTCATGTCACTTGTGGTCGTTTAGGTGAGATTTAAATCTCCAGTATCAACGGCGTTATATACAGAGTCTAGTCATCTCGTGGTCCGGTCTTATCTCTTTGTGTAGGACACCCCCGCTAGTATGTCTCCGCATGAATGGTTAGGATCTACCATCTGTAGTAGTTTACAACACTTGCAAACCTCTACAAAGCAGGCCGTATCTGTAGTGTCACCAAAATCAGGTATCCCACCTTAATCCTTATACTACAGACCTATTTAGGTTATCACTTAAGGCATGATCAACTTGTATATCACATATACATGCTTAAGTTTACATAAGATAACCATGGACCTTTGTTTATTAGATATGAGCAAATGCAGAATGAAATAACAGTTATTTTATTCATAAGAAATGTGTGTAATTACAAACAACGAGACTCCGAGAGAATTAGGACACCAATCCCAACAAACATGTGATTAAGGATTTGTCTAAACCCTATATCAAATAAAATACTTGATCCAAGCTAATGAGTTGTAATATGTTAAAGTATATGTTATAGAATTGAATAGTAAATGTAATAGAATTAGCTTATGTTATATTTTAGATGTTATTTACTTTAATTTATTATATATGTAAATTCTCATTGGATCTTAGGTTCTCTTGTATTTAAACTAGCTTTCATTTTACTTGTAAGAGAATAGTTGAGAAATCTTGATCTAATTCTATAAAGTCAATATTTATTGACTATTGTCGAGTATCGTATAATGAGTATATCTTAATGAGCATCGCGTATCGGGTGACTATGTATCGAGTATTTATCAAAATGTCTATAAATTACACCAAGTATATAGTACATGTAAATCAACCATCTATATAGTCAATGTTATTGAGTATAAAATTACTTCACATTTCAAAAAATCGATTTTAAATTCACCATGTATCAAGTGACATGGATAATTCAAAATAATCGAGTATAAAGTGATCGAGCATCGAGTATGATGTTGATATGATCGAGTATATACATGTCAATTGCAGCTGTATCGAGTGACCATGAAGCTGGGTATCGAGTGACCATCAAATGGGTTTCGAATTCAAAATAATCGAGTATAAAGTAATCAAGCATTGAGTATAACGTTGATATGATCGAGTATACATGTGTCAATTGCACCCGTATCGAGTGACCATGAAGCTGGGTATCGAATGACCTTCAAACGAGTTATGAATTCAAAATAATCGAGTATAAAATAATCGAGCATCAAGTATGACATTGATATGATCGAGTATACAAATGTCGATATTGCAACCGTCGAGTGACCATGAAGTTGGATATCGAATGACCGTGCATCGAGGAACGTGTGATGAGCCATCGGGGATCGAGTAAATTTGTATTGGCAGGCATGAGGGGTAATTATTTTGCTCCATTTCCTTACTCTCCCTCGTTTTCCTTACTCCGATTAGCGCTCGATTATTTTTCTCTAATTCTTTCCATCTCTTCTCCTTAGGGTTTTACCATTTTTCCTGATCAATTTCGTTCCTGGTGATTTTTGGAGCTTTCTCTTCTCCGTTCTTGTCGATCAACTGCCATTGTAGTTCTCTTTGGTCGGATTTGAAGAAATCCTTCACAGATCTAGACTATAGTATGTTTGGTAGTCTAGCTCTGTGTTTTTCTCTAGATCTGTAACTCATCCTCTTTCATCTTTTTGTTCCAAATGCCACTCCCGTTTCTCCTTTATCTTGTCGCTTCTTTTGGTTCTCATTTCTCCAAACGAGGGTTTTCCCTTGCCGCTTCTTTTGGTTCTCCAATCTTTTGTATTGTCCCTCTTGTCCATCTGAGTCTGAATCGTACAACCGTGTTGGAGCTCAGATCTTGCTTGGTAGGGGATGGAGATCCTCGTTTGGAGCATGGTAGGAGATAGAGGATGGTGTTCGGATCTTGGTAGGGTTACTAAATCCTATGGTAAGTCTTCTTTCTCTTCACCAGCTGATGATGGGCCACTGTATATTTCTTTTTCCTTTTTTTTTTCGACAAATGTAAACTTATTTTGCTCTATGCTTGATTTCAATGTTCTGTTCTTAGCATTTGATTATTGGTCTTCGATTATTGTTCTTTGATTATTTTGCCCCTATTTCGAAGACTTTTTTTGCATTGCTATTGTTCTTGGTGTATGATTATTAGTCTTTGATTATCGATCCTTGATTATTTTGCCCCTATTTTGATGACTCTTTTTGCATTGCTACTATTCTTGGTCATTGATTAGTGGTCTTTGATTATCAATCTTTGATTATTTTGCTACTATTCCAATGACTCTTTTTGCATTACTTCTGTTCTTGGTCTTTGATTATTCGCTTTTTATTATCGTTCTTTGATTATTTTGCTACTAATTCAATGACTCTTTTTGCATTGCTTCTGTTCTTGGTCTTTGATTATTGGTCTTTGATTATCGGTCTTCGATTATTTTGCTACTATTTCAATGACTCTTTTTGCATTGACTCTAATGATCAATGTATCGTATTGACCATGATACATCATATTATTCGAAATTCAACATGACTTAAGAAAGAATCTCGTTACTCTAAGGTTGGTTCTTACTATCTAAGCATAATATTAGGATAGTTGATTGTTTGTTGGCTTCCTTATTTGTTTTTTTTTCCAATCTTATTGCAACTATGTCATAACTCTTGTTTGGTGGATATGATTAATCGGATGTGGTGAGAGGTTCGGCATCTCATTGTTTACATTTAATGCCTGATTGTCTCTTATTTTTGCCAATTTTTCCTTTATTCGTCAAGAATGGAATCAAATTGCTCATGTTCTTACTCGTAAGGGTGGTTCGGGTATTGCCTTTTCATGGTCTTGTAATTTTCCTTAATGGTTGTTATCTCGTTGTAAGTTGATTATTCGTCATTTTCTCCTTCTGTCAGCGGTTGGCACGTAACCGCAGGGTTTTGAGTTAATGGTTATTTCGTTTTCCTTCAATTAATAATAATAATAAAATGAAAAATGAAAAAGGAAAAACTAGACACTTGTTTTTCGAAACCTATGGTACCTTACAAATCAACAAATGAAATAATTATTATAATTTGTTTGGGTTTAATTAATTATTTGACTTTTCATCGAATTGATTGAACCAAATAGTACAATTTATATAACAATCACACACTAGAAATTGAGTCATGGTCTATGTAATATCATAAGGTTGAATTACAAATTTGATCTACATAAACGTCATAAATGGAATATTGATATTGTATGTAATATTTATTAACTAAAATAATTAGATAAGTTGACATTATTTGATAAGTAGTTGAGTATAAATCGATGGAACTAAAATAGATGGTTAGGTTAAGATTAAAGGAGATGCACATGGAAACATGAGTTGTTTAAGTTAGGGTTAAAGAGCTAAACATGACTATGTCTCATTATTTGAACATAAAAACAAATTTACCTAGGGGTATAATATGGAGATGGAATAGAAGGCACAATTCAAACTTTTAATTAATGACAAATAATTCAAACTTATTACATTTGCACGGTAAATAAAGTCCGAAGAATATTTCATACATATATATATTGGATATCTATTATCAAATGTACACATAATCTATAAAATCTTTACAATTACGCAATAAAATCTAACATTTATAATTTTAATGGAAATTTCTTCGTTGTATGAATTAAATGTTAGAAATTTGAAATTAGGGAGACAAATTGTTCCATGATAAATCTTTAGGAAAAAAATTTATAATTTTGAAATTACAAGAATTAAGTTGTTAAGAATTAAAATATAGAAACTAAAATCCCATTTGATAACAATTTTGTTTTTTTTTTTTTATGTTTTAAAATTAAGTTTATGGATACTACTTCCACCTTTAATTTTTTTTTTTTTATCTATTTTTCATCAATAGTTTAAAAAACCAAACAAAATTTTGAAAACTAAAAAAGTTGTTTTCTAAAAGTTGTTTTTATTTTTAAAATTTGGCTAAGAATTCACTTAACAATGATACAAATGTTTATAAAAAATGTGTATGAAATAAGCTTAATTTTTAAAAATAAAATGATTTCCAAATGGACCTTGAAATTTTAGTTTTCATAAAAGTTTATGAACCAAAAATGTTTTTATTTTAAACATAAACACAGAACAGGAGTAACAATGAAGGCCGGTATCGTTTGAATGTCCTCGAGCTCTGTGTTATATTTCCATTATACTTCGATACTTTTTAAATTTTCATTTTAATCTCTGAATTTTGAAATTATTTCTAAAACATTATCTTGACATTAAAATTGTCCATTTTTTTTAAGTTAAAATGAAGGTTCAAATATTAACCTGACTATGTAAAAATTAGATTTCGCTTAGGATTCAAATGATATCATTAAAACCATTTACATAATTAAGTTTTTGGATATCAACTAGCTACCACGTGAAGTTTACAAAAACGATATTATAAAGAATGTTACATATATCTTCTAATTTTTATACATCACGAATCGAATCAAATTCTGTCTTATTTGAACCCAAAAATAAAAACAGAAGAAAGAGAAAATTTCCATTCATATTTTTAAACAAATTAAGATGGCAACGGTAAAAATAAAACTTTCGCAAAGTCTACGAGTTAATTAGAGTTCTAACTTAAAGTTTATACCGTAAAATTTAACCAAAATAAAGAGATCGAATATGTATACATATTTTTGTTAAATTACAAACTGATTCCTGATCTTTGAAGTTTGTGTCTACTTGATCCTTGAACTTTCAAAATTACAAATTAGTTCCAAAACCTTGACATTTTTTTAAATTTATATTTACTTGAGTACAAATTTGAAAGTTTGGGTTTCGAGATAAAAATTTATATTTAATAGATCTACTACTTTAAAAAAAATTAAATTTGTCAAGAATGTATTAAATAAAAAATTTAAAATCCAGAGATCTTTTAGATATTTTTAAAAATACGAATAGAAAATATCATAAGCTCCAAAGTTCTTATAATAAACTTTAGACTTGTACGTTATTTTGCTTAAAAGTATTTCCAGTTTCTTTGTTAAGCATAGAGTTAGGTATCCCCAAATATATATGTATGAGCTAAGTCATAAGCATGTTAACTAATTTTAGGTCTGTTGAACTAGAAAGCTGTCAATGAAAATTGTCAAGTACTCATTCATTTAAGTTAATGATAAGAAATATTTCTTCATATATTTGAGATCAATTACAAATTTACACGTTTTCAAATTAAATTAAAAGACATGAAAAATTGACAAATCGTAAAAGGCCGTTGATCTAATATTGATCCAATTCCTAATGTTTGCTAGTTGAATCATATTGTACTAATAGTTGGACTTGAAACTAATTTGGTCCAGGCTCACTTGAAAATGGATTGAGCCTAAACCTAAACATTCCTAGCCTCTTAGAAAGAATTGGATTACGTTCAAATAAGCCAAAGTCTAAAAGTAGGGTTCAAAGTCAATTAAGTCCAAACTCATACTAAGGTCCCTCAAAATTTTGTAACTCTTGGAGGTCACCCTTCGTTTTGACCAATTAGTCATCGGTATATAATCACTCATTAGATGCCAGAGCCTTCTATTAGAGTTTACAAGAGTGCAATAACCTGATAATTCAATGATTTTGAATTGAGAAGATTCAAGGCTTAGAACAATCAATCAATTCAAAGAATTTTAACTATAATGAACTTAATTTTTTACGTGTTTGAAAGAATTTTATTTTATTTTATTTTTATTTGAGAGGGAAAGATAAAAAATTTTGTGAGAAGTAGTCTCACGGCTTAAGAGAACTTAGCCACTGCGAGAAAAATTCTTTAATTTAGGAGGAACCTAAATAATACTTCACTAATACTCACTACAAGAAATCGAACATCTCCCAACGTCACAATTCGTCAGGAAAGGGTGGAAAATGTGTTGGGAGAGTCTCTCCCGATGAATAATGGATTGTCGAGAATTTGGTCGGAAAAAACCCATCGGGAGAAGAACTCCCGACGCCTTATTTTATGTGTCGAGAGTTACCGAACTCCTGACGGTTTGTTTTATGCATGATTTGTTTTATTTGCCGGGAGTTACAGGAACTCCCGACGCAGTAAAATATGTGTGGGGAGTTGTAATTGCCCCTTTTTTCAATATAATAAATATAGGGGGTTAGGGACTGAACCTCCAACCTTTAAAAGAAAGGTCATGTCAATTATCGTTAACTTAACTCATTTTGCAAAATATAGGTTATCATATAGGTGATTATCTAAAACTTTAATAGTAGTTTATCGATTTAGTTTGTAAAACTTTAAAATAATGTTTATTTCATTTATATCACACACATTTAACTTGATTGACACGACAAGATAAATGGATTGGAAAAGAAAAAAGTAGGCAAGTAAATAAATTAAAGTGAGACGGTAGGCACATGACATTAATTGAATTTTCTAATAGTCAAAGGATAACATGTCTTTGTTTCGCAATGATGAAATAAGTAGAAAGAGTAAAAGTCACGACTATTTCTAATATGTGATGCATATGTTGAATAAATATGTATTTTACCGATCTTTGAGATAGTCGTAATTGGAAAACTAATTAATTTAATGAAGCATGAAACAAAATTTAGTATGTATAGAACTTTCAATTAACAAGTCTATAGTTTGAATTCTTAGAACTAGAAATGAGCACAGTAGAAAAGGTACTAATTATATACTATTATAAAGATTAATGGTTCCATCACTCACTTTGCAATTATTTAATATAAAGAGAGAAAAAAAAAACTAGAAATGACAGTATCTACAAATTGTGCCAATTTTAGTTTGAGAGAGCATAATTTTGGTGTCTATGAGGCAACCCTACGTCCTCACCCGATGATTAATCAGGCATATTCTTTTGTTGTTATTCAAAGTGGCATGAGGCTTTTATTGAGAGGATTCACAGTGGCTCCCCTCGTTGGAATTTATTTTCTTAAGTTGTGTTGTGTATACTTTTCTTCTAATGGGTTTGGGTCTTTTCTTCTTTTTCTTTTTCTTTTCTTTCTTTCTTTTTTTTTTTTCCTTATTTTTTTAACTCTTTTAATTTTGATAGTATTATGTTTGTGTCTTAACCTCATGTAACATCTCAAGTTTAAGATTAAAATCATAACACCAAACATAGAATTTGCTCCAAGTTAAAGCACACTTAACTCCAGAGCTCCCATTGCTGATCAATGAAAAAAACGAAATGTGCACCTTGTTGGTATAAGTCGTAGCTTTAAGTTCTTTTAAACCTTTCTTAACTATACTTTCATATCCTCAACATCTCTTTCATTTGAACGTGATCTTGATTCATTCATATACCTATCCTAAACTCAAGCATTATACACTTAGTGACGTCCTATTCTCTTTAATGTAATTCAATATCTCAGAGGAAAAAAAGAGTATGTCACGATTATAGCACATGATGTACTTATTGCATCTGGTGTCCGATGTTTAAATCCAGTAAAAAATAAAGTTTGTGTATGAATTCTACTTAGAAAAAGAAAGCATATGTGGAACTTCTGAATTAAAAATAGCGTGGTAGAAATGTAGATTCAATAAATTTTCTTGTGACCAATGGGAACATAACCTAATAAAAAAATAAATGAGTAGAAAGTGGTAGTAGATTTTGCAAAATGAGGCAAATGGGGTTCACTTCAAAATTAATTGAACCAAAGAAAATTAGGCCGTGTCTATTGTGATCGTTACGATATTATTGGTACTATTTCATCAATATGACTGTTGCGTCGGTGTCATTTATAGATGATGTAAGGTTGAGTAGTATTAAATAATATTTTTTGAAAGAAAAAATCTAATGTGGACATAGAGTAATTAGAGCCAAATATTTTAAATTTTTATTTCGATCGAAATGTCAACATCTCACTATCACGAAAATGTTCGTAGAAAGATTGATAAAATATCAATGTCGATAGATATTTCTAAAAGACTAATAAGAATAAATAAATTAAGAAATTTCTTAAATTAATAAGGTCTCGTTGCGTAACCATTTGGTTTTATGTTTTTGTTTTTGAATATTAAGCCTATTATCTATATTTTTACAATGATTTGTATCTTTCTTAAGTACAATTTCTTATTCAAATTTCAAAAACAAAAGGGAAATTATTTCAAACAGTAAAACTGTTGAAAATATTTACAAGATATAACAAAATTTTAGAACTATCAATGATAGACAGTCTATCAGTATCTATCATTGATAGTTATAAAATTTTGCTATATTTTGTAAATATTTTAATTCATTTTTCTATATTTAAAAAATCCAAAACAAAAACAACTTTTGAAAGTTACATTTTTTAGTTCTCAAAATTTGACTTGTTTTTTTAAACTATTGGTGAAAAATAAATTAAGAAGAAAATTGGAGGTGGAAGTAATGTCAATGGACTTAATTTTCAATTTTCAAAAACAAAAATAAAAAATAAAATGATTATGAAAGGGACCTAAATAAATATTTTATGTTTTTCTGAACCAGTATTTCACACAAATGAGACACATTGTTGCTAATTTTTTTATATTTCATGAATTTATTTATAAAATAATAAAATATCGACTAAACTTTCATTTTGACAATTAACCTATAAAATGTGCAAATATATAATTATATTGATATATTATTTCAGATCAAAATTTAATACCATGAGAAAAGTACTAGAAATTTTCTATATGCGTATATAATAAGAAAAATATTTAGTTACATCCTATGTTAGGTTTATCTTTCTGTATCTTAGGACATATATGAGAATGATTCTAGAATAATAAAAATAATATGTTTCATTTTTAAAATCATATAAAACATGTTTTTAATGATTCAAAACTAATTTTGATGGTATATATAAAATTTTAAAAGTAATTAATTTTGAGTAATCAAAAATATGTTTCGGATTAATTTATGGGATGATAGCACAAATAATAGACAGACCCAAAATAATAAAAGATGTAGAGCAAGGATAAACCTATTAGGGATATGACACAAAATTAGTACCAGATATTACTAATAGCAACTATCAGTAGCTATATAGGTAAATGAATAAAAAATCCATACACAACCCACCATTTCGCTTCTTCTTCTAGTTTTTTCAAATTGAAAGCTATCACTGATAGCATCTATAAATGATTGCAAGTGATAGCCATTGATAACTACTATCAGTTGTTATCGTTAATAGCTGCTATCAGTGATAGTTTTCAATTTGAGGAATATTAATACAACCTTAAACTAGTAACACTTGGAATATCACCTTTGAATTTGCTATCATCATTGATACACTTTGATTAATTAGATTCAAACTTGAAATATTAACACCTAAAGCTATCGGTGGATATCAATTATAAACTTTTATAAGTAGTTATCAACTTTTGAAGGGAAACTATCATCTTTCAAAGATTAACATTTAAAGTTATAAGTAATAGAAGTTTATCAATGAGAGGTCTATAAGTGACTATCTCTAATAATTATGTAATCACCAAAATCATTAATATCATTCATTTTATTGATATATGCCTAAGTCATATCACATACGGATATCACTAATAGTTGTAGCTATCGTTGATAGCTTCTATCAATGGCTATCACTGATATCTTTTAGCAGAGGCTATAAATGATAGAATTTCATCAAATGGAATTGACTTTTATATCATTGATATCATCGATTTATGAGTATCACAAACATTCTATCACTAATATCACTTATATCGTGGTTATCGATGATAACTTCTATCATTGATAACATGCTATTAGACATAACTTTTATCATTCGTCTTTTTTACCATCAAATAACATACTATTGTTGATAGCTTCAATCACTAATAAGATGCTATTAGTGATAATATCTAGGCATTCCACTTACATTTAAGTTCGAGATTCAACTTTCTCAATTAAATTCACTAAGTTGTCTATCGATGATAGACTTCTATAAGTGGCTATTAACTATGAAAAAATCATCAAAGATTAAACTATCAATGACAAAAAAATATTAGTGGTTATCATTGTTAGACTTTCATTAGTGACTATCAATTTTGAAAGCTATCAGCGGCTATTATTGAGAAACTTTGATCATGATAATAATAGACTTTTATCACTAATAGACTTTTGTCGCTAATATCTACCTAAGTTCGATATCCCTAATACATGAATATGACTAATATTTATCTAAGTTCTATCCCTAATATCACTAATAATTGATATTATCAATACACAAATATTACAATACACAAATACACAAATATTTCAATTTATGCACTTCATTTTGGGCCATATATGCCAGCTTTTTAAGTTTATTTCTAGTAAACATCATACTTTTAAAGTCTTATAAAAAAAAAAAAAAATTATTAGCTTGTTTGATATCGTTCACATTTCTCTTTTTTTTGAGAAATGAACTTGTTTAATAACAATTCTTGTTTATTATTCAAACTTTTAAGAACGGTTTCTAAAAATTGTGCAAATTTGAGGACTAAAATTGTAGCTTCTTTCAAATTCGTTTTCATTTGCTATTTATATTTAATGTTTCGTTATAATAATCAAACTTGATGATTGACTTTTTGGTGTTGAGTCACTCATGAATTGGGTGTTGGAGTTAGCAAGCAATAAGCGGAAGCAAACAGAATCATTAAACACTCTAATTCAACAATTTTAGCAACTAAGAAAGCATCTTCCTAAGGAAAAAATAGGGTTTGATGATATACCTTTGAAGAGCTTCTTTAATCCACAAATTTAACTTCAATCTTAACTCCAAATGCTTGTATACCACCACTTGATCTTTTCTACTATTCTCTTGAATCTTTGATTGGGTGGTGGAACCCAAAATGAACAGAAATTTTAATGGAATTTAGAGAAAAACCAACTTTTTAGGTGTTGAAGTGATGAAGAACTTCTTCTTCATCTTAAACTCAGAGAATTCAGCTGCATGGCTCTCTCATCTCAGCTCAAAGAGCTGAGTTTTATTTTTCTTTAGCATGCTATGACACTTCACAAGAAGTTGACACCATATACTTAGAAATGAAAGTGGAATTTTGAGTGGAATTGTGCCCAAAATTGAAAAAAACCCGCTCATGGGTTTTAAAATTGAATTTCAATTTGAAATTTATTTATTTTTTTTATTTTGAAAAACTAATGGATCAAAATCAAAATATTAATTCTATAATTAATATCAATTTAAAACCTTATTAATTTTATATAATTAATTCAATAATTAATTTCATATAAAATTAATTGTTAACAATTAATTAAATAATTTAATTAATTATACTAATTTAATATCAAATATTGAATTAATTAAATACCAATTCTACAAATATGAATCTTCATTCATGTAATTTTAATATTTAAATTATAAATATTATCCAATTCTCCAATTTCATTTAATTCGATAATTAAACGTGTAATTATATCGTAAATAATTAATAATTTCCTTAATTAGAATTTGAACGTTTCAAATTGTCTCATTACGCTTCTAAGGTTTAATCCGTTTGTGAGCAAGTAGGGGATCTAATGGACTTATAGATCACGGGCTCCAACGATCCGAGATTATTTGGTTAAACTTTTTAATTAATTAAGGAACGTTCGTTAACTACCGGGTCCCTGCACTAAAGCCCAACCGTTGCACTCCTCTAGATATATTAGTGTCCACTTGATATAATCAAAATCAGTAAGACAACTCTTCACAGGTTGTTCGAAAAATGATTGGGTCAAAAGTTGTTTTACCCCTGAGATTATTCTTGTTTCTTAAATCCCACTGATCCTCTAATGAACAATTGGTTTGTGATCAAATAACTAAACGAGTCCCTCTCGGGCCAATCAGAGGTTGGGACCCCTTATTCAAAACCCGAATTCAACACTTAAGGGAACAACCTCTCTCTATTCCTAAAAGTAGGTAGGAGCGAATTCCATCTTGTCCACTATGTCCCCAGCTATCTACTCGGTCTTACCCTTAAAATGGGAGGCTTATTAAGTCGGCGCTATTGAGCCAACCTTCACCCATGCAAATTTAAGAATAATCCCGAATAAATGGGAGTTCATAGTTAACTCAGGATTAAGGTCAAGTTACCTAGGTCATCGTTATGAAACAATCAGTCTTAAATAGTAAACAATGTTATAAAGTAAGAGTGACTAATTTTTTGATCCGATTTTATACAAATTCTTTGCATAGGACGCCCCCACTTGCATGTTTCCACATGAACAAATCGGGATCACTTTGTTTGTAGCACTTTACAATAATTGTAACATGTACAAAGTTGGTTGCATCCGATAGTATCCCAAGAATAAGGTACTTAACCTTATCCGTATATTATAGACCATTTTGGCTATTTACTTGAACTTGATACACTCTTATGTCTCCATATAAAGTTCTAGTACTCATGTAATAGCCATGGATCTTAGTTTATTGGATTTAGATTATTTCTAAAACGAAATGAGCAATTCAAACATTCAATAATAACTTTATTGAATCAAATTTCAATAATAATTAATAGAATAAGTTTATTGTTTGCAAACCACGAGTTTTAAGATATAAAACACAACATTGGGTACGTTCAAACCTTGGGTACAAAATTCAACCTCATAATTCTTATGAAAAAAAGGAAGAAGCAAAAATCGGATAAAAGAATGAAAATAGAAAAGGGAATAAAAAAACTAGAGAAATGAAAGGAGAATAAAAAACTAGAGAAATGAAAGAAAATAAAATAAAATAAGGGGAAGAAGCAAAAACTGGAGAAAAGAAAATAAAAACAAAAGGAAGAAGCAAAAATTGAGAAAGAAAAGAAAAATAAAAAAAAGAAAGGGAAGAAGCAAAAACCAGAGAAAAAGAAAAAAAAAAGTAAAAATCGGAGAAAAGAAAGAAAATAAAAAAAAAAAAAAGGGAGGAAGAAGGAAAGGATAGAAAATGAAAAAACAATAAAAGTAAAAAGCAAAAATTGGAGAAATAAAAGAAAATTTAAAAAAAGGTAAGCAAGAAAAACTGCCGAAAGAAAAAAATAATAAATGATAAAAAAAGGGGAAAACAAAAAACAACAAAAATGAAAGAAAATAAAAAAGAAAAAAAAAGGGAAGAAACAAAAATTGGAGAAAAGAAAAAAAGTAAAAAAAGAAAGAAGAAGTTGTACAACAAGATAAGACAACGAAGGGAAAATTGAAAATTAAAAAATACAAAAATTGACTAGTTAACACTTCCATATTTGCATATACGTTAAAGAAATGATATATTTGTAGATTTTTTTCCTTTATTTTGCTATTTATTATAAATATCTTTAATTTTGCACATAGTAAAATTTATTTTAACAATTTCAAAATAATTTCCAAAATAAATTATTACTCAATTGTCCAATCATACTTTGTTACAAATTCATCTTTTAAGTTTTTTTCTTTTGAAAACTTATTTTCTTACTGTTTTGTCAGAAAAATATTTTAAATGGTTTACTTTACATATGTGATTAGTGAGATGCACAAAAGATAAGTACATCATTCTCTATATATCAATTTTTAACTTCACACAAGCAAAAGCAACAGCCATGGATGGGGAACTCAAGAGCTTCATCAAAGTCTCCCTCACAATTATGGTGTCGCTATTATACTCCTATTTCATAGCTTCAAAGATTCCCAAAGGCAAATTCAGGCTCTTCTCTCTCTTCCCTGTTTTCTTTCTCTTCGCCCTTCTTCCCCCCTCTCTCTCCTCCATCTTCCTCACCGGCACGGTCGCCTTCTTCATCACTTGGCTCACAACCTTTAAACTTTTTCTATTTTCATTCAATTTGGGCCCTCTTGTTTCCGACCCACCATTGACATTCCCTCTCTTTGCCTCAGTTGCCTGTCTTCCAATCAAAATCAAGCCAAAAGAAACAGACCAAGATTATAAATATCTCAAAAAATATTCAAATCCCAAGTTGGGTCTAAATTTGCCCGCCAAAATCTTGCTCTTCGCCATCTTGATCGCCATCGACGACCGCATTGACCGGCTACGGCCAAATGGAAAGCTCTGCGTCTACTGTGCAACACTATATCTCTTTGTCGACGTTCTTCTAGGTGTGTCGAGTGCTTTTGTTCGATCGGCATTCGACAACGTTGTGCTCGAACCATCATCGAATGAGCCTTACTTGGCGACGTCGCTCCAAGATTTTTGGGGGAGGAGGTGGAATTTGTTGGTGTCGAATACTCTGCGCTACGGCATTTACAGGCCAGTTCGAGCTGCAGTGGAGGGTGTAGTGGGGAAGCGGTTGGCGGCAGGAACGGGGGTGATGGCGGTGTTTGTCGCGTCGGGAGTGATGCATGAGCAATTGGTGTACTACATTACTAGAGAAGTTCCCACTTGGGAAGTCACATGGTTCTTTGTTCTTCAGGGGGTGTCTGTGGTGGTGGAATCTGAGTTGAAGGCGGTTGTGGGACGATGGTGGCGGCCGCCGGCGGTGGTGGCATGGCTATTAACGCTGACTTTTTTGGTCGTAACCGCTGCATGGTTGTTCTTTCCACCACTATTGAGGGCTGGTATTTTTGCTGGACTTCTTAGAGAATTAAAGATGGTGGAAGAGTTTGCATGGAAACTCGTTTTAAGTTTATTTTAGAAAGGACTAGACTAAAAGAGCTTAAGATCAAGTTGGTAACTATGAAAATTGGAATTTGAACGATTAAATGTGGTTTAAATTGTTCGTTGTCGTGGAAAATTTATCTCCAAACTTATGTATGTTCATCAATAGTCTAGTTAAAATTTTTAAGTTTTGAGTTATTTAGTTGGGGGCTCACAATGGATTATTTTAAAACATTTTGTTTTGATTTGTACTTTAAATCGTCATAATTATTGTGTTATTTAATAATTCTTTAATTTTTCTTCATTATTATCTTATCCATTACACAAGAAAAAAAATCTAAGGTTATTAGTGTAACTTGAACATTATGTTCTTGACAAACAAGAGAATCATGTTCAAGAAATAACCTACAGAATCTATAGTATATAGATAATTAGCTAGGTTAGGTGTTTTATCTTAGTAAACACGATTAATATAACTTATTTTGTAATTATTACAAATTATTTTATCCAAATTGTCCATAGGGAGACATGTGAGTGTGTATCCTGTACAATGAGTTATTTAATATCTATTTATAAATTTGTTAATTGAGAAAATTAATATTTTACAAGATAATCAAATGTGACTCGAATTTAATCTAGAGTTAATTATGAACTTTTGTTTATAAGGGTTCATCCTTTAATTTGGATGGGTGAGAGTGTCATCATATCAACCATTGTAATCGATTCGATAAGTTTACAATTTTGAGAATCAATAAGATAGGGGGTTAGTAGCATAATCTCACAAGATATCCACTTATTCGAGTACATAGCAGTATCCTTAAATGATGGTTTTAATCTAACTATTTGCATGAAAGATTAATAATGATTGAGTGATATAGAACTAGTTAAACATTCAATCTTTTAATTAAACATGCAACCTAACAATCATCGATGGCCAATCAATAAGAATAAAACACAATATCATTAAAAAGCAATAAGTTCAATAAACATCCATGAAAAGGCTAAATTTAACCTAAATTCATAATAACTTCATTCATACCCTAAAACAAGCAACTTCATTTGCACAAACATATTTTCATACATAAATTCAAACATAGATGTTAAAGAAAAGAAAGAGAACTAAAGAAGGACTCTCCTGAAGACTTCTTCGATCTTTTGAATCCTCCAAGCTCGTCTTGATCATCACTTTGGAAACTCGAATGGCCTCCAAAATATCCTTCAAATTCTCTAATTTTGTAGCTTAAACTCTCTTTTTAGCTCTCAAATTTCGTGATCCAATCTCCCAATTTTTCGTTTGAATTTTGTCCCCCTTTTTAAGTGTTGAGAAGCTTCCAATTAAATAGGAGATAAAAAATTGGCCACTAAGAAATTTCCAAAATTGATGACTTTTCAAAATAGGAAAGTGGGCTACACTCTAGCCAACTTATCGTAGTGCAGGCTTGTGCTCATCGTCGCGCAGTTGCTCTCTGGGCATGGAATCGTAGCATAGTGTTGTGCTAAAGGTAGCGCAGTTGCCCTCAGCATATGCCAATTTTGGGGCCTCTCGAGTCTAGAGCGTCGAGGGCGGTGCCGACCTAGTAGCTTGTAAAGTCGAGTATCATCTTCTGGGATCAAATTAATATTTGTTGTTTAGCTATCTCAGAAATATGTCAATTTTAGCTAAGAAATCGAAATCGAGTTGAGTTTGTAATTTTATAAATTGATAAAAGAAAGCAATAAAAATGTATTGAAAATCCAAGATTAAAAGTGTTCTAGAGTAATGAGTCCATTGTTATTTCATTAGGTCTACTCTAGTCAATTTATGGAATCATGTACAAACTTCAAGCCTAAATCTTAAAACTTAATTCAAGATTACTTTCTCTAAAAAATAACCTATTCTCATGCAACTTAGTTGATATTAATTTCTTGAAATCAAATTAAGAAACAAGACATTAAGATTTGTCATCAACAACTTTCACCATTAACCTAATTATTTTCATGGAAGATTAATAATGATTTAGTGATATATAGATCTAGTTAAACATTCAATCTCTCAATTAAACATTCAACCTAACAATCATCGATGACCAATCAATAAGAATAAAGCACAATATCATTAAAAAGCAATAAGTTCAACAAACATTCATGAAATGGTTAAAGTTAACCTAAATTCATAATAACTTCATCAATATCTTAAAACAAGCAAGTTTACCCCCTCATAGCTTGTACAAACATGTTTTCATACATAAATTCAAGCATATTAAAGAAAAGATGTTAAAGAAAAGAAAGGGAATCGAAGAAGAACTCTCTCGAAGTCTTCTTTGGTCTTTTGAATCCTCCAAAGCTCACCTTGATTGTCACCTCAAGAACTCGAATGACCTCCAAAATATCTCTAAAATTATTTGATTTTGTAGCTTAATGACTCTATTTAGGTCTCAAATTTCATGGTCCAATCCCCCAATTTTTCGTTTGAATTCTATCCCTCTTTAAATGTTAAAGAGCTTCGAAATAAATAGAGGATCAAAACTTGGCCACCAAGAAATTCTCATATTGATAAATTTTTAAAATAGGAAAGTCAGTGCAAGTTTGTGCTCCAAGGAGCGCAATGGCACTCTGGCCAATTTATCGCAATGCAGGGCTACACTCATTGTCGTATAGTTGCGGGCGTGGAATCGTAGATTTTTGGGCCTCTTGGGTCTAGCGCGTCGGCCTAGCATCGTGACACTAATTTGACCTATTCTAGGGCTTATTCTACTTTTCTCCACTTTTCTTGATGGTTTTGATCCAGTTTTGGCTCGGTTTGGTTCTTTTGACTTCTTTATTCTTTGTGGCTCATTTTGAATATATTTCAAATGATAATTGAATT
Organism: Benincasa hispida; assembly: GCF_027475165.1. NCBI lineage: Eukaryota > Viridiplantae > Streptophyta > Magnoliopsida > Cucurbitales > Cucurbitaceae > Benincasa > Benincasa hispida. Next base: position 48,782,488 of record NC_143486.1, read on the forward strand.
TCTTTAATGATTTTGAATAATCCGAAAATTTAATTCATTAATAGATCTTTTCGAACCAATTAATTAGCTTGAGTTTTTGTAAATATTTAATTTGAAACAACATATTCTTTATTATCATAAATTTTTTTAAAAAATTGGTGTAATTGGTTGACATTCATAGATCAATAAATAAACTTTGTAAATGATAAGAGTATCACCTAAAGTTCAAATTTTGAATTCCAACCGTACATAAATTTCAATGGTTCAAGAAACTTTATATTGAAGTAAAATAACATAAAAATTACAATTTTGATGAAAATAATTACAATAGATCTCCTTAATATGGAGCAAACAATTAATTTTTTAAAATTTGTCCAAATATTGATTTTATATAGCCATTAATAATATACATTTATTTTTTTCTAAAATTCAACTTAAGTATGTATTCTTAACCATGAAAACGTGGAACGCACATAGTATTCAACTAATCCCTTAAAATTCTTTTCCATATTTTTGTAAAGTCTCACTCTAAATCTAAGTATTTTTCATTACCATGTATTTATTGTAATCATATATCACAATTTTCCTTTGAATAATGGAGACCCTAAGAGCCCATATACCATTTGATCACGAGGCCTCTGTAAGCCACACTTTAGGTCTTTTTTACTTGAACCATTTTAGAGGTATTTTCTATGTTTATACCATATACAATAAATATTCACAAAACTAGATTATTCTTTTAACAAAGAAATATATTTAGCCATATAAACAGTTCCACAACCATTATTTCACAAATGCCTAAAAACTATGCACGTTTCTTTAACAGAACAATTTGAAAACAATAAATGCATTTTCATTTATGGATTTTTAAAATCTTTCATCTTTTTAAATTAGTGATTACTGATTTTATTCCTTATGTTTTTCATTTTTGTCCACGATTTACTTTCATTTTCATGTATGATTCTAGGTAAATCTTTCTCATCGATACATTTTTGTTGTTATACTTCATTAGGTTGCAATAGAAAAATATAAATTATATACTATATTAATAAAACAATTGATATTCATTTATTCCTCATTATATAATATAATTTTTTATGTTAACCATATTAAACTTCATGCAAAAATCTGCTTAACGGAATATAGACTTTGTATGTAGTAATTCATATACCTATAGTTATGTAAAATAAAGGACTGATTTTAAGAGTGCCAAAATGGGCAATCTTTAGCAAAATCCAAAAAGAAGCCCAAAAAGAATTATAAAAAGGGCAAAAACTCCTCTAGCCCAAATGAAATGTCTAAAATTCCCAAACTCACGCAACCCGTCAAGTGTCCCAGATGCTCATCCGATTCAATCTTCTTCTTTTAAAATATCCAGATCCGGCAAAGCGACTTACACGTTATTCTTCTTCTTCATCATCGTCATCGTCGCCATCTTCTTCTTCTTCTAAAATACCCAGAACCATGCACGTCCTCCTCCTCACTCTCCACGCTCATCATCATCATCATTCTTCTTCTTCTTAGTCTTCTTCTAAAATACCTAGACCCACGTATGTCCTCCTCCTCATCCTTCTTCTTAACTACCATATAGATAATGATAATAGCCTATCACTGTTAATCAGTGATAGATATCTATCATTGTCTATCATATTGAAATTGATAGAAATTTAGTATTGTCTACCACTGATAGAACTTTATCTTTGTCTATCACTAATAGACTGAGATAGAGTTCTATCTTCTTCTCCTTTACACATTGATAGTTGTCTATTATTGTCTATCAATGATAGATAGAGATAAAATCTTATCTTCTTTTTCTTAACCATCATAGAGATAGACATCTATCTAGACCAGTGTCTATCAGTGATGGATAACGATAGAAGTCCATCACTATCTATCACTGATAAAAAGTGATAGAGCTCTATATTTGTCTATCACTAATAGATAGAGGTAGAGTTCTATTTTCTTCTTCTTCACTATTGTAGAGATAGACATCTATCTATTAGTGATAGATAGTGATAGACTTATATCACTGTCTATCATTGATGGACAGTAATAGAGCTCTATTTTTATCTATCTCTGATAGATAGAGATAGAGTTCAATCTTCTTCTTGTACACTATCATGAAGACAGACATCTATCTATGTCCCCCTCCTTCACTTCCACTATCATAGATAGAAAGTGATAGTAGTATCAATCAATATCTATCACTAATAGGCATTGATTGAGCTTCTATTAATGATTATCACTGATAAACAATAATAAACATCTATCAGTCTCTATCAGTGATAGACACTGATAAAATTTCGTTAGTCATCCTCGCAATTGTGTTTGGTTTCTCATTTTTGGGCTTGTTCTTCAAGAGTTTTTTTAGAGATTTTTTTCGACTTTATCCTACAATCTTTTTCGACATCAACTTCAAAACCCAAAAAAACATAAAATAAAGAAAAATAAATTGTTGATAATGGCAAAAATGCAGAAGTTGTTCAAAGAATATTGATAATGTTGGGATGTATGCCCTAAAGCCTCTTAGTTAATAAGTTATTTGAAATAATTATTGATTATTTTATATATGCAATTGTCCATTGAGGAAAGATCCAAGGTTATTTTATATATCTTGAACAGTTATGGTAGACATATAGGTGAATCATTTTCAAGTTGATGGAATTGAATTCCTTATGCGGAAGCATGCGATCGCTATTTGTCTCAATTGTGTTATATAAATTTTAAATATAACAGTAACAAAACTATAAGATTAATCAAGCTATTAATGAATTCAAAGGAAAAGAATGTTACCTTTGAACACCAATACAAAACTCTAATATAAGATATGAAATAAATAGAATTAAACTTCTTTCATTGCTATGTGTAAAATATATATACACAATATATATAGATGTTAGCTCTAAAAAATAGCTAATTTTATAGCCTTAATTTCCTATATTTGGATAATTCTTGGATTTTATTGTCTCATTTTGTAGGAGAATTAATAACGTAGAGCTGAAACATGGAAAAGACAAAGAATCAAGTCAAAAGAGCGAAAAAAACTGAAGTCCAAATGCACTAAATCAAGTCGAGTTGAAAAAGGGAGATGTTGCCCTGCGTCAGTGTAACGGGTAGAAATGCACATTATTACAGTGCAAAGATATAAAACAATGAAGGATTGCGATGGTAAAAATATATAAAATCGTGTCCAAAAGTAGTAAGTTTAGAACATTGCGATCGCATACACCACCGCATTAAAGCAGCTAATTTATGTATTTTGTGTAGAAAATGCGTTGGCGCAAGGCAGAATTGCGATCCAAGGAATTCAGCGTCCGAACGCATTAAGAGATTACAACCGCAAGGCTATGCGATCGTTTGCGTTCGCGAAAATCTGTTCAAGAAGGTGGCTGCATAAAGCCAGCGCATCAAGGTGAAAGATTAATAAATCACGATGGGATAGAAAGTTGATGACGATCGAATCCGAATTTAGTTGACAAGCTGTTAACGACACACTGTAGCAAGTACACTCAACTTTTCAGTGACAATTAATCGGCGCATCAGACAGAGAATTAACGACATCCCATCAGTGCAATCATTTGAGAGAAAAAGCACTTCACCCTGAAGTTCTATAAATACCGAAGGCCACCTTTGTTAAAGGAGTTCAGTTTGGTTCTATTCCAGTTGAGCCATATAAAGAGCTCACCATACAGAATATAATTAGCCTTTGTTCATATTTTTCTTACATTTAGAAGGCGGAGGCGAGAGAAGAGAGAAGACGCTGAAAGATCATCCTGGTCAGCTCAAAAGAGTGTCAAGGAGCGTGGAAAACAGAGAGAGGGCCGACTCTTGCAAAAGCAAGAATATTCTTTGAGTAGAGTAGAGAAAAACAATGTAAAAGCCTTGGGAAGCAAGAAATTGTTACCAGACTCCCTATCTTTATTTCCCATTGTCATTCTGTATTTTGATTTCATCTATAGAATGGAACGTACATTTCTACATCTGTTCACTCTCTTTACATTAAGCATGAGTAACTAAACTTTCGAATGGGTTGAAAAGTACTTAGCTAGTATGACCTAAGATCTTCATTTTATGCGATCATCTTGTCATATGTTGCGTCCATCACCTCTTTAGAGCTACTCAAGAGAGAGTCTAAAGAAAGAACCTAAGACTTGAGAGAGCTAGGTTAGAATCTAGACTTGAGAAAGCAAGATTAGATCTGCATAAGTAAGAGGTAGAGACTTAGAGATAAGCTCTATTTGCTAACATGCATCGCATGCACCCTAGAAATAGGTTATGGTAGTATGCGGTCGCCTTGTGTATGTGTGTGTCATTCATCATCGAATAGACAAGAATAGAAACTTAGACATAAATTTTATAGACATCATCACATACATCGCATGCATTCTAAAACTAGGAGCTATAGCATTTGCATTGAGAGATGACTTGCCGTTGTATGTATGTGGCATGATCATATAACATGAACGCAATCTTAGAAAGTGTTAGCTAAATCCCTTCTCAACCCATTGCCCCCGCATACTCATTGTATCTTTGGTATTATTAACTCTTTTCTAAATTTCGACACATAGAACTTATACATTAAACAAACATACCAACCAACGCATTGTTTTATTTGTCACCGCAAGGAGATTTGAAATCACCGTCGCATACTGTCTCCTTAGTCCCTGTGTTTGACCCCGGGCTTACCAGGCAACTTAGTAGGATTTATACTTGGATCTTGCTAAGAAAACTTTCATGCACAACACATACACCACCATTGCATTATACACCATTATTTCATCACATTAACCACGCATCAAGTTTTTGGTGCCGTTACTGGGGACTACGACAATACATTGTGCTAATGGTAACTTTTTTATTTTCTTTGCAGACTCTCCATCTCTGTGCACTGCTTCACTTTAGGTAAGGGAAGAAGCGGGCGTTGTATGAGCGAAGGAAAAAAATCCTTAGCCCAATTACGACTAGAGATTGAGAGAACTTTCCGAAGAAGAAGAAGAAACAGCCGCCAACGACAACAAGAGAAAGATCCCAATATGGCGGAGTAACCAGAAGATAGAGCACCAAATGCAAATAATATCATGACGAATCCAATCCTCTTGGCGAACGATCGCAACAGGCCCATCCGGGACTATGCGTTGCCCAACCTTTATGATTTCTCACCAGGAATCATGAGGCCAGCTTTAGACGGATCGAGGTTCGAGATGAAACCGGTGATGATGCAGATGATTCAAACTACTGGACAGTTTGGTGGTAGGCGTGGCGAGGATCCGCATGTCCACCTCCAGAGTTTTATTGAGATCTATAATACGTTTGTGTTCCTAAACCTCTTCGCTGAGGAAGTTTGATTAACACTGTTCCCATTTTCGTTGTGTGACCAGGCACGAAAATGGGTTTATTCTCTCGAACCAGGGAAGATTACATCATGAGAACAGGTAGTGGAAAAGTTCATGAAGAAGTACTTCCCCCCGATGGAAAATGCCAGAAGGAGGAAGTTGTTCACTAATTTTGAACAAGATATTGACGAATCGCTCAGTGACGCCTAGGTGAGGTTTAAGAGGCTGGTAAGAGATTGCCCGCATAATGACTTACCAGATTGTTTACAAATGGAAATTTTCTACCATGGATTGAACCCTACATCACAGATGGCTGCCAATGCAACAGCAGCTGGAGGTTTGCTTGATAAAACTTACGACGAGGCTAAGAATATCCTTGATCGCATTTCCAAGAATCATGAAGACTGAAGGGAAAGTGATCAAAGATTGAGAATTAAAGACAGTGACGCAAACAACGGGGCCATCGCATCCCTACAGAACCAAATGATTGTGATGATGAATTTGATACAAGGAATCGCAATCAGCAACCCAGGAACACAAAGGGGGTAGGTCAACGCAATCGACCAAGCGAGCGCAAGTTGTGCTACTTGTGGTGAAAGCCATCCAATGGAAGAGTGTCCGAAGAACCCTTAGTCTGTCTATTTTGTGAAGAATAATCCGTTTTCCAATATGTACAACCCCGGGTGAAGAAACCGCCCTAACTTCGCGTGGAAAAATCAATAACAAAATTTTCAACCAATGGCGCAAAAAGAAGGTCCACTAAGATTTTTCCCACGAACAAACGGTCAAATGCAAAATCAAGCCAGCAGTTCACAGGCGCCATCTTCATCTTTGGACAGCTTACTAAAGAAATATATTGAAAAGAATGAAACAGTGCTTCAGAACCAAGTGACATCTATTTGCAATCTTGAAATTCATATAGGACAGATTACGGGCGAACTCAAAAGTAGACCGCAAGGGGCACTGCCGAGTTCAACAGAGCTCCCGCACAACCCAGAGGGTATGAGAAAAGAGCAATGTCAAGTGATGACGTTGCAAAGCTGAAAGACAGTGGCGGAAGAGAAGAAGGAGCCTAGCCGGACTACTCCCATTGTGATGGAACCACAGACCCCGTTGACTCAAGAAGAAACAGGAGAACAGGAGACGATGGGACCGGAGATTGCGTCCACTTTGAAGCCAAAAGAACAGGGAATCATGAAAATACAGCTGCCACCATTCCCCCAGAGACTTAAAAAGAAGAAAAATGATTAAGTGCAGTATCAAAGCTTCATGGACATGCTGAAATAGTTACATATCAACATTCCTTTCATTGAAGCGATTGAACAGATGTCGAAGTATGCGAAGTTTCTGAAGGATATGGTGACGAAGAAAAGAGCACTGGTAAGTTCGCAACGGTGGCATTGACTCAAAGTTCAAAATCCATAATTCCATCGAAAATGCACGACCTTGGAAGTTTCACAATACCCTGCTCGATTAGAGGGTTATATATTGGTCAAGCGCTTTGCGATCTCGGGGCCAACATCAACTTAATGCCCCTTTCAATTTTTAAGCAACTGAATGTGGGGCAGCTGGCACCTACGACGGTGACTCTCCAATTAGCTGACAGATCCTTTGTGCATCCAGAAGGGAAGGTGAAGGATGTCTTGGTCACGATTGACAAATTTATATTACCGGTAGATTTTATCATCCTAGACTATGAAGCGGACAAGAATGTACCTATCATATTGGGGCGACCATTTTTATCCACTGGTCGCACTCAGATTGATTTGTACAAAGAAAAGATCACACTGAGTATGAATGGACAGAAGCTCAGGTTTGATATTATCAAAGCCATGAAATAGTTAGAAGAAGAAGACCTCGCTAAATCCGATGATGAACCAAGTTTGAATGAAGAAGAAAATCCTGAAGATGAAAATGAAGATGAGGATGCGACCGCATCCATAGTAGCCTGCAATACGATCACAGAAACAACAACCAAAAAAGACAAGCTGACAATGAATGAAGAAAGAAAAACACCAAAACCATCATTGGAACAACCATTGACAAGAGCTGAAAACCCTTCCAAACCACCTGAAGTATGCTTTTCTTGGGTAAAATAAAACGCTTCCAGTAATAATTTCCTCTGTACTTAATGAAAATCAAGAAAATGCGCTGTTGAGCATCCTGAGAAAATACATAAAAGCAATTGGTTGAACGCTAGCAGACATCAGAGGAATTAGCCCCGCATATTGCATGCATAGGATTCGTCTCGAGGACAATAAAAAAGGTTCGATCGAATATCAACACAGACTCAACCCTTCGATGAAGAAGGTTGTGAAGAAGGAGATAATCAAGTGGTTAGACGCATGGATTATCTATCCAATCACCGACAGCACGTGGGTCAGCTCCGTGCAATCTGTACCAAAGAAAGGAGGGATGACGGTAGTCCAAAATGCAAATAACGAACTGATACCAATGAGAACTGTCACTGGCTGGCGGATTTGCATAGACTACCGCAAACTGAATGTGGCGACAAAGAAGGATCATTTTCCTTTGCCTTTTATCGACTAGATACTAGACCGCTGTCATGCAGAAGATGTACTATGATGCAAGTCCATGCCATAAACTTGTTGTCATAGATTCTATGCGATGATATGTGATGCTACTTCTAGATATGTGTTATTAACTAATGTTCTTGTAGTATGTTGTGCGTTGTCACAAGTTTCCTTGCGTTGAAACCAAGTATAATTTCATTGCAAGTTTCTCGGTGTGATCCGAGGTCAAACACAGGGACTGTTTTAGGTTATTGCGTTATGCTTGTGATATATGCGACCTGGGGTTTTTCAATTTATAAAAGAATTTGTGTACAAGTAATTAAGCATGCGATAACGTAAAGTAAAGCGGTAAAAATGCGATAATAACATAAATTGCGTTAAAGTAAATTGCAATAAAGTAAATCTAAGCTAAGATGATACGAGATACAAGTTTCATGATACAAGATACTGAGGTCAAGGCTGGCTATAAAGATTATGCAAAGATCGTGTAATGCAATGACAAGTCTAATGTACGAAGCAGAAACAGAAAAGATAACTAATATAAACAGCGCAAGTTCCTTAATTGCGTTAAAGATATAAGTACTGTTCCACTTTTCCCTTGGCGTACACCTCTCGGTGATCAGCCACGTTCTTACATCTCTGTGGTGAAACAGGGATGCACGTAATGAATGCAAGGTTGCTTCCATCTCTGGAAGTACTACTCGCTTTAGTTAACGCATTCTTCTAACCTTCTCTCGACATATCAGAATGACATCTTCACTTCTACTCTCACAGGTGAAGATGCCGTCTAGCATGCTTTAGCTAAACGCATTGATCTCTTTAGCACAGATTAAGTTACTCGTTTAATCCATATTAATTATCAAGGTATCAAGCAAACATCATGGAGAAAATAATTAATGGAGGAACAAAAATAGACAGAGAAGTGGTAATGAAAATGATCGAGACATTCAATAAAACTATTTAGCGTCTGATACATGATTTGTGAATGAAGAGATTAAGAAGATGAAATATACTTGATGAAATAGAGTTAGAAACAAATACAAATAAGTACCAACGTCTTATCGCTGATCTGGATGGAGTTTTGCTTGCCGGCGTGGATGGATCGTACGGATGGATGAGCTTCCCTCTCAGGCTTGCTCAACCGGTAGCAGGGATCTAAGCATAGAGCTTCACGACAGGGATATGGCAGATTCGCACTGAGACTCACCTCTTAGTCTTGTCTCTTCTCTTCCTGGATTTCTTCCGATCAGTACTCAACTTAGCCTCTCTCTCAATAATCCAACATTAATTAGCCCTCGTATCAAATAAACCCGTATCAAGTATATCTTCTCTGAATTTTATGGGGGTATTTATAGGTGAAAAGCTTCGACTCTTGGCTTGTGGACCCCACTTCTTGTTATGGAAATTCTGAAGATGGAGGAATAAATATTCCTTTTGTTATGCAATCAGACCATCAATTTTGCACAACGGTTAGTTGTACATGTGTCACAATCCTTTGCATTTTCGTTGCTCAGCTGCATCTTTCAATCGGTTGCTCGCATGCGATGTTGTTTTTTTTACCGCATGTAGTTGAAAATTAACTCTGGATCAACTTTCGCATTGCGCCGTCATTGCGTTAATCATCTCCCCATTGTTGATTGACGGGCGCAATGTGACAGAGATGCGTTGTTCAATTTCTCGTTGAGCCTTGATCGCAAGCGGTGACTTGGTTTCTTGCAAAACAGAGTAAAAATATCCTCTTCTACCATCTTGACGATGTTAGTGGGTGTAATTGCGATAATTTATATTTATTATACTTCTGAGCTAATTTTCATACAATCGACACATATTTCTTCTCTTTTGGCCGCAATATCTAGACAAGTTATCACACCCCCAAATTTGGATATATGCTTGTCCTCAAGCATTCTTCTACTAAGGCAATAAAGCTAAATTCCTCTCCTATATTTTTGCGTCTCTTGGCTACTCCGAATGTTAAACTTAGGCACATTTCTCAACAACGCAATTTCCTTTTATCCTTGTTAATTCTTAATAAAGCCCTACTTTATTCTTCTATATAACAAAATTCTGCTCAAATATGTTTTTCTAGTTTTTAAAATAGAATGTTTATCTCTTCTTTGTCAAAACAACTTGATATATCTATATGCGGTGGTCAAACTTTGCATTATTTATTAGAGACTGTTGGTCATGGTTACACTCTTCGTTTTGGTTTGTTCCCACGGGTTGCATGCGAACATCCAACTACGGTTGTGTGTCAACTTTAACTCATGATATTCAGAGGAGTTGTCTCTTACACTCTTTTATTTTCTCTTGCAATTTTTTTTTTCATATTACGTTGTTCTTGGAAACCCATCTTCATTTTGGCTTGCTCTTACGAGTGTCATACGAACATCAAACTACGAGCAGCCTCCTTTCACAACTAAACTCTTATCAGGTTGGGAACATTTTTTAGGTTTTCCCTTGCGCTGACATTGGAGTTTGGCAATTTAATTTTTTTTTTGGTCATGAAAATGAACTCATTTTCTTGAAGATCGCATATTCTTGATTTTATCTGCTCAGATCTTCCCCACCCCTAAATTTAAAGATGAGCAAGGTCCTCATTGCGTTGTTTGGATAGACTAGACAAACACTTAGAATAAAAATTTCAAAAAGAAGGTTTGAGCAGAACTTTGAAAGATAAAAGGTAAAGTACTGCTAAACTAAGAATTAACTAAGTGTTGGTTAGAATTTACAAAGAATGGAAAATGTTTCTAAGTATAAACATATATTACATCATGGCAACGCAATGAATAATGCAAAAGTAAAAGATCAGAACATTGCAAATATGGAAAAAGGATGATAAAGAAAAAGGTACAGGCAAAAAGGAGTGATATGTACTCATTTGTATTGAATATTAACAAAGTATACAAATAATTAAAAATTAACGTAATACAAAAATATCTGCCTATACAAAGAATCAAAGAATTTAATTAACTTAGAAAAATAATGAATTGAATAAAAATATAGAATGGCCGCAAAAAATGTAAAGATTATTGTTGAGGAGCAGAAGGGTATGGAGGAGGATTTTGAGGTTAGGAGCTTCTTCAAAATTCAATTGCTGCCTGAGATGCGGAGGCATCATGGGATCATAAAGATAAGCTGTGAGAAAATTAAAGTACTCATGGTTGCACTCCGCAATCTGTCTTTGGTGGTGATGGACTTTATAAATATTGCGCTGAATATTGATCAACACCTCCCTTGACGAAGCAGCACTGCGCTGTATATCGTCGATTTGCTCCATTACCACATCAAACCTCTGGTTGAAGAAGGCTTGTTGTTGAGCGAAGAGTTATTGTTGTTGGGAGAAGAGGGACCGTATTTGAGCTAACTCTACAGCCAAGGAGGGGATGGAAGGTTGTGCCTGCAATGTCTCGCCAGCATCGTTTTGGGGTTGGGCAGAGGTGCCTTGAATCGTATGGGTCATCAATATGCGGCGATGTAATGGAAGGTTGCGGTGATAAAGATGTAGGTGAGTAAATTGGTGGGTATGCGATTAGAGAATTTAGAGTAAGGAAAAGGTTGGTAAAATGCTCATGGAGTGGAGAAGAAGGTTGTGCGGGTGAGTCAAAGGGCTTGGATGGCGGATTACCAAGGGTAAAGGGTCCAAAGGTTCTGGATCTTATGTTGTTTCTTCTTGGATTTTCCCTTTTCCCTTATCCTCTTTGCGCTGTCTCTTTGGCTTGGGTTCTTGCGGTGCATTGAGATCGATTGCGGGCCTCTTTAAGGGTAACTCTGGGCAATGTGGGGAGTCCTTGAGGAGCAACCTTAAGATTTTGATATTGTTGAGGCCATGGACTTCTTCCATGGGTTCCTCCTCAATGCCTACGCCCACTGATAGGCACAGACTTGAAACAGTCCATGGAAAGAAGTATTGTCCTCTAATGTGCCCCACAAAGCCTCGAATTTGACTTGCGATCAACTGGCCCACATCGATAGGAATGCTGCGCACAATGCAGTATGTGGCCATGACTCGATCCTTGAAATGGTCTTATCATGGGAAGTTGGGATCAACCGCTTTTTAACCAGATAAACCCAAAGCCTTGCCTCCAGAAGCAGAGTCTTGAACGCTAGGGTCTTGATGCCTTTTAAAGAAACCGACCACTTCGTGCCCAGTTGCATTAATACTCCAGAGCATCTTCCAACTGTTGTTCTGTGGGATCATTAATGATTTTGTTACCCAGTGCATCCGGGTTATCCTTCATTTGGTATAGTTCATTGATGTCCTTTGCACTGAAAGGCACCACTTCCCCTTTTATGGTCACCACGTCCTTGGTGCCATGCAGCCGTCCATGGTAGAAGTCACGCACAACCTTCGGAACAACAATGGCTGGGCACTGGCAAAATGTGTCCTAGCCATGCTCAACGATCACGCTCGTGATGAGGTCAGGTAGTGGCATTGGCACAGGGTAAAAGCCCATCTCCATCAACAAGTCGTCATTTTCTTTCTTTCTGGATGGACGTGCCTTTACCAACGCGGGCTTGCTGCTTTCTGCGATTGCTTTGCCTTTTCATTTGGCCAACGCAAGGTGAGATTGTTGCCTTTGTTTTCTTTCTCGTTCCTTGTGTTGTTCCTTCTTCTCTCGATCCGCGAGTTCTTTACCCTTCTTCTTTTGTAAACGCTTCCTATTAGCTTCGCACTTCTTCTCCTTCTCATTTTCCAATTTTTTTTCTCTTTTTCCTTCTTCTTTTTCTTTTCCTCTTTTTCTTCTCTTTCTTCTCTCTCGAACTCTTCTACAAACTACTCGGAGGCCAGCAACAGACGATGTTCCTCCTCGCGCCTCCTTAACCCTTCGAGTCTTGCGAGCTCATTACTACTGCGCATTTCCTCATCTTGCAGCCTTCTTTTGCGATTTCCTTCTGCCATGATGAGCTTTGTGTGCTCCATTTTCTCCTGTTTCTCCCCCTTTTCTTTTCTCCTTCTTTCCTGTTCCTCTAATGCGATGATCAAAATTAAAGGGTCAACAGTAGACCCTTGCGGCGCATTCTCCTTGCGACGCCGCATTGGGGGGGGGGGGGGTATCTTCTCCTTCTTCGCCCTCCCCTGCCATAACCAATTTCATTGTTTCATGTTGCATCGGCTCCATCAATTGCACTATTTCCCCCTATCCTCCCTTACAGAGGTTGATTCTCCATCATTTTCCGGGCTCGCAGCCCTTTGCTTCTTTTTTTAGGCGCCCTGCTTCATGCCGGTGCATTCTTCTCTTTCTTCTTCCTCTCCTTCTTCTCTTCCTCATCTTCATCATCATCCTTCTTCTCTTTATTTTTTTTCTCCTTGCGATGATGAGATGACTCAGCTTCTCCAGCCTTTCTCCCTTTGCTTTTTTTCTTCTTCTTTTCCTCTTTAACTACTTCCGATTGCATCTCCACTGCAACCTCATCCATTGCAACTTTAGCCACCGCAACCTCCTCCACCACAACTTCCGTCATAGGTTTTTGCGTTGGCAGTTACCTCAGGAGTCTCTAAGGCCAGAGTGCCTCGTTCCATCTCTTCTTTGTTCACCACTGCCTCCAGCACCACCACCTCTTCAGTCACCACCACCACCACCTCTTCCGTAGACAGTGGTTGGTTTACAACCCCTGCCTCGATTAATCCTCCTCTTTGCTCTAGATTGCTCAGAATATTACCAAACACCTCTATATCATCGCATCTTTTCTTCTCGCTCTCGGTTGAGACAGTTGGGGTTGGAACAGGGGTACTTCCAGTGCTTTGCCCCCTCTTGAACAGAAGAGGCTGGATGGACAATGGGTTTCTCCGGGGTCTACTAGTGATTCTCGGGATGGTATGGGGTTGGGTAGCAAGCCTGCGACTGGCAGCAAGGAATGCTACCTCTCACATGGCGATTTGGTTAGATGAAGAGGTTGATGGTGAGGCAGATTGGTTGGAAGCTTGGTCAGCTATGGATGATAAGCTCGGGAGGACTGGAAAATCATTGGGATGCTGGGGGAAGAAGAAAGCTCTGTATGCTGGAGCTAAGGCTTTTCAGAGTGCAAATGAGGTAAAAATCTCACAGACGAGGAAGGTTCTTATTTATAGGTTGGGCCGCAGTGGGCCGAATGTGATTTTTGCGATGACAGGCCTCGAGAAGCTCAAAAGGCCTGTCGTTCGAACTTCCCTCATTTATGAATTTTCAGAAAAATGTCCTTTCGTCTGCATAATCATCATTGCTTTGGGATATGAAACAATTGAACTTCTCAAATGTAAAAAGAATTTTCTTTAATATTTTATTCAAATGGACGCAAGATAAGGATTAACGCAATGTGTTCACCAATGTAAATGCATCTTCGTAGAGGATAGGCAGCAATGCACACACCCCCGCAATACACCCCTTAACTAACACATTTCTGGAGGATACCTCAACATAGTGCATTTAGCTAAGGACGGGCAAAGGACACATACGCGTGCAACACACCCCTCAGTTTCAATGTATTTGAGTTGGATGAACGCAAAACGCGTCTTGCTTGGTTCAAGATGCGTCCATCATCACCTTGCATACTAGATGTTGATTGTTTCATTTTATTATTATTTTTTTTTCATCAACGCAAGCTGCTAAGACTTGCGGCAATAAATTTCTCTTTATTTCTCAAACATTCACCATTTAAAGACTAACACATTAATTATAGAAAAGTTCAAAGAATTAAAGACAGTAAGAAAAAAAAATGCAAAGGAAATAAATGAAGAATCAATTCATTAATTCATGAAACGAATTAAATGCAGTAGTAAAGACAAAATTCAAGAATTCAATAAGACAGAAATTAAAGAAAGATTAAACATAGTTATGAGATATGGACCGAAAGATGCGTTTCTTCGAATGAGCGAAATCCACATCCCAACAGGCGGTCTGGCTTACCTGCCCAATGTCCTAGGGACATTGTTCCTTTCCATTGGATCCCGGGGCTTCTGAGTTTCTGAGCAATGTTCCTGGTGCTCTATTTCTCAGCTCAGATGCCAGCTGGCCCACTTGGATCTCCAGATTTTGAATTGAAGACGCCTGCGCCTGCATTACTGCATATTTTTGTCCATATATTGTTTAAGAATGGCCTCCAATGAACTTCCAGAGGTGTTTGATGATAAGGGTTGCTGGTTATGCGATTGCCTTGATTGCCCCTTGTTTGAGTTATGGTGAAAAGGAGGATTTCCTCGACTGCCACTTTGATGGTTGATTGGCCCCCCTTGGTTAGGATTGCCTCCCCACCCGAAGTTAGGATGGCTCCTCCAGCCAGGATTGTAGGTGTTGCTGAAGGGGTTGTTTTGGATGGCACTTACTTGCTAGAGATTCGATGGGCACATTTCTGCTACATGAGCCCCTCCACAATTAACGCAACTTATTACGGCCACTTGAGCCGGTGCAGCGGGTTGCGCTGATTGTTGGGAGATGGCTCCTTGATTGATTGCCATCGATTGAAGGATGGAAGTCACTGCGGCCATCTAAGCAGCCAATGTGGTCATTGTCTCCGCATGGACAATGGCAGTTTCATTCTTTCTTCTTTCAGCGCCTCGGCCCCCATAGCCATCATCAATCCAGTCATCCATGTTCCATGATATGCGGTCAAGGATGACTTTAGCCTTAGTATACGTTTTGTCCATAAAACATCCTACCACGAAGGCGTCAGCAACAGCCTGCATCGATCTATTTAGGCCGTTATAAAAGGTCTTTATCAACACGCAATCGGGTATCCCGATATGCAGACAATTTTTCACCAATCTTCTAAATCAAACCCAGGCGGTGCTCAGGGTCTCATTCTCCATTTGTTCAAAGTTCAGCACGTCCTTTCGTCACCTTGCGTTGACGACTGATGGAAAGAACTTCTTCATGAATCGCTCCACCAGTTGATCCCATGATGTAATCTCGTTCGGCTCTAGTGAGTGAGCCCACTCTTGGCTTCGTCCCTCAAGGGTAAGGGAACAGATATAGTCTAATACTCTCCTGGGTTACGCCAGGTAGTGAGAAGTTGCCGCACATTTCAACAAAGCTGATCAAGTGGGCATGCAGGTCTTCACCTTGCAGACCCCCAAATTGCCCTGCATTTTAGATCATTTGTAGCATGACCGACTTTATTTCGAACCTTGTGTTCTCCTCAACAGTAGGCCTTGAAATCCCAAGCGAAAAATCATACAGGTTGGGTTCCGCATAATTCCTCATGGGGATGTTACGATCAGCAGCCAGGAACACAAGATCCTGCACTGGCCTAACATCCTCTTGATTTACTACGAGAACTGAATTGTCGTTATTATCTGCCATACTCCCTGCTTTCTTTTTCCTTATTCGATTCTGACGTGCACGTGCGTGAAAGGTACGCTCGATCTGAGGGTCAGCTTCGAGTTTTGGTTCAGCACCAGTACTCATAAATCGTCAAGCTGCTCTCTGCGTTGAACAGCCAGTACAACAAGATTTGTCCTGCAAATACCATAAACACACTCAAACAATAAACCGTTAACCAATCCTCGGCAACAACGCCATAAACTTGTAACGCAAAAGATGTACTATGATGCAAGTCCATGCCATAAACTTGTTGTCATAGATTCTATGCGATGATATCTGATACTACTTCTAGATATTCGTTATTAACGAATGTTCTTGTAGTATGCTGTGCATTGTCACAAGTTTCCTTGCGTTGAAACCAAGTATAATTTCACCGCAAGTTTCCTGGTGTGATCCGTGGTCGAACACAGGGACTGTTTCAGGTTATTGCGTTATGCTTGTGATATATGCGACCAGGGGTTTTTCAATTTATAAAAGAATTTGTGTACAAGTAATTAAACATGCGATAACGTAAAGTAAAACGGTAAAAATGGGATAATAACATAAATTGCGTTAAAGTAAATTGCGATAAAGTAAATCTAAGCTATGATGATACAAGATACAAGTTCCATGATACAAGATACTGAGGTCAAGGCTGGCTATGAGGATTATGCAAAGATCGTGTAATGCGATGACAAGTCTTATGTACGAAGCAGAAACAGAAAAGATAACTAATATAAACAGCGCAAGTTCCTTAATTGTGTTAAAGATATAAGTACTATTCCACTTTTCCCTTGGCATACACCACTCTGTGATCGGCCACGTTCCCACATCTCTGTGGTGAAACAGGGATGCACATAATGAACGCAAGGTTGCTTCCATCTCTGGAAGTACTACTCGCTTTAGTTAACACATTCTTCTAACCTTCTCTCGATAGATCAGAATGACATCTTCACTTTTGTTCAGGTGAAGATGCCGTCTAGCATACTTTAGCTAAACGCATTTATCTCTTTAACACAGATTAAGTTACTCGTTTAATCCATATTAATTACCAAGGTATCAAGCAAACATCATGGAGAAAATAATTAATGGAGGAACAGAAATAGACAGAGAAGTGGTAATGAAAGTGATCGAGACATTCAATAAAACTATTTAGCGTTTGATACATGATTTGTGAATGAAGAGATTAAGAAGATGAAATATACTTGATGAAATAGAGTTAGAAATAAATACAAATAAGTACCAACGTCTTATCGCTGATCTGGATGGAGTTTTGCTTGCCGGCGTGGATGGATCGTACGGATGGATGAGCTTCCCTCTCAGGCTTGCTCAATCGGTAGCAGGGATCTAAGCACAGAGCTTCACGGCGGGGATCTGGCAGATTCGCACTGAGACTCACCTCTCGGCCTTGTCTCTTCTCTACTCGGATTTCTTTCGATCAGTACTCAGCTAAGCTTCTCTCTGAATAATCCAGAATTAATTAGCCCTCGTATCAAATATACCCATATCAAGTATATCTTCTCTGAATTCTATGGGGGTATTTATAGGTGAAAAGCTTTGACTCTTGGTTTGTGGATCCGACTTCTTGTTATGGAAATTCCAAAGATGGAGGAATAAATATTCCTTCTGTTATGCAATCAGACCGTCAATTCTGCACAACGGTTAGTTGTACACGTGTCACAATCCTCTGCGTTTGCGTTGCTCAGCTGCATCTTTCGATCGGTTGCTCGTATGTGGTGTTGTTTCTATTATCGCATGCAGTTGAAATTCAACTCTGGATTGACTGTCGTATTGCGTTAATCGTCTCCTCATTGTTGATTAACGGGCACAATGTGACAGAGATGCGTTGTTAGTTTCTCGTTGAGCCTTAATCGGAAGCGGTGACTTGGTTACCTGCAAAACAGATTAAAAATATCCTATTCTACCATCTTGACGATGTTAGTGGGTGTAATTGTGATAATTTATATTTATTGTATTTCTGAGCTAATTTTCATACAATCGACGCATATTCCTTCTCTTTTGGCTACAATATTTAAATAAGGTAACATAAATAACTTGTATTTCTACAAGTTATCAACCGCCAAGCAGGAAATGATTACTACTGCTTCTTGGATGGATATACAGGCTATAACCAAATCATGATTGCTCCTGAAGATCAAGAGAAAACCACATTCACCTGCCCCTATCGAACATTTGCGTTTCGACACATGCCGTTCGGCCTATGTAATGCATCGAGCACTTTCCAGAGGTATATGACGGCCATCTTTTCTGAGTATCTTGAAGACTCTGTAGAAATTTTCATGGACGGCTTCTTGGTGTATGGGCAAACATACGAAGTCTGTCTCAACAATCTAGAGAAGATACTGAAGAGATGTGAAGAGACGAACCTTGTGCTAAACTGGGAGAAATGCCACTTCATAGTGAAAGAAGGTATTGTGCTTGGGCACAAAGTCTCCAAGGATGGGCTGGAGGTGGACAAGGCGAAGATTGAGGCGATTGAAAAGCTTCCACCTCCAGCAAATGTGAAGGCTGTCAGGAGCTTCTTAGGACATGCTGGCTTTTATCGACGATTTGTGAAAGACTTTTCAAAGATTGCATGACCATTGAGTACGTTGCTGGAGGCAAAAAGAGCATTTGACTTTGATGACCAATGCCTCAACGCATTCAAGATATTGAAGAACGCATTAACAACCGCACCTGTATTGATCGCACTAGACTGGACACAGCCCTTTGAATTAATGTGCGACACAAGCGCTTATGCGATAGGGGCAGTGCTGGCACAAAAGAAGAAAACAATGCTACACCCCATCGCATATGCAAGTAAAACCTTGAACCCTGCTCAAACAAATTACACTACTACAGAAAAAGAATTACTTGTGGTGATATTTTCTTTGGAAAAATTTAGAGCTTACTTGCTGGGAACTAAAGTAATCATTCCCACTGATCACTCGGCGATAAAATATTTGATGACAAAGAAAGATGCGAGGCCGAGAATGATTCGATGGGTTCTCCTTCTTCTTCAACATGGAAATCATTGATCGCAAGGGGACGGAGAACCAGGTTGCAAACCATTTATCCAGATTAGAAAATTCAAAAGTTGACCGCAACCAGTCAGAGGTGAACGCAACTTTCCTAGATGAAAAACTATTTAAAATTGAAGAACTGGTATGCAGACGTGGTCAATTTTCTGGTTTGCAAACGATTCCCTGAGGATTACACAGCCTACCAGAGGAGGCGGCTCAGACATGAATGTAGATCATATTATTGGGACGAGCCAAATCTTTATAAGTGGGGGTCAGACCAGATTTTATGCCTATGCATACCAAACGCTGCTCACCAACGCATACTATCACAATGCCATGACTCGCCATATGGAGGACACTTTGGAGGACAACGCGCAACAACAAAGGTGTTACAAAGTGGGTATTTTTGGCCAACTTTATTTAAGGATGCAAGAGACTATGTGATGAAATGCGATTGGTGCCAACGCACGGGAAACATTTCATGGAAGCATGCGATGCCCATGAACATCATCTTAGAATTGGAACTGTTCGACGTCTGGGACATAGACTTCATGGAACCATTCCCACCATCAAATGGTCACAAATACATTTTATTGGCCGTCGACTACGTTTCCAAATGGGTAGAAGCGGTAGTCTCCAAGTTCTTAAGGAAAAATATTTTCACTTGTTTTAGTACTCCACGTGCCATAATAAGTGATGAAGGCTCTCACTTTGTTAATCATATTGTCAACAATTTGTTGCTTAAATATAATATCCTCCATAAAGTGGCCAACCGCATACCATCCACAAACAAATGGTCAAGTTGAAGTGTCCAATAGAGAAATCAAGCTAATATTAGAGAAGGTGGTAAAACCTTCACGAAAAGATTGGGCAATAAAGCCGGACGATGCCTTGTGGGCATATAGGACCGCATATAAGACACCTATAGGCATGTCCCCGTATGTGCTAGTGTTCGGAAAAACATATCATTTACCGCTTGAGCTGGAGCATAAAGCACTTTAAGCAGTGAAAAAGCTTAATTTTGACTTAAAGGCCATAGGGGAAACAAGGAAACTTCAGCTGGTCGAGCTAGATGAATG
This sequence comes from Benincasa hispida, assembly GCF_027475165.1. Classification (NCBI taxonomy): domain Eukaryota; kingdom Viridiplantae; phylum Streptophyta; class Magnoliopsida; order Cucurbitales; family Cucurbitaceae; genus Benincasa; species Benincasa hispida. The sequence goes on from NC_143486.1 coordinate 48,802,712, forward strand.
GAGAACTCACGCATATGAGAATGCCAAAATCTACAAGGAGTGTGCAAAACGTTGGCATGACAAACAACTATGTGAGAAGAATCTCTAAGTCGGACAAAAGGTCTTATTATTCAATTCGCGGCTATGACTCTTTCCCGGGAAATTAAAGTCATGCTGGTCCGGACCCTTTATAATCAGAGAGGTATTCCCGCATGGCGCATTTGAGTTATCCAATGAGGATGGGACCAACGCATTGAAAGTCAACGGCAAAGAGTCAAAATATATCATGGGGAAGATTTGCACCGCGAGAACACCTCTATGCACCTGAGGAATTCTGACTGAAGAAGAAGTGGGCAGTCCCTGCACAATTATGCAATTCAATTTCATTAGGGACGCAATTTTTGTGAAGTATCCTTTGAAACTTTCGAATCATGAACTTAATTCTGCCTCTTTATAGTCATTATCATCTCTTTATCCTTTGCATCTTTTCTACCATCTCTAAAAAAAATAAAAATAAATAAATTTACTCTGTCTTTTATTTGACCCTCTCGATGTTTTCTGTGCAATGATCATAGTGAACGATTGTGGAGGAGCTACACGAAAGACACAACTAGTTTATTCCGCCACCACAATAAAAGAAACCAGTTCGCCACAAAGAAGGATGTGATCACAAATAATGCGGGTTACAAAGCAAATTTGGGGATTGTATCTTTCCTTGACTTTGTCTAGTCCAAATTTTGCACTCTTGCATCGCATTTTAACTTTGATAATTTTATCATCGCATCCTCTTTAGTCGGCACAATCATTACACATTGATTAATTTAGTAAGTCACCTAATTATTTCTCTTTGCCAATTATAATTTCAATGATGAAACACATGCCTTTATTTTTCAACACATGCACTAGAGTCAACTTAATTTTAGGACAGTTAATTCATTAAACATTTGTAGAAGTTAGTGGTCCACCAGTTTTCTATCAAACTGACTTTTACGAAACCTCCTAAGAGCATCGCATGAATTTTTTCAATCTTTCAGCAATGAGGACATTGCTACATTTAAATTTAGGGGTGCAGTATTTATTTTTAACCTTGCTATTTTTAGGCATAAAAAAAATCATAATGTTGCGATTGGATCCTACTCGTAGTTGGATGTCTGCATGACACCTATGGGGGCAAGCCAAAACGAAGGTAAGAATCGTGATTAACACATAAATAAAATGATTACAACTCCGCTGCCAAATGGGTATGAGTGTAGACTAAGAAAGAGTGCCTTGCTCGTAGTTGGATGTCCGCATGACACCCGTGGGGGCAAGCAAAAATGAAGGTTAGGCACTTGGATCAGCGCAAGGTCATAGAAAAAATATCTAAACTACGCAAGGATAAAATTCATTTGAAAACACCCCAGTTGAAAAAGTTTTTTTTATATGAAATAAATCATGTGATGCCCTAGAAACAAGTAAAGTCTTTTTTAAGGTTAAACTTGCGGTCCCTAAATTTTAGAAATATTTTAAGAAAAGACCTGATAGGAATTAAGGATATTTTGGTACATAGGATTTGAATAAGGTACCTCGAGAAATCTAGGAAAGGAAAAGGCGGCTGACTTTCTAGAGAACATTTATAGTTTATGCTTTAGGACAAACATTGTTTTAAATTTGGGGGTTTGATAACGGACAAAAATGCATGCTATTATAGGGCAAAGATATAAAACAATGAAGGATTGCGACGGTAAAAATATTTAAAGTCGTGTCCAAAAGTAGTAAGTTTAGAACATTGTGATCGCATGCGTCCACCACATTAAAGCAGCTAATTTATGTATTTTGTGTAGAAAAATGCGTTGGCCCAATGCAGAATCGTGATCCAAGGAATTCAGCGTCTGAACGCATTAAAAGATTGCGATCGAAAGGCTATGTGATTGTTTGTGTTCACGAAAATCTACTCAAGAAGGTGGCTGCATAAAGCCGACACATCAAGGTGAAAGCTTAATAAATCACGATGGGATAGAAAGCTGATGACGGTCGAATCCGAATTTAGTTGATAAGTCGTTAACGGAATATTATAGCAAGTACACTCAACTTTTCGGTGACAATTAATCGACGCATCAGACAGAGAATTAATGACATCCCATCAGTGCAACATTGCAACGCTGCCCAGAGCGTTGCGACGCTTCAGATTTGAATCATCACCATCGTTGCAACACCCCTTAACACTAAAGCCTCATGCTAGAAGACAGTAGCACAGTGTCGCAATGTTCCCCTAGAGCGTCGCAACGCTGCAAACTTTTATGGAACATCAAGTGCACACGCAGTGCAACGCAGCATCGCAATGCCTGACCCGAGTGTCACAACGTTGTGAGGAACATATAAAAGGGACCTTTAGGGTCAACTTTGGGGGGGGGGGGTCAGCACAGACCACCACACAATCGAGCTTACGATTGAATAAAGAAAAATTTGAGAGATTTTTGAGTAATTGAGTCAATTTGCGGAGGAATAATTGGTATAGTTAGCCCTGGTTTCTACTTTTTCTATTTATTGTAGTTTGAATTATGCCTTTTAGAGGCTAAATTATTTTCTTGGGATAGGTTGTATGCCTTAATTTTTGAAGGCCATCTAGTTTATTTCATTCAATTGTTGTGAACCCTTTGGGCGATTTGTTTTATTTTTCATTGAATTCAATGAATTTTTCTGACAAATTGATTTGTTGAATTTCATGTTGGCAAAATATTTCTAACCTATGCATTGTTGATCTGTTAAGTTGCAAATATTAGGATCACATGGTTGAGATCTAGACTTTTTCTGGCCAAGTTCATGTGGGTTCTAATATAATATTTCCCAAATAAATCATTGAACAAGATATGGCTTTCCGACTTGTTGAATGTCTCGACAATTGAATCCTTTTCTTAATGCTTTTCAGTTTTAACGTGGGCGTCGCTAAGAAAGAAAAGTTTTAAACTGAATTAGGGCTAATTAAGATTTTTATCAAAAATTAGCTAATTGGGCTATTAAAATTTCTAATAGGTCGAGGGGTTTACATAATTGGAAAAAATAACTAGTACCGAAGGACAGAAAATAAAAAGCATACAAACTAATCCCAAGATTTTTCCCTGAATTTGATTTAAAATCCTTGTTTTCTTACACTTAATCTTGTTTCATTTGTTCAGTTTCGCTTGTTAGACCCAAAATAATCAAAATCTTTCTTTTAGAATTCATAAATTGCCTTAGATTGATTCAACAGTCTCCCTTTGGATTCGACCCCGATCTTACCACTTTGCTACTTTTGAGGTATAATTCTTAGATCGGTGAAATAAAATCAAACTTTTGTTCAAATTTCGGGTTGAGTTACAACATCGATTCCCAAGTCCAAACAATAGACATATATAAACGCACACAATATGTATAGACATATATATACATATGCATATATACACATATATATATACATGCATACACACACACACACACACACATATATATATATATACACGCATATATACACACATATATGGACACATATATACACACACATATACATATGCATAAATATACATATATATACATATATACACATACATATGTAGGCCGCCATCTAGAAAAAGAAAAATTGGACAAATTTTTTCATGAAAATATTTGATCATTATACTTTTATTTATTTAATTAAATATTAATAACTTAAAAGAAGCTAAAAATGTTCTTAAAATACACACGCATTTTGTTTAAAAAAAACCAATAAATCATCTACTTAACGGTCTTTTAAAATTCTTAATAATTAATAATAATTAATTTTCATTTTCATTTTTTTAGAATAGGTGATATTATTATACAACAACGGTTATTGGCTTCGGGCTAGAAAGCGAAGATTGGGTAAAATGTGAAGGGGATCCCACAGTCCGGGATCAAGGCATTAAAGCAACAAAGCACAAGCAAAGACAGGGCAACAAAACCAAAACAAAACCAACAGGATAAGACCAGAATAGAACCAACACATAAACGCAAACTCGCAAACCACCAAGGTGAAAGACAGAGAAAAGAACCCAAACCCCCCAAACTAGGGGATACAACAAACCAGAGAACAACGTGAAGATCGAAAAGAAAAAAAATCCGTACACACACTAGATAAGACTAAGAAGGTCAACCCGCCAGGAAGTAACACGAGCACGAACTGTAGAGACCATAAGGTGAATCAGAGCAGACATCGACCTACGTTGACCTCCATACAGCCATCGATTACGCTCCTGCCAGATGTAGTATATGGAAGCACACTAGAAAACACGAAACAACTTACTACGCACCCCCTTACTCGACCCTACTCGGCACAACCAACTCAACTCTACATCCCAACCAACCACCCGATGCGTCGAACCCAATTGACGTAACACACTAGACCACACCTCTCTCCCAAATCCACACTAAAAAAATAAATGATCCCGCGACTCCATACCTCCCCCACACAAAAGAACCCCTCTCAAACAACACACCCCAACTCCTCAACCAATCCCGTGTACCCAACCTGTCCCTCACTGCTAAACACGCACATAAGGAATGACGTGGAATACCACTCCCCGCCCATAAAATACCAGCCCAGGACACCCTAGGACGATGAGGACGTATACTCTCCCAAGCACTAGCGATAGAAAACCGACCACTAGCATCCGACACCCAAACCCAATAATTCTCTCCCCTCACTCTAGGCCCCACTGCCTGGATAAAACCTCAGATCTCAAGTAGCTCCCAAGACACTACAGGCCACCTCCAACCTCCCTCATCATCCATGAACTCCGACAACCGCGCTTCCAAACTACTCTTTGCATCACGAACCACTATAGACCCGTTTGAGTCCAAAATCGCACCCCCCGGCAGCCAAAGAACCCACCAAACAAAACAAGACCATCCATCGCCAATCATCAAACAAACCAGATGTTTGAATCTATCTCTACTTCGCAAGGTGGCCCTCAAGCACCAAGACCTCCCAACCTCACTCCGAACAGCTTATAACGACCGCCCACGCAAAACATACGCCTCCACCTAAGCCCTCCAAAGTGACCCCGACTTAATTAAGATAAGCCAGAGCAGCTTCGTAATAGCAGCCTGGTTCTAAGAGGCCACATGCTTCATACCCAACCCCCCCTCTCCCAACGACAAGAACACCTTGTCCTACGCCACCTGTGTACTACCCCGACTCACCAAACTTCCCTTCCATAAATAACTACGTAACAGACGATCAACCTTATGAGTAACACACGTATGCAACACGAAGATGCTACACTAAAAAACCTTAAAGGACTGTAAAACAGACCTAACAAGCTGCAACCTCCTAGCAAAGGAGAGGGACCTCGCTGCCCAACTTCTAATACAAGCTGTAATCCTCTGTATCAAAGGCGCACAATTCACAGCCCTCAACCGACCCGCCAATAAAGGTAAACTCAGATATCTAACAGGAAAAGAACCAAGAGAGACACCCATATATGCTGCTAGTTCCTCCGCCTCCCCCGACTCCACACCCGCAACAAACATGGAACTTTTCCCAACATTTGCAATTAACCCAGACAACTCTGCAAACTCTATCAATACCTGCCTCACAAACTCTAGTGAATCTCTCTCAGCTACATAGAAAATCATCAAATCGTCTGTAAAAACCAAATGAGTTAGGCCCAAACGCTCACACCAGTCATGGAACCTAAACCACATAGGAGGTTTATTCAACAACTAGACAAGACCTCCATCACCATCACAAACAAAAAAGAAGACAGTGGATCCCCCTGCCTCAATCCCTTCCTACCAAGAAAAAAACCCTTCAAGGGAACCATTAATCATCACAGAGAACTTAGGTGAAATAACACAAGCCCTCACCCAACTAACAAACTAAAGGGGCATACCTATAGCTAACAACACACTAAATAGAAAATCCCAATTCACCGAATCGTAAGCCTTCTAAAGGTCTACCTCTAGCACACAACACGGCTTCCCTCTACCCTCCTTGTAGTTCCCCACGAGCTCCTGACACAATAAAATGTTATAAAAAATCGACCTACTCGGAACAAATGCAGACTGATTACCACTGATGAAATTAGGCAACCAAAACCGCAATTTCTTAGCTAAGATCCTTGAGATACACTTATACATAACATTGCAACATGAAATAGGACGAAACTCCTCCATACGTTTATCTCCCCGACTCTTAGGGATGAGAGAAATAGCAGTAGAATTAACTCCACCAGGCAGGTAACAAGTCTAAAAAAAATTCAGCACAACGTCACAGAAATCATCTCTAACCATACTCTAAGCAACTTTATAAAAATCCACCGAAAACCCATTAGGCTCAAGAGCCTTCCCTGACTTCATCGAGAATAAAGCCTTCTGAATCTCTTCCCGACTCACTGGCCGACCAAGTGCCTCCACCCCCTCCTCAGGCCAGCTAAACTGCACAATATCCCCAATACGAGCAGTAAGATCCCTATACCCTACACACTGAGCCCCTAAGCAACCCCGAAAGAATTCTACCGCCACCCCTGCCACCCTGTCATGCACCGTCTGGCGAGTCCCCTCAGCATCCACGAACGTAAACAAGCCACTGCAGCTGCGACGAGAACGGATACAGCGATGGAAAAAAGCTGTGTTCATATCACCTAACTTCAGCGACCTGACTCTAGCCTTCTACCGGAGTGACACCTCCTTCAATCTCGCCACTGACCAAAACACCTCAGTCGCCCGAGCCGCCTACGCACACACCAACTCTGAATCCGGATTCCTTTCTACCGCAGCCTGAGCAGCCTCTATAACCTACCTAGGCACCCGCACCTCATCAGCTAACACAGAGATACGCCTACCAAACGAAGCACGAAAAACCCGCTTCACTACCTTTAAATTTCGCACAAAACTAACCATAGAAGACACATCCTTAGACCTTCTCCACACGGACCTGATAGTATCAAGAAAACCCTCTGCCTCCGCCCAATAAGAAAAATAACGAATTGTATGAAAATTAGCTCGGAATTACTAATTATAAATTATCGCAATTACATCCACTAACATTTTTAAGATGGAAGAAAAGGAGATTTTACTCTGTTTTGCAGGAAACCGAGTCACCGCTTGTGCTCAAGGCTCAAGAAGAACTGATCAACACATCTCTGTCATAATGCGCCCATCAATCAACAATGAAGAGACGATTAACGCAATGACGGCGCAATGCGACAGTCGATCCCGAGTTGACTTTCAACCCCATGCGGTAATAAAAAAAACACCGCATGCGAACTCACGATCGAAAGATGCAGCTGAGCAACGCAAAAGCGGAGGATTGAGACACGTGTACAATTAACAATTGTGCAGAATTGACGGTCTAATTGCATAATAGAAGGAATAATATCCCTCTATCTTTGGAATTTCCATAACAATAAGTGGGGACCACAAGGTCGGAGTCAAAGATCTTCACCTATAAATACCCCATAGATTTCAGGAAAAAATATGCTACTGGATACGGGGCTAATTGCTGCTAAAGTGTTGAGAGGAAAGGCTGAGTTGAGTGCTTAACTGAAGAAATCCGGGAAGAAGACGAGACAAGGCCGAGAGGTAAGTCTCAGTTCTATTCTGCCAAATACTCGCCGAGAAGCTCTGTGTTGAGAACCCTGCTACCGGTTGAGCAAGCCTGAGAGGTAAGCTGATCCATCCATCTGATCCATCCAATCCGGCAAGCAGATCTCCACCTGAATCGGTGCCAAGACGTTGGCTCTTGTTTGTATCTGTTCTATCTCTTTTCATCATTGTATTTCCCCTCCTTTATCTCTTTATTCACACCATGTATGAAACGCTTAATAAATATATTAAATGTTTTGATTGCTTTCATATCCCATTTTGTCTACTTCCGTTCCTCCGTTAATCACTTTCTCCATGATGTCTTCCTAGTCCCCTGGTAGTTAATATGAGTTAAACAAGTACTTAACTTATGTTAAAGAGGTAAATGAGTTTAGCTAAGGCATGCTAGGTGGCATCTTCACTTGTGAGAGCAGAAGTGAAAGATGACATTCTAATCTATCGAGAGAAGGTTAGAAGAATGCGTTAACTAACACGAGTGATATTCCAGGCATGGAAGCAACCTTGCGTTCATTACGTTCGTCTCTATTTCACCACAGACATGTGGGAGCGTGATCGATCACTGAAAGATGTATGCCAAGAGAAAAACGGAATCGTACTTATGGCTTCAATGCAATTAAGAAACTTACGCTGTTTATATTAGTTATCTTTCTCTTTCTGTGTTGTACATAAGACTTGTCGTCGCATTCTATGTTCTTTGCATAACCTTCACAGCCAGCCTGGACCCCAGCATCTTGTATCATGAAGCTTGTATCTTATATCATCTAGCTTTGGTTTACTGTACTTATTTTATTATCGCATTTTTTACTGCTTTCTTTTACTTTATTGCAACTTTTATATACTTGTACAAAACACACTTTAAAGATTGAAAAACTTGGTCGCATATATCACAAACATACCACAATAACCTCAAACAGTCCCTGTGTTCGACCTCGGATCACACCGAGAAACTTGCGGTGGAATTACACTTGGTTCCAATGTAAGGAAACTTGTGACAACGCATGACATACTACAAGAACATTCATAATTAACGCATATCTAGCAGTAGTATCGCATCATTTCGAGCATAGCATAGCATATCTTTTTAGCATCAATCCTAGCGGTTCAACAGCGGCCTACTCCTCGTCTCCCCTGTAGAAACCAGAAGAAGGCTGTGGTCAGAAATCCCCCACTGACCAACTCTAACCTCTGAATACGGAAAAGCTACCTTCCACGCCTCATTGGACAAGCATCGATCCAAACGGCGCAAAATACCATTCCCCTGAAGTTTACTAGTCCAGGTAAACCAGTTACCTATCACACCCAACTCAATTAGATTCGCCTCCAATAATACCCCATCAAACTCTTCCATCTCCTTCAAGCTAGGGCAACCACCAAAATCCTCCAAGCTATTACGAATAGCATTAAAATCCCCCAAAACAACTCCAGGAAGCTGCCAATATGCACACACATCAATCAGTTGAGACCACAAGTTCCTCCTCTCACTCACGTGATTACAGGCATAAACAACACCAATATGTACCTTAGCACTAGATACAATATCCACTAAGGTTCCAAAAATGAATTGATCCCCACTACATCAATGGAAAAATCATAGATACTCTTCCGCCACATCACCCAGATCCTCCTAACTCCCTGCACACTATAGCTACACATAACTCCAAGCATCACCAAACCTACGCATCACCATACCAAAATTCTCACGACGAACCCTCGTCTCAAGCAAACAACAGAAAGTAACAGATGAGGAACTAGAAAGTCTGCCACCATCCTACACTTGACAGGGTCATTCAACCCCCTAACATTCCAGGAACACAAAATCATGAATCTTGCAAGAGATCACACCTACCACATCCCACTAGGCCTTTACCCAAACTCCCGCACATCTCATCTATGACAAACAACGGATCAGGATCTGTCTGCACTAGTGCCAATGCCAACGAGTCTCCCCTCTTATCACACAAAACATCAAACTGATTACGATCATGAACATGCTTTACAAACCCCGTTATTCTAGGGGACCCATAAACTACTCTACTCTTTAAGGGTGTCGTACCCGGTGACCCACTACCACCCTTATGCCCTACACCTTCTCTATCTCGCCTACGCCGACTAACCATAGTAAACTCTTCAACCCTCCTCGCGCCCTTAAACTCATCCACTGGGCCATCTCCTTTCGCACCCATACCCAAGTCCTGCCCTTTCCTCACACTCTCAATTCCCCCATTCTTCTCGAAACACCCCTCATTGACTGCCACAATACACAATTCTTGACCCTTCTCCACACCCTGTTGCTCACACAGCCCCAAAATGCCCAAAAGAACCACAACAAGAACACCTACGAGGTTTCCACTCATACACAACTGGAATAATAAACTCCTGACCCCGTATTCTAACAGTGATTGAAGGAGGCATTAACGAATCACCATCCACCTGAACACAAACCCTCGCATACGATAACCGTCGCCGCTCTCTTGTTGCAACATCAAAAGAGATAGGTTTACCCACGACACTAGCTAACACTGCTAAACCCCTATCCATCCACAACTCTAGGGGAACACGCTCCAGTTTAATCTAGATAGGAACAAAATAAAAAACAAAGGTTTCAGGAACAATACCTGGAGACCACTGTCGTAAAAAGATAAGCTTTCCACCCAAGTGCCACAGACCATTCTCTAGCACCCAAACCCATGACTCTACCTTCCGAAATTTAAAGATAATCAAATCGTTATCCAACAAGGTAATAGTTGGCATCTCTACACGTCCTCAAATTCTCTGAATAAGATGACAAATAACAGAATACAGGAGTTTGGCATCCACAAACTGACCAACCAGAGATTTCTCCCACATATAGACACCCTCATCAATAATCTCCTCACAAGGTTCAACAATAACTTTATCATTTTCAACCAATGGAGGAAAGAACTCCAAATTACCCCTCAACTTAGACCCAAAAGGGTCTGTCCACGAATTTCTCCCTTTCACACCAGATCCAGAACCCCCAGAACCACACCCCTCCTCCAATCGAACCACCTTTGGACCGAACCCCCTAGCTAAACCGGTTTTAAGAATCGGTTCCTCCTGCTCACAAAGACCCTGAGTGTCCACCAATCGCACCTCACTTTCACCAAGCCTAGCCCGCGAAACCTCCTCTCTGTCTGACTTCTGCCCCCCCCCACCCCCCCCCCCCCCCCGAGCCTCCTAACTCCGTCCCAACACCACGCGACCCACCCATCAAAGCCCCATGCCTATCAACCCTTTCCTAGCTCCCCCTGCACCATACCACTCCCTTCACTGAGCCTTGACCCACTCCCATCAGGCACGCTCAAACCCGCTCCCTCAAGGACCACTTCAACACCTCTTACAACCCGGTCTTCATCCGGGCCCCCAACATCCTCAAGGCTCCCAGACACCCCCTTCACTTCCTACCCATCAACTAACCCAATACCCAGCCCACCCGGTTCAACCCTCACAACCCGAATTTCCTTCTTCAGCCCAACATTCTCCATACCAGACCCTTCACCTTCCTTAGAGCGACCAGACAACCCAAAATCCTTAACCTCCGAAGAACGAGCACCCATTCCCACATCGATCTCCAGTTTAAGCAGACGAAAAGGTTGACGAGCAACTCGCCCTCCATTTTTCTCTTTCAGTCTTAGAGGCGACCGCTTATGCACCATCATCAACAACTCTCAACGTGTTAAACTTCACCATCTGCCAACCAACAGAACCCAGCCACACCAGTCGACCACGAACACCTCTACCAATCGCGCACAAAGAACCGTATAGCTTTGAACCTACCAGTCAAATAGTCTCGTTTACCAGTTAGTCGACAGTGGCCATCGAACACCAGGAACCCCGATGACCGGCGAATGCAAAATGACACCCAGCTTCTGTCAATCTCGAAACGCCGATGACCATAAAACGGTGAACGAATGAAGCAACGAACACCAGCGTACGTATCGAATGAACCCTATCGAACACCAGCAGCAAAACGATCGGCGATGACCAAACAAAGCCTAGGCGAACCCTAGATGAAGCGGCGGCGGCGACCCCTCACAAACCCTAGACGAAGCGACGACTTTGTAATTTTCATTTTTGAAAAGCCAAAAAACCATGTCATTAAAGAGTTTAAAAATTATTTAATTAATAATTAAATAATAATTCATTGTTATTAAGTTTAATTGCTATAAATTCATTTAAGTTATAACGGAATTGAAAATAGAATAAAGGTTTAATTAAGAAGAATGAAAAATGAAGCTAATTATTTATCTTCATTTAGAAAGCTATTAATTGTGACAATGTTATTCATTTGATGGCAAATCCATCCTATACTCTTTATATTGCTTCTCCAATTTCCAAGCTATTAGTGAAAAGGTGAATATTATTCAATATTTAACTTTTTACAAGAGGCAAACAACAAAGATCTTTATATCTTTTTTATAATTTTCAAGTTATATTAGGTTGGTAATAAACAAATCTACCTCTAAATTTTTATTTATTAACAACCAAATAGTTAACAATTATAGCAATATTATTCATTTTATGGCAAATTTGATCTATTCCCTTTTAGTATATTGCTTCTCCAACTTCCAGTTTCAAGATTGGAAGAAAGTTTTTGATATCCATCGAGCCTCACACTCATCAATTTTCTAAACCATCAATTCTCATCTAAAATTATGATTTCTTTTGCAATAAATGATTTCCTCGTTGTTTTGATGTAAAACATATAAATAAAGTGATCAAAATTTTGACATCCATTTTAATCATGAAAACTATATTTTTTCATATTACAAAAAACTGTAATATTGTAGGGAAGAATTTTAACAGTAGTTCAAAAAATAAACTAGGAGATGTGAGAACATATTAAAATTAATTTTTAATAAATTTTAAATAACAATACTTAGTAATAATGTATGAAAATCGCTGAGGTGAAACTTACTCCATAGTAATTCACATGCACTCCAACTCAAGTTAATTATTTTAGAATTAAAAATTATTCATGTGCAATGGGCTTCAAAAGATATTACCCCTCTAAAGAAAAAGATAAATTTACAAAACATGTCACTAATAAATATGAATTATATATAATTACTAATATTTAACTCACGTTTAGGCTACACAAAAATAACGGCTAGTATATGAAATGTTCTTTTAACTTATATAATTACTAACTCTAGTTACAATTAATACTTTATTTAGAATAGAATTAAAGGAATTTTCAAAAATTGAAAAATGAAGAACAATATTTACATAAATAGCAAAATTTACACAAATAGACAATAAATAGTAGTTTATTATTGTCTATCACTGATAGATAATGACACAATGGAAGGTCAAATTATAGACCAAGTGATAGTAGTTTCTGGTAGTTTTGTTGCTAGTTTCAAAATGGTAATTAAAATGATAATCATAGATAATAGAAGACCAAGTGATAGTCCGAGTGATAGAATACTATCATTATCTATCATAGGTAGACACTGATAGTTGTCTATCACTGTCTATCAGTGTTAGATAGTGATAGACTACTATCAATTGCCTATCAATAGATAATCATTTTGTTATTGCTAGATGTTGGTAGTTTTTTTGCTTTTAGATAGTTTATGATACATATACTAGACATTGTAATTGAAAATTTTGTTTCTTTTAGATAGTTGCGATAGACATTGTTATTTATGTCTATCATAGATAGACTTTGATAGAAGTCTATCAATGTTTATCATTAATAGAGGTTGATAGAAGTCTATTAGTGTCTATCAGTATTTTTTTTTGCTACTCCTGTAGATAGTTTGACATTTTTTCTATTTGTGAAAATTTTTCAAAAAATTATAATTAATACTTAAATCTTATGTCTTAAAAAAGAAATAATACTATCTTTTTAATCATTCAACTACGCTTACCTAAGTATTAATTTTGCATAAAGAAAACTCCCACTAATTTTTCATTAAACCTCTTTCATCTATTTAAAGTATAAATTATATTCATAATTGTTAATGTATACATACTTAGTCTATGTAGTAGGAGAATTTTTAGGTTGGTTGAGTTTTTCTAGGGTCTATTTTTAGTCCCTTGATAATGTATTTATACTTCATACTTTTCTATAAAGTACCACTTGTGGAAATACAAACTTAACATGGTACTAGAGCTTTAACCTAACCTTGCCACTGCCTCCTATTGCCCACCACCATTTGCCACCAGTTTGCCTCTTTGTCGCCATCGACGACCAGCTGACCTACTCTATTTTAACCAGGCGTCTGGATCCATATATCACTTGCCTCTATGAAGCACCTTCGCCAACTCATATCGTCGCCTCTGTGAAGCCCACCTTTGTCCATCGCCTTAGATCGTCATCTCTGTACGTTGCTTGATTCTGTGAAGCTTGTCAGTGAACCATACACTCAAATCATCAAACGGATTGGTCTGTTTCAACCTTTGCCCAGATCAACGCCTTTGAGACCGTTGAAAAACTCCTATCAAATCGTATATGATTGGATCAATCACAGGAATCAACGTTGAGCTGCCGAGCAAACTACGTCGAGTCGAGTCGAACTGTTGAAAAGAGTTGCCAAGCCAAGTAGAGTGGAGCTACCAAGTCAAGTCGTCTCCAAGCTGAGTCGAGCCGTCGATCGACCTTTTCTCCCCACTGAGCCTAGTCGAGTCAAGTCGATCCCATTGAGTTGAGCTTAGCATATTTTTTTCTCTCCCTTCCTAGTTGAGTCAAGCTCCCTCTGTCGTTGAGCCTCATGGAGAAAGATCATGTATTTCGCCCTATTAGTACTATTCATGATGGGACCAATTATCTTACTTGGGCTAATCAAATGAAGAATTATCTAATTGGGCATAAGCTATGGCATATTGTCATCGGTGATAGTCCTCAATCGGTCAGGTTATCCATCGAGAACGATAATAAATTTGTAGAACGACTAGAGGATTGAGACAGTAAAATGTTATAGTATATTAACGTGCAACGGAGGAAAAAATAGAATCAACAAGCACTCTAATCATACTTAATATGAGTTTAAAACATACTTCAATGTAATTTTTACAAAAGAGGGTTTGCTGAACACAATACCTTTGAAAAATCCTCTTCAAGTCCAGCCGAGTTCCACGTGAAAGAGCCTCAATCTTCAAGTAGACCACCACGAAGATCTTTTCTACTATTCTCTTATAAGGATTGTGTGGTGGAAAATCTAAATTGAGCTGGATATATATAAGATATGAAGACGGTTTGGAGGTTTATGTAGAGTTCTTCAAAAAGATCTTGTGAGCACGAATTTATTATTCAGCTCAGCACATCAATTTAAAGAGCTTTCACCATGAAAATTCATAGTTTGCATGAAGGAAAGCTCTTACTTCATGGAGAAAATGGAGTTGAGTGAATAAGATGGTTTAATTCATAGTGAAGATTTTCAACTTTTGGAAATCTCCATTTTGATTTTGATTTTCAAAATGAATTTTCAAAAAATATTTTCCAAAAAATCATTTTCTAAATTGAACTTATTTAATTTGATTTATTAGTTTTATAAAAATAATTCAATTAATTAATTTTTAAATAAAATTAATTAATTAAACATTTTAATTAATTTTGTTAATTTAATGTCTAATATTAAATTAATAAAAAACCAATTCCATCATAATGAAATTACTATTATACAATTAATATTTAAATCGTATTTTAAACATTAATCATTTATCCAATTTAATTTAATTTTGATAAAATTAAACATTTTAATTGTATCGAATACAAAAAATAGAAACCATGATTGAATTTGAACATTTCAAATTCTAAACCCTAATTCAAATATTATCAAGATTACTCAATTTACTAATCCAAATTACGAGCTAGTAGAGGGATCTTATGGACCTACAGATCATGAGCTCCAATGACTTGTAATTAATTAGTTGAACTTTTTAAACCGAATTAATCACTATTCGTTAACTACCAAGACATTCCACTATAGCTCAATAGTTGCATTCTCCTCACTGTAAATATATTTATGTCCATTTTAACCATAATTGGTAAGTCAATCTTTCAAAGATTGTTCGTATTTACAGTTGGGTTAAAGATTACCGTTTTACCCCTATAAATACATCTTTCTTTTTAAGCTCCCACCGATCCTCCATTGAACAATTCATTTATAGTCAACTTATAAATCATAACCCTCTCTTCCATGAGAGGGCAGAGCCTTGTAGTTCAAGACAAGACATCAGCGCTTAAGAGAACAATCCATTTACTAACCTTAAATCGGGTAGAAGTGAATTCTATATTACAAAGCTATGTCCCCATCTATCTATCCGGTCTTATCCCTAAAATGGGAGGCTTATTGAGTAGTATTGTTGGACTACTCTCACCTATGCAGATTAAAGAATAATCCCGAATAAACAGGAGTTAATAGTTAGCTCAGGATTAAGATCGAGTTAACCTAGGTCATTGAGTTTGAGATAGTCAGTTTCATAGTAAATGATTGTTATAAAGAAAAGTGACTATTTCGAGATCTGGTCTTATGCAAACTCATTGAATAGAATGCCACACTCACATGTCTTTACATAAATGATTTTTGGATCATACATTTGTATCAGTATATAAAATGGGATGCATCCAATAGTGTCACCAGGATGAGATACTCAATCTCATTCATATACTTATAGACCATTTGGGCTACACACTAAAACTTGATCCAATTTTATGTTACTATATAAAGTTAAAGTATTCATGTTATAGCCATGGATTCGTTTATTGGATTTTCATAGAAGGATGCAATATCAATAGTAATTTATTGAATAAAAAAACTCAACAAAGTTTTTATTGATAAATAGAATATGTTAACAACATTTACGAACTATGAGTTTAGGCCATTCTCAACAATCTTCCACTTGGACTAACACTCCAGTGAGATAAACATATAAATATATAATGTTTACAATGTTGAGAAATACAGAGAGAAAATTACAATAAACTAGGGCATACAAAATACCCTTTGACATTCTCCCACTTGCCTTAGATTATGTTGCTTGTAGTCCTAGTCCAGCCAGGTGACCCTCGAACACTTTAGCCAAGAGGGCCTTCGTAAACGGATCAGCAAGGTTGTCTTCTGAGGTTGTCTGGGTGACTAGCACGTCTCCTCGGTGTACAATCTCTCTAATGAGATGATACTTTCTTTCGATATGTTTTCCATATTTATGACTTCTAGGTTCCTTGGAATTAGCAACTACACCACTATTGTCACAATACAGAGTCATGGGTAGGTGCAAATTTGGAACGACATCCAAATCTGACAGGAACTTGCGTAGCCACACTACTTCTTTAGTTGCTTCACATGCAGCTACATATTCCGCTTCTGTTTGAGAAAAAATTGGGGTGAACGCAATATTTTTTGTGCTGTATATCAAGCTATGCGTTTCTTCCCATGCGTCGGAGGTCATGCGTTGGAATGAAAAGTATGCGTTAATCTAGTATGCAATGACCATGCATTCCTATCACAAGTTTTCTTGCCTTCTCGCCAAGTATAATGAGAACACAAGTATCTCGAGTAATTCGAGGTTGAACATAGGGACTTGTCACTCAATAATGCTTGTGAAGCAATGCATTTGAGGCAATGAATAAAAGTGAAAAGAAGAAGTTCAATGGATTACACACTACTCCTACTCCTAACTAAACAGATTGAGCAATGGAAGACTTGCGATGAGAATTGGTAGATACACAACAACTGTTAACGCATAGTATTGTTTATTATCTTAAATCGCTCGAGTAATCTCAGTTCGTCACACTAACGCATCACACACCTCTCGGTGGCCAGCTACATGACTATATCTCTACAGTGCATGGGTGCATCGAACATAAGACCGTGCCTATCTCTAGGAACAATGCATACTTTGCTTTAGTGCGTTTCATCTCTTACCTTTTCAGGCAGTTAGATGCGGCTAATTAACTTATAGACAAGCATTGCCATAGCCTTTCACCAAGCAAAGAGGATTAACTCACTATACTCGTACAACGCACACCTCTCGGTGGGTTGTTACATGCGTCCTATCTCTAGGCTACACGATTGAGTATACGATCGCCTTTGATAAATAAACAATGAAGGTAAATGATGATAAAGATAAAGATGATGAAGAAGATGGTATTGAAGGAATCAAGATATGCATTGATTACAAAATGTCTTAATATCTAAAGCTAAAATGTAATACAAAATAGAGATTAGAGGAGAAATGAAAGACTCTGCATCAAGGCTGCTGGTGGTGCCATGGATGAATGGTGGAGATGTCTCTCTCGAGCTCTATCTCCGACGAAAGCTCCGGTCGTCACTCGGAATGGGTTATGGAGGTGAAAAATCCTCACAAAAAATCTCGTTCATACTCTCATCTGTGATCACAAACCTCTACTATGAGGCAAAAGTTCGAATGTCTTGAAATGAAGGTCCAAAGGGCTATTTATAGAGTTTAAACGCTGACAGCAATCGTGATTGCATTATGTTTCACTACTGCCTTTATCGCGGTATGGGCAGTGTCACATCATCTTATCTTGTTGATACTCCTAAAGTATGCGTCAGAGCTTGATTCAACTGAAGTATCAACGTATTCTACCCATCTTGCGATCACCCTTTTATTTAAGGTTATCACTCCATGGCTGCAATCTCCATCTGATTACCACATTCGCTTGACGACCACATCTTCCATGCGATGGATGCATTCGATCACCGCAACTTCCATGTGATGGATGCATCCGCATGTGTTTACCTATGCGATAGCTTGATTTTCAGCGCATGCGTTTGATTCCTGTGATAACTACAAAAATAGACACTTTGGCACGGAATAACGCATAATATTGGGGTTAGTGAGGATTTAGGTGCTGATCAATGCAAAACTCAATTTTTCACAAATTCTAAGTATTATCACCGCATTTCTATTTGTTAGCCCTCATGATTCTAAATAAAAGTCTTATAATAACTAGCATTTCTGCTAGTTATCACACCCCCAAACTTAGAATCATGCTTGTCCTCAAGCATGCATTATACTCAAAAAATTCTTAACTCACCTTCTAGCGTTCCTTTGCGATGACTAGCCTCCCAGAATAAATTTTACTCGTACCTCTAACAATGGTTGCAAAGCTCTTCTCCCCTTTAGCTACTTCTTCAAAGAGATCTCTTCTAAGTTAAATTTGGCAAGCCTTTGCTCAACAACTTTTTACTCATTCTCCGAAACTTTGCGTTCAGCTCTTGAGAATGCATTCGTTCAAAACAATTCAAGATTATGCGTTTACTTATTCGAATGCGGTGTTGAACTTGGTTACGCTCTTCATTTTGGCTTACTCCCACGTGTGTCATGCGGGCGTCCAACTTCGGTTGCGTTCCATATTCAACTCAACTCTTGTCTCATTTGATTTGGCTCGCGCTCAACAGAGGAGTTGTGCTTATGCGTTGATCCTGGCGACTTAACTTCATTTTGGCTTGCCCCCACGGGTGTCATGCGGACATCCAACTACGGGTAAGTGCCTTTCAAAACTTAACTCTTATCAACATGGGTTTCCCCTTTGCGTTGACAGTGGAGTCATTATTTTGAATTTTTTTTTTTGATAGGAATGACCGCAATGTAATGAACGCAATTCTTCGAAACCACTGCCACCCCCAAACTTAGAGGTTGGCAGCATTCTCACTGTAAGCTAAAAACAAACTCAACAGGAATGTGGTAACAAGTGTTTGAACAAGGGTTTGCACACAATAAAACTTAGACTTTCAAAATTTGAAGAAGCTATTAAAAGTAAGGAGAGCTTTGCGATGCTTAGTGAGCGGATGCGGTGAATTATTTGTACCATCATAGATGCATCACAAAGGACCATAATCAGACAAGGAGAATTTCAAAAGGATAATGCATAAAAGATAACAAGAAAAGAACCTTAAGTAGAATAACGCATGCGATAATGCATTGAAGTTCATGCAATCGAAGCCATGCGTTGAAGGATGGGGAGGATTCTTCCGTTGTAACTGCGCACCAAGGAGAGTTATTATCGCACCTACAAGGAGCAAATGCACCACAACCAAGGAAGCAGCCGCATATCCAAAATAACAATAATCAAATAAATAAAGTCAACTAGGAAAGCATGTAAAGATAGAGTAGAATACGTCCCTGGAGAAATTGAAGTGAAGCCACCACAAGAAGTCTTCCATGCAGAAGATTGATCTCAATTGCTTAGGTCGAGACTCGTTGTCCTAACCATTGGATCTTCCAGCAATTGTTGGACGCATGATGGTTGACATGTGCCTAAGATTGCTTCCAGCTCATGCGATAGATAGCTTTTCTATCTCAGAGTCAACATTGACTTTCGATGCATCGCCTATACTTCAAATAATGTTTGCAGCTTGGTCGCACAAGCTACAATATGCCCAAGACTAAAAGGGTTCCTGCGAAAACAAAAAAACTTAACAAAGCATTAGCTGCCAAGTACCTGGAAACGACGCCAAAAACTTGTTTGAGGAAAAATTGGGGAGAACGCAATATTATTTGTGCTGTATGTCAAGCTATGCATTTCTACCCATGCATCGGAGGTCATGCGTTGGAATGAAAAGTATGCGTTCATTTAGTATACAATGAGCATGAGTTCCTATCACATGTTTTCTTACCTTTTCGCCAATTATAACGAAAATGCAAGTTTCTTGGGTAATCCGAGGTCGAACATAGGGACTTGTCACTCAATAATGCTTGTGAAGCAATGCATTTGAGGCGATGAATAAAAGTAAAACAAAGAATTCAATGGATTACACACTACTCCTACTCCTAACTAAACAGATTGAGCAATGGAAGACTTGCGATGAGAATTGGTATATACACAACTACTGTTAATGCATAGTATTGTTTATTATCTTAAATCAATCCCAACACGTCACACTAACGCATCGCACACCTCTCGATGGTCAGTCACATGACTATATCTCTACAGTGCATGGGTGTGTCGAATATAAGTCCGTGCCTATATCTAGGAACAATGCATACTTTGCTTTAGTGCGTTTCATCTCTTACCTTCTCACGCAGTTAGATGCAGCTAGTTAACTTATAGACAAGCATTGAAACAACCCATCGACAGGCATTGCTACAGCCTTTCACCAAGCAAAGAGGATTAACTCACTATACTCGCACAACGCACACCTCTCGGTGGGTTGCTACATGCGTCCTATCTCTAGGCTACACGATTGAGTATGCGATCGCCTTTGATAAATAAACGATGATAAAGATAAAGACGATGAAGAAGATGGTATTGAAGGAATCAAGATATGCATTGATTACAAATGTCTTAATATCTTAAGCTAAAATGTAATACAATATAGAGATTATAGGAGAAATGAAAGACTTTGCATCAAGGCTGCTAATGGTGCCATGGATGAATAGTGGAGATGTCTCTCTCGAGTTCTATCTCCAGCGAAAGCTCTGGTCGTCACTCGGAATGGGTTGTGGAGGTGAAGAATCCTCACAAAAAATCTTGTTCATGCTCTCATCTATGATCACAAACCTCTACCTTGAGGCAAGGTCCAAAGGGCTATTTATAGAGTTTAAATGGCGACAGCAATCATGATCGCATTATGTTTCACTGCTGCCTTTGTCGCGGTATGGGCAGTGTCACATCATCTTATCTTGTTGATACTCCCAAAGTATGCGTCCGACCTTGATTCAACTGAAGTATCAACATATTCTACCCATATTGTGATCACCCTTTTATTTAAGGTTATCACTCCATTGCCGCAATCTCCAACTGATTACCATATTCTCTTGACGACCACAACTTCCATGCGATGGACGCATTCGATCACCGCAACTTCCATGCGATGGACGCATTCGATCACCGAAACTTCCATGCGATGGATGCATACGATCACCGCATGCATTTGTCTATGTGATAGCTCGGCTTTCAGTGCATGCATTTGATTACTATGGCAGCTACAAAAATAGACACTTTGGCACGAAATAACGCATAATATTGGGGTTAGTGAGGATTTAGGTGCTGATCGATGCAAAACTCAAATTTTCACAAATTCTAAGTATTATCACCGTATTTTCTACTTGTTAGCCCTCATAATTCTAAATAAAAGGCTGATAATAACTGGCATTTCTGCCAGTTATCAGCTTCCATAGTAAAGTCAGCTATACAACTTTGTTTAATGCTTCTCAACACTATAGCTCCTCCGTTAAGAGTGAAAACTGATCCTGAGGTAGATTTCCTAGAATCTACGTCAGTCTGAAAATCAGAATCAGTATATCCTGTAAGGATCAAATCCTTAGGTTCATACACAAGTGTATAGTTTCTCATTCTCCTGAGACACTTGAGGATGTTTTTGACAGCCGTCTAATAACTATGGCCTGGGTTAGATTTGAACCTGTTGACAATTCTAACTACAAAGCATATGTCAGGACGTGTACACAACATAGCGTACATCAGACTCCCAACTATCGATGCATATGGAATTCTTTTCATTCCCTCTACTTAATGAGGTGTCTTAAGAAACCGTTCCTTTGATTGATGAATTCCACATCTAAAAGGTAACATACCCTTTCTGGAATTTTGCATGTTATATCTTGACAACATTTTGTCAATATAAGATGCCTGAGATAGTGTTAAGGTTCTGTTCTTTTGATTTTGAAAAATTTGAAACCCAAGAACATATTGAGCATCTCCTAAATCTTTCATTTGAAATTTTGATGCTAACCATCTCTTTACGTCATCAAGGTAACTTGTTTCATTCCACATGAGCAAGATATCGTCAACATAAAGGACCAAGAATCCTACAGTTTTGTTGACTATCTTCTTGTATACACAAGGTTCGTCAACATTCTTTTCAAAGCCATAAGATTTGATTGCACCGTCAAATCTTATATTCCAGGATCTAGAAGCTTGTTTCAACCCATAAATGGATCTCTTAAGCTTACAAACCTTTTGTTCTTAACTCTGTTTAATGAACTCTTCTGGTTGAGACATAAAAATACTTTTATCATGATGGCCATTCAAAAAAGCTGTCTTGACATCCATTTTCCATATCTTATAGTCATAATATGTGGCAATGGATAAGATTATTCTTAATGATTTTATCATGGAAACAGGAGAGAAGGTTTCTTTATAGTCAATCCTCTCCCTTTGGGTAAAACCTTTTGCCATGAGTTTGGGTTATAGGTTTGCACTTTGCAATTTTGATCTCTTTTCCTCTTGTAGATCCATTTACAACCTATAGGTTTAACCTCACATGGTTGATCTACAAGATCCTAGATAGAATTGAAGTACATAGACTCGATTTCTACGTCCATGGCCTTTATCCATTGTTCTCTATCAACATCTTCCATTGCTTGTTTAAAGGTTAATGGATCCTCTAGACCATCATCAAGTATGATGTCTTGGGTTTCTGTTAAATCCATGTAGCATTCGAGTTGATGAACAATCCTCCCACTACGTCGAGGCATTCTCAACTCTTGAGAAGAATGTGATGGACCAACAACCGTTGTTGATGGACCAGCTTCATTAACAACTTTTATTGATTTATCTTTAGTATCTTTAGTCATTTCTTTCAATATTAGTTTACTGCGAGGTTGATAACTTCTAATTTGATCTTCTTCCAAGAATGTAGCAATTTTCGAAACAAATACTTTATTTTCTTAGGGATCATAGAACAATCCTCCTTTTATTTCTTTTGGGTATCCAACAAAGAGGCATACTTTGAACATCGTTCTAATTTCTTAGGGTTTTGTACCAACACTTGTGCCAGACATCCCCAGACCCAAAAGTAACGTAAACTACCTTTACGTCATTTCCATAACTCATAAGGTGTTTCCGAAACACTTTTTGGGGGAACCATGTTCAAAATATATATTGTAGTCTGTACTATGTACCCCCAAAAGGATTGAGGTAACTGAGCAAAATCGATCATGGATCGAACCATGTCTAACAAGGTTCAGTTTCTCCTTTCTGCAACACCGTTCTGTTATGGTGTTCTAGGTGCTTTGATTTGGGACTGAATTCCATGATCTACCAAATAGTTATGGAATTATAAATTCATATACTCACCACCTCGATCTGATCGAAGTGTTTTAATTCTTTTACCTAATAAGTTTTTTGTTTCGGTCTTGAATTCTCTAAACTTTTCAAGAGTTTTAGACTATTGACTTATTAAGTAAGTATAGCCATATCTAGAATAGTCATTAATAAAACTGACAAAATATTCATGTACCCCTCAAGCTCTTACATTCATTAGACAACAAAGGTTTGAATGTATAAGTTCGAGGGGTTCTTTGGCACGAAGACCTTTTTCCAGTAAAAGATCTTTTAGTCATTTTTTCCTTAAGACATGATTCACAAGGAGGTAAAGAACTGTTTCTTAACTGATTTAGAGGACCGTTTTTAACTAATCTCTCAATCCTGTTGAGATTTATGTGACCAAGTCTGAGATGCCAAAGTTAGACATTAGGAGAAATTTTCCATTTTTTATTTTGAGTTTCAATCGTTTTAAACATCTCTATATTTAAAACGTCGTTTTCTTTGGTTGGTTTTAATACATACAAGTTATTTTTAGTTCTAGCAGACAAATATGAACACCTCTTGAAAAATCGAACACTTCATTAACTTCAAAATATACTTTATACATATGTTCAAGTAGACTTGAAATGGAGATTAAGTTTCTTTTCATCTTTGGTACATAATACACATTTCTTAATAAGACAAAAGAATCTCCAAAAAAACAACTTGACATCTCCTATTGCTTCCGCTGAAATGACTTCCCCCGTTCCTACAATGAAAGTCATTATATATTTTGAGAGTGGTTTACAAGAACTAGTTTCCTGTAGAAAAGTGCAAACATAGTTAGCGACTCCTGAATCTAATATCCAGGTTGAGTGAGAATTTTTCATTAAACATTTTTCAAATACAGGTAAATCTGATTTACCATGGTTTGCCTTTTCTTCTTTCTTCTCAACCAAGTACTTCGGGCAGTTTCATTACTAGTGCCCATCTTCTCCATAATAGAAACATTTTCCTTTGGGAGCCTTGTTTTTCTTTGCAGTAGGTTATTTATTCCGTTTTCCCCTTTTTATTCATCTGTAAATTTTCATCTTTAGATGAAGAAGGGATAGACTTATTTTTATCATCGGGTTCGTTCCTGACAAAAAAATCCTTTAGAAATTTCTTTTGTCATAAAACAACATTTGCTTCACTCTTTTTCAATTTCATCATTGGCTGATAAGTCTGTACTTCATTCAATAAAGTAGTCAAATTGTAACTTATCTTATTCATTACGACATTAGTATGAAAAGTTAGGTAGTTCTTCAGAAGAGACTCTAATATCATACTAACTTGACTAGTTTTGTTTATGGTAGCTCAGTAAGCTTCAGCGACATTAAAATGAACCATCATGTCTAGGACATGTTCTCGAACTTTGGTTCCATCTTGCATTCTCGAGTTATAAACATATTTTATAGCCTCGTATTGAATAGAAGATGACGGTTGCCCGAACATATCCTGTAATGATGCCATAATTTCATGGGTTCATGTTTCTTGTTGAGCACATCAGATATGCTCGCTAAGATATAGGCCCTAGCCTTTTCATTTGCCTTCAGCCATCTATCATATGCATCCCGAAGCTTCAGTTTATCGTCGAACTGGGAATAGGAGGACATTTCTCCATTAAAAAAAACCTCAGATCATCAACTACTAATATCGTGTTTAAATTTTACATCCAGTTGGAATAATCCTCATCGTTAAACTTGTCAGAAGCTAGAAGTTGTATGATTGAGTTTGACATGCTGAAAAATAAACAAATTTTATTATTAAAGTGCATCAAAATCCAATTTTTTTTAGCAAAAACTAATAAAGTACCCATAGATCTTTATTTATTTGCAACGATACTATAGTGATTTAGAATAAGTGCTACCTGAGGCAGTCAAATATCCTTTCACTAAAGCAAGACAATCTTGACTAAACATTGTATCAAGAATAACTCATATTCTGATAGTCATTTAGTTACCATTTTTCGGTCAAAAACTTACTAACACTTAGCAATTCTGTAAGTGTGACCCATCATTTTCAGATCTTATAGAATGGTATGAACATGCCCTCAAATTGGAAGACAATGTGCAAGATGGAACAATATAAAAACTTTTCATTTCTGAAGCTTGGGTTGATTTGAATCCTATGTTACAACCCTTCGAAGGGATTGCCGCTATTAACGACTAGCTAATGTCGCCTAAAAATAATAGCAGACGCAACATAAGAATCCCACAGTTCAAACTAATGGAGGAGGCCGTAGGATATGTTGACACATTTCCTTCACCCACTTACTATGAACTACTTCCCTCATTCATCTTGTTATTGACCCAAGCAAACACTTTTCGAATGTAGCAGTCGAGGTAAAATCGACACGAAGCCGAGCATGGATCTCACAGTGTGAACTCTTAAGGACGTGAGAGTTAAAAATGATATATCATATATATTGTTAATCTCCCACTAAGTGTTCTAAATGTTTTGGGTATTCTTTAACTTAGGTTTGTTACAACTAATTTTAATCTCCCACTAAGTGTTCTAAAAGTTTATGTGTTTATTATCCAAGTATAACATTTATATTTTGATTTAACCTACGATGTCTAGGTTAAAACTAATTTTTAAACCTCACACATTCATGCATGCTCATAAAACTAGTTATCAATGCTCGTTATTTTAGTCATAATCCCTAGGTAGGAGGTCTTACATAAATTGCCATTTGGAGTACCCCCAGGCTTAGACAGGATTGTGAACTGATTGAGTTTGTAACCAAATTTTATAGGATAACGACCTATTGTAACTATTAAAATAAGTTGTTAACCTAAGTGAGCATGCTTTTTATCTTTGTTATGGATTTTAAGGTCAAATTCAATTTTATAACAACTTACAAAGATAGACATGCTAAACATCCATAACATACATTAAAGGCATTCAACTTTTACATAACCTTTATATCAAAACTATTGAAACCCTATACATGCATAATATACATCAAAACAATTTTATAACATACTTTAGTGCATGTAACATGCTTCCTATGGTGGGATTCTTAATTCTACATGACATACTTTATGCATATACGAATATTAGTTAATTATAACATACATCAAATGTATAAATAATTAAACACAAAAATTGATATGGTTTTGGTTTTGACATTTTCAAGCAAATAAAAGCCTACCTATTACATAAATCAGCAAAACTAGCTTCAAAAGACTTCTTACCGCTCAAACCACCTTGAATCGAGCAAAACTCATCGAGTATCAACAAGCAATAACACATTGAGTATGCTAGTGTGCATCGAGTATGACATCGAGCATCATCAAACATCAAATATTCCACAAAAATACCATCAAGTAGATGCCATCAACCATTGAGTAGGGCATCATGCATCGAGTATCGAGTATTTTATGAAATATCATAGAGTAAATGCAACAATTACCATTGAATATGGCATCGAGCATCAAGTATTTCATGAAATATCATTGAGTAAATGCATTGAGTACCATCGAGTATGGCATTGTGCATCGAGTATTTCATGAAATATCATCAAGAATGCCATCGAGTATCCCATCGAGCATTGAGTATCTGGTAGAAATTCGAATTTCCAGTTTCTGCTGCTTTGACCTTCTTTACTTCTTTCTTCAATTACATCCTAATTGAAACTCTAATGACTCTAAATGAATTATAGACTCTTAAACACATATTAAGGCCCATCAATCAAGAGCCAAATACAAGAGTTACAACATAGTTGAAAAGATTCAAATGCCAAAACACTGAAAAAAACCATATTAGTTCACCATTTTCATACAGTTCATGAAGAACACCCATCAAACTCAAATTAACAACAATTGAGTGCTTAAACTATGCTCTAATACCAATCGTTAGAGTATATTAACGTGCAGCGAAGGAAAAATCAGAATCAATAAGCACTCTAATCATACTTAATTTGAGTTTAAAACATGCTTCAAAGAAACTTTTACATAAAAGGGTTTGCTGAACACAATACCTTTGAAGAATCCTCTTCAAGTCCAACTGAGTTCCACGTGAAAGAGCTTCAATCTTCAAGTAGAACACCAGAAGATCTTCTCTACTATTCTCTTATAAGGATTGTCTTGTGGAAGCACTAAATTGAGCTGGATGTATATAAGATACAAAGAGGGATTGGAGGTTTCTACAGAGTTCTTCAAGAAGTTCTTGTGAGCATGAATTCATTATTCAGCTCAACACTCCAATTTAAAGAGCTTTCACCATGCAAATTCATGGCTGGCATGAAGGCGAGCTTCTATTTCATAGAGAAAATGGAGTTGAGTGAATAAGGTGGTTTAAATCATAGTGGAGATTTCAAACTTTTGGAAACCTCCACTTTGATTTTGATTTTCAAAATGAATTTTCAAAAATGATTTTCCAAAAAATAATTTTTTAAATTAAACTTATTTAATTTGATTTATTAGTTTTATAAAAATTAATTCAATTAATTAAACTTTAAATAAAACTAATTAATAAAATCTTTTAATTAATTTTGTTCATTTAATATCTAATATTAAATTAATAAAAAATCAATTCCATCACAATGAAATTGATATTAGACAATTAATATTTAAATCATATTTTAAACATTAATCGTTTCTCCAATTTTGTTTAATTTTCATAAAATTAAATATTTTAATGGTATCAAATACGATAAATAGAAACCCTAATTGAACTTGAACATTTCAAATTCTAAACCCTAATTTCAAATCTTATCAAGATTACTCAATTTACTAATCCAAATTACGAGCTAGTAAAGAGACCTTATGGACCTGCAGATCATGAGCTCCAATGACTTGTAATTAATTGGTTAAACTCCTTAAACCGAATTAATCACTATTCGTTATCTACCAAGACATTCCACTATAGCTCAATAGTTATACTCTCCCCACTATAGATATATCTTAGGCCATTTTAACCATAATCGGTAAGTCAATCCTTCATAGGTCGTTCGTATTTATAGCTGGGTCAAAGATTACCGTTTCACCACTGTAAATACATCTTGCTCCTTAAGCTCCCACTATTATCTTAAGCTATCTATCCGGTCTTATTCGTAAAATGATTGGCTTATTGAACAATGTTGTTAGACTACTCTCATCTATGCAGATCAAAGAATAATCTCGAATAAATAGAAGTTCATAATTAGTCATGATTAAGATCGAGTTACCCTAGATCATTGAGTTTGAGATAGTCAGTTTTAGCAGGAAACGGTTGTTATAAAGAAAAGTGACTATTTCGAGGTCCGGTCTTATGCAAACTCATTGTACATAATGTCCTCACTCACATGTCTCTACATGAATGATTTTTGAATATCATCATTTGTATCAATAGTGTCACCAGGATGAGGTACCCAATCTCATCCGTATACTTATAGACCATTTTGGCTACACACTAAAACTTGATCCATTTTTATATCACCACATAAAGTTAAAGTATTCATATTATAACCATGGATTCATTTATTGGATTTTCATAGAAGGATGCAATATCAATAGTAATTTATTGAATAAAAAACTCAACAACATTTTTATTGATAAATAGAATATGTTAACAATATTTATGAACTGCGAGTTTAGGCCATTCCCAACATAAAAATCATCATATCAACACTTGGCTCAAGAACACTTCTATACCTGCCATCCATGTTCAATTTGATGCATTTGATCATACTAAGAATTTATGGAATTTCCTATTTACATGTTTTTAGTTTGTTGGTTTAACTCATTATTATCAACTGCACAACACTCTTATTAGTCTTATTCAGGGGACTTGTCGATCCATTAATGACTATTTGGCCACACTACAGCTAATTTGGACACAATTGAATCAAGCTAAAATCAGTGTCGATCATCTCCGTCTTACTGAAGTTCTTATGGGACTTTGTCCACAATACAAGTCTATCCGTGCTGCTTTTCTACACCGCAGTCCCCTTCCGTCACTAGACTCGGTGATATAATAATATCATGCGGATAAGTCTAGACAAGCATGTGTAATCTCGTAAAAATAAACCAACCTTAGTACATCTCTTTCATGCACTAGACTTCTTAAAACATTCACATAATGGATCATTGATAATTTCATAGTAAATCACATGGCATACATTCATAGATCCAAAAACAAATCTCATGAAAACATGTACGTCAACATA
This sequence comes from Benincasa hispida, assembly GCF_027475165.1. Taxonomy (NCBI): domain Eukaryota; kingdom Viridiplantae; phylum Streptophyta; class Magnoliopsida; order Cucurbitales; family Cucurbitaceae; genus Benincasa; species Benincasa hispida. The sequence continues at coordinate 48,832,450 of NC_143486.1, forward strand.
TATCTAATTACCGTCTAGCGCTATGAAATTTCAGTGGTAGTGTCACTTGTCTCATAATTTAAGCCCAAGCTCAATCTTTCTACTAATATACCTCGTAAAAATTCTAAATCATGCTCACACATATAACATGCTTTAAACATATTATCACATGCTCATATATTCTTTATAAACAGTTCATTCAATCTCATAACAAATAAAATTATCCTTAATCTTATCGCCTGATGATGACATGCAAAAATGCATATCATCTTAGGCTTTTATTTAGAATTATGAAGGCTGTTAAGCAGAATATGCAGCAATTATGTTAGGAATACATGAGAAAAGGAGCTTGCGGTGTTCAGCATTGAGAATCTCGGCTAACCCATTATTATGCGTTATTATGCGTTTAAATGTCTATTTTTGTAGCTAACATAGGAAGTGGACGCAAACGCGGAAGCCGGACTACTGCATAGACGACCGCATGCGGAGAAACTCTCCTTCGCAAAGGCGAATGCATTCGATCAATGCATGGGTGTTGTGGCAATCAGCTGCATGCGTCCATCGCATAGGAGTTGCAATCGTCAAGCGATTGCGGTCATCGTGTAGAAGTTGCGGTATTAAGCGAATGCGGTCACTGCACGATTGCGGCTACACAATAATGCATAATAAAGGGATCAATGCAAGGTTGGTGGAATGAACGCATCAACGCATATCTCGGGAAAATCAAAAGATGATGTTGAAATTTCACCTACCACACCGTTAGCAGCAGAGATTAAAAAAAGGACTAACGCACCGCGAATGTTAGAATCAGAGCAGTCCATTAATGCTATCGGCGATCCAAGCTCTATATATAGAAGCCGATGAGCAAAAGTTCAAATCATCCAAGGTTTTCGCTTGAGGTTCTCCTTAGGGCGGATCTTAGTGATCCAAACAAATGCGTGACAAAAAATCTTAAGAGTTCTTCATCTTCTTCCTCCATTTTGAGTGATGACCGGAGCCTTTGCTAGAGCTAGATCTCGAGAGAGTCAGCTTCACCGCCCTTCCATGGCACCACCGGCAGCCTTGACACACATCTACTAGAAGCAAACCATCGAGAGGTGTGCATTGCGTGAATGTGTGAGAAAACCTTATTTACTTATTGTGAAGCTGTAGCAATGCTTGTCTATGAGTAAAGTCAGCAACAATAACTGCCCGAGAGGGTAAGTGGTTGGTCGCATTAAGCAATGTAAGCTATTGTTCACTAGAGATAGGAATAATCTTGCGTCGGCCAAGTTCATGCGGTTACCTTGTCTTATGAGCGCGTCATTCATCATTTAAGCATACTTGAAAGAGTAGTCTAAAACCCAAATCTAAAACTCGAGAGAGCGGATTGGAACGCATAAGCAAGAATGGGGAACTTAGAGATAAGCTCTGATTGCTATTACAAAGCGTATGCACCCTATGGATATGATATTGCATGCATCCAGAAGTAGGATATGGTGGTATACGGCTATCTCGCTCATGAGGCGAGTGCACATGAGCGGGTTATGGAGGTTTAGGCAGGCATAGGCTTCTCGATAATATCGCATATATATCACATGCGTCTTAGACTTACGCCCTTGCGGTCAATAGTTGTCGTGTCTTTCCCTCTCATTTATATTCTCATTGCATTGTCTGTTAGTTAGGAGTAGGAGCAGTGTTAGCATAGAGACCCCTACATCATTCTTTTATTCAACTGCCGCATACATCTAGCTACAAGTCGTGAGTTCGACCTCGGATCACCCGAGAAACTTGCGTTTGCGTTATACTTGGTATGAGCACAAGAAAACTTGTGACAGGAACGCATGGTCATCGCATTCATTTATTAACGCATAGTCATTCCAACACATGATAATCAACGCATACTTTAAGAACATGCATTGCATATTGCGTTCATGTAATTTTAGTCATCAAGTAATTGATAACTAATTTTTTGTCATCAAGTTTTTGGCGTCGTTGTCGGGGATTTGGCAGCTAATTGTTTGTTAAGTTTTGTGTCTCTACAGGCAACCTTTTTATCTTGGGAGTATTGTAGATCGTGTGACCAAGTTGCAAACAATATTGAAGTGTAGGTGATGCGCCGAAAGCCAATATTTACCCCAAGGTAGAAAGGAAATCAGTCGCATGAGATGAAGGTAATTCTAAGCACATGATGGCCCAACAATTTCCGGAAGTTCCAATGGTCAAGGCATCTTGACCTAAGCAGTTGAGAGAAATCTCCTGCATGGAAGACTCCCTGCGGTGACAACACTCCAATTTTTCTAGGGATGTCTTCTACTCTATCTTCACCTTGCTTTCATAGTTTAGTTTATTTTTATTGTTATTTTGGATATGCGGTTGCTTCCTTGGTTGTGGTGCGTTTGTTCTTTGTAGGTGCAGCAATAAGTCTCCTCAGTGCGCAGTACAATGGAAGAATTCCCTTCATCCCTCAACGCATGGCTTCGATTGCGTGAATTCCAACGCATGATCACATGCGTTATTTCGCCTAAGGTTCTTTTCTTGTTATCCTTTATGCATTATCCTTTGGAAATTCTTTCTTTCCCGATTGCATTTCTTTGTCGTGTTTCTATGATGGTACGTATAATTCACCACATCTTCTAACTAAGCACCTCAAGGCACTTCTTACTTTTAATAGCTTCTTCAAATTTTGAAAGTCTTAAGTTTTATTTTGTGCAAACTTTCGCTCAAACGTTTATTACCGCATTCCTGTAATTTTTCTTTTAGCTTTGCAATGAGAACGCTACCAACATCTAAGTTTGGGGGTACTTGCGATAATAAACAACGAGATGATAAAAGTTCATGAAGTATTTGATGCAGGAAAAGGATATTCAAAAGGATTGCGTCCCTGATGAGGTTGAATTATATAATAACTTGGGGACCGCTTATTCCAGACTGGGTTGTTCACGTCCATGGTGGCTTTTCTCTCTTTTCTTTGTTTTCTGGGATCTTGACTGCCTTAATCCGAAGCTTTTCCCCATGAATGTTCATCATAATTTCCCCCTTGCGCACATCAATTTGAGCGCGACCGGTCGAAAGGAATGGTCGTCCCAATATGATGGGTGCATCTTCGTCCGCTTTATAATCCAAAATGAGTAAGTCTACCAGCAGGATGAATTTATCGATTGAGATTGCGGCATTTTTTGACTCTCCTTCAAGGTGTATTCGAGATCTGTTCGCGAGTAGGAGAGTTTCCTTTGTGGGCATAAGTGTGCCGGTATTCAATTGTTTGAAGATTGATAGCGGCATTATGTTTATACTTGCCCCAAGATCGTATAGTGCTTGGCCACTGTAGGTCCCTCCGATAGAGCATGGTATCGTGAAGATTCCTGGGTTGTCCATTTTAGGTGGGATCATAGCATTTTGCGCTGTAGCCACTATCACGATCTTTTCTTCTTCATTTTGTTCCTCTTCCAATCTTTGCGGAGTTGCTGATGGTTGAACTTCTTCTGTCTCAAGATTTAGAGGCTTAAGGGTGGACACAAGTTCAGGGTCTATTTTCTCGGGCTTCTCCAAACTATAGATCAACGGGTCTTCGGTTGTCACTGCATTCAAGTTGGTCACAATGGGCTTCTCCCCTATTTTCGCAGTCATGTTGTAGCTTAGTAAGGAGACTGCTAAGTATTGTTCCTTCCCATTACCCGCAGCATTACGAGGGAGCTCAGTTGATCTTGGCAACGCTCCTTGTGGTCTATTTTTCAGCTCGCCCGCAATTTGTCCTGTTTGGATTTCGAGATTTCTAATGGATGTAGCTTTATTCTGAAGCACTGATTTGTTTTTCTCAATGTATTGCTTCAACAATCTCTCTAAGGATGAAGATTGCGATGGTTGTGAGTTGCTAGCTTGGCTATGCGCTGGACCGTTGTTTTGCAGGAAAAATCCGAGTGGCCCTCCTTTTTGTGCCACAGGTTGAAAGCTTTCTTGTTGATTTTACAATGCAAAATTTGGGTGGTTTCGCCTCCCAGGGTTATATGTATCGGAATAGGGATTATTTCTCATGAAGCATACCAACTACATGTTTGTTGGGAATTCTTCCATCGGGTGAGCATCTCCGTAAATGACACAAATTGCGGTCGTTTGAGTAATTGCACTGACCCGCCCTTCCTTTGCTCCCGTATTATTAATTGTGATGCCTTGTATCAAACTCATCATCACAGTCATTTGATTTTGCAGGGATGCAATGGCCTTATTGTTTGCATCATTATCTTTAATTCTTAATCTTTGATCGCTTTCCCTAATCCTCGTGATTTTTGGAAATGCGATCAAGTATACTCTTTGCCTCCTCATATGTTTTGTTGAGCAGATCACCAGCGGCTGCCACATTGGTAGCGATCTGCGAAGAAGGATTCAATCCTTGGTAGAAAATCTCCATCTGCAGGCAGTCTGGTAAGCCATTATGTGAACCTCGCCCAGGCATCGTTGAGTGATTCGTCATCTTCCTATTCAAAATTTGTTATTAATTTCCTTCTCTTAGCATTCTCGATTGGTGGGAAATACTTCTTCATAACTTTTTCACCACCTGTTCCCACGAAGTTATCTCCTCCAGTTCGAGAGAATATGCCCATTTTCTTGCTCGATCACATAAGGAAAATGGGAACAGAGTGAGTCGAACTTCCTCAGTTGAGATATTCGGGAACACAAAAGTGTTACAGATTTCTATGAAGCTATGAAGGTGGGCGTGCGGGTCTTCACCACGCCTTCCTCCAAACTGCCCAGTGATAATGGGCAGAAATGCACGTTATCATAGTGCTAAGTTCTTAAACAATATTGGATTGCATTGATGAAATATGTTAAATTGCGTCCATTAGGCATAAATTCTATAATATTGTTGTCGCATGCGTTCAACGAATTAGAACTATTGATTTTTGTATTTTTTGTGCAGAATATGCGTTAACGCAATGCAAGATTACGATCATAGGAAATTATCGGTCGAGCAACTTCACCGCAAGACTTTGTGTTGATCGTGCTCGCAAACATTTGCCCGAGAAGGATCGCCACAACTTGGTCAGCGAAACATGGTGGGTGAATCTGGGTGAAAGGCCAATTAAGAGTGATGGGACAAAAAGCTGATGACAATCGAATCCAAATTAAGTTGACAGCCGATAACGATCACAAAGTACATTCAGCTTTATTGGCAACAATCATTCGGTGCGTCAATCAGGAATTAAAGTTTTCCCATCTATACAACTAGGAGAGAGAAGCTACCTTTCACCATTGATGCCCTATAAATACCAAGTGCATTCTTTAGAAAAGAGGTTGATCGGTTGACAAGTTCACGATATAACCAGCTCACCGTCTTCTGTTCATAGTTTTTCTTTCATTATTAAGGCGGAGCACGAGAAGAGTGAAGGCACTGAAGATCGCCCAGGGCAACTCGAGAGAGAACCTTAGGGCGTAAGGGCAGGGTAGAGAGCGAGAATATCTTTAGAGCACGAGTAGAAATAGTGTAAATGCCTAGCAGTAAGAAATTGCTGCCAGGCTCTTTATTATACTTGCATTGTTATTTGTATTTCATCTTCGTATCTATTCAATGGAAGTCCTATTTCTACATCTGCTCACTCTCTTAATATGCATGAGTAACTAAACTAGTTGAATGGGTTAAGAAGAACTAAGCTAACATGACCTAGGAAGTTCATTGCTTGCGATTGTCTTGTTTTATGTTTTGCAAATTACCCTTTAGAGTTACTCGAGAGAGAGAGTCTAAAGAGAGAACAGGTCTCGAGAGAGCTAGGTTAGAATCTGGACTCGAAAAACCAAGATTAGGCTTGCATAAACAAGAGATAGGGACTTAGAGATATGCTCTGTTTGTCAACTTGCATCGCATGCATCCCAGGAATGGGAATGATATTATGTGGTCGCATATTTGTGTGAATGTCATATTGTCATCGCATAAATAGAGATAGAGGTTTATGTGTGAACCTTGTAGACTTATCGCATAATTATCGCATGCGTTCTAGCCTTAGAAGCCGTGGTATTTGTACCGAGAGGTAGTTTACTGTTGTATGCATGTTGCATGAACGCAAAGCATGAACACATTCTCGAGAGTGTTAGCCGAATTTTTCTCAATCCGTTCACCGCATATTCATCGCATTTCCCGTTTACCAACTCTTGTCAAACTCTGCCGCATTTGTTATTTTTTTTTTAATCAACGCAATCAACAACTAAACACTTTATTCATTTTCCTGGTTACCACAAAGTTTTCATAAAAAAATTATCAACGCAATCTATTTTCACAAGTCCCTATGTTTGACCCTGAACTTACCAGGAAACTCAAAGGAATTTACACTTGAATTCCGCTGGGGAAACTTGAATGCACAACGCAATCCATCAATGTATATCATCCATATTTCCATTTAATAAAATAACGCATCACCCAGCAGCCTCGATCATCTGCAATTACCTGCTTCATTTCAAACCTCAATCCATCTAATGCTGGCCTCATGATTCCTGGAGGGAAATCATAGAGGTTAGGTGACACGTAGTCCCAGATGGGTCTATTGCGATCATTCGCCAGAAGGATGGGGTTGGCCATTAGATTATTCGTGTTAGTGGCCTTTGCTTCCGGTTGCTCTGCCATTCTTGGTGTTCTCTCTTGTTGTTGGCGGTTGTCTCTTAGTCTACGTCTGAATGTCCTCTCAATCTCTGGGTCATAATTCGCCAGAGATTGAGAGTCTGCAAAGAAATCAGAAAACTTACCGTTAGCACACTATTTTGCCGAAGTCCCCGGCAACGATGTCAAAAACTTGATGCTTGATTTTATGAAGTGAATTATGGATGATATGCGATGGTAAAATTACGTTGAGCACTCAAGTTTCCTCAGCGGAATCCAAGTTTAAATTCCACTGAGTTTCTTGGTAAGTCTAGGGTAAAACTCAGGGACATGTGAAAACAGGTTGCGTTGGTAATTTTTATGAAAACTTTGCGGTAACCGGTAACTCAATTAATTGTGCGTTTGTTGTTGATTGCGTTAATGAAAAATAAAAAATGCGACAGATTTGAGAAAAGTCAGTTGTGTGATAGATGTACTGAGTATGCGAATGAACGGGTTGAGAAGATCTTTAGCTAGCGTTACTTGGGAATGCGTCAAACTATGTGATCATGCTACAACCATGTACAGCAAGTCATTTTCCAGTGCAAATGCGATGCTTCTAAGTCTAGGACACATGTGTTTCATGCAAAAGTGTCCATAGAGCTTAACCCTAAGTCTCTACTCTTTTCCTATGCGATGATGCAAAATGCATAAAGGCAAGGTGACCGCATACAATCATATCCTATCTCTAGGATGGATGCGATGCGTTGATAATAAATAGTTTTTATTCCTAAGCTCCTATCTCTTGATTATGCGTTCTAATCTGACTCTCCTGAGCCTAGATTCTAACCTGACCTTCCTAAGCCTAGATCTTGTCCTTAGACTACCCTCCCGAGTATCTCTAATGGACGAATGAAGCATACATAATACAAGATAATCACATAGAATGAAGATTCCCTAGTTGTGCTAGCTAAATGCTTTTCAACCCATTCAACTGATTTAGTTACTCATGCATAAATAATAGAGTGAACAGATATAGAGAAGTAGATTCCATTTCGATAAATGAGTGGAGTACAAAATAACAATGGAAGTTAAAGGTAGAGAGCCTGGTAGCAATTCCTTGCTGATCGAGGCTTTTACACTGTAAATCTCTATTCGGTCCCAAAGATGTTCCTACTTCTGTAGGTATCGGACCTCTCTCTATCCTTGAAGCTTCCAACGCTCTCCTAAGCTTACCAAAACGATCTGTCGGCATAACCTTCTTCTCTCGCGTCCACCTTGAAGTAAAAGAAAATCTAAGAACCATGCTAAACTCGTAAGATGGTGAACTCGTGAACTCGTTAACCCTTTTTCTTGAGGATGCTCTTGGTATTTATAAAACATCTATGGTGAAAGTCGGCTTCTCACTCATGATTGTACAGATGGGACTGCTTTAATTTTTTACTGCTGCGCCGAATATTTGTCACCGAAAAGCTGAATGTACTTGTGATTGTTATCAGCTGTCAATGTAATTCGGATTCGACTTTCTTCAACTTTCTGTCCCATCGCGATTAATTAGCCTTTCACCCATATGCGTCCACCATGTTGCGCTGACCAAGTTGCGGCAATCCTTCTCGAGCAAATATTTGTGAACACGATCACCGCAAAGCCTTGTGGTAATACTGCGCTCGACCAATGATTTCCTATTATCACAATTTCCACCTTGCATCAACACATATTCGGCATAAAAACAAAATTATCAATTGTTCCTATGCGATGAACTCATGCAGCCGCAATATAATAAACTTAATGCTTTTTGGATGCAATTTAACATGTTTTATCAATGCAAGCCAGTATTGTTTAAGAACTTAGCAATATGATAACGTGCATTTCTACCCGTTATCAATGATGGGGGTGCTTCGTGAAGAAAAGAGAGAGAGAGAGAGAGAAAAAATTTAAGGGAGGGGGTGTGCTTGGTGTCACAATCTCACTTTGAGATAGTAGATTGTGACCCCACTCGTGTAGACAGTGCAGTGGCGACACATCTGGCAAAGACAGAGGCTAAAAGAAGTGTCGTGATGCGACCGAGGAGGATGGTGCATCATCCAACACACCAACATAGGTGGGCAAGCATGCCATGTTGAACATTAAGCAGAAGGACAAGCAACTATGTCATTGGTGGTGTCAGTGACAAGCTCCGTGGGGGCCAGATGGGGCCTCGGGTCATGACCTTGGAAGGTGGGGTTCCGTTACGAGTTTAGACGAGCGACTCTATAGTTATTGATAAGATATGCAAGTACGTCGAATTTCATGTCAATCAAAGTTCAGACAAGCGCTCTACGTTTGTGAGTGACAGTTTGCCGCATTTGATATGCATGGGTGGCAAAGAGAAAAGTGTTTATAATGCACTATAGGGGGAGATATGGTGTAAATTCTCCACCACCCCTTGGCCCCTTGGCCTAAGTGAGCTACCCTATGGCACATGTGTGTATCATGGTGTGGGCGAGCATTACAAGAGAAGTGTCTTAGGCATCTTCCCCCGAGAATGAGATCTCATGGACAGTGTTGGATGACACAGGTGTGCCGACATTGCGCCCCTTCCCATAGGTCGGAGGTTCAATGTAGCACCCGGTATGTGATAACGGACAGAAATGCATGTTATCATAGTGCTAAGTTCTTAAACAATGCTAGCTTGCATTGATAAAAGATGTAAGATTGCGTCCAAAAAACATCAATTTCATAATATTGTGGTCATATGCGTTCATCGCATAGAAACAGCCGATTTTTGTGTTTTTATGCAGAATATGCGTTGACGCAAAGCGGAAATTGCGATCATAAGAAATCATTGGTCGAGCGCAGCATTACCGCAAGGCTTTGTGGTGATTGTATTCGCAAACATTTTCTCAAGAAGGATTGCTACAACTTGGTCAGTGCAACTTAGTGGGCACATCTGGGTGAAAGGCATAATTAATCGCGATGGGACAAAAAACTGATGACGGTCGAATCCGAATTAAATTGACATCTGCTAATGATAACAAGTACATTTAGCTTTTCGTTGACAAATATTCAGCGCATCAGTCAGAGAATTAAAGCCATCCCATCTGAGATATCATAAGAGTGAAGCTGCCTTCACCCTGAAGCTCAATAAATAATAAAGGCACCTTCAGAAAAGGGGTTCACCAGTTAGAAAATTCATCAGTTAACTTAGCACGCCTTTGTCCATAGTCTTTCCTTTTTATTTTAAGGTGGAGCAAGATAAGAGTAAAGACACCGAAAATCGCTCAGGGCAACTCGAGAGAGAACCTTGAGGCATAGAAGCAGAGAGCGAGCCAACTCTTGCGAGAGCGAGATTATCTTTTGAACACGAGTAGAAAAACAATGTAAAAACCTGGGCAATAAGAGATTGCTACCAGGATCTTTATTCTATTCTTGCATTGTTATTTTGTATTACATCTTCATATCTATATAATGGAAGTTCTTATTCTACATCTGTTCACTCTCTTTGCACGCATGAGTAGCTAAACTAGTCAAATGGGTTGAGAAGAAATACGCTAACATGACCTAGGAAGTTCATTGCTTGCAACTATCTTGTGTTATGCTATGCCAAATACCCCTTTAGAGCTACTTGAGAGAGAGTCTGAAGAAAGAACATAAGACTCAAGAGAGCTAGGTTAGAATCTAGACTCGAGAGAGCAAGATTAGAAATGCATAAACAAAAGATAGGGACTTAGAGATAAGCTCTGTTTGTCAATCTGCATCGCATGCATCCTAGAGATGAGAATGATATTATGTGGTCGTATTTGTGTGTGTGTCATTTTGTCATCGCATAAATAGAATAGAAGCTTATGTGTAGGTCCTATAGACTTATCGCATATATTGCATGCGTTCTAACCTTAGATGTTGTGGCATTCGCACCGAGAGGTGGCTTACTATTGTATGCATGTTGCATGATTGCATAGCATGAACGCTTAATCTACACGACCGCAACACAACATGAACACTTTGCGCTCGTCCTCAATGATTGCCTCAGTCACAAACTCCTCAGCAACAGCACGAACGACCTCTATAGCAATTTGACAGTGTCGAGTTGAGTATGACACCACCAACAAGGCTACCTTGGTATTTCTGTGTGAGAATCTAGAGGGTGGGCTCTCTTCGGACTTGGTATGAAGCAGACGAAGGAGGAAACACCGATCGTGTACACGACTGGGCAAGTGGGAGATGGCGGAGACCTATCGCATAGGTCGATGCTCAATTGTTTTGCTAAAGCTAAGCGATCATCTAGCAAAAGCTATGCGATCATTTAGCTCATCGCTTAGCTCGGTCTGTCGCCTACAGACACTATACGATGGTTTACTTTGGGCAAGCGATCATCTAGCAAATGCTATGCGATCGTTTAGTAAATACTGTACGATCGTTTAGCTCACCACTACACGATCGATTAGCTTGCCCAAGCTACCGTTTAATAAATCTATATTTACTTGACGACTACCATGAGATCCTTTGCGTGAGAGAGTAATCTCAAAAAACTTTTATGAAAACTTTTCAACAGTTTGTAAATCTTACTAAAATTAGGAAAACCATTTTTCTTTTATCTCACGGTTACCATGAATCCAATAACCACCCACTCAGTTGGTTATTAAAGAAAAAGAATTAATTATCCAATAATTAATATTATTATAAATATAAATGATAACCAACTTATCATACTATATTTATAACCTATAGTTTTAATATTTCATCTCATACAACATACAAACCATAGTTCCTTTTCTATTCCATGGTACTTAATGTAAATCTCATTTACATCAATCCTCCACTAAATGTAACTTACATCATACTGATTATATCATATATAATCAAAATACCTCTTGTCAATTTGAACATTTCCAACCAATACCAAAAACTGTTCCTCAACTGAATCCATTGAGCTACCAAGGGGACCTCATGGACTTGTAGCTCAAAGCTCCAACGGTACGTGAATAACTGACTAAACTCTTTAGTCACGGGATCCACCATCCGTTAACTGTCAGACACTCCACTAAAGACTGACAGCTGAACTCTCCTTACCACAGATGTATTATGTGTCCATCTTAACCAATCTGTAGTGCAACAACCCTTCACAGATCACTCGTAAGTATAGCTGGGCCAATAATCGTTATTCCCCTATAGTTACATCTAACTCCTTAAGTACCACTGATCCCTCTAATGAACATAAGTCATAGTCCTACTTTGACTGAGTCTTCTCTTCCAAAGAGAAGTTGTGGCCACTATGTTCAAGCCCCGAAATCAGCCCTTAAGGGAGCAATCTCTCTACTTATCCCTACTTTGGGAAAGAAGTGAATTCCATCTTGTGGATTGAGTTCCTAGCTCCCAGACCAGACAAGTCCCCAAAAAGGTAGGCAGATTGAGTTGGCAATCTGGCCACTCTCACCTATACTAATCAAAGGACCGCCCTCAAAGGCAGGAGTTCCCAAAACACTTAGGATTGAGGTCGTGTCACCTATGGTCGTTTAGGTGAGATGTAAATCTCTAGTATTAATGACGTTATATACAGAGTCTAGTCATCTCGTGGTCCACGTCTCATACAAACTCTTTGTATAGGACAACACCGCTTGTACGTTGTTCCGGTAAGCAATGTAATGGCCTGGTAGAGCACGATAGGTGACCATTAGATTGATAGAAGCTCGGTAGGTGCTGAAGTAGGCCGGTAGAGTCCGATAAGCATCGTTATGTCCTTGAAAGCCCCGATATGTGTTTAAATCAGCCGGTAAGCCCCTATAAAGGGTTATTAAGCCCGTTTTGGCCCAACGAAGGGTCAGAACTCATCCTGGTGAAGTTCCAAAGCGATGTAGAGATGTGGGAGACGTGTTGTTCGGAACCAAGATGATGAAGAGAGATGCAACGTTGCATTGTGATGACCTTAACCTCGTATATGGGCAAGGTCGAGCTTGAGGACTTCGCCTAGAGTAGAGGCAAGTTGGTTAGAGTCGCACATGAGAGAAAATACACATACCGGTGACGTATATGGTCGAATGAAGTTCAATTCCGCATGAGTTTAGTTCGATTGAGGATGGAATAACCTCGCCTAAGGTTCGATGAAGCTTCAAAGAGTCAAGCAGAAAAGTGAATTGGGACTTGAGTATCCTTTAAGGCTTACCATGATCACGGGTGAATCATGGTGTCGCACGGTTGGAGAAGTATGACTGTGACACCGGGCGTGGGGGGGAGAGAGAGAGGGAAGAGATAAATTCATATGAATTAAATTCAAGTGAATTTAATACTCCAATTTTAAAACAACATGACATAAATTCATGAGGATTTAATTCAAAATTACGAATACACGAGGTATTACATTCTTCCCATCTTAGCGATCCGACAATTAGCTTGCATAATTTTGAATTTAATTTTGACAATAACTCTAAATTCACCTATAACCATCCATCTCTTAATTCTAATTCAAAATTAACTACTTCCCCTCCAAATTGAATTTAATTTTGACAATAACTCCAAATTAAATTCATATAACTCCAATTAATTCTAAAATAATTAAATTGGAATTAATGTAGCAAATTAATTAAATCTCAAACTTTGCTTCCATTTGTCAAACTTCCCTCAAATAAATTTCAACGTTCTCAAATTCAGTTTCAAATTTTAATTAACAAAATAACATCCATACAATTTTAAATTCAATTATCTTAACCCAGAATTCAATTTTTGCCTCATTACTCAAAATAACACCCAAATAATTTAAGGTAATTAAGTTTAAATACCAAAAAAAAATTGGGTTCTTACAAACCTATCCTGGTGACACTACAATACTACTCACTTTGTAGTTCTTACAATTGTTGTAAAGTACTACAAATGATCTGATCCTAATTGTTTGTGGAGAATATGTGAGTGGTGATATTCTATATAAAGAGTGTGTATAAGACCAGACCATGAATTGAATAGTCTCTCTATACAACATCATTACTAGAAGAGACTAACATTTCACTAGGATGATCATAGGTAACTTGACTTTAATCCTGAGTGAGTTGTGAACTCCTATTTGTGATGGCAATCCTTTGATCTGTATGACTTAACAAGTCTATTATTTTGGAGATTTGTTAGAGTAAGGAGTTGAGAACACAACTACGCATGATGGAATTCACTTCTTCTCAACCTTAGAGAAAGTAGATAAATTGCTTCCTTAATAACTACTTTCAGGTCTTGAACAATGAGGCCTCAATCTCTCACTAGCCCGAGAGGTGTCAATTTATAGTTGGATTATAATTTGTTTATTCATTAGAGGAATAATTGGTACTTAAGGAGTCAGATGTAATTACAAGGGTAAAATGGTAATTAGACCCAGTTGTAGTTATGAACAATTTGTGAAGGGTCGACTCGCTGTTGATTGGTAACATCTATGGACACAAAAATATAGCTACAGTGCGAAGAGTGCAACTATCAGTCTTTAATGGAGTGGCCAGTAGTAAATGAATATTGATCAATTTAATTAAAGAGTTTAATTAATTAATCTCATTCATCGAAGCTTCTAATCTGTAAATCTATAAAGTTCCCTTGTTAGCATGCTACATGATAGACATGTCCACATGGCAGGATGGGGATGGGGAAGCCACCATCGTCCTTGTCCTCGCCCCCTTATACCATTCCCCACCCCCGTGAATTCCCAGGAAAAATTCCCTAGCTTTGTTTTTTTATTATTTTTTTAGTCAAATATGGACTTTTCCAATGCAATTTTAATTGAAACAAAACATTTCTTAGTGCAAATTTCAATAGAATATTATCAATTTTTCTATTAAAAACATCCATTCATAATCCATCAATAATTATCATTAAAATTCAACATAAACTTAAATAATAAAAACATCCATTCATAATCCATCAATAATTATCATTAAAATTCAACTGAAACTTAAATAATAAAAACATCCATTCATAATCCATCAATAATTATCATTAAAATTCAACTGAAACTTAAATAATAAAAACATCCATTCATAATCCATCAATTATTCTCATTAAAATTCACCTTAAACTTAAATAATAAAAACATCCATCCATAATTATTTTAAGAAAAGTTACAACATGACAACAACAACATATTTGTTTAAGACACAACACGACAACAAAATGACAATAATATAGCTAAACCAAGCCGCCATAAATGAATTTCATCCAACTTTTAAGGGATGTTTTCTGAAAAAAAAAACACAAATATTATACATATTAATATAAAAATAATACACAAACTTATAACTTACATCATCTGGATCTCGATCCTCAAGAATATTTTCCAAAACTTTAGCATCTATAGGAGTATGCTTATCTATTTAAGATATGTAAAAGGAAAATTGGATCTCAAATTGTAAATGATAAAAGTTTATTAAATAAATTACAGAATAATACTAATTCATACCTTCCACCTATAACCAATCTTGAGTACACATCAATGCTTCCAATAAATTTTCATGAATTTGAGAACGATGTGGACCTACAAGTCTACCACCGATACTAAATGCAAATTGAGAAGCAATAATAGTGACGGGAACGACTAGAATATCTTTTGTAATTTGATACAAAATAGGACACTTCACTCTATTCAACTTCCACCGTTGCAAATTGTCAAAGTCATCCGACTGGTAGAAGAGACTCATCCAAATAATGATCCAAATCTGATGTGACATTATCAACATCATTTTCAACATTATTAACAAACTCTTCAAACTTAAGATATCGATCTTTCCTATTAACAAGAGCAGTTGAACTACTACTTCCATCTCGCCTTGAAGTCGAAGAAGTACTAATTGTAGATGTGGCACATTGAGGTTCTTCTATTGTTCTTGAATTTGAACTATAAAACTTCATCAAATCACAACACAATTCTCTAACACGTTTAATTTCTACAGTATAACGAGATCCATAGATTTGAGGAAAATAAAACTAGATCAATCTCATTTTAAACCTAGGATCTAATACTGTAGCTATTGCTAATAGACCATGAATCACACTCCAATATTTTTCAAACTTAGAAATCATTCTTGATGCCATTACTTGTATCTCCTCAACATCAGAGTTAAGCTACTTAGAAAGTTTCAACCTAATTTCACAAACGTCTTCAAAAAAAGACATTAGAGATTGGATAACTTGACCTAGAAAACAACTCAGTCATCAAGTAAAATGGTTCTAATCTAACACATTTCTTTTGCAGAATTCCAATCAGAATCTGAAGGAAGACAAGTGTATAGTGGTTCATGTTGTTTTAGATGAGGAAAAACATCCTTGTATTCCAAAGTAGTTTTGAGCATCATAAAGGTTGAATTCCATCTTGTAACACAATCAAGACTTAGTTTTTTAGTGCATGGAATTTGTAATTGACGAACTCCTTCTTCAAAATTTTCCTTCCTTTTTGCAGAAAGAGTCTAGAAATGAACAGTACCTCTAATCTTCTCTATACCAGCCGAAATTACAGCCAAACCATCTTTCACTATCAAATTCAAAATATGTGCACAACAATGAATGTGGAACAAACTTCCATGCAACCACAGTGTTCTTAAATCTAACTTCCCTAATAAAATATCAACCATTGCATCATTTTTTGAACAATTATCTACTGTTAAAGTGGATAATTTATGATCTATATTCTAATAAAAAATACACTCCATTAATGCCAAAAAGTAACTGTCAAGTATGTGGATTTGGCACGTGTACAAACCTAGTATAATAGTATTATGTAATAATATGTTAAAATGAAAACTACCAAATGAAAAAAAAAATACATAAAACGTAAAAGATTTAAATTACCTTAAAAGTCTTCTTTGTAGGACTCAAGAATCATCAAAAAAATGTGCAGTGATTGCCATGTATCCCTTCTTCTGGCTAGACGCAGTCTACATGTCCATAGCAAGAGCAACCTTACTTCTATTGTTTTCCAAAAACTTTATTGTTTTAATTCTCTCTTCTTCATAAATTTTTATTATATCACTCCTCATCGTGGTTCTTGAAATCATCTTAAACAACAGTTGAACACCACTCAAAACCTTTCTAAATCCTTTGCATTCAACCATGTTTATTGGATATTGATGTAAAATTATAGCACAAGCAAGATCTCTTCTAGAAGCTTCATAATCAAAGATGGTCGAATTTAGGACTACTTTTTCTTCATTGGCTTTAGTGAGTGTCAAACATGATTTTCTAATGTCTCTATCTCCGTAAGGGACACATTTTGAAATGGTCATGTAAATGCTTTGTCCCATTTTTAGATTTTCCTCCTAACTTTTTTCCACAATAATTACATATTGCTTTCATGGTGTCATTTATTTTTTGTCTTTTATAATGATTCCATACTACTGACGTCAACCTATTACTTTTTAATACATCCTCATTATCTTCGGTATCTAATAAAATAGGCGCAAATTGACCATTAGCACTAGAAACACTGTTTATTAGGGTGGATTCGCTCATGTTCATAGATGTTGGAGTTGAACCACCTTGTTATAACTCATTATTATTTGATAGAGTCATTTTTAAATTTCACCTACAAATAGTCAAATAGTAACAAAACAATCACAAAATTGAACAACTAGTCAATTTCAGACATACAAAAAAATAAAATTTGAATTTCTAACAGATCAGATCAGAGATCAAACATACCAAAAATCGTACATACTTTTAGATTTCTAACCATTCAGAAATACCAAAAATCAAACAAATAACTATGACTCATTTTATCTTCTAAATCACAAATCATATCAGAAACTAGAAAGTGGATATTCAGATTTCGGACAACCTTGGAATGAAAAGACGTATGCGATGCTTCAGACAGCAGATCGGACCAGAGTTTGGTGGGTGGTATAGGGGACGACGAGTCGGTGACTGGATGACGATGAGGCTGTGAGGATAAGACTCGAACTTGAGTTGGTGTCGTGACAGAGAGGAACTTGCGAGAGGGAAAGTGACGTGAGGCGGTGCCAGTGAATGTAAGGGAGAGCTGATAATGGACACAAATGCACGTTATCATAGTGCTAAGTTCTTAAACAATGTTGGATTGCGTTGATGAAATATGATAAATTACGTCCATTAAGCATAAATTCTATAATATTGTGGTTGCATGCGTCCAACACATTAGAACAGTTGATCTTTATATTTTTGTGCAGAATATGCGTTAACGCAAAGCAAAGATTGCGATCATAGGAATTCATTAGTCGAGTGCAACTTCACCGCAAGGCTTTGCATTGATCGTGTTCGCACACATTTGCCCGAGAAGTATTGCCACAACTTGGTTAGTGCAACAAGGTGGGCGCATCTGCGTGAAAGGATAATTAAGAGCGATGGGACAGAAGGCTGATGACAGTCGGATCCAAATTAAGTTGACAGCCGATAACGGTCACGAAGTACATTCAGCTTTATCAATGACAATTATCCGGCGCATCAGTCAGGAATTAAAGTTGCCCCATCTGTACAACCAGGAGAGAGAAGCCGCCTTTCACCATGGAAGCTCTATAAATACCATGTGCATTCTTCAAAGAAGGGGAAAAACAGTCGATTAATTCACCACTTTACAAGTTCACGCCTCTGTCTATAGTTTCTTTCATTTTAAGGCGGACACGAGGAAAGAAGTGTGCCGGTAGATCATTCTGGTAAGCTTGGGAAAGCACCGAAAGCTCCAAGACAGAGAGAGGGCCAACGCCTACGGAAGCGGGAACATCTTTAGATCATAATAGAGATTCAGTGTAAAAAGCCTCGGTTAGCAAAGAATTGCTACTAGGCTCTCTACCTTTACTTTCCACTGTCATGTTGTATTCAACTTATTTATAAGAATGGAATTTCTTTCTCTATATCTGTTCACTCTCTGTAGTTCATGCATGAGTAGCAAAATTAGTTGATGGGTTGAAAAGCAATTAGCTAGCATAACGAGGGAATCTTCATTCTTGCGATTGTCTTGTTTATGAATACTTCATTCGTCTATTAGAGATACTCGGAAGGGTAGTCTAAGGATAGGATAGAGACTTGGGAAGGTCAAGTCAAAATCTAGGTTTGGAAGAACCAGATTAGACTGCATAAATGAGAGATAGGTGCATAGGAATGAGCATTATTTGTTATTAACGCATCGCATGAATCTTAGCGATAAGATATGATTGTATGCGGTCACCTTGCTTTCATGCATTTTGCATCAACGCATAGAACAAGAGTAGAAACTTAGGGATAAGCTCTATAGACATTTTGCATTCAACACATGCGTCCTAGACTTAGGAGCATCGCATTTACATTGGAAAATGACTTGTTGTGCATGGTTGTAACATGATCACATAGTTTGACGCATTCCCGAGTAATGCTAGCTAAAGATCTTCTCAACCCGTTCATCACATGTTTATTGTACTCATATGTTTCTCACTTAAATTCAACATTGTGATAATCCACTAGGAGTTTTAGTCCAAGTGGGAGTTTATTGGATTTTATGTCCTAAAACTTGTAGTTTGTAAATTGATAAACATATTCTGTTTTGTTTTTCGATAAAATTGTTATTGAAATTGTAATCTTGAACCCAATAAACTAAGGTCCTGAGGCTATTTAATGTAGACTTGAACTTTATGTGATGACATAAAACATGGATCAAGTTCGAGTATATAGCCTAAAATGGTCTATAGTATAGGGATAAGGTTGGGCGCCTTGGTCTGGGGACACTATGGATGTGACCCATTTTATAGTTAGTACAAACGATGTGATCCCGAATTGTTCATATAGAGATATGTGAGTGGGGGCATCCTATGCAATGAGTTTTTATAAGACTGAACCACGACTTAGTCACTTTTGCTTTATAACACCGTTTACTATATAAAACTGACTAATTAAAATTTGATGACCTAGGTAACTCGATCTCAATCTTGAGCTAACTATGAACTCCTGTTTATTCGGGATTATCCTTAGATCTACATGGTTGAGAGCAGCTCAACAGCACTGGCTCAATAAGCCTCCCATTTCAGGGGTAAGACCAGGTAAATAGTTGGGGACATAGGGTGCATGATGGACTTCACTCCTACCCGTCTCTAGTGGTAGTAGATATGTTATTCCATTAAGTACTGACTTTAAAATAAGAACAAGGGGCCCCACCCTCTCACTAGGCTAAGAGGAACTGAATTTGTTGGTTGGACCACAAATCAATTGTTCTTTAGAGGTTCAGTAGGACTGAAGGAACAAGAAGTGTTCTCGGGGGTAAAACAATATTTTGACCCAGCCAAGACCACGAACAACCTGTGAAAGATTGACTTACTGGTTATGGTTATATCGGATGGATAGAAACATATCTACAGTGAGGGGAGTGTAACTACGAGACTTTAGTGGAATGACCCTTAGATAACAAATGTTGATTAATTAGGTTAAAGAGTTTTACCGGTTAATCTTAGATTGTTGGAGCCTATGATCTGTAGGTCCATTAGGTCCCCCTGCTAGCTCATATGGATTAAACTTAGAACAGTATGTTAGATTAATTCGACTTGTTCGAATTAGGAAAAGGGATTAAAACCGAAAAGTATATGCGATATCGTTATCGGTATTTTTTTATGGCGCTCTATATTCAAATGTGATTTGAATTTCAAAAATATGAATGCAGATTCATGTTCGGGAGGTCAAAATTAGTCAAGAGGGTCAAAACTGTAAAATGTCGAAGGGTTGACTTTTTCGCTACAAGTTAAAGTTTCACTTTGACCAAATAGAAAAAGACCATTTTGCCCTTGACTTAGAATTAGTGGAATTATCCAACATTTTTGTTGGATAATCTCACTAACTTAAGTGGACTATGTGTAAACATTATAGAATGACACATAGCCAACTTTGGTTTAGTTCTTTGTGAGGTGTCGAATTTTGGTGAGTTTTTACATGCATTAGATGCATGTAATTGTTTTATAAATAGGAAGTTTTATAAAAAAAAAAATCTTCTTTTTTCTCCTTTAAGCAAGCTGAATTTTTATAATTTTGGTTTCCAAAATTCTCACCAAAAATTCCCTTTTTCTCACATTAACTTTGAATCACCACTTCTTCCCATTTTCATTCCTTCATTCATCGAGTCCCACAACCCGGTTCTGAGTCAAGAGAATAGTGGGTAAACTCTAGTGGTGGTTCGGAAGAGTTCAGGTCGATATTCAACGAGAAAAAGCGTTTTTCGAGAGTTACAAAGGTTGTATTATATCCCTTTTAATGTACTGTTTTTCCTATATTTACACATTATTTTCCTTTTAATTAGAAGCAATTAGAATGTAATTAGATCCTTATTCCGCTACGTATGTCTCGTGTTCCATCGTGTGTATATATATATATATATATATATACTCGGGGTGGGGCAGGGCTGGGGTCGAGGCCGGGGCCGAGGAATATATTCCCCGTCCGGCATAAAATGGGAATTTGGGGAAAAAAAATTCCCCACTCTCTCTACCATTCCTGTGTATTTGGAGAATTCCCGCCCATTCGGGGCGGTTTTTTTTCCCCCCCCCACCCCACCCCCCCCCACCCCCACACCCCACACCCCCAACCCCCACCCCACCCCCCCCCCCCCCCCCACTGGGCCCCGGCTCTGCAGTTAAATGGACATCTCTACTAAAGGATAGTAATGTGAATTTATTTGAATTTGGAATTTTATATTATTAGATTAATATATAGTTAATTATAGATGTGATCTATAATCTAAATTATATAAGAGTGAAATATTTGGATGAGATTCAAATAAAAAATTCATGTGAATTAGGTTCATGAAGAATTAATTAATTATAATGTTAGAGAGGTGGATACGTATAAATATGTGATGTTTATATATGAATTAACTATATATTAAATAATGTTTAATATATGGTTATTTAATTAGTATGTCAATTAATTAAATAAAGGTTATTAATTAATTAGTATTAGTATGGAAAAGGAAATATTTGGAGAAGAATTTAACCCTTCTCCATATAAATATATCTTTGTAGCCCATTTTGGCAATGATTTTCATTATGCAAAAGTAAAACCCTAGCCTCCACTCAAAGTTCCTCTCTACTTTCTCAACAAATTCTATCTACCTCTTCCTCTTCCAAGTGTTAGAGACCACACTTCTAACACCTCAGAATCCTAGAGAATAATAGGGTTATTCTCATGGTGGTGTCTTAGATTGTTGAGGAGGTGTTCATGAGATAAGTAAGAGAGATTCACGAGAAGTTCGAGATTCAACAAAGGTGCGCTCCGTTTTCCCCTTTCTTCATCTTCTATAGCATGTTGAATATGATGTTTATCCTCCATTATTATTGTGTGGACTGTTGTTGTTTTGTTTTTATTTAATGGAAAAACTAAATGCAAGTGAACCTCATACTTATGTAGGAATTTGATTCCCTTCATGAATAACTGGTGCGCGGTAGATTAGAAGTCAATTTTACTCGACAACCAAAATCCAGTGGATGCGGTATGTGATGAATGTTCCTAAGATATGTTTTGATAGTCACGCGTCAATGGTCATGCGTTGGAATGAAAAATGCGTTAATGAATGTATGCGATGACCATGCGTCCTTCTACAAGTTTTCTTGCATTCACACCAAGTATAACACGAACGCAAGTTTCTCGGGTAAATCGAGGTCGAACACAGGGACTTGTAACTATATGTTTGCGATGATGTGCATGCGACAGTTTAAATAAAAGAATGGAGGTGATATTGCTAAGTTAATCCTACTCCTACTTCTATCTAACAGACAACGCAATGAGAATATACATGAAAGGTAGAGATGCAACAAACCTTGACATGAAATAAATGAATGGGAAAATAGAAAAAATGCGGAGGTGTTTTCATTGCAAAACTTAAGAGTGATCGCAAGGGCAACCTTAGTCAACGCAAGCCATGCGATCATGCAACCCACATACAATAGTAAACCACCTCTCGGTGCGAATGCTACGGCTTCTAATGCTAGAACACATGCGATATATGTACGAAGTCTATAGAGCCTACATATAAGCCTCTATTCCTATTTATGTGATGAAAAAATGACATCCACACAAATATGCGACCACATAATATCATTCCTATTCCTAGGGTGCATGCGATGCAATATTGACAAATAGAGCTTATCTCTAAGTCCCTATCTCTTGCTTATGCCGATCTAATCTTGCTCTTTCAAGTCTAGATTATAACCTAGCTCTCTCGAGTCATTAGGTTCTTTCTTTAGACTCTCTCTCGAGTAGCTCTAAAGGGGTGTTGGGCACAACATAAAACAAGACTAACGCATGAACTTGGTTGACGCAAGGTTATTACTATCCTTAGTGAACAACGCATACCTTGCTTAATGCGACCAACCACTTACCCTTCCGGCAGTTGGTTGTTGCTGACTTTACTCATAGACAAGCATTGCGTTAGCCTATAGACAGACGTTGCCGCAGCTTCACACTAAGCAAATAAGGTTACTCACACACTCGTGCAACGCACACCTCTCGGTGGTTTGCTACATGCTTCATATTCCTAATCCACATGACTAAGTATGCAATACCCAAGCAATCTCACTAAGTGCTGCAATGAAAGTAAAGATGCTAAGAAAAGAAGATGGAGATGGAGTTGAAGGAAATAGAGAAGTGCATTGAAAACAAGTTGTATTAATTCCTTAATCACAAAATGTCATACAATACAATATAGGAAAAGAAAGGGAAAAAAATTACCGACTGGAAGCAAAGATTTGCTCCCAGTGGATGTGCATCAAGGCTGCCGGTGGTGCCATGGATGGGTGGAGGAGCTGACTCTCTCGAGATCTAGCTCCGATCGAAGGCTCCGATTGTCACTCAGAATGGATGAAGGAGGTAAAGAACTCTCAGCCATCTTCTCACGCAGTTTGTCTGGATCGCGGGGAAAATCCCCGGTTCACAAGGATCATCCCTGGATTCAAGGATCATCCCCGGATGATTTGGAATTTTTCTCATCAACTTCTATTTAACAACCTTCATAATTCTAAGTTAAAGGACAGGATGGCATGCATTTTTGCATGTCATCACACCCCCAAACTTAAAATCATGCTTGTCCTCAAGCATGCATTATACTCAAGAAAGCAGCCATATATCCAAAATAACAATGAAAATAAAATAAAAATAGCCTATACTAAGAAAGCAATGTAATGATAGAGTGGAAGACGTCCCTGGAAAAGTAAGAGTGTTGTCATCGCAAGGAGTCTTCAATCCAAGAGATGGCTCTCAGCTGCTTGGGTCAAGTTGCCCTAACCATTGGAACTTCCGAAAATTGTTGGGCGCATGTTGGCCACCATGAGCTTAGAACTGCCTTCAGCTCTTTTGCGACTGATTGCCCTTCTACCTTGGGGTCAACATTGGCTTTCAGCACATCGCCTACACTTCAATATTGTTTGCAACCTGGTCGCACAAGCTGGAATACACCCAAGATAAAAAGTTTGCTCGTAAAGACACAAGACTTAACAAACATTTAATTGCCAAGTCCCCGACAATGGCGCCAAAAACTTGATGCTCGTATTTATGAAGTGGAAATATAGATGATATGCATTGATGGAATTGCGTTGTGCACTCAAGTTTCCCTAGCGGAATTCAAGTGTAAATTCCTTTGAGTTTCCTGGTAAGTCCAGGGTTGAATACAGGGACTTGTGAAAATAGATTGCGTCGGTAACTTTGATGAAAACTTTGCGGTAACCGGGTAAATAAATAAAGTGTTTGGTTTGTTGTTTATGTTAATGAAAAAGAAATAAATAAATGTGGCGGATTTGAGAAACGACAGTTGCGTTGATAGATGTAATGAGTATGCGATGAACGGGTTGAGAAGATCTTTAGCTAACATTACTCAAGAATGCGTCAAACTATGCGATCATGATACTACCATGCACAGCAAGTCATTTTCCAATGTAAATGCGATGCTCCTAAATCTAGGACGCATGTGTTGAATGCAAAGTGTCTATAGAGCTTATTCCTAAGTCTCTACTCTTGTCATATGCGATGATGCAAAATGCATGAAAGTAAGGTGACCGCATACAATCATATCCTATCTCTAGGGTGCATGCAATGCGTTGATAACAAATAGTGCTCATTCCTAAGCGCCTATCTCTTGTATTATGCGTTCTAATCTGACTCTCTCGAGCCTAGATTCTAACCTGACCTTCCCAACTTGAGATCTTGTCCTTAGACTACCCTCCCGAGTATCTCTAATGGACGAATGAAGCATACATAAACAAGATAATCGCATAGAATGAAGATTGCCTAGTTGTGCTAGCTAAATGCTTCTCAACCCATTCAATTGATTTAGCTACTCATGTGTGAATCACAGAGAGTGAACAGATATAGAGAAAGAAATTCCATTCTTATAAATGAGTTGAGTACAAAATGCCAATGAAAGTTAAAGGTAGAGAGCCTGGTAATAATTCCTTGCTGACTGAGGTTTTTTACACTGAAATCTCTATTATGATCTAAAGATATTCCCGCTTCCACATTCTTCGGCCCTCTCTTTATCTTTGGAGCTTCCGACGCTCTCTCAAGCTTACCGAAACGATCTACCGGCACAACTTTCTCCCTCGTATCTGCCTTAAAATGAAAGAAAACTAAAAACAAAGACATGCGGACTGATCAACTGGGTGTAAAAATGGTGAACTTCTTTTCTGAAGAATGTACTTGGTATTTATAGAGCATCAATGGTGAAAGGTGGCTTCTCTCTCTCGGTTGTACAGATAGGACAACTTTAATTCCTAATTGATGCATCAAATAATTATCACCGATAAAGCTGAATGTCGAATAATTATCACCGATAAAGCTGAATGTACTTTATGACCGTTATCAGCTGTCAACTTAATTTGGATTCCACTATCATCAGCTTTCTGTCCCATCGCTCTTAATTGGCCTTTCACCCCGATGCGCCCACCATGTTGCGCTGACCAAGTTGCAGTGATCCTTCTCGAGCGAATGTTTGCGAACACGATCAACGCAAAGCCTTGCGGTGAAGTTGCACTCGACCAATGAATTCCTATGATCGCAATCTTTGCATTGTGTTAATGGATATTTTGCACAAAAATACAAAAATTAATAGTTCTAATGCGCTGAACGCATGCGACCGCAATATTATAGGATTTATGCTTAATGGACGCAATTTAACATATTTCATCAATGCAATCCAATATTGTTTAAGAACTTAGCACTATGATAACGTGTATTTCTGCCCGTTATCAATAACATGTAGGTTCTTATTGAACTTGTAAATGATACCCATTCTCCATTTCCCATACTTATTGTGAGAAGTGTTCGTAATGTATTTGATGCATTTAGATCACATGTTCCATGGCCAAAGCATATATTAGTTGTAGAAAAAGAAGAAAAGGAAAATTTTTATTTAAAAACATGAGTTATTGCATTTGCATGTTTTCATATTAATGTTTGATGTTTTCTAAAAGAAAAATTCTCGTGAGTTATCTACTTTGAAAGAAAAGAAACCGAGGAATAATGTGTTAAAATTTATGATAGCAATAAGATTTGTGTTAAATCGTTTGGAGAAGGAGATGGAAGATGAATGCTTGAGTATTCCAATTCTTGATCAAATTTTTGGGTATCACTTTAATTTCTAGTTTATGAAGGACAACATTAAATAGTTTCGTAAGATGGAGGAATTAGCACTTTTAGTTATAATGGGTTATATTGTGTACATATAATTAACTAAAGTGATTTATAATAGTAATTTATTTGAACATTTATAGTCTTAAAAGGTTTTTGTTTTGCACTTAGATTTTTATCTCAATGTGACCCGAATATTATAGAGGAATATGCATTTATTCACCTTATACAAATGAGGCACTGAGGAACAATGATCTCGATTCTTGTGCAATGATGACTAAAATTAGTGGGACGCAACATGCGATGCATGTCTTAGGCTATGCGTTAATTCTCATGCATCGGTGGTCATGCGTTGGAATGAAAGTATGTGTTACTCTTCTATGCGATGACCATGTGTTCCTGTCACAAGTTTTCTTGCGCTCATGCCAAGTATAACACGAACGCAAGTTACTCAAGTGATCCGAGGTCGAACTCAGGGACTTGTAGCTAAATTCTATGCGGTAATGTGTATGCAGCGGATGAATAAAAGAATTATGGAGGGTTGTAAGCTATAAACTACTCCTACTCCTAACTAACAGATTAAGCGATGAGAATATGAATAAGGAAGAGACGTGGCAACTGTTGACGCGTAGTAAATGCATGGAGAAATAGATAAAATGTGAGGATGTCTTCATCGAAACCCTTAAGATTGACCATAAGGGCAACCCCAGCCAACGCAAGCTATGCGATCATGCTACACACACTTGTGCCTAATTCTAGGACGCATGCGATGTATATGCAAAGTGTCGAGAGGCCTTATTCCTAAGTCTCTATTCCTGCTTATGTGCTCCCACACATAAACAAGATGACTGCATACCACCGTATCCTACTTATTGGACGCGTGCAATATCTTCTCCGTAGGGTGCATACGCTGTGTAATAGCAAATGGAGCTTATCTCTAAGTTCCCTACTCTTGCTTATGCGAACCAATCCGCTCTCCCGAGACTTAGATTTGGTTTTTAGACTGCTCTCTCAATTATGCCTAAATGATGAATGATGCGCTCATAAGACAAGGTAACCGCATAAACTTGGCCGACGTAAGATTATTCCTATCTCTAATGAACACTAGCTTACATTGCTTAATGCGACCAACCACTTACCCTCCTGGGTAGTTAGTTGTTGCTGATTTTACTCATAGACAAGCTTTGTGTCTGCCTATAAACAGGCGTTGCTACAGCTTCACACTAAGCAAATAAGGTTTTATCACAACATTCACACAACGCACACCTCCGGTGTTTTGCTACATGCTTCATATTCCTATGCCGCATGATTAAATATGCGATACTCTAATAGTCTCACTAAGTGATGCAATGAAAGTTAAAGATGCTAAGTAAATGAAGATGGAGATGGAGTCAAAGGAAAATACAGAAATGCATTGATAAAAAAAAATGTATTAATTCCTTAACCAAAATGTAATACAATACAATATAAGGAAAGAAGAGAAAATGAGAGGATCAGCTGGCAGCAATGTCTTGCTTCTAGCAGATGTGTCAAGGCTGTCGGTGGTGCCATGGAAGGGCAGTAGAGCTGACTCTCTCGAGATCTAACTCCATTGAAGGCTCCGGTCATCACTCAGAATGGATGAAGGAGATGAAGAACTCTCAAGTTTTCTTCTCACACGTTAGTCTGGATCATAAGGATCCGCCCGAAGGTCGAAACTTGGATAAAATGAAATTCTGCTCAGGAGCTTCTATTTATAGAGCTTGATCGCCAACATTAATGGAACTACTCTAATTCTGACATTCGTGGTGCGTTGGTCCTTTTCTGAATCTCTGCTGCTAACGACATGGTAGGTGAAATGTCAACATCATCTTTTGATTTTCCCGAGATATGCATTGTTGCTTCCATTCCACCAACCTTGCATTCATCCCACTATTATGGTTATCATCATGAAGCCGCAATCTTGCAATGACCTCATTCGCTTGATTACCGCAACTTCTATGCGATGACCACAATCGCTTGACGATCGCAACTCCTATGTAATGGACGCATGTGGTTGATTACCGCAACACTCATGCGTTGAACGTATGCATTCGCCTTTGCGATGGAGAATTTCTCCGCATGCAGTCAAAAAACTTGGTGCGTGGAAATTGAAAGTCAATTTTACTCGACAACCAAAATCTCGTGGACGTTATGCGATGCATGTTCCTAAGATATGCGTTGATAGTCATGCGTCGATGGTCATACGTTGGAATGAAAATTGCGTTAACGAATGTATGCGATGACCATGCATCCTGTCACAAGTTTTCTTGCGTTCACACCAAGTATAACATGAACACAAGTTTCTCGGGTAATCTGAGGTCAAACATAGGGACTTGTAACTATATGTTTGTGGTGATGTGCATGCGGCGATATAAATAAAAGAATAAAGGAAATGTTGCTAAATTAATCCTACTCCTACTTCTACTCCTATCTATCAAACAACGCAATGGGAGTATGCATGAAAGGTAGAGATGCGACAAACCTTGACATGAAATAAATGTATGAGAAAATAGATAAAATGCGGAGATGTTTTTATTGAAACCCTTAAGAGTGACCACAAGGGCAACCCTAGTCAACGCAAACTCATGCGATCTTGCAACACTCATACAATAGTAAACCACCTTTCTAGGTAGATGCGTTGATGCGTTATTCCACCTACCTTGCGTTGATCCCATTAGTTTTCGTTGTTTTGTAGCCGCAATCATTCAATGGTCGCATTCACTTAATACCGCAACTCTACATGATGACCGCAATCGCTTGACAAGCGCAACTCCCATGCGATGGACTCATACGGGTGATTACCGCAACATCCATGCATTGATCGATGCTTTTGCCTTGTGATGGAGTGTTTCTCCGCATGCGATCGTCTATCCGATGGTTCGGTTTCTGCGTTTGCGTTCATTTCCTGCATTGGCTACAAAAATAGAACATTGAACGCACAGTTAACGCAAAGTAATGGGTTAGCTAAGATTCGCCATGTTGATCGACGCAAACTTCTTTTCTCATGAATTCCTATCATGATCGACGCAATTTCTGCCTAACAACCTTTATAATTCTAAGTAAAAGGACTAAGATGGCATGCATCTCTGCATGTCATCAGTCGTCTTATGCGATAGCCCGGCTTCCATATATACGTCCGCTTTCTGCATTAGCTATAAAAATAAACAATTGAACGCATAATAGTGGGTTAGCCAAAATTCTTAATGTTGAACGACGCAAACTCATTTTCTCATGAATTCCTAACATAATTGTCGCATATTCTACTTAATAGCCCTCATAATTCTAAATAAAAGACTTAAGATGACGTGCATTTCTGCCCGTCATCATGCAACAGGTTGATATCGCTGAAAAATAAGTTATTGATATGTTCGTATAATTTCGAGTAAGTTCAGGAAAGGAGTATTTTAATAGATCTTAAATTATAAACAATTTTATGTTACTTTATTGAGTTATGTCTCTAATGTTGATATCATTTGATTGTATTTTTTTTTTATTTCTTTACAATCTAATATGATATACTCAATTGACTATATGGGACATGGTGACCGTGAAGATGTGAAAAATATGGTCAATACATAAGTATTTAATAGGTGTTTAATATTATGTAAACAATATGATATCTTGTGTGTGTGGTTCTTTTAGGGCCATAAAAATGTTTTATTTTTTAACAACTATGTGGGCTCGACCTGTTACTTGTGTCCCTATTTAGGTAAGCATTCCAACTTCGATTAATGATATTATATGTTTGATTAATATATTTTTTTTCTTATAACATTGGTTGAAATATATATATACATAGTATGCTCAACAATTGGATAGTAGGGATTGTAGGTATTATACTATGAAATTCATACGCGATATAATAACTCGTAGGAGCACAATAATTAGGAGCATGGTATGAATTTTCTTACATCATCTTTTTTAGAAAAAAAAACGTGGAGGACAAATATGAAAAATGAGATATCTATTTTCCATTCACCTAAGCATGCCTTTATATAGGCTTACAAACATAACCATAGGAATGCCAATGGTTTAAAGTTATAAATGTCATCAAATGCTCATAACTCACATAATTCCTATAACTCAAAAATCACTATTGGTTATAAAAAACTAAAAGTTACAAAACCCAAAAGTCACACTAAATGCCACAAATAAAGTTTAATAATAACAAGCTTTTCAACACCCCCCCTTAAACTTGATTTGTTACACTAAGTAAACTCCTCATTTTGATAAAAGTCTCCAACTTTAGGGGCTTTGTGAAAATGTCTGTCGCTTGGTCTTGTGACTTGATATATTTGAGTTCCACTTCTTTCTTCGTAATGCAATCCCGAATGTAGTGAAATCAATTATCAATGTGCTTGCTCCTCCCATGAAATACCGGATTTTTGGCTAAAGCAATGGCCGATTTGTTGTCAACAAAAATCTCCATTGGATCTTCCATTTGAAACTTCAACTCCTTCACTAAGTTTCTTAGCCAAATTGCATGACATACACATGAAGTTGCTGCGATGCACTCTACCTCGCATGTTGATAATGTGACTATGGGTTGCATTTTTGACATCCATGTGAACGTCGTTTCACCAATAAAAAACACAAACCCCGTAGTGCTCTTTAGATTATCCAAATCACTACTCCAATCACTATCACAATAACCAACAATATCAAAATTGCTAGAAGAGACATAGGAAAGACCATACCCAATCATCCCTTTGATGTAGCGAAGTATCCTTTTTGCCATTTTGCAATGTGTTACTGTCGGTTCCTCCATAAATCGATTAAGAGTTCCAACCGAATAAAGAATATCCGGTCTTGTACATGTCAAGTATCTCAAACTTGCAACCAAACTTTTGAAATATGTAGAATTTAACTTCTCGCCTCCATCTTGCTTGTTGATTTTGACTCCACATTCCATCGGTGTTCCAACTGGATTAGCGTCATTCATATTGAACTTCTTGAGCACTTTTTTAGCATAGCCCTCTTGGGATATAAAAATGTCATCTTCACCTTGTTTGACCTCGATCCCAAGATAGTAACTCATGAGACCAATGTTCGTCATTTCAAACTCCTTTTTCATCTCTCTTTTGAACTCATCAAACATGCTAGGATTGTTTCTAATAAATACTAAATCATCAACATATAAACAAATGATTAGTATGCTTTCTCAGCAAACTTTTAAATTTTATAAGTGACCTTTTATATGGATCACATCCATACATTCATTTGATGTGTAGCCATCTACATAAAAACATTAGATAGACGCCTAAACTCGACGAACTGTGTCCCAAAAATTGAAGGTATCAATGAAAATCTAAACTCGAGTAATTATATTTTTATACATGGATCATATTCTTATAGGAATGGATACATTGATTCAATATATGTAACCACTTGTATCCAATGAGTTGTGTCCCGTTGACATAAAGATTATTGGATTTTATGTCCTAAAACTCGTAGTTTGTAATATGATATTCTTGTTCAATAAAGCTGTTATTGAAAATCTTTAGTAAAATTAAATTCTATATTCATGAATCCAATAAACTAAGGATCTGAGGCTATTAAAATTAAGTTTGAACTTTATGTAGTGACATAATCAAGTTCAAATATATAGCCAAAATGGTCTATAGTAGATGAATAAGGTTGGGCGCCTTATTCTGGGGACACTATAGATGCGGCTCATTTTGTAGTTAGTACAAACGATGTGATCCTAAACTGTTCATATGGAGACATGAAAGTGGAGGCATCCTATGTAAAGAGTTTACATAAGATTGAACCATGAAATAGTCACTTTTTTACGTTCTAAACGCCGTTTATGTATAAAACTGACTATTTCGTTAATTGATAACCTTGGTAACTTAATCTTAATCCTAAGGTAACTATAAACTCCTGTTCACTCAGAATTATCCTTAGATCTACATAGGTGAGGGTAGCTCATTATCGCTGGCCCAATAAGCCTCCCATATCAGGGATAAGATTAGGTAGATAGCTGGGAACATAGGGTGCAAGACGAAATTCACTCCTACCAGTTATAGGGATAGTAGATAGGTTGTTCCCTTTATTACTGAATCCAGGTCTTGAACAAGGGGTCCCACTCTCTCCTTGGCCCGAGAGGGGTTCGGTTTAAAGGTTGGATCTTAAATCAATTATTCATTAGAGAATCGGTGGAACTTAAGGAATAAGATGTAGTCTTGGGGGTAAAACGATTTTTATGACCCAGTTGAGATTACGAACAACCTATGAAGGATTAGCTTACTAATCATGGTTATATCATATGGACACAAATATATCTATAGTGAGGGGAATGCAACTACGAGACTATAGTGGAATGACTCGTTAGTTAACGAATGTTGATTAGCTCCATCTAAAAGAGTTTCGCCAGCTAATGTTGGATCGTTGGAGCTCATGATCTATAGGTCCATTACG
The DNA here is from genome assembly GCF_027475165.1 of Benincasa hispida. Taxonomy (NCBI): domain Eukaryota; kingdom Viridiplantae; phylum Streptophyta; class Magnoliopsida; order Cucurbitales; family Cucurbitaceae; genus Benincasa; species Benincasa hispida. The sequence goes on from NC_143486.1 coordinate 48,864,950, forward strand.
TTCCCCCACTAGCTCATATGGAATAAACTTAGAATAGTATGATAGAATAATTCGAATTGTTCGAATTAAGTGAAGAGAGAGAAACCGACAAGTATATGTGATATAGTGGTCGGTTTTCAGTTTAGAGATACAGCTTTAATGAAAATGTGATTTAAATATCAAGAATATGAATACGTTCATATTCGGAAGCTTGGAAATAATGGAAATTGTTAAAGATGTAAAAAGTCAAAGAATTGACTTTTGACTTTAAAAAGTCAAACATTGATCGACCTTATATTCAAATGTGATTTGAATTTCAAGAAAATGAATACGGATTCATGCTCGGGAGGTCAAAATTAGTCAACACGAAAAAAATCATAAAAATTCAAAATGTTGAATTTTCGGTCAAAATTTGACTTTGACAATATGACCATTTTGCCCTTTGACTAAAGTTAGTGGGAAAATCAAAACTTTTGTTGGATAATTCCACTAACAAGATAGTAGGTTAGATGTTGGCTTATAGTGGAGACATCAAGCCCACTTAGATAGTGGATTTTGAGGTGTTGGGTTTTTATGAATTTGTTTCATGCAATTTTTGCATGGCTTTTTTCTATAAATTTGGGCTTTCAAATTGGATAGAAAAACTTTTGATAATTTTGCCAAAATTGTTTTCTAAATTGGGCTGGAAAAAAAAAACCCAACCCAAAACCAATCCATCTCCTATTTCCATCTCTTTCTCTCTCTCTTGGTTTCTTCATCCATCGGGTCCCACAACCCAGTTCTGAGTCCAGAGGATAGTAAGTCAGCTCTAATGGTTGTCCAGATCGTGTTCGGGCGAAAATAGAATAGTTTCGGGAGCTACAAAGGTTGTATTATATCCCTTTTAATTCACTATTTTTTTCTATATTTGCATGCTATTTTTCTTTTAATTAGAAGCAATTAGAGTGTAATTAGATCTTTATTCTGCTGCGTATGTTTCATATTCCATCGTGTGGTATCAGAGCATGTTTTTATTATGCTCAATTGCTTTTGGTGGATAGTTTTTTCTTTTCTATTCAAAATGTTGAATGAAATGTGCACTAAAGTGGATTTATTTTGATTTTGGCATTGTTTTTCTTTAAATTTCTTATGGAAATTTGTAACTGCTCACATGTTTATGAGCATTAATGTGTGGAAAAGGGTTTGTAAATTTGTTTGAGTCATTAGAGTTGAAATTAGGTTGTAATTACTCGATTCCGGGAGAGAGGATAGCTTCAAAAATTGAAGAAACTTGCTTCCAGACCCATTTTGGCCACCAGACCCGACAATCCGCCCGCCAGCCTGAGGTCCGACCTGGTTTGGACTAGCCTTGCTCGTGCCATCTGTCAACCCTCGCCCCACCTTCGTGACCCAGTTCGAAGCAGCGCGCCCGCCCCCTTCACTCCGTGACCCGCACGCCCGTGCGCTTTTCGTTCGATCAGACATGCTCGCGCTTCCGTTGACCGTGTCGGCACGCATTGACCAGCCGGTCCAGACGGTCTGGACTAGTCTGTTTGACCTGTTGAGTCGGTTTGACCGGTTCAACTTGGTTTTTGGTGTTTTTCGGCCGGTTCGAGTGGTTTCTGAGCGGTTCCAGATGGTTCAAAGTGTTTGAAGCCGGTTCCAGGAAGTTGGTTGCTGATTTCTGTAATAAATTAGTTATTTATTTGTTTTTAATGCCAAAATCGGTCCACTTTAGTGTTATTTACCTATTATGCATGTGATGTATAATGTTGTTTGATTATGTGTGCATATAGTATGCCATATAGTTTTAAAACCCCACCATAGGAAAAGCATTTGACATGCATTTGTTATGTGTTATAGGTGTTATAAAATATATACCATGCATACTTAGTTTTAATATAAGTGTTATATTAAAGCATGTTTGTTAGGAGGAAACATGTTATAGATGAATTCTCTTGGGTTATAATTGTTATAATTTATTTTATAACTGTTATAAAAATAACATAGACTTCTAAAATCTAAAATACAGATAAGATGCATGCTCACTTAGGGTTAACCACAATCGAGCAATCCCAATTTTCATAGAAAATAGGTAGATATCTTGTAAAACCGAAGTTACAAAAAAACTCACCTGGCAAGATCTTGGCAAAAAGTCAAATAAGATGACTAAGGTTGAAGGTTTTTAAGTTGACGATTCACAGAACACCTACTACCTGGAGATCGAGCCGGCGTCTGAGTTATGTTAAACTGGTTTTATGAGCATGCGTGAGTGGTGTGAGGTAATAAAGTTTATTTATCACTTAGACATCGTAGGTTAAAAATCCAATATAAAAGTTATACTTGGATGAATCACCTAGACTTAGGATATGTTTAATTAGCTGAAATGTATCGCTAAGTATTTTATACCTTAACCGTCTAGAACATTTCAGCTGAAGAGAAGTAATGTACTTTTAGCTCTAGCATCCCTAAGAGTTCACACAGTGAGATTCATGCTTGGTTTTGAGCCACCCTGGGAGCAGACTCCATTCGAAGAGTGTTTGCATGAGTCAATACCAAGGTGAATAGGGGAAGTTGTTCATAGTAAGTGGGAGAAGGAAGTGTGTCAACACATCCTACGATCTCTTCCATTAGGTCACACCGTGAGATTCCTATAATGCGCCTGCATGTCTGCCCTGGAACGACCATACCAATCGGAGGGTTGTATTAAAGGATTTGAAATTGCGAGCTCTAGAAATTGATAGGATCTCTCAGGTCCATTTTCATTATTGTCTTTTCAACTTCGGGAGCATAATGATTCCGATCTTTGAGGTCTGAAAATGGAGGGTCACTAAGTTACTATAGGATAAGAGTTATTCTGGTGATAGTATCTAGTCAAGATAGTCTTGGTTCAATGGAGGAATAGTCAATCACCCCTCGGTGAAGGTTATTCTAAATCGTTGAAATATCATTGAAAATATAAATAATGATAGGTACATAATTTTTTTGCTAAACTTGATTGGATTTAAAAAATTAATGTTTTTTTACTGAAAAAGATGTGTTTTTCTTTTCAGCATGATTAGTCTTTAGTTCAGCTATTAGCTTCTGAAAAACTTAATGGTGACAATTACTCAACATGGAAAACAAATCTTAATTCAACACTAGTAATAGATGACCTGAGATTTATCTTAACTGAGGAATGTCCTCAGGCCCCTGCCTCGAAAGAAGCACAAGGTAAATATGATTTACTAGTTACTAAAACATGTTTAATGGAGTATGATACCTCAACCTGGATATTGGATTCAGGAGCCACTAATCATATTTGCTTCTCTTTTCAGAAAACTAGTTCTTGGAAAAAGCTTGAAAAAGGCGAGATCTCCCTCAAAGTTGGAACAGGAGAGGTTGTCTCGGCCAAAGTAGTGGCAGACTTGAAGTTGGTTTTCAACGATAGATATATCATACTTAAAAATGATTTGTATGCTCCTAAAATGAGAAAGAATTTAATATCTATCACATGTATATTAGAACAAATGTATAAATATCTTTTGAAGTTAATGAAGCATTCATTTTCAGAAAAGGTATTTAAATTTGTTTTGCTATACTTGAAAACAACTTATATAAGTTAAGACCAACTAAAGCAAAATTAATATCTATCACATGTATATTAGAACAAATGTATAAATATCTTTTGAAGTTAATGAAGCATTCATTTTCAGAAAAGGTATTCAAATTTGTTTTGCTATACTTGAAAACAACTTATATAAGTTAAGACCAACTAAAGCAAAAATTTTCTTAAATACTGAGATGTTTAGCACAGCTGAAACTCAGAATAAAAGACAAAAAGTTTCTTCTAAGCCTATCTATGAAAATTAAGACTTGATCACATAAATCTCAAAAGGATTGAGAGATTGGTTAAGAATGGACTCCTAAATTAGTTAGAAGACAATTCTTTACCTCCATGTGAATCTTGTCTTGAGGGAAAAATGACTCAGAGATCTTCTACTGGAAAGGCTCAGAGCCACAATACCCTTAGAGCTCATACATTCAGACCTCTGTGGATCGATGAATGTCAAAGCTCGAGGTGGGTATGAATATTTCATCAGTTTTATTGATGATTATTCAAGGTATGGTCATATTTACCTAATGCATCACAAGTCTGATTCTTTTGAAAAGTTCAAAGAATATAAAGCTGAGGTTGAGAACCAGTTAGGTAAAACAATTAAGACACTACGATCAGATCGAGGTGAGGAGTACATGGACTTAAGATTCTAGAACTATATGATAGAACATGGAATCAAATCACAACTCTTTGCACCTAATATGCCTCAGCAAAACGGTGTATCTGAAAGAAGAAACAAAACCTTGTTGAACATAGTTTGCTCAATGATGAACTTTGCTAAGTTACCTGATTCCTTTTAGGAACATGCATTAGAAACTGGTGTCTATATTTTGAATAACATTCCCTTTAAAAGTGTTTCAGAAACACCATATGAGCTATGGAAAGGGCGTAAAGGCAGTTTCTGTCACTTTAGGATTTGGAGATGCCCGACACACGGGTTGGTGCAAAATCCTAAAAAATTGGAACATCATTCAAAACTATGCCTATTTGTAGGTTATCAAAAAAAAACAAAAAGTGGTCTATTTTACGATCCTCAAGAGAATAAGATATTTGTATCAACAAATGCCACATTCTTAGAGGAAGACCACATAAGAAGTCATCAACCTCGCAATAGACTAGTATTGAATGAAATTTCCATAGACGCTACAGATAGAACTAGTTTATCTACTAAAGTAGTAGATAAAAGTAGTACATTTGGTCGGTCACATCCTTATCAAGAGTTGAGAATGCCTCGACGTAGTGAGAGGGTTGTTTATCAGCCTGACCGTTATTTAGGTTTAACAAAAACACAAGTCGTCATACCTGATGACGGCACAGAGGATCCATTGACCTATAAATAGGCAATAAAAGATGTGGACCGTGATCAGTGGGTCAAAGCCATGGATCTCGAAATAGAGACTATGTACTTCAATTCTGTCTAAAAACTTGTAGATTAACCAAATAATGTAAAACCAATTGGTTGTAAGTGGATCTACAAGAGAAAACGAGACCAAACCGGTAAAGTACATACTTTTAAAGCTCGACTTATGACAAAGGGTTACACCCAGAGAGAGGGAGTGGAATATGAAGAAACTTTCTCTCCCATTGCCATGCTTAAGTCGATTAAAATGCTCTTATCCATTGCCACCTTTTATGACTATGAAATTTGGCAGATGGATTTCAAGACAACATTTCTAAACGGCGATCTTGAAGAGAGTATCTATATGGCTCAACCAAAGGGGTTTATTGTACAGGGTCAAGAACAAAAGGTTTGTAAACTTCAAAAATCCATTTATGGGTTGAAACAAGCTTCTAGATCTTGGAATATAAGATTTGATACTGCGATCAAATCTGATGGCTTTGAACAGAATGTTGACGAGCCTTGTGTTTGCAAGAAGATCGTCAATTCTACTATAGCGTTCTTAGTTTTATATGTTGACGATATTCTACTCATTGGGAATAAAGTAGGTTACCTTACTAACATCAAAAAATTGCTAGCAACACAGTTCCAAATGAAAGATTTAGGAAATGCGCAGTATGTTCTCGGGATTCAGATTATTCAGAACTGCAAGAATAGAACACTAGCCATGTCTCAAGCAACTTATATAAACAAAATGTTGTCTAGGTATAAGATGCAGAATTCCAAAAGAGGTTTGTTACCTGACAGATATGGAATTCATTTGTCAAAGGATCAATGTCCTAAGACACCTCAAGAGGTTGAGGATATGAGACGAATTCCTATGCTTCCGCAGTATGATGTCTGATGTATGCAATGTTATGTACTAGACCTGACATATGCTACGTAGTAGGGATAGTCAGTAAGTATTAGTCCGATCCTGGATATGATCATTGGACTGCCTAAGAATATCCTCAAGTATCTTAGGAGAACAAGGAACTACATGCTCGTGTATGGTACTAAAGATTTGATCCTTACTGGATACACTGACTCTGATTTCAAACCGATAAAGATGCAAGAAAATCTACATCGGGATCAGTGTTCATTCTGAATGGAGAAGCAGTAGTGTGGAGAAGTGTGAAGCAAAATTGTATTGCAAACTCCACAATGGAAGCTGAATACATAGTTGCATGTGAAGCAGCAAAGGAAGCAGTATGGTTGAGGAAATTCTTGACAGATTTGGAAGTTGTTCCAAATATGCATCTACCCATCACTTTGTATTGTGACAATAGCAGTGCAGTTGCAAATTCAAAAGAACCTTGAAGCCATAAAAGGGGAAAGCACATCGAATGCAAGTACCAGCTTATCTGGGAAATCATACACCGTGGTGATATTGTAGTGACCCAGATATTTTCTGAGCAAAAAATTGTTGATCCTTTTACAAAAACCCTTATGGCTAAAGTTTTTTAGGGTCACCTACAGAGTTTAGGACTACGGTATTTCTAAACTAGGACAAGTGGGAGATTATGTTGGGCGTGAATCCCTAGTTTATTGTATTCATATGTTTATTGTACTCATATGTAATATTAGTTTCTCACAGTTAAATCCAGCATCGTTTGATCCTACTAGGAGTTTTAGTCCAAGTGGGAGTTTTTTGGATTTTATGTCCTAAAACTCGTAGTTTGTAATATCATATTCTTGTTCAATAAAATTGTGATTGAAAATCTGTAGTAAAATTAAATTCTATATTCATGAATCCAATAAACTAAGGATCCGAGGGTATTAAGATCAAGTTTGAACTTTATGTAGTGATATAAATGTGGATCAAGTTCAAACATATAGCCAAAATGATCTATAGTATATGAATAAGGTTGGGCGCCTTATTCTAGAGACACTATGGATGCGTCCCACTTTGTAGTTAGTACAAACGATGTGATCCTAAACCGTTCACGTGGAGACATGAAAGTAGGGGCATCCTATGTAAAGAGTTTACATAAGATTGAACCATGAAATAGTCATTTTTTACATTCTAAAAGCCGTTTTATGTATAAAATTGACTATTTCGTTAATTGATGACCTAGGTAACTTAATCTTAATCCTGAGCTAACTATGAACTCTTATTCATTCGAAATTATCCTTAGATTTGCATAAGTGAGGGCAGCTCATTATTGTTGGCCCAATAAGCCTCCCATTTCAGGGGTAAGATCCAGGTGGATAGTTGGGAACATAGGGTGTAAGACGGAATTCATTCCTACCTGTTATGGGTATAGTAAATAGGTTGTTCCCTTTAGTACTGAATCTAGGTCTTGAACAAGGCCCTCCCTCTCCTTGGCCTGAGAGGGGTTTGGTTTAAAGGTTGGATCTTAAACTAATTGTTCATTAGAGAATCAGTGGAACTTAAGGAATAAGATGTAGTCTTGGGGGTAAAACAGTTTTTATGACCCAGCCAAGATTACAAACAAACTTGAAGGATTAGCTTACTAATCATGGTTATATCATATGGACACAAACATATCTATAGTGAGGGGAGTGCAATTACGGGACTATAGTGGAATGACCCGTTAGTTAACGAATGTTGATTAGCTCCGTCTAAAAGAGTTTAGCAAGCTAATCTTCGATCGTTGGAGCCAATGATCTATAGGTCCATTAGGTTCCCCTACTAGATCATATGGAATAAACTTAGAACAGTATGATAAAATTATTCGAATTGTTCGAATTAGGTGAAGAGAGAGAAATCGACAAGTATATGTGATATAGTGATTGGTTTTCAGTTTAGAGATACAACTTTAATGATTAAATGTGATTTAAATATCAAGAATATGAAGACATTCATATTCGAAAGCTCGAAAATAATGGAAATGGTCAAAGATGTAAAAAGTCAAAGAATTGATTTTTGACTTTGAAAAGTCAAACTTTGACCGGCTTATATTCAATTGTGAGTTGAATTTCGAGAAAATGAATACGGATTCATGCTCGAGAGGTCAAGATTAGTCAACACAGAAAAAATTATAAAAAGTCAAAATGTTGACTTTTTGATCAAAATTTGACTTTGATAAAATGATCAGTTTGCCCTTTGACTAATTAGTGGGAAAATCAAAACTTTTGTTGGATAATTCCACTAACAAGATAGCGGGCTAGGTTGGCTTATAGTGGAGACATCAAGCCCACTTAGATAGTGGATTTTGAGGTGTTGGGTTTTTATGAATTTGTTTCATGCAATTTTTGCATGACTTTTTTCTATAAATTTGGGCTTTCAAATTGGATAGAAAAATTTTGCCAATTTTGCCAAAATTATTTTCTAAATTGGGCTAAAAAAAAAAACTCAACCCAAAACCAATCCATCTCCTAATGCCATCTCTTTCTCTCTCCCTCGGTTTCTTCATCTATCGGGTCCCATAACTCGATTCTGAGTCCAGAGGATAGTAAGTCAGCTCTAGTGGTTGTCTGATTCGTGTTCAGGCGGAGATAGAAGCGTTTCGGGAGCTACAAAGGTTGTATTATATCCCTTTTAATTTACTGTTTTTTTCCTATATTTGCATGCTATTTTCCTTTTAATTAGAAGCAATTATAGTGTAATTAGATCCTTATTCTGCTGCGTATATCTCGTGTTCCATCAAAGATGCATCTCTATTGTCCTAACATTGCTCAATAGACCCGCAATGAAAAGTTATGCTTTAAAGATGGAAGAGAAATATAGTCATTTACTAAAAATATGTAATGGTAGAAAGAGAATGTAAAACTATTCTACTTCGTCCCATTTTAGTATAGTATAGATATAGATATAAATTGATACAAAATTTAAAAGTTCAAAATATTTTTGAAAACAATAAATTTATAAGTATTTCCTATAATTCAGCCATAATGGATTGTTAGTCCACCGTTGGGCATTTAAAGTTTTTCCAAACCTTTTGGCCTTTAATAACTTTAAGATTTAAAAGAAATAAATATATAATAATTCAAATGACCGATCAGCCTATTGTTCCACTTCCACCTAACAATTCTAATGAAGAGACAACACAACAAAACTACTCCATTTTTTAAAGTTTCTAATTTGAGGCCATTCAATATTTTTTTACGAATGACCTAATCTCATAAGTATTAATGTAGAATGACCCAATCTTAAGAAAACAAATGAAAACTAACCTTTAACTTATGTCACAAAGCACTATCATATTAGGGATATATTGTAAACGGGAAGACCCTCAAACGACGAAGAGGACAGCCGCAAACGGTCAGGAAATGGCGATCGAGAAAAGAACGGAACCTGTAAATGAAAAGCTCATTATAGGCTAGAGTTGCAGAACTCACTCTCTTTAAGATATTTCCGGCTCTACCCAAGTGTGCAAGCAGGCTAGGAATACTGACACGTTGTCCCCAGAATAAAACAGCCCAAAAAGAAAAACCGATTAGAAATGTACCGTTACCTACCGGAACACACACCCTTCTGACTGAATGCTCGACAAATGGAAGCGGGGAAAGAAAATAAGAAGAGGAGAGCGATGGGAATGGAAGGAAGTGTAAAAAAAAAAATTGTTGTATTTTGAACTACTGAAGGATGCGTCTTTTATAAGCCTTCAGAGCTAAACTGTCGAGAGAGAGAAGCACGGTTAACCTCTGAACGTGCGCGTGGAAGGCAAGTCGAAAGATGCAAACAGATGGAAGACACGCGTGGGGAAGACCGGGAAGACGCGGCCAACTGATATTTTTTTATTTTAAAAAGAAAATAAAAAATAATGAAATAAATAACAAAAATAATATTATTTTTATTAAAGAAAAATAATCACGCTCGCCTCACTCGACCGGATAGACGACGACGGCGCACGTGTGGTACATCCACTGAACCCATATTGGTCTATCTTCTCACTCCCTCCAAAACATGGGTACCCTTTGGGGCCTAACTTATAGCCCAAGGTTTGAGTACAAAAAGGAGACTTCTTTTTCAAATTTTCCAATGTGGGATTCTCCAACCAAAGATTGGTTCCCTTTTAAAAAAAAAATTATAAATTTTCACCCACCAATCCTCTACTTAAAAAATTAAACATAAGAGAGACAAAAAAAAATCATCGAGCAATTCCAATCTATACAACACTGTGCATAAGAAAAGGTGTCTTACGACTTGAATCTTTACATAGTGTAGATGATTCAAAATATATAGAGTAACCATTGGTTTTGAACTCTATCTCTAACCGCATCTCACACAGAGTGTTATTAAGGTATAGTTTGAAAGTCCATGCTTTAAGGCCTAACACATGTATCCCGGTTTAGTGAACGCTTTAGAATGTTTGCCTAAAAAATTCCATAGGAAGCGGCCCCCACTTCCACATTCACATATGTAAGTCTATCAAGAGTGCTTCTCTAGCTAGATACCACACTTGTCATATAGTATAGATCTCATTAAGAACTGAGTTCAACCTTTCTTACGCTTAAGGATATCAAGCTCAAACTCTAAGTCATAGGATTGAAACTCTGTATTTGGTTTAGCATGATTCACTATATATCACTTATGATCAGTTATTACCCGTTGAACTTGTTTCTTGGGATCACCAGTCTATAGGTTGGGTTTTCCTCATAGCGATTCATCTTTCTTTAGGCATGAGTCCCATCCTTTCGGAGGTTCTGAAAACCTTCTCTCTAGCCAGTCCTTTCATCAAAGAATCTGCCAAATTTTCATCAATTCGTATATGATCCACTCTAATTGCACTAGTAGTGAGAAACTCTCTAATGGTACTATGCTTAGAACGTATTTGTTGTCTATTTCCATTGTAGTAACGGTTTTGAACTTTTTCGATTGTTGCAGTACTATTGTAATGGATCAATATGGTTGGTACCAACTTTTCTCATAAGGGAATCTCTGATAGCAGACTTCTAAGCCAGTCTGCTTCTTCACTAGCTATCGCTAGTGCTATCATTTCTTACTTCATCATAGATTGGACTAAAATAGTTTGTTTCTTGGATTTTCAAGAGATAGCTCTGCCAACTATATTAAAGATATAGCCACTTGTAGCCTTTGAATCATCTGAAAGAGAGTTCCAATCAATATCACTAAACCCTTCCAGGACAACAGAAAACTTCTGATAATGTATCCTAGGTTTTGGGTTTTCTTTAAGTACCTCATAACCTTTTCTATAGAATTCTAATGCTCTTTACTAGATCTACTTGTAAACCTACAAAGTAATCCTACAGCATAAGCTATGTCAGGCCTAATGCAGTCAGCGACGTATATAAGACTGCCTACGATACTCGCATACTCAGATTCATTAACACTATCACCAGTGTTCTTGAACAACTTAACACTAGGGTCATAAGAAGTACAGGCTTGTTTACATTCAAAGTAATTATATTTCTTTAGAATCTTTTCTACATAGTGAGATTGATCCAAAGAAATTTCTTTTTCAGGCCTTGTCACTTTTATGCCAAAGATTACACTAGATTCTCCTAAGTCTTTCATATCGAAGTTTGCACTCAATATTGATTTCACATCATTTATGACGTGCAAGTTCGACACAAAGATCAAAAAAATCATCTACATATAGACACAAGATAGTGCAAAGATTATTTTCAAACTTATAGTAGATGCATTTGTTACTTTCATTAACCTTGAAACCTTTAGATAGGATTAGATCATCAAATTTTTCATGTCATTGCTTAGGATCTTGTTTCTGTTCATAGGGAGATTTACCTAATTTACACACCTTATTTTCTTGACCATGGACTATAAAACCCTCAGATTGTTCCATGTAAATCTCTTCTTCAATTTTACCGTTTAGGAAGGCGGTCTTTACATCCATCAGATGTACTACGAGGTTATAAAGGGCAGCGAGAGAAAATAGGACACAAATTGAGGTAATTCTAGTGACAAGGGAGAAAGTGTCAAAGAAGTATATGTTTTCTCTTTGTCTAAAGCCTTTTTCCACTAGCTTAGCTTTAAAGTTGCCAACAATTCCATCAGGTCTAAGTTTCTTCCTTAACGATCCATTTTCACCCTATTGCCTTGCAACCTGGGGGTAGATCTACTAAGTGTCAAGTCCTATTTGACTTAAGTGAGTCCATCTCATCATTTATGGCTTCTTGCCATAGGTTGGCATCTATTGAGGACAATGCAGCTTTTAGATCTTTAGGATCTTCTTCTAGATTATAGATCTGGAAGTCATCCCTGAAATCCTTAGCGGTTCTAGTTCTTTTGCTTCTTCTAGGTTCTAGGTTGGTTTCCTCTATAGACATAGGATTTCTAACTGGGTTAGACCATTGGATCCTGAGCACCCACTATTCCTTGATTTAAAAGGAAATTTATCCTCAAAGAAGTCAGCATCATTTGACTCAATGATCACTTGGTTTACTAGATCATAGAACCTATAGGCTTTACTATTTAAGACATAACCTATAAAGACGCACTGATAGGCTCTACTAGCTAGCTTTCTCCTTTTGGGTCTGGAATCCTTACAAAGGCTAGACAACCCTATATTCTAAAATAAGACAAGTTTGGCTTCTTATTCTTGAGAATTTCGTAAGGTGAAGTTGTGTTTTTAGACTTTTCTATTTAAGAAATAACACATGGTAAGGATGATTTCACCCCACCAATAAGACGCGGCTCCTAAACTAAGTAAAATAGCAACTACTAGCTGAGCTAAAGTTCTATTTTTTCCGACTTTTCCATTCATTTCAGGAGAGTAAGGTGCGACCTTTTTGTGTATTATTCCATATGAGTTAAAGTACTCATTAAAGTTATCTGAGTTGTACTAATTCCCCTATCACTATGAAGTCTTTTAATTTTTCTATTAAATTGTTTCTCTACTTTAGAAACAAATAATTTAAAGGCATCAAAAGCATCACTTTTGTTTTTTCAGTAAATATATAAAAGTAAAATCAGAGCAGTCATCAATAAAAGTAACAAAATATCTTTTACTATTCCTAGTCAAGATGACATCAAATTCACATAAACTAGAGTGAATTAAATCTTGAGGCTCATAAATCCTAAGTACAGATTTATGCAAAGTTTTAGTAATTTTAGCCTGACTACAATATTCGCACTTATCAAATTCATTTATGAATAACTTAGGTATCTTCCAGCCTAATCATGTTACTAATTAGATTTTTATTCATATGACAGAGTCTAGCATGCCAAAGATTCAAAGAACACATCATATACACAAAAGATTTCATTAGGTCTAAATTTAATTTGAACATTCTTTCAATTGTATACCCTTTCCCTACGAATATATTATTTTTGGTAAGGGTATATAAGTTTGACCCTATGGTTTGAGTAAACTCGGCTTTGTTGAGGGTATATAAGTTCTTTTGTATCTCTGAAGTGTGCAAGACGTCTTTCAACATAAGGGTCTTCCCGAAGGTAAACTTCAGTTCCACCTCGTCGATTCCAACAACTTTCGTGGAGTGGCATCCCCCAACAGAATATTCTTATCCTTAGTTTCAGTATAAGTTTTAAAGAGACTAAAGTGTGATAGACATGGCACGTAGAGCCAGTGTCTATCTACCACTCTTCACAACACCGATCACATTTACTTCTATGATGTTGGAAACTAATGGTTCTTCTGTCAGATTCGCCTATCCAATAGAACGACGCCTATTCCTACAGTTCCTAGCCTTGTGTCCAGGTTGATTACAACTAAAGCAAAGGAACTATACCATTTCTCCTTAAGGGGGTTTTCTGTTTTTTTTTTTATTATTATTATTGGTTCTGGTTGCTGAAGCCACGGTTCTGACCTTTCTTCTTTGTCCCCTTTGATTTTTGGTAAGGTTTTACCGCATCAAAGGCGGGTCTCCCAGATACGGCGTTCACCTCCTCCCTCTGGTCCTGCTTTCGAGCTTCCTCCTCAATCCTTAGCCGAGTGATAAGACTCTCCAAGGAAAACTCTTTGGTCTTATGCCTCAAAGTATTATTAAAATCCTTCCATAAGGGGGGCAGTTTATCAATAATAACAACAACTTGGAATTATTCGTTTAGAGGCATACCTTCAGTAATTATCTCATGAGCTATCTTCTGCAGTTCGTGGGGCTGGATCTCCACAGATTTTTCATTCGTCATCTGGAACTTGAGATAACGGCTGACAGTATATTTCTTCAACCAAACCTCTTCAGTGTCGTACTTCTTTTGCAGGGCGTCCCAGACCTCCTTCGTTATCTTCATTGTGTTGTAGTAGTCAATTAGATCATCAGTCAAACCACTTAATATAAAGTTCTTACATAGAAAATCTTTCTCCTCCTAGTTAGCAACCTTTTTATCTGTTCTTCAGTTGGTTCTTCTAATAGGACGATCGACTTATCTTTGGTACATGTGTCGGTAACTTTTTTTACAGTAAGAAAGAACAACATCTTTTGCTTCTACCATTTGAAGTTCGCTCCTTCGAACCAGAATGAACAATTAAGGTCGGATGTCATAATGTCGTTGTTGTTAGTGAATGCCATTAGTGATATGATAGAGAAACATCTTAAAATTATTGTAAACATGAAGACCTCCAGACGACGAACAGGACAGCCACAAATGGTCAAGAAACGGCGGTTAGGCAAAGAACGGAACCTACAAAACAAAAGCTTGTTATAGGCCGAGTTGCAAAGCTCGCTCTCTTTAAGACGTTTCGCGGCTCTACTCAAGTGTGCATGCAAGTTAGGAATACTGTCACGTCATCCCCAGGATAAAACAACCAAAAAAAAAAAAAAAAGAAAACCTGATCAGAAATGCACTGTTACAGACCAGAACACCCACCCTTTTGACTAAATGCTCAGAGCTGAACTGCTGCGAGAAAAAAACAGATGGTGGCGACGTGCGTGTGGGACGTTCACGAAACCCACATTGGTATATCTCCTCACTTCCTCCAAAACATGATACCATTTGAGGTCCAAACCCATAGCCTAAAGTTGGAGTACAAAAAAAAGATATTTCCTTTTTCAAAATTTTCCAATGTGGGATTCTCCAACCAAAGGCTGGTTCTTTTTTTTTGAAAAAAAATAAAATTTCACCTTAAAGGATATCTCTCCCATCGCAAAATTATCTTAGTTTTAACATAATGTTATGTTTCATTCATGATTTTTTTTTAAAAAAAATCCCCCATTGTTTTTTTTTTTAATTAACAGTTAGCCGACAGGTGATTAAAAATGAAAATCGTATTAGTACCTTGACCAATTTAAAGTTCATTTTACTATTTTGTGCAAATATTTTTCCTTATTTTTTTAAATTTTTTAAAATACCTTTATTTATTTATTTATTTATTGGGTGAGATGAACTGTTTTTTTTTTTTTTTTTTCCTTTGTCTATTGTGTCTTTGGTGTTTGTTGTGACATTGAAGAAGTGGAAATTAGAAAACTAAAATGGAGGTAGTTTCGGAAGAACCAAATGACATTTGATTGATCAATATATCATATTTGTCTCCTATTAAACCATCGTTTTAAACTACGCTTATTGTTTGTTTGAGAAAAAAAAAATTCAAAAAAATTATTTTTTGTTTCAACACTTTTAATTAAAAAAAAAAAAGTTTAAAATATCCTTTAAAAACTATTTTGAGTGGTTGTCGAACACTCTAATTTCTTTTTTCAAAATGATTTATTTTTTAAATTAAATACTTGAAAATATATTCCAAAAACACTCTTAGTCAAAAGTATAAGTAATTGAATTTATATTTTCCATGGTCAATTTAAATTTAGGCAACATTTATCAATTTGTAGTGAAAACTGGTGTAAACGTAATCGAATTCCATTGATAGATCAATCTTAATGGACCTCAATTGCAAATCTAATTACTTCGATTTTGGCCGCATTTACGAAGTTAAGAATTTTGTCAAATTTATTGTTACCGTTATGGTTGCCTTTACCTTTGAGAGTCAAACCATAATAGTAATGGTAACAGTAAATATGTCAAAATTCATTGTTTTTCTCTGAAACAGTACAATAATGGTAACCATAATCATAACAATAACTATAATAGTAATGATACGATGCATTTTTCGGACGCTATTCAATTGATAACCTCACACTGATCATTCAAATTACATTACTTGATTATGAATTTTCAACTGGGGCAGCCCACTTATCAGTAAAAATGAGAAACGCCGATAAACACTAACAAACCTAAAAAAATGGGTCTCACTTTTTGATTACCTTTCATTTATTATTGTGATATGTCCTCCATAAATGTTGCCTTAGATAAATATGCATACAATCTTCTTGGGTTATAAGTATCGCTCTATGTCTAGGGTCAAGCAACAAAGTCTCATGTCTAGGATTGTCTTCCTACATTGATTTTTCTTTTCTTTCTTTCTTTTCCTTTTTTTTTTTTTTTTTTATATGGATATCAATATATTACCCAGCCTTTTTATTATTGAGTTCAACCTACTATGCTAGTCTATATATTGTCAATAATTTAGCTATACAATGACCTTTAAAATCATTAAAAACCAAATGGTAATGTAAACGGGTAAAATTATACAACTGAGTGATTATGTCAAGCTAGTGTATCTTATTAGAAATCGAAATCCAAAAGAAATCTAGAGGGGACCATTTTTCTGTAAAGTCTCCTAATTAATGTGTTATTATTTAATAATTATTTATAATACTTTTTAGAGGTTTTCAAATTTAAAAAATTGAGTAAACTATTTATAAATATAGCAAAATATCACTATATATCAAAGATAAATCACAATAAAAATCTATCAATGTCTGATAGATGTCTGGTCGCGGTCTATAGTCTAGTGACAAATGTATATCGCGGTCTTCGCTATCAAAGACAGTGATATTTTGTTATAGTTAAAAATATTTTCAGCAATTTATCATTTAAAACAATTTCCCTACTTTTTAAGGTCATTAGTATAATTTTGAACAATGTATGGTTGAAATAATTAATAATATAAAGAGTTTATTGTATATGAATAAGGTTTGATGACTTTATCTTCAAGTAACCATATTTATTTGACTCATTTTATTATAGTTTACAAATAAGTGAAGACATTAACTTATCATATGAATTGTATAAAAAATGATCTAGAAAACATTCATTGTCAATTTATTATTGTGAATGTGTATTGATTTTCCTTTAAAGTTAATAATTTATTGCATACTAAAAATGAAACTTATATCTATAGATTTATGTCACAAACTACAACTAAACTAACAAGTCACATGCAACAATAAAGAATAACATTATAGCAGTTTAAAGGCCGCCTATTTTGATTGATCCTCAAGAAGTTTAAGAAAAAATAATATATTTTATGGAACATAACTAGAAATTGATTCTTAAAGAAAAAAAAATAAATAAAAAGAGGAAAAAATAAAATGTAAATGAAAGGAAGATGGTAAAGGTTCATGCTCCATAAATTTTCTTGTTCCTAATGGACCCCATTTCTGCTAAAAATAAATAAATAAATAATGAAGCCAACACTGCTTGAGTAAGAAAGAAGGCAAATAAAAACAGAAATGAATTTCAGAATAGTTTTGGAGGTACTGAAATAAATGCTTTTAACTCTACTTTGAAAAATATTATAAATGGGTAGTTGCAAGAATAGTAAAATACATTCCAAAAAATTATAAATCTAGCAATAGTTTTCTGAAGTTTACGAATATAGCAAAAATTAGTTAGATTTGTTTCCATTTTTTTATGGTTCTACTTTTACCCTTTCTGGTCTATCGGATAGTATATATATGATATATATTATATTTGGTGTATAAGTTTAACTGATATAATTTATATTCGGTATATTAGTTAACCAATATAGTTTATATTTAAAAGAATTGGATAGTTATTCAATTGATTATATCAAATCTAATTCATTATACCAAATTTATCGTCAAATGTTCGTGCTTGTTATAATTCATACACTTAATTTGAATCTTTATTAATTTGTTTTAGAGTATTAATTTTCTAGTCAACATCATTAGCCATACAATGAGTTATTGTCTATTATTGATATACTAGAATAGAAATGTATTCTGAATTTATTGATATACTACTAATACACTAATGTTATACTTGAAATTTAATTTAAAATGAATGTAATTGATCTCATATTGATACACCAATATTAGACTTGAAATGAGTGTTGATACACTACTGATACTCCAAAGGTATACTTGAAATGAATTTTTAATTAGCACTAATGTTATGTAATTGATAATTTATTATACCAAAATGAATATAAGTCAATTTTATAAATTATGTCTTAATGGTTAAGAAGCCTATGGTTTCAATCCTTCGTATTATAAAAATAAAAGCACATCTCATAATCTTCTAAAGTATTTGGTTATTTAGATCATCAAATATAATATTTGAAACTAGGAAAGAAAATACTTAAAAAGTAGCTTTTTATTTTCTTTTTTGTCATTGGCTATCAAATATCAAAAAATATTTTTTAAATGTGTTTTTTTCTCACTAAATTGTTGGTAAAAAAGTACTTTTAGATGGAAACAGTCCTCAAGTTGACAGAAATGTTGAGGTTTGGATTGAATGAAAATATAGATAATTGTTTATGTTTTTTAAACAGTTAACATTTTTATTTTTTATATTATATTTATATTAATAGCTTTTTATTGCTTATTTTGGATATTTGGTAGATTTTTTTTTACCTAATAATAGAAATGTCTATTTATTCCTTACATCAATAACAAAATAATAGAAATATAGAAAATTCGGTAGAAATATACACCATACAAAGTCACTTTTAAGTGTAAGTATAAATAAAAGTGAGAAAAACTTTTGGAAAGCAAAAAAGAAATACCAAAATTTGTTTCAAAGGAAGCTAAACCAAACCCTCCAATATGGATGGCGAAATCATTAGATTTATCAAGGTGTTGCTCATATGCATGGCATCTCTATTGTATTGCTATTCCATAGCTTCAAAACTTCCCAAAGGCAAACTCAGGCTCCTCTCCCTCCTCCCAATCTTCCCTCTCTTTGTCGTCCTCCCTCTCGACCTCTCCTACGTCGTCCTCACGAGCGGCATCACCATATTCGTCACTTGGCTTACGACCTTTAAGCTCCTTCAGTTCTCCTTCGATTTGGGTCCGCTAGCTTCCGACCCACCATTGTCATTCCCTCTTTTTGCCTCCATTGCTTTTTACCAACTAGAATCAAGGATATCAAAACAACCCCATCTGTTCAAAATCATAGAAAAGATTCAAATACACCTCAAGAACTTGACCAAGAACCACCACCCAAGTTGCCTCTAAACTTGCCAGCTAAAGTGGGGTTATTTGCATTATTGGTCTTCGGCAAGAGTTATGTTGATCTTGTCTCTCCCATTGTCAAGTTATGCTTCAATTGTGGAATATTGTATTTCTACTTAGACATGGTTATGAGTTTGTCCAATATTTTTGTTCGATCGAGCTTCGGTGTTGAAGTCAGACGATCATTCGATGAGCCGTATCTCGCAACGTCATTGCAAAATTTTTGGGGCCGAAGGTGGAATCGATTGGTATCAGAAACTTTACACAACACGATCTATAAACCAGTTCGTTATGACGTCGGGAGCCCACGATGGATGGCAGTGTTTGTCGTGTTTGTAGTGTCGGGGTTGATGCATGAGCTTTTGTTCTACTACGTCATCAGAGTTGTCCCAACGTGGGAAGTCACATGGTTCTTTATTGTTCATGGAGTGTGTGTGGCTGCGGAGATTGAATTGAAGAGTGCATTGGGAAAAAAATGGCATTTCCATGGAGCAGTGACTGGACCGCTCACGATGGCGTTTATGGGGGTCACCGCTCATTGGTTGTTCTTTCCACAACTATTGAGGATGAAATACTCTCCATTATGGTAAGTGTGATAGAAAAATTTCTAGTATTCTGGTAGTATGCATTAAATCTCACATCATTAATGATGCCGACGTGGCTCATAAATAAAGGCAGCTTATGTTCTCCGTTCTTGTAGTTGAATGTAGAGTTTGAATGAAAATTTGGGTGAAATATTGTTCTCTCTTCTTGTTTTGCAACTTCAACGAATCACGAGTTTCACCCTTTCAACCATTCATCGACTTATTAATTGCAAGCTTTAGGAAAAAGAAAGTTGGATTGATCAGAATCTTTCGAACATTTGGGTAAGAATATGTGATGGAATAATACAATTTCGTTTTTAGTTTTTTTTTTTTTTTTTTTTTTTTTTTTTTTTTTTTTTTTATAACTTATAATAAAGAATATTTTTTAGGACGTATTATATATGTGTGTTTGGAAAATTACATTTTTGGTTCTATGAGAAAATAGTTTTACGTGAAACATTTTCTTAATAGTAATTTTAAAATAAGTATCATATTACAAAAAGTTATAGCGTTAAATTACTAAAATCCTGTTTGGTAATTATTTTGTTTTTGTTTTTGTTTTTTAAAATTAAGCCTATAGACACTACTTTAACCACCAAATTTTATTCTTTGTCATCTACTTTTTACCAATGGTTTAAAAAACCAAACCAAATTTTGAAACTAAAAAAAGTAGCTTTTAAAAATTTGTTTCTATTTTTAGAATTTAACTAAGAATTCAACCATTTTACTTAAGAAAAATGCAAATCCTCGTAAGAAATGGGAAGAAAATAGGCTTAATTTTTAAAAACTAAAAATAAAAAACAGAATAGTTACTAAACAGAGCATTAAACTTTCAAATTAATTTGTGTTTATTTAGTTCTCAACTTAAGAAAATGTCAATTAAGTTATCTTTGATATGAGTTTAGATTTGTAAATCTTCAATTTTGTGTATAAAAGGTCATTGACATATTAAACTTAAAATTTACAAACCTACTAAACACGTATATGAAATTCAAGGCTTTTACTATCCATATAAATTCAATTTTAATGTCTCACAAGCCAGTGAACTTTTGAATTTTTTAAATATGTCAAAATACCATTAGATAAAAGGAAAATTATATCAAATGGTAAAACTGCTGAAAATATTTACAAAATATAACAAAATTTTGAAACTATGAATGATAGACGTTGATAGACATAGATAGACTTCTATCCGTGTCTAACAATATCACTTATAGACACTTATAGTAGCGTCTATTATTGATTATTCTAAAATTTTACTATATTTTTTTAGATATTTTGATTATTTTTTTATATTTAAAAACAACCTTAGATAAAAAATCAATTTAAAAACTGGCAGTGTAGTCATAAATATGTCATAAATTCAATTCGACAAAAAATCGTCAAGTGTAAATACTTATTACATAAAATTTAAAAGTAAAAAAATCTATATATTTTAGACATAAACTTAAATGTTTAATTACTAAGCTGGTAATTTATTCAAAAGTTAATCATTATCTTTTAAAAGGTATTATTATTTTGTTGGTGCTTTTTTCAACCATGTTTTTTAACAATAATTTTCAACTATTCTTAAAACTTCAAAAGATAATTCATTATCGCTAAAATTGATTTTTTGGTAGTTTTCTCGAATATCATATTTTTTTATTTCATACTCTCAAAGTACTAGAATTTTTTTTACTTTATCCAATTGTATCTCCTATTTTAGGGAACTTAGATTTGGTAAAACTACGAATTTAGTCGCTAAATAAATTTATTAAATTGTGATATGGCATATCAACCCACATAAATATTAGTAACTCAAAACATAATATCTTTACATCATTAGCCTCAATTACTTCTTCCTATGCAGGAGTGGTTGGTTGGAAAATTAACTTCCCAACATGGATATTTTTAATACTGTCTTGGAAGGAGGTGTCATTGGTTGTTGGTTGTTGGTAGTCTTTAATTCTGAGTATTTATTCAATTATTAGGTGAAAAAAAGGAAAGAAAATATTAATTACATCTGTGAATATTTGCACTTGTATCATTTAAAACTCCATTGAATAATTACATCAATTTAATTCACCATAAAATTTATAGAACTAAACTTATTTTCTTAAATATTATCATACCCACATTAATATTAGTAAATTTTACTTTATCTACGACTAGGGTTAGCTAACCTTTTAATAAGGGAATGAATTTAGACTCTCAATGAGATCATTTATAAAATAAAGGATGATCAGAAGACTTGTAACTATTACTATTATAAAAAAGTCGATACTGTCCATTTTTTGTTCTTACATTTATTCTAATATTAATTTGATCTCCGTATTTAAAAGAGTTGTACGCGTGTGAAAATTATGTATCAATGGGTATAAAACATAATGCTGATGAACGGTTTTTGTTGATTCACAATTTTAATTTATATAATTATTAAAACCCCATCTAATAATTAATTGGTTTTTTATTTTTGGTTTTTAACTTTTAAAATTAAACTTATAAATACCTCTTCCACTTCTAAGTTTCTTTGTTTTGTTATCTACTTTAATTTCTACCATTTTTTTAAAACAAACCAAGTAAAGTTTTGAAATAATAATAATAATAATAATAAAGTAGTTTTTATTTTTTATTTTTAAATTTTACTTAAGGATTCATCTTTTTTACTTAAGATCAAAATTATATGAAACAAAAACCTTAGGCCCCGTTAGATAATCATTTGGTTTTTTATTTTTATTTTTTGAAAAATACGCACCACCTCCAAATTTCTTCATTTATTATCTACTTATTTACTATGGTTTAAACAACCAAGCAACATTTTGAAAGCTAGTAAAAATAACTTTTAAAAATTCATTTTTGTTTTTGGAATTTAGTTAAGAATTCAACTATTTATATTTAAGAGATGCAAATCATAGTAAGAAGAGGGAAGGAAATAGACTTAATTTAAAAAAAAAAAACGAAATAGTTAACCAATGAATCTTAATTTTAAAAAAATAAAATGAAATAGCTATAAAATTTCGTTTTTTTTTTTTTTTAATTGCAAGTGATATCGTATTTGGTACACAATAAATGAAGGGATAGAAATATTCATTCC
Source organism: Benincasa hispida (assembly GCF_027475165.1). Classification (NCBI taxonomy): domain Eukaryota; kingdom Viridiplantae; phylum Streptophyta; class Magnoliopsida; order Cucurbitales; family Cucurbitaceae; genus Benincasa; species Benincasa hispida. The sequence goes on from NC_143486.1 coordinate 48,887,704, forward strand.
CCAAAAATGTTATGGTGGCCAACGGGGCAGCTTTTATTTTGTAAAAGATATGAAGCGAACAGAAACTAGCTAAGCATAGAATTCAATGAGACCAACTTTGGAAATATGGTGAAAATTTATGTTGGATAATTATTTCGTTTTTCGTTTTTTATTTTTTAAATTAAATATGTTTTCTTTTCATTTTTTTTATCATGATTGGCATATTTCTTAAGTTCTATGATTAAATTCTTAACCAAATTCTAAAAATATAATCAAATTTTTAAAAGTCATTTTTTAATTTTCAAAATTTAGTTTGGTTTTTAAACCATTGGTAAAAAATAAATAACAAATGAAAAAATTTAGTGGTAAAAGTAGTGTTTATGGATTTAATTTTTAAAAATAAAAAAAACATAATAGATAATAATTTGTTTTTTAACTATTAAAATATCAAACTAGTTTTTAGAATTATAATAGTTTATTCAAATGTCCAATTGCAAGTTATCACGTGATAATTTTTTTTTTTAAAAAAAATATATATATATTTTATATTTTCTTCCATGAAATTGATGTGCAGCACCCTAAATGTTACTTTATAAATTGCTTTAAAAACTGATTTTAGTTTTCCGAAATCGATTCCACTATCCGTTAGCAAATTCATCTTTTTATTTTATTTATTTATTATTTCTAGAAAAAATTTAAAAATAAAAATTTTGAAAAATGTTCAAATCCTGGTTTATTTAAATAAGTTAAAATATTTATTATTTATATTATATTCACAATTGTAATATTCTGTTACTTAGTTTGTATAATTCATAATTTTTTTTTATCAAATAATAGCAATATTGATTAGATTCTTATGTCAATGTCGAACTTATGAAAATATCAACATGTCTAAATAAAATTTATTACTATAACTCCATCCACTTTATTTTATGTATTATTATTATAATAATGATTGTTGTAATAATAATAATGACCGTTGTAATAATAATGATTGTTGTTATTAATATGCTTAAAACACACAAAAAAAAAAAAAAAACATACATACATATAGTATGTATATTAATAATGATTGTTGTTTTTAATAATGCTACTAACACCTAAAAATAAAAACGAACATACAATATGTGTGTTATTATTATAAATATTACAAAAGAGGTGCAATTTAGATACCGATTCTTAGTGTCCAAAGACTAAGTGTCACTTCTTCATTATCTCATGTATTGTCCATGTGTCTCAAAATTACAAAATATTAGTGGAGATGTAATTCACCTCCTATTTGCCATATTGGCTATGAATGATGGCATTTGGTGGATTTTGTAAAGACACACATATTGGTGAGCAATTCAAAAAGATTGGAGAAGGTGGAGAATTTGAAGAAATTTTCATACTTTTACTTTTATTATGTTATATTTTGTTATTTATTTATTTTATATATTATTATATTATATTTTCTCCATATCCATTTCTCATTGTGCATCGTTGTGCTCCTAAATTTTACAATAAGTTATCAGCACGAGCTTCTTTCATTTCCCTCGCTGAAGGTAGGTTATAAAGAAACCTGGATTATTTTCATATATTGCATGATTAGAAAATGAGCAAAGATGAAGATTTAATGTAAAATGAGCAAAGACGAAGATTTATGTATTGCAGACATTACAACTACACAAATAATACTTACAAGTAAAAAAATACTTTTCCAAATTGACAATGCTGAAAGTGTAAGAAAATACTTTTCCAAATTGACAATGTTGAAAGCAAAAATATTACAATATCAGTTTCTGCAAACTTGATTGAAGGATTTGAAAAAGTAAATATTATTTTACCTAGAGAAATAAAATTTAAAATGGACAATGCATTGTTGTCTAGTCAATTAAAGATCAATCTACTAAGTTTTAAAGATATATGTTGCACTGATTATCATATTAAGGTTGATAGGAAGAATAAGATAGAGTATCTTTATACCGTATCTACTATCTCAAGTAAAAAATATATATTGAAAAAGTTGCATGCCTAATCTTCTAGATTATATTATACTCATATATGAGTAATTGAAACATATGCAACAATGAACCTGAAGTTCATGAATCCAGTCATATTTTCTATTAGGCATAATCGAATGGGTCATCCAATGTCTATAATGATGAGAAGAATTATTGAGAATTCAAATGAACATCCATTCTATGAATTATCATGTGATGTTTGCTCTCAAGGCAAATTAATATTTAGACCATCACTAGCTAAAGTGAGAATGGAATCACCTGCATTTTTAGAAAGAATTCATGGTGATATATGTAGACTTATTAACCCACCAAGTGGATCATTTAGATATTTTATGGTATTAATAGATGCATCTAGAAAATGGTCACATATGTATTTATTATCAAGTTGAAACTTTGTATTTGCAAGATTACTTGCTCAAATAATTAAGTTAGGAGCACAATTTTCTAATTATACAAGTAAGATAATTCGTCTTGATAATAATGCTAGTGAATTACTTCCCAAGCTTTTAATAATTATTGTATATCAATTAGGATAAGTGTCGAACATCTTGTAGCTCATGTTCACACATAAAATGGTTTAGCAGAATCATTTATAAAATGTTTGCAATTAATTGCTAGACAATTTTCTAATTTTAGGCCAATAGCTTACCATAAGTACTTGCTATTACAATTAGCTTATGTTTATAAGCCAAATATTTTCCATCTGAGAATTTTTTAATATGTAGTATATGTTCCAACTACTTCACCACAACATACTAAGATGGATCCTCAAAGGGGATAGGAATATATGTTGGATATGATTCCCTATCAATTATTAAATATCTTGAACCGTTGATGGGTGGTTTATTTACTGCATGATTTGCAAATTGTCATTTTAATGAAACAAATTTTCCAACAATACGGGGAGGAGTTATGAAGTTGGAAAAAGAAATTACATGAAATTCATCATTATTGTCTAAAGTTCAGAAGATAGTTTATTTGCAAAATATAGCAAATCAATTTCCATATGCATTTGTAGATGTTAAGAAAGTAACTAAATCATATACACTAAATAAAAATGTTCCATTGAAAATTGAGATCCTAACACAGCAAGATGTCGAAGACAATAGACGAGAGAGACAAGTCGAATCTTTGTGAAGAATCAACACGATTTAAATAGAGACGAGCAGACATTTTAAAACCCACAATAATGGGACATCAATCAAAGGGTATGGAATCCAACAGTTGCCCACATCTCTCAATACATCATAACTGACATTAATGACTATAATGGTAGCTTGCAAAATCTAAGAGCCACCCTCAAGGATTCAAATGTAACGACATCTAGGGATTTGGTGAACATGTCTGCAATTTGTTAATTTATTCTAGTATGTTTAAGAGAAATGATTTTTTTTCCAACCAATTCGTGGATAAAATGATGTCTAATTTCGATGTGCTTTGTTTGACAATGTTGCAATGGATTCTTTGAAATGTTTATGACGCTCATGTTGTCGCAATACAAGGTCATAACATCTTGGAACACATTATGGTCATAACATGTGGTTGGGGTGGCAATCCACATCTTCGTAGGTGGTCAGGCTTGCCTGCTCAATGTCTTTAAGGACATTGCTCCTTCCTTATAGATCCTAGGGCTTCTGAATTACTGGGCAGTGTTCCAGGTGTTTGACTCCTTAGCTCAGAGGCCAACAGGCCCACTTGGATCTTCAGATTCCTTATAAAGGGCATTTGTGCTTGCATTACTGCATCATTCTTATCCATATATTTCTTCATCAGCATCTCTAGCGAGCCTCCCGAGGTGTTAGATGATGATGATGGTTGCTGATTATGCAGTCTTGATTACCTCTGATTGTGGTGAAACGAAGGATTTCCTCTACTGCCCCCTTGATGGTTCGTTGGCCCCCCTAGGTTGGGATTGCCACCCCAACCGAAGTTAGGATGGTTCCTCCAGCCCGGATTGTAGGTGTTGCTGAAGGGGTTGCTCTGGATAGCACACACTTGCTGAAGATTCAATGAGCATCCATCAGCTCCGTGAACCCCTCCACAGTTGATGCAATTGATTGCGGCCACTTGAGCCGGCGCAGCGGGTTGCGCTGATTGTGGAGCAATGGTTCCTTGATTAATTGCCATTGATTGGAGGATCAAGGTCACCGTGGCCATCTGGGCGGCCAACGTGGTCATTGTCTCTGCAAGGACAATGGCTGTTTCAGTTTTTCTTCTATCGGCACCTCAGCCTCTATATCCATCATCTATCCAGTCATCCATATTCCACGGATGCGGTCGAGGATGACTTTGGCCTCTATGTATGTCTTGTCCATAAAACCTCCTGCCGCAGAGGCGTCAGCAACAACCTGCATTGCTCTGTTCAGGCCATTATAGAATGTTTCTATCAAGATGCAATCAGGAATCCCGATATGCGGACAGTTTTTCACCAATCTTCTGAATCACACCCAGGCGGTGCTCAGGGTCTATTTTTTCTTCTGTTCAAAGTTCAACACATCGTCTTCTTACGTTGACGGCAGGTGAGAAGAGCTTCTTCATGAACCACTCCACCAACTGCTCCCATGAAGTGATCTCATTGGGCTCCAATGAATAAGCCCACCTCTTAGCATCGTCCCTCAAGGTGTAAGGGAACATATACAATCTTATATTTTCTGGGGTGACACCAGGTAGGGAGAAAGTTCCATACATTTCGACAAAACTGGTCAGGTGGGCATGTGGGTCTTCACCTTGCAGACCCTCAAATTGTCTGGCGTTTTGAATCATTTGCAACATGACCGGCTTGATCTCAAAGCGCGCATTCTCCTCCACATTCGTCCTCGAGATTCTAGGCAAAAAATCATACAGGTTGGGTGCTGCATAATTATGCATTGGGATGTTGCGATCGGCCGCTAGGAAGACAGGATCCTGAGCCGGTCGAACAAACCTTGGGTTTACCACTGGCACCGCGTTATCGTTATTTTCCGCCATGCTGGCTGCCTTCTTTTGCCGAATTCTATTCTGACGTACCCTTGCGTGGAAAGTTCGCTCGATCTCAGGGTCAGCTACGAATTCTGGTTCAGTACCAAGATTCATAAACCTTCAGGCTGCTCTCCACGTTGAACAGCCAGTACAATGAGATATGTCTTGCAAAATACCAAAAACACAATCAAACAATAAACTGTTAACCATAGTCCCTAGCAACGACGCCGTAAACTTGTAACGTGTTTGGATGGATGATATAAATTGCTCACAATGATGCGATACTACGTCTAATTATGTGTTAATTATGGATGTTCATTTAGTATGTCATGCGTTGTCACAAGTTTCCTTACAATGGAACCAAGTGTAATTCCACCGCAAGTTTCTCAGTGTGATCCGAGGTCGAACACGGGGACTGGTTTAGGTTATTGTGGTATGTTCATGATCATACAACCAGGTTTTCAATCTTTAAAAGTGTGTTTGTACAATTATATAAATTGCAATAAAATAAAGGAAAGTAGTAAAGATGCGATAAAAACATAAAAAGACAGTAAACCTAAACTAGATGATACAAGATACAGACTACATGTACAAGATGTTGGGATTAAGGCTGGCTGTGAAAGTTATGCAAAGACATGGGATGCAGCGACTAAGTCTTATGAACAGAATAGAAAGAGAAAGACAAATAAGATAAACAACGCAAGTTCTTAATTCGATTGAAGGTACAAATACTGTTCCGCTCTTCTCTTGGTGTACACCTCTCAGTTATCGGCCGCGCTCCCACATGTCTGTGGTGAAACAGAGACTAACGTAATGAACGCAAGGTTGCTTCCATGTCTGGAAGTACTACTCACTTTAGTTAACGCATTCTCTTGATCTTCTCTCGATAAATCAGAATGACACCTTCACTTCTACTCTCACAGGTGAAGATGCCGCCTAGCATGCTTTAGTTAAACGTATTTTATATCTTTAATACATATTAAGTTCTTAGTGATTCATATTGCTCATCAGAGAATTAAGAAGATATCATGGAGAAAGTGATTGGTGGGTGAACGGAAATAGACAAAAAATGGTAAATGGAATTTATTGAAACATTTAATATTTCTACTAAGCGTTTGATACATTGTATGTGAATGAAAAGATAAAGAAAACATGAATTACACAATGAAAGAGAGATAGAACAGATACAAATAGTGCCAATGTCTTGTCATAGATTCGATGGAGATCTGCTTCCCAAATAGGATGGATTTGATGGTAGGAAGAGCTTCTCTCTCAGGTTTGCTCTACCGGTAGCAGGGATCTTTGCACAGAGCTTCCGATAGGGTGTTTGGCAGGTTGGATCTGAGATTCACCTCTCGGCCTTATCTCATCTTCTTCTCGGATTTCGTCTCTTAAATACTCAGCTCAGCTTTCTCTACAATCTAGCAACACTTAGCCTCGAATCAAGTAGCATATTTTTCTCTGAAATCAATGGGGTATTTATAGGTGCAGATCTTTGACTCCGGCTTTGTGGTCCCCACGAATGGTCATGGTAATTCCGAAGATGGAGGGATATTATTCCTTGTGTTATGCAATCAGACCGTCAATTCTGCACAACCGTTAGTTGTACACGTGTCTCAATCCTCCGCTCTTGCGTTGCTCAGCTGCATCTTTTGATCATAGGTTCGCATGCGGTGTTTGTTTTTATTACCGCATGCGGTTGAAACACAGCTCTCGGATTAACTTCGCATTGTGCCACCATTGTGGTATTTGTTTCTTCATTTTTAATTGACAGACAAAATGTGATAAAGATGCGTTGATTAGTCTCTCGTGAGCCTTGAGTGCAAACGGTGACTTGGTCTCCTGCAAAACAGAGTAAAGTTCGGCTTGTCTTGCATCTTTTTTATGTTAGTGGGTGTAATCGCAAACATTTATAATTATTGCAATACTAGGCTAATTTTCAAACAATTGGCGCATGATTACTAACTTTTGGCCGCAATATCTAGATAAGGTGGCATAAATAACTTGTATTTTTACAAGTTATCAGCAACTAGCCTGGCTTTATTTCTAATCACTACTCCATTTTCATAAGATTTAATTTTGAACACCCACTTAGTGCCAATGACATTTACATTCTCTAGGCATGGAACAAGAGTCCAACTGGTTTCTAGCAAACTATTCAAGTTCTTCCTGCATGGCATTGATCTAGAACTCATCTTTCAAGGCTTCATCACATTCTTGGGTTCCATTAGTGATGTAGACTACACATTCCTAATCATTTTCAAGTAGTCAACTCGATCCTTCTTTCAAGTTATAATTCTTGAATTCAGGTTCCCAATTATGTTATTAAAAGGATGAGCCTTTCATATTCTAATAGAAGGAGCAGGTTTATCACTGTTGTCTAACTCATCATTCTCTATAGTTGCAGGTGACTGAATGTCACTAACAATGTCAAGAGCATCAGTAGAGTCACCATGACTAGATTATTCCGAGTTTTCACCTTTAACTAATTTTTCTTTATTAGGAAATATCTAGTCTTCATCATCATCATTACTTTCTAAAGTTGGTCTTAAGTCATTTACTACAACAGTTTGTGTTCGTTTATTAAAAAACCCTGTAGGATCTGCTACTTGATGAGTACCCAAGGAAAATCCCCCCATCTGATTTGGAGTTCCATTTCCTTCTATTTTCATGATCAGTTAGGATATACCTTGAAGGAAATTTTCAGAAAAAATCATTTGTGTAGAAGAAAAGATCGTTCCAAATTCAATTTTTATTGAACATAAGTTTTTACAGTAAAACAACAAGCAGATATGTGTTTACTTAAAATTACAGCATGCTTAAAAAAAAATACAAAGGGTTTCAGAAACCCTTACCTTTGAAGAACTCTTTCTCCAGGGAATCTCTTGTACAAGCCACGAATGGAACTCCTTCCTCGTGGATCTCCTTCTTCACGCACAAACACCATCAGCCGAGAATCCTCTATATTCTCTTTGGGATTAAAGGATTCAAGCAAGAGTTGTGGGCTTTGTTTGAATCCTCGAAAGAGGGAAGGAGATGGAGAGGTTGAGAATGATGTTTCTACAAAGAACTTTTCTCTCAGAGAGAATACACTTTGTCTCTTTGTTAATTTGAGGAAGAAGATGATCATTTCAACTTCTTTAATCACTTTTCTTGAGAGAATGTAGGAAGGGAGTTATAACTCCTTCCCTTTTTATTAATTTCAAATAAATTAATAAAATAAAATATACATATATAATAACTACTTTATTATATATATACACTATATGTTACATCAAATATAACATATAGCCTATCATTTTATATTGCATCAAATACAATATAAACTATAAATTTTATTCTCTCTCAACTATACATGATATTTAATATCAATCATATTTATATTAAATCCATTTATATGAATCTCATCCATATTAAATGATATTTGGATCATATCCAAATATTTTATTCCTCTCAATATAAATCATATTTATATTTAGTTACATGAATTTTATTCATATAATTGGTATTTGAATCATATTCAAATTCCTCTCATATATAATGTGTCAAATACATTATAATTAATTATATCATATATAATTAATTCCCTCAATTAACTTGAACACTTCAAATTAATCCAAAGATTAAATCCTCGTTGAGCTACAGTGGGAACCTCATGGACCTGTAGGTTGAAGCTCCAACGATACTCGGATAATTAATTAAACTCTTTAATTAAATTAACCAACATCCGTTAATTGCCGGTCACTCCACTAAAAACCGACAGTTGTACTCTTCGCACTACAGATAAATTTCTATGTCCATTGGATATAACCAATCAATAGTGCGATGATCCTTCACAAATGGCTCGTAAGTATAGTTGGGCCAAAATACCGTTTTGCCCCTGTAGTTACATCTAACTCCTCAAGTACCACTGATGCCTATAATGAACAATAAGTCATAGTTTCACTATGACCAAGTCCTTCTTGGGCAAAGAGAGAGTGTGGCCACTATGTTCAAGACTCGGAATCAGCCTTTAAGGGAGCAATCTATCTACTTGCCCTTGTATTAGGGAAGAAGTGAATTTCATCTTGTGTAGCTGAGTTCCCAGCTCCCCAGTCAGACGAATCCTCAAAATGGTAGGATTGTTGAGTTGGAAATTTGGCCACTCTCACACATACAAATCAAAGGACCGCCTTGATGAGTAGGAGTTGACAACTCACTCAGGATTCAGGTCATGTCATCTATGGTCGTCCTAGTGTAATGTAATTCTCTATTATTAACGGCATTATATAAAGAGACTAATCATTTCATGGTCCGGTCTTATATAAAATATTTGTATAGGATACCTCCACTTACATGTCTCCACATGAATGATTAGGATCAGATCATTTATAGCATTTTACAATACTTGTAACACGTACAAAGCGGGTCGTTTTCGTAATGTCACCAAGATAAGGTACCCAGCCTTATCCATTTACTACAGACCATTTAGGTTATTATTTAAACAAGATCCACTTGTATGTCTCTACATATTTGTTTAAATTACATGAAATAACCTCGGATCTTAGTTTATTGGATTGAGTTTATGCTAATAAAATAACACTGATTTTATTAACAACAATGTGTTTATACAAAGTTTACAAACTACGAGATTACAAGGAGATTTAGGACACCATTCCCAACAAACATGTACTACCAAAAACATGGAAAGACTTCACTTGGGTTTTCTTCCTTTTCAAAGTTCATATTTCGTGCTGACGATACCTGGATGAAGTGAAACTCGATTGTGAATATGACAGCCTGTATTCAAAGCTTTGACCCAAAAGTGTAGAGGCATCCTCTTAGCATGAAGCAATGGACCATTTCTTGGAGTGTGCAGTTTTTCCATTCAACAACTCTATTCTCTGAGGAGTTATAGGAGCAGAGAATTCATGTAGAATCCCTTCAGAAGCACAAAAATCATCAAATTGGGAATTTTCAAATTCCTTCCTGTGATCACTTCTAATAAGAATGATTTTTTTCTCTTGTTTGCATTGAAGTTGAAGACACAATGTCTTAAATACCTTGAAGGTGTCGGATTTTTCTCTGATAAATCTCACCCATTTGTAACAAGAAAAATCATCCACATAGACAAATACATAACGATTTCCCCCCAAACTTTCAACTTGTATGGGACCCATCAAGTCCATAAGTAGTAACTCCAGAACTATTCTAGTGTTGCATTGCGTTGCTTTCTTGTGAGAGGCTTTAACTTGTTTGCAGTTTGACATTCTTCGCATAATGAATCAGCTTCTGGGTGCAAGGAGGGTTTCCCCAGAATGGCTTCTACACTGATGGATTTTCTTAGAGATCACAGACTTATTTGATCAAGCCGCTTGTGCCATATTTTAGCCTCACTCAATTTCGAAGAGTGACAAACATCAATGGAGACATCAAGAGTCCAGTGATAGCAATCATCTATTGAACGAGAACCCGTCATAACTAACATGTATTTATCATCTTTTACTAAACATTTATCTTTAAAAAAACTCACTTGATATTCTTGGTCACATAGTTGGTTGATACTAATTAAATTAGCAGTTAGACCTTCAACAACATGACATCATGAAGGAAAGGAAGTCCAAATCTTAACAAGTCTCCTTTACCTAATATATTTCCTTTAGCTTCATCACCAAAAGTTACATTCCCAGAACCACATGTCTTTAGGTTAGATAAGAAGGATTTTTCACTTGTCATGTGCCTAGAGCACCCACTATCGAAGTACCAATCTTCTTTGTTTGAGGCGTGTAGAGAGGTAAAGGCCACATTGCAAGACGTACTCTCTTGAGATTTATCTCCTTTGATATGTTATTTAAGTCTTCTTGAAAAGACTTCTATTTTCGTGACTTATAATTCTTGATCTTGAAGGAGAATGTCTTAATGTTTTATACTCCTTTTTGCCAAGAAGGTGAAAATAAAATAGACGAATGTGACTTGCCTTCCCATAGGAATGGCACATCTATTTTTTCTTAGGCCTACTAATTTCAGAGGAAGGCATGAGTCTGGTGTCATTTGATTTCAGTGCAGACATGTGAGAATTTTGAGCTAGAAAAAAAATGATTTTAAAAGAGGATGATTTTTTACAAGCAAACTTCCCACAACTAATAAAACCAACCCCCTTTCTATCAGTAGCTTGCTTCCCTAAGGTGAGAACCTTGTTTAGATCATCCGTACCAAAATTTAACATACGAAAGACTTAGAAGTTGAATCCAGATGTTGGTAAGATGATATTAGCTCCTTCTTTAATTCAGATAGGTGCTCAAAAGTTGATGATTATCTTCGATTAGCTTATGAATACGATCTTTTTCTATTCCAATACAAGTAAATTTTTGTCCCATCTTTCATAACTTCTTCGAGGGTTAGATTCTTGAATTGTGGGACAGTCTGATTTAATTCAGCATGTTTCATTCACATCCAATTTTTCACTACTGACTATCGTAGATTTATCAACATTTGCACGACCAATCAAGGCACAGATCTCATCTTTTGACTCACTACTTGAGTATGATTCATCACTTGACAATGTTGTCGAGTGTCATTTATTCTATCTTATCAAATAGTTTGGATATTCAACTTAAAAGTGACAAAAACCTTCACATCTCTTCATTTGAAATTTCGATCCCTGCCACTTTGATTACTATTCAACCCCCATTCACTGTCCCTTTTACCACCAAAAGGTTTAGCATTCTTGTGCATATTATGATTGATGCTACCATCATTTTCTCTAACATAGGGAGGTTGTATTGTCCAGGACGCTTGTTCAGACATTTTAAGACTTTCCCAAATTATTTTGTTAATAAAGAAAGTGTGTCAGCAAGATTATTTTCAATGTGTTTCCCTTTGTTTTGAACTTGATCCTCATTCATAGAAGATTGCAGAGACCTAAACAGTTCATCTACTTTCATGGTGGCTATATGCTAGAGATTTTTTTGGTGTTGCTCCCAAAAGATTACCATTCTAATAATATTTATAAATCACCGAACAAACTATTTATACAAACTGGTAGTACAAGAAGCAAGTTCGGGGTCGAACTTCAAGAAAGTACGAAAGATTAGTTTCTTAAAGTGCATTTTTAGTTAAAGCGGTAAAAAGGGAGGGGGGAGGTTGGTGTGGATGCATAAAAGAAATAAAATGCAATGAAACTAAAAGATAGAAACGAAATTAACTACAACATTCTAGCTTAGGGAAATGGAATGGACCAATGCAATTCTTGTTCATCGAGTTATTTAAATGCAATTTTAGGTTCTTGACTATACCTAGCCCAATTGATTAGAATCCCAATCAATAGTCCTAATTATCTAATTAATCGAAATGCATAGAAAATGAATCCGCTCAATACAAATTGACAAATCACATTAAGTTCTAGGGATAACGCTAGGATGAGTGGTTGACTTCCACCGTCTAATCAAACATTCAATGTGATTTCTCTCTAGGTTGATGGGAGCAATACTATTCATTTGTACAATGAATTACAGGTCTAACTAACCTATTGCTTTCTTTGAGATTAACCTATAATTATATGTCATATATTATAAGCTCTCTCTAAGCATTCAAATTACACAACAAATTATTGATTGTCAATCAAATATGAAATTATGCAATTCTTAAACAAAAAATTTCAGATTGAAACCCATAAACAAAAATATAGAAATTACATTCAAACAAAACACCAAAAAATTACATTATTCCAATTACATTATCCTATGGAGATGAAGAAGAGAAGAACCCAATGGTGTCTTCATTAATTATTGAGATGGGGAGAAAAATACAAGTCGAGAGGGGAAAGAATGAAGAAATTGGCATTGGAGCCGATTTGGAGGTTGATTTTTGATTATTTTTTTGCCCTAAAACAAAGAAGAAACATTATATAGTAGGTGTCACAGCGTGTAACCTTGCAACTATTGGGTTTTATGTCCAAAAAACTTTCAGTTTGTAAAATAATAAACATTTTCTATTATCAATATACTTGTTATTGATCTAATAAATTATATAAAAGTCTAAATCTAATAAACTAAGACCCATGACTATTATATGAGTACTTGAACTTTATGTGGAGACATAAGAGTGGATCAGGTTCGAGTAAATAGTCAAAATGATCTATGGCACATGAATGAGGTTGGGTTCCTTATTCTGGTAACACCATTGGATGCGGCCTACTCTGTAGTTGTTACAAAGAGTTATAAAATGCTACATACGATGTGATCCTAATTCGTACATGTTAAGACATGAGGAGTGGGGGCATCCTATACAATGAGTTTGCATAAGATCAGGACCAAGAAATAAGTCACTCTTACTTTCTAATGCTATTTACTGTTTAAGACTGACTATTTCACGTTGATGACCTAGGTAACTCGATCTTAATCCTGAGCTAACTATGAACTCCTGTTTATTTGGGATTGCCTTTAGATTTGCATAATTGAGGGTTGGCTCAACAGCATTGGCTCAATAAGACTCCCATTTCAGAGGTAAGACCAGATAGATAGCTGGGGACATTGGGTGTAAAACGGAGTTCATGCCTACCCGATTTAGGGATAGGAGAAAGGTTATTCTCTCAAGTACTGAATCCAAGTCTTGAACGAGGGGCTCCACCCTCTCACTAGGCTGAGAGAGTTTGGTTTAGTGATTAGATAACAAACCAGTTGTTCACTAGATCGGCCTTTATCAGATTTTATCATTTAGGGACTTGAGGAATAAGCCGTAATCTTGGGGGTAAAATAGATATTTAACCCAGCCGTTATTACGAACAACCTGTGAGGGGAGTGCAACTATGGGCTTTGGTGGAGTGACCCATTAGTTAACGAATGAGGATTAATTTGATCTAGTGAGTTTAGCCAATTAATCTCGGATTGTTGGAGTCCATGATATATAGGTCTACAAGGTCCCCCACTGGTTTGTAATGGACTGGCTCTAGAATAGCGTGATAAGTTAATTTGAAACATTCAAATTACAATTAAGGGAATTAGTAATTATATGTTTAATTTTAGAATTAAACGGAATAGGAAAATTTATATATTTAAATATGATTTAAATATATAAAGATGGATTTGTGTTAAAATTAATTTAATATTTGATACTAAATTAATTAAGTTTTATTTAATAATTAATTTATGAAATTAATTAAATTTTTCATTTTTTATTTTTAAAATCAAAATAGATTTAATAAAATCAAAATTTAATTTTTTTGAGATAAAAATTGAAAATGAAAACAAAACAAAACTCATAAAATGGAAAGAGAGATTTTTCCATTATCCATCACCAAGTAACTCACTCAAATGACATTATCATTGCCTTGTCTTCTCCAAGCATGAGTTGCAACTCATGCAACTCTTCTCTTTTCATGTTGATTTGTAATATAATGAAGATATTGGAGTGAATATCGGGCATGCAATCTATAGAGATTTTGAGAGAAAAGTTGGTTTGAAGAAATAGTTCTTCAGCTGATTTTCTACAGTGAGCATTTCTCCTTCTACCTTTGATTCAAACTTGTTATAAGTCCCACAACTCAATTTAGAGCACCAAGATAATAGTGGGGAAGATCTTGAGGTGGTCTACAATAAGATTTGGAGAAGATAGCAACTGGTGAAGGAGCTTTGAAGAAGTTCTACAAGAGGTATGTCTTGAAACTCACTTATTTTTACAAAAGCATGCTTTATATTTTACTAAAATTAGTGAATTTGAGTGCTTAGATGATCATTGTGCTTCCGCTACTATTGATACAATCCTACAACAATAGACAACATGCACGAGGCCTTCGTCACAATTCAGAGCGTTGCAACGCTACTCCGTCCTCGCGAGAATGCAAAGCTACTGCCTTGTACCATTGCGCAATGCTCCATCCAGGGGCGTTTTCATCATTTCACATCCTTTTGAACCCTAGTTGCTCAAATTAGATTCTAATTGCTCCAAATTAATCTCGAATTAGCTCGCAATGATTGATTCCACCTCCAAAATGCTCGATACCTATAAAATTAGTAATAATCACATTAAACATAATAATGACCTAGAATTAAGAAGAGGAAAATAACACATTTTCGATGCTATCACTATATCATTTGCTTCCTCAATGGCGGTTATTTTTATGTCGAACCATTTTAGTAGAGAGCGAAGAATCTTTTGAACCAATTTTTCTTCTGACATTTTTTCACCAAGAGCAAAAGATTCATTAGCAATATCCAAAATACCTACATTGAAATCTACTATTGTTTCATCTTCCATCATTATTAAAGATTCAAACTTTGAAGTGAAAATTTGCAGTCGAGGCATTTTTACTTTGGATGTACCATCATGAGCAATTTCCAAAATTTTCCTATCTTCTTTGGCTAAAACGCATGTATTATAAGAAGAAAAATATTCTTATCAACCCCATTGAAAATTGCATTTTGTGCGTGAGAGTTTCCTAGGGAAGCCTCATCTTCTGCTTGTTTTTAGTCATTCTCTGATATGTAAGAGACTTTGTCATCCTCATCAGTGAATTTAGGATGAGTCCATCCATTCACAACAGCTTTTCCAGGTCTTACTGTCAATTGATTTAGAAACACAGTCATTCTGACTTTCTAGTATGAGTAATTAGTCTTATCAAGCATTGGAGGTTTGGTAGTGGATCCACCTTCTCTGATTGGTTCCATTTGTAAACAACAACAAAATTATAATGATAGAACCTAGTACACGCAATCAAAATAAAGGGAGTGTTGACAAACACAATGATGCTAACAATGTGATCAACACAGAGATAGTTAAAGAAGGAAGTAACAATATATTAACCTAGTTTGGTATAACTTTACCTACATCTAGAGGGCTCAGGGCCCAATTAAAAATAAGATAATAATAATCAAAAGGTTTACAAGAAAGTTCACTTATCTGATAGAACTACTATCAAGCAATACAATAAACCTTAGATAGGTATTTAGTTTTCGACTTCCCCTAAACTTGATATCACTTATCTCAAGATCTTCCAACAACTTAGGCTCCCCTTGAGTCAGAAGCTTTCATCTTGTTTGATTTTACACGTTAGGCTCCCCCTAAACTTAATGCTTCTTCTCAAGAATCTCACACAGTCTACGAAAAAACGGCGACATTTCTTTCATCTTCTTTCCCCAACAGCCACACACACTAACTTGAAATTTGTCGAACAAAAACCTACCTTTCATCTATTTTCGAGACTTCCTTTCATAACAACTTCTAAAAAAAGAAGCTGACAAGGTAACTAACATCAATATCAAAAAGGTAACCAGTCTGAACATTCCAAAAGTAAAACCAAACAGTCTAACCCGAAGTCAACTGGAAAAGACCATCATTCAAACAAAAGAAAATTTACGTGCCAATAAAATAATAACAAAATAAATTGCTAACGTCGTCTCAATTTTCTTCTTTTTAATAAAATTGATTGAGTATATATCTTGTAAATATTTTATATAAGTATAGATAAATACATAAATTTTATAATTCATTTTTTTGAATAAATAGACGAAACTTTAACATACAAAATTCTTCTCATTTTTTAATTTTATGCCTATCATTTAAATTAGGTTTAAATCCTATTTTGGTCCTTGAACTTTGAGTTTTATTTTATTTTGGCTCCTAAACTTTTAAATTGTATGTTCTAGTTCCTAAACTTTTAGAATGTATTCATTCTAGTCCTTATTGTTATCCCTCTATTGATTAGTTAACAGATTGGTGATGTAGCATCTATTTTTAAAAAAATATATCCATCCAGTTGATGTATTGGTGGGAAAACAAGGCAGATTTTATTTAAGTGGTCTTCGTTCATTCTCTTTATAAAAATATAATGGTATGTTCTCATACCAATTGAAAGAAGGATGCTATTTGACATACAATGTAACTTGTTACACACAATCTTACAACTATTCCAAAAATAACTAGAAAAGTACATATAAAAAATACTAAAATGTAGAACACACAAGGTGGCAACCCAATTTGGTATAATAACACTCATGTCAGGGGGGCAGTGTGCAAAGAAAAGATAATTTCATTACTTTAAAGTCAAACGATTACAATGTTGTGCTATGTTGTGCTTTGTTGTAAATAAACAGATTACTGTGACACACAAATAGCTTAATTTAGTAAATGATCACTTAGACACCGCCTAAGTGTGAGACTCTCTCTCAATGAAGCTTCGAAGTATGAGCCCTCTCAATGAAACGTAGGCTTCTTCTAAGTGTGAGACTTCTTTTCAATGTGAACATTTATCTTTCCAAGTTCAAAAAAATCCCTAAATCACTCTCAAATTTTCAAAAACATTTTTAAAATAATCTTTTTCTTTCAAATTTGAAACCTTAATCGTCAAGCAACCACAATTGATTAGCAATGCCCTCCCTAATTCACCTTCGTCGTCCCATGGGCGCATCTCTGTGAATGCCATCCATATCCCACGCCAAATTCATCTATCATGTTAAATTCCATCTCTATAACTTCTCAAATTCATACGTCAAATCGAAGAATAATAGAGTGCCGAACAAGTGGGGTATTGAGTTCTATGGTGACGATCTAAATGGAGTCAGTTATAGTGATCAAATCCCACATGAACGATTGCACCCACGTGTCATGTATTATATAACATAACCCATAACCTTATACTATATAACATCAACACAACGTATTTCCTAATACAATGTCACAATTGGAGTAAGGGCACTATGTCACTATTCTAACCCTTCAATTTACTCATAACCTTAATGGTTGTATATAATGACAACAAAGTGTAATATTTGTGTATACAATGTATTTGTACGGTGGAACCTTGCAACTATTGCTTACTTCAGACCAATATTCAAACTGCACAAGTTTAGCTGAAAACGTCAAATTTTTTTTTAAAAAAACACCATTCATCAACTAGGAAGAGAAATGAAGACAATATGTGTTTGAAACAATCTTTGAGGATGAAATAATAATTTTCTTTTTTTTTTTTCATTTGAGAAGCAAGTGAAAATCAACTCAATTAAAAGTGTGTTTGGAATACATTTTCAAGTGTATAATTTGTAAAACAAGTCATTTCAAAAGAAATTGGAGTATATGACAAATATTCAAAATAATCTTTCGAATGTATTTTAATCAATTTTCATAAAAGTGGTTAAATAAAAATGAGTTTTTTGAACCATACTTTTTTTTCTTTAAGTCAATCCAAATGGACCGTAAAAAATACAAGAGATAATTAGATGTTACCAAAAAAAAAAAAATCCTGATATTCAGGTGCAACCGACTAGAAGATTTAGCCATGAAATCACATTTATTCGTTCAACTTAGGGAGTGTCAAAGGAAAACATGGAGGAGATAAAACCGAGTGAATGGGGTCAATATGACAAACAATGTACTGTGTGACCCCCACTATATGACAAAAATAAATTGTAATTAGTCAAATCTCAAGAGCGAAATTCAGCTATCTAGTCCTAATTCACGGGCTGCTAGGTTTTATTTTTCTTTTTTTAAAAAATTACTCCATTGTGTCCACTACAAGAAATAACATAAACGATAACTAATGAAAAAGGTTATAATAGATTTTTTATAGCCTTTTTTAAAAGTCCTGACAACCCATGTTATTAAAAGTTTGGGACTTTTTATAGCATTTTTTCTAAAGCTATAATGGATGCTGTTATAAAGTATGTAGATACAACTTATATACGATGCTATAAAAACATTTGATAGCATTTTTTATTAAAGCTATAATATGTTTGTACATATAGCTAAAATAAATGTGCTATCTTTAACATATAATAACCTTTTTTCAATGCTATAATATAGGATTTAAAGCTGTAATTTTATGCTATAGTAATGTTATTTAATCCTTTCCAATTATTATAATTATTATAATAACCTTTTAATAGCATTTCATTTTTGCTATATAAATCTTTCTATAGCTTTAACTCATGGCTATAGAAGAGGTAACTTTTTTTAAAAAAATAATTTTTTAATTAATTAGATTTTGATAAATTTTAGCTCAAGTACTCAATTTTAATTAAAATATGCACATAATATACTTCATAACATAATAAATACTAATAACTTCCATTCAAAATCTATTAACATTACAAAATAAAATATTCGATAATTTTCTAGAATAAAATCGTGTTTAAATGATACAAGCTAGATAATGTATTTAGTGACCATACCAACAACATAAGTTAGCCCTCAAAATACAAAGTGTTCAAAATTCACCAAGTGTTCAAAAATACGTAGTTGAGCTGAGATTGTTGGTTTTCTTTTCCTCTAATTAAGACATCATTTCATTCATCTATATAAATTTATAAAATCTATATCAATGTATGATTTTGTATACACCAATAATAGTGAATATAAAAGAGAGAACACAAATCCTGATATTACAATTAAATCAAAGTTCATAAGATAGAGTTACAAATGTGGAATATTTTTTAAACTCGAGACTACAAAAGCATTTCGCCTTCACTAAAAAAAATACAATGTGCTAATAGTATATGAGATGGGAAAATTCAAAAAAGAAAATCTGTATATGAACATAATTATAAATAATGAGATTCATAAATGATATTAATCAAACCCACACAATACAACATATAAGTAAGTCTTGGAAGTCACTAACAAGCAAGAAATGACTTTATTTTGCTTTTACAAATCTGAGTTACAAACAGACTTAACATCGTCTTAAGTGACATAAAGCTCAAATCAACACAAATATACGTAATCAACAAATTAATCAAGATTCCAACATACCATTAATTTTAATGTTCAGTTCATGAAAGAGTTAAATTCATATATAGGATCAAGAACAAAACGAAAACCAAAACTCTCACTTAAAAAGGTGTTAATGGAAGGAAATCCTCAAGAGCTATCTCACATATATAGAATCCTCAAGAGTTATCTCACAACATTCAAAAGAAAAAGAAAGAACACAAAATCCCCCATAAAGGAAGAAGTAATTGAAGTTTACCTTTGGTAATGCTGATAAGAAATGAGAGCTCACATTCTTTTGTTTGGAGAGCTCCAAAGAAGGAGAAATTGGAGAGGTGAAGTCGAATAAGATGGAGATTTCGATGTTGAAGAGAGTCTGTGAGGAGAAGTTGAAGTCGAGTGCAAAAAGTCGAGAAGTCAATCAAGGAGAGTTTGAGCAAGGAGAAGTCAATGGAAGTCGATCGAGGAGAGTTTGAGCGAGGAGAACTCGATGGAAGTCGATCGATGACAGTCTGAGCGAGGAGAACTCAATGTCGATTGAGGAGAGTCTAAGCGAGGAGAACTCGATCGAGGAGCGAGAAGAACTCGATGGTATGAGCGAGAAGAACTCGACGTTTAAGCGAGGAGAAATTGATATCAGAGTGAGGAGAACTCGATCGAAGTCGATCAAGGAGAGTTTGAGCGAGGAGAACTCGAATTCGATCAAGGAGAGAATCTGCGCAAGGAGAAATCGAAGTCGAATAGGATTTCGAACGAGGGCAAAAAGTCGAAGTCGATCGACAGGGAAAAAGAATTTCCAACACGTTTTCCATATGATTTTGAACTCGCCTTTTTTTGTCATTTTTTATTTCCTGCTTTTCTTCCACTTTTCATAGCTATTTTATCAAATGGCTCTCTATAAAAGGTTATTAAATGTGATATTTTTTATAATGGTCCCCTCCACATATGTATCTGGAAGGAGATGTACGTATATCCAAAAACAAAATTTATATACTCAAATCACGTATTGTCTATGTATGTGGATGATTTTATATATTTGATACCGATTTTATGCATAGTTTGAAGTATTGTGATTCATAATGTGAAGTGTTTATCTTTTATAAAAATAAGTAAAAACACATAATAGAAAAATCAGGAAGAAATAAACATAAATTTTAAAAACAGGAAAGGAAAAAAAGATTTGAGAGAATCCATGACGGCAAAAATCATGAATAGAAACAGGTTTAAGAGAGGATTTTATGGGTTTTTGTCTTTCTTTTGCTTGTATGTAGATTTTATTATACACCTTTTAATTTTATATTTCATATTCTTGAAATTTCTCACTAAGTCTAGAAAGATTGAAAACGCCATAGAATTTATTTTTAAATATGATTTGGTTAGCTAGACCTTAGGATAAGTTATAAGGTCGTTTTCAATTATAGAAAAATGAGTCAATCTATCTATAAATATAGAAAAATATCGTTGTCTATGAGTGATAGATATTGATAGACATCTATCACTGACACTCATAGATGTCTATCACTGTCTATCACTAATAGACAACGACATTTTGTTGTATATAAAAATATTTCTAGCAATTTTATGATAGGATCCCAATTATGGGGATGATGTGTCAATATCAAGAAAGAAAAAATAGAGCAAAGGTGGTTGAGTTGGTTAAGAATGTCTACCAATTCCATTGGGAGAAATGGAGGTTTAAAAGGAGAAGGAAATAGAATGAGAGATAGCGAAATCTGAATATCAGAAGTGAGGAAGGAGAGCTCTCGAAAAAGGGAGTTCGGAAGACGTTGTCGTGGAGAAACTATCGCAGTATGCCGCTCATCATCTACTTCCACTAGGCGATCGTGTAGTAAAGCTCAGCGATCATATAGCACTGGGTAGACGATATATAATAAAAGGTAGGTGATATTATAGGTTCTGGTAGGCGATCATGTAATAGTAAAAGCTAAGCGATCGTGTAGGAGTTTGTGGGCGATCATAGAGGATTTAGTAAGCGATCATTTAGTAATACTAAGCGATCGTATAATAGATTATAAATGATCGTTTAGTGCTTGATAAGCGATCAGGTGATCATTTGTAAGCGACCGATTAATCTTGTTTGTTTCCTATTGTCTAATAAAGAAGTTGTTCGTCGTTTAGTTCCTTTTCTGAAAGATTGTATCAACACATTACGAGAGTAAAGATTTCAAGAATCAGTGTCCTAACAAATTTGTATTAGAGCAATCACCTGGGCAAGTATGGTTCAAAAACATCTTCAAGAAAAACTGGAGTTAATGGAATAAGAAATCTTTGAATAGAGAGTCGAAATACAGAGGGTATCAACCATAGAGGAGAAGTTGGCATCAATAGCGAAGAGCATTGAGAGAATAGAATTGTAGGCAAGAAAACATCAAGAAATGTTCGTTTCTTATATGACAGGAATGGCCAAGGGAAAGACAAAGGAGACGGAAGAGGTAGCAAGATCACATACCCATAATGTGTGCGAAGCAAATAGTACGGTGAAAGCTGTCGGTGAAGAAGCGATGTGTGGCCGGAATGAATTCAAGAAAGTCGAAATGTCGGTGTTTGACGAAAGCGATCCAGACGCGTGGTTAGATAGAGCAGACCGTTATTTTCAAGCTCACAAGTTGACTGAATCTGAGAAGATTACGGTGGCGGTTGTTAATTTTGACGACATCGCATTAGACTGGTACCGTTCAGAGAGAAACAGAGAGCCGTTCGAATATTGGAAAGACTTGAAGAAAAGGATGTTAGCTCGATTTCGATCTTCAAGAAAGGGATTGATCTGTGGGAGATTCTTGACTACTAAGCAAGAAATGACTGTTGA
This sequence comes from Benincasa hispida, assembly GCF_027475165.1. Classification (NCBI taxonomy): domain Eukaryota; kingdom Viridiplantae; phylum Streptophyta; class Magnoliopsida; order Cucurbitales; family Cucurbitaceae; genus Benincasa; species Benincasa hispida. Next base: position 48,910,150 of record NC_143486.1, read on the forward strand.
AGCATTTCGATCGGTGGAGTATGTTCATTTCTTACTGTTGAAGCACCCTTTAAATGTTGCTATGGAAGTTGATACATTTTGTAGAGAAATGATTAAACTGAACAGGGTGCCAAAGTCCATTGTCACGGACCAAGACAAAGAGATTGTGAATCACTTTCGACAAGAGTTATTCCGATTGCCGGGCACCAAACTCCACCACAGTTCAGTTTCTCAACCTCAGTCGGAGGATCAGATAGAGGACGTGATTCGCAGCGTGGAAATGAATTGGAGGTGCTGTTGTGGTGAGCTACCGAACGGATGGTTGAACTGGTGACATTGGGCGAAATATGGGAAGAACACTACACATCAAGTCCCTACTAGCTTGGCCCCTTTTTAGATTGTGAAGGGTCGACAAACTCCAATGTCGATTTACTATAGGAAGGAGTGTACAACCGAAGCGATTTTGAGCAACAAATGCGAGACAGAGATGCTGCATTGTGCGAGCTGAAGGAGACTTTGAGGCTGGCTCAAGAGAAAATGAAAATATTTGCTGACAAGGAGCAACATGATATTGATGATTGGGAATGGCTGAAGTTGCGGCCCTATTGCCAAATTTCTGTTCCGCAAAGGTAGGAGGTGAAATATACCCCAAGTATTATGGAGCACATCAGGTAGTGGACAAAGTCAGATCAGTAGCTTACAAGTTAATCCTTTAGACAACAATGTCCGTAAACCCAGTGTTTCACGTGACACAGCTAAAGAAATGGGGGTGGGTGACTAGAGCTTTACCTTGAGGAAAAGGTAAAAGTGGAGGGCGGAGGTAATGATAGGATCCCAATTATGGGGATTATGTGGCAATATCAAGAAAGAAAGAATAGAGGAAAGGCGGTTGAGTTGGTTAAGAATGTCTTCCAATTCCGTTGGGAGAAGTGGAGGTTTAAAAGGAGAAGGAAACTGAATGAGAGATAGCGAAGTTTGAATATCAGAAGTGAGGAAGGAGAACTCTCGAGAGTGGGAGTTCGGAAGACGCTGTCGTGGAGAAGCCATCACAGTGTACCGCTCATCGTCTACTTCCACTAGATGATCGTGTAGTAAAGCTCAGTGATCATGTAGCACTGGGTAGACGGTCGTATAGTAAAAAGTAGGCGATAGTATAGGTTCTTGTAGGCGATCATGTAATAGTAATAACTAAGCGATCGTGTAGGAGTTTGTGGACGATCGCAGAGGATTTAGTAAGCGATCGTTTAGTAATACTGAGCGATCGTGTAATAGATTGTAAACGATCATTTATTGTTTGGTAAGCGATCGGGTGATCATTTGTAAGCGACCAATTAATCTTGTTTGATTCCTATCGTCTAATAATGAAGTTGTATATCGTTTAGTTCCTTTTCCGAAAGATTGTATCAACACGTTACGAGAGTAGAGATTTCAAGAATCAATGTCCTAACATTTTACCATTTAAAATAATTACCTTAAGTTTTTAATATTTATTCTAATTTTTTTATTTAGTTTAAACCAATATGGTTATTTTGTCCCTCACTTTATTTAAAAATATCCAATTTTTCTCTTTAATTACTTTACAAAACGAAAGTCATTTAGTTATTTTGTTTTTCAAAGCGGTAATTAAATTTAGTTGTGTATTGTTACTTCCAAAACAAAAGCTAAAAGAAATAAGTAAGATAGATTTTTTTTTTTAAAAAAAACACAACAGAAACCCTAAATCCCAAATTGATAATCAATTATTCTCTCACTCAGTTGAGCTCTCTGTTTTTCGATTTTGCAAGACCCACAGTTCAGGCCCAACCAATGCTTCTAAAAAAAATGTATCCTCAATGTACTCCGTATCTTAATTTTTTTAAAAATTGGTGTACTATCATATCCTATCATATATGCATTCTATATTCATATTTGTATATGTCTTTCTTAACACGTCAATATGTGGTCAAATTCTAAAAATTAAAACAAAAAAAGAATTGAAATCTATTTTTAGTTTTCAAAACATGACTTGCTTTTTAAAACATGTGAAAAAAATAAATAACAAAACAGTTTATGAGTAAAGTAATGTTTATCAACTTAATTAAAAAAAAAAAAAAAAAACCCAGATGGCTATAAAACTTTGCTTAAATTATTAATATACTTAGATACCCATCTTCATTCATCCACTTCAATCATAAAGGAAAAAAATATCCTTTTTTAAAAAAAATGGTTTGTTTTGTGATAACTTGTGATTAACCACTAGGGCGGACAACACAATTTCAAAATACATCCAAATATTTTTTTTTACTTAAAAGTAGTTGTACTAAAATACACTCACCCTTTCTTTCTTTCTTTTCCTTCTTGTAATATGTTGTTTTTCTTTCCTATTTTTTTTATTTTTTTCTTTCCGACCGGGAGCCAATAGAAATTGGGTATGCAAGAAAGATTGTATAGCTATAAATCTATAATATATTAAAAAGCACAACAAATCCTTGAAAAACTTTTTTGGACTAAAAATGTATGAAGCTCTATATGATACAAATTAATCAAACATAGAACGTGTATCGAACGTAATAAGTTCACTAGTTCACTAGTGAAAGAAAGTGTCAATTAATTTTTTTTCTGTTAAAAAATAATGAAACCAGTGAAATTGGTTAAGCAAGGAGAGGAAGAAGGTAACCAATAAATGAAAGAGAGTGGTCTCCATACAAATAGTGCACCTAATTCTCTGTTAAAAAATAAAGACCCACTCAATAAGCTTTATATATATATATATATATACTAGATCCTTTACATTTGCATTCTACGTGATTTTCCTTTTCAAAATTTAATTTTAATAATATATATATATATATATATATTGGTAGAAGTTGGTATAATTCTTAAAATATAAAAAAAGATTGATTATTATTAATGATAAAAGTTATAATAAAAATTACATGCAAGATATTTTAAAAATTAGGTTTAGTTTGTGTGTATATATATTTATAATTTTGAACATGATTATCATGATGTCTATCTAATATAAAATTCTTTTTCTTAAAAATATAATATAAAATTGAACAAAATACACTTTTGATCCCTCAATTTTAAATTTAGTATTTCTTTGGTCCCATGGTTTCAAAATAGACACTTTAGTTGTGGATGTTTGAAAAACAGTTCTAAATAGTCCTCGATGTTAAAGTTGATCGTTAGTCACCTATCGAAAAATGACGTGGCATTGGTGAATTGCCCAATTTTAAATGATGTGACAATTTATTTTATTTTATTTTATCTCCTTGGAAAATTTTTTCCCTTTTTTCATGTGTCATTTCTCTCCTTTCCTTTCACAATACTCTCCAATTTTCCTTCAATCTTTGGGTGTATTTGAAATAAATTTTTAAGTGATTAATTTAGAAAATTGAATCATTTTGAAAAAAAAAATCAAGTGTTAAGTAGCCATTCAAAATGAAATTTGATAAAATGAGTTTATAAAATAAGTTGAGAATGAACACTTGAAACCAAGTTTTAGAAAAAATGAATCTTTAATGTTTAGTATTTAATCTCTCCCTAATTTGTAAAATTCCAACTACAACCTCTAACGATTGCCGTTAGCCGTCTTCTAGCCACTACCTCCGATGAATGCCACCGTCCAACAGGCAGACACTATTTGCGGTGACCACCACCGACTAACCTCCAACTACCATCTCAGGTGATCGTCGACAAATTCCGTGAGAATAATTTGACGTTAATAAAAATACTTTTATATATAACAAACTAAATAAACTTGTGTATAAAAATATTTTCGAAAGAGGGTTGCTAAGTATGTATATTTTTGTTTTAAGGAATTTAAGTCATTCCAAACAAACCCTTTTTCTCTTCTCCAAAAACAATCATTGCACTCAACCATTCTGATCCAGTTACTAAATATTGTCGTCTTATACTAGAGAATATTTTCCACAGTTTTTAAGTTGGGGGTATAAAGGAGGATCATCAAAAAAGAAAAAACAAAAGGAACAAAATTGAAGAGAGGAACTGTTTTGAAAATGTTGAAAAATCACATACCCACTGTTTATTTGTAAAATAGTAACCAAAAAATCAGTCCCCTACACATAATAAATTATTTTATAATCTAAATAAAAATAAAATGGAGTAAGAAAAAAACACCAATGAAATCTAATACTTGAAGGCTAATAACCCAATTCAATCTAATACTTAAAACCATAAACCAAGGGACCCCTAATTGGTTATCATTTCTTCTCTCTTATTCTCAGCTAAGCTACTATATTGATATTCATATATGTGCTTCTCAACACTTCAATATCTAGTCAAATTCTTAAATAAAAATAATATTGAATATTACAACTTAGTTTTCAAAACTTAACTTGGTTTTTGAAAACATGAGTTGAAGAATAAATAACAAAACAATAAAATTTATAAGTGGTTCATAAACTTAATTTTCGAAAACTAGATAGTATCAAACATAGACTAAATATATTTACTTAAGAGTAATACTCTCGTCTTCCATGTATCCCCTTCAATCACAAAGATAAAAGAAACATATTCTAAAAGAAATATATCATTTTTAAAAAAGAGAAGTTTGTTTCATGACAACCGGTGATTAGCCACTTGGATGGGTGGCACAAAATAGTTGTATCAAAAACACTTCTGCTCTTTTTTTCTTTCTTTCTTTTTTCCTCCCCTTCTTCTCCTTCTCCTTCTCCTTCTTCCTCCTTTTTTGTTTCTTTGTTTTTCCTTTTTTTTATTCTTTCTTTTTGATATTTAATTGAATAAGTACTTGTTCACATTTAGATTTGACAGAGAGCCAATTTAAATATGGTAAGCAAGAAGTACAATAGCTATAAATTGGAGGTGCATTGTACTTGGTAAGTCGCTAGTGAAAGAAAGTGTCAATTAGTTTTACTTGAAGCCAGTAAAGTTGGTCAAGCAAGAAAGGAAAAAGGTATCCAATTTTGATACTGCTACCTATGAATGAAAGAGTGGTCTCCATACAAAATTTCTTGAGGAAAATATAATGACCCGCCACTACAAGAATTTTGGGTTTTAATGTTGATTTTAAACCGACATTAAAGCCCTTTAATGTCGGTTGCAATCGACATTAAAGCCCTTTAATGTCATTTGTCAACTGAAACCTGAAATCCATTTAAGCCCTTTAAACCGACATTGAAACCCATAATCTATGTCCATTTTTTTCATTTATTGTCCGTTTTTTTAAATTCCGTTGTCGAATCCATTTTTAATATCGGTCAAAAAGTTAATAACGATATTATATGTCTCGTGTTGGGTTAGGAAATGTCCGTCATTGTTGTTTATTAAAAATTATAAAAAATTTTGCATGGCAAGCCATCAATATTTGTCTTCCACCTATGAATTTACTGAACTCAAACCTGAAATATAACAGTAGACAGAACAATACACTCTACCGCAAAACTAAATACAAAGTTACATGCAATGAAGCATACTTCTATAATAATTTATCCACAACAAGAATTAATATTTCCAATCCATTTTATATACTCATCAAATATGAAATAAACACACTAATCACCAACATTTGTATATTGAGAATACACTTTCATAGAACAATAATTATAATTATCAACTACCTCTATAATAATCATCTCTCTCATTCACAAATATCAATTATTTCTTCCATGAATACTTACACCAAATACCCCATAAACAAAAAAATTATACATAAATCTTCCTATAAACAGATCATAGTTAGATAAATTTGCATTCATTCTAAGCTAGCATTTACATTCTATTGAGACAAAAAACAAAAAGTACATCCTTATAGAAATCGGCCAACAAAACTTGCCCATTGGGTTCGAATTATGTCAATCTCTCCTTGGGTATGTGCATTTTTTGTATTGAACTACAAAGAGAAAAAAAAAGATAAACTCAACATAAGTTTACATCCATTTATTAAATTAAAACTAGTATATAAAAAATAAATAATTTACGTACGAGGATAGTAATGGGAGTAGTAGGATTATGCACTATTTCGTGTATATACTTTTGTACATAGTACCCCCATCCTACATAATCTAATTGATGGGGGAACTGCATATAAAAAAAGTTGAAAACAATTATTCGTATGTTCGAATGAACATAAATTGTTCAAAAAAAGAATGCAAATTTACCTTTACAGGTTTCCATTTTGGAGAAGACCGATAGTGTTGGAGATCGTACTTGGCTTTCCATGTTTTCAATCCACTAAATAGTTTTAAAACATTAGTTAAAGATAAATACTTCAATTAAGAGCTAAGAAAGTTCAATTACACTTACATATTTATAAGTCCATGAAAATCTTCTTGAACCTTACTTTGAATAGAGTCCAAAACATAAACACAATTTTCTTGTAGATTGATTACAATCAATATCCAATGATAACTAGAATAAGCAACAATTTTGAAATATTAGTACACGTATAATGCAAATTAAAAAGAACTAAAGAACTTGTATTTACTTACCCTATGTTATATAGAATAAGGAATAATTGGTCCAAATTAGCCAATTCTAGTTGGTTGGCTAAATTTCTAGATCGAATATTTTGAGACTTCACGTGTGGCGATATTCTTGCTTGATCAATTATAAAAAAACTTTTTCGTAATATCACGATCACATTAATCTCAGAGATGCCTAAACAAAGTAAAATTTATTATTTAAACATGAAACAAAATATACATGAATGAATCTAGAGGAGTAATACTTACAGAATGTATGTCAAAATACACATGTAACCTATTTCAACCATATTGCAATATTAGATCAGATCATCGCAACCTAAATAAACAAATTTGTCTCTTCCAAATATATGCTCGTTCAAATTGATACGGATCATGTCTACATCGTTCATGTTATGCATTACATGTCCATTCCAGAGTTTGATGGTACCATTAGCGTAAGTATATTTGGAGGACTGGCTGAAGCACTTAATTGCTGAATGGTCCTACCATAACCAAAGTTACAAAAATTCAAAGTATAAAAAATAATAAATAACTAAACTCATATACTGAAAAAGAGGCATACTTTTTTCTCGTCAACCATAACTACAAGTTCACGAGGCTATGTTACAAAGTTGCCCATGGCTTGATTTAAGGACTCTATTTTTTCCTTCACATGAATTGGTATAGGCAAATCTTCTCCCATAACAATGTCAATCAGAACTTTAATAGTTAAGCATGACACATCATCATCAAATATTGTGGCTATTACAATACTATTATCTACAGTTCCTATAGCCAAGTGGCATGGTGCCCCATTAACAAATTTAAAAGAACTAATATCATGCATGGTTAAGCATAATATGATTAAAATTTAAAAGTCACAACAAATAAATTATCTCCAAATCTTCTTTAGGCATCTTCTCAGTATCTTCTTCTTCAGATTCACTTAGTGTGACATTTCCAACAGATGATTTGGATTGTCTGCTATGAGTTTTTTCTCTTTACACTTTACCACGTCGAATTTTTTTTTCATTAGAGCCTCCTTCAATTTCTTGGCTCATTGAAGACTTTGGTTTTACTAATTTGAAATATTGGGAATGGGAAAAAAAATCACCCATTCCTCTATTACGTCCCCAATGTTCATCTGTACCCAATGCTTTGGTCAAAACACCTTCACCTTTATAGACTTCGGCCAATTTATCCTGTAAAACATATTATAATTTTCACATAATATCTATATCATCACAAGTTTCAGACACTTTACCAATGCTTTGGTCAAAACATCTTCACCTTTATAAATTTTGCACAATATCTATATCATCACAAGTTTCAGACATTTTCACACAATTCTCGAGTGGCTTTATCAAAGTATTCATTATTTTTTTCCTTTTCGTGCTTCGTTCCATAAAGTCGCCCGATAAGAAGGATCACTCGATAGGTTCTACATGAACAAACATATTTAATTAGCATAAACATATTAGAATAAAAGATTTAATTTAAGTCGAAAAACTTACTAATTCTTGAGCAAGATTCGCATAACCTTTCCGAGAAATGTGTTGATTATATACATATTTCGACCTTCTTTCTTTGGGAAGATGTCTGGTTTCCTATACAACAAATCTAGTTGAAGTTATCTATCAAAACAATGTTAATATTGACATTTATTTAGAATGACTTATATCCCATTCTTCACTCAATCGTTATATGAGAATATTGTTGGGGAGGAAATTGCAAGACCGAAGGTTCATCCTTAAATGGAAGTATGAATTTTTTAGTCAATGTGGTCTAGAAAGTCTGAAACTTCCTAGATGTGGACATGAGTATACCATATTTGGACTTAGAGTCCACATCGAACGACATCTGCACAATGAAAAAAGTAGTAAACAAAAAACTAATAAACTACTATGCACATGAATTAAAGTTGTAGAAAACATACCGCTACACAATCAAAAAGTTTATCTTTTAGATGGTTTGGAACATTTTTCCAAGAATTATACGTTATATATATTTGTTGTCGAACACAAACGTCTATATAACTTTGCATCTTCTTTGCACCAAATCTAACCGGTTGTCCATGTTCATTATAATCAATGGCCAATCGTTACCCAGATGTTCTTATTTGTGCCAACTCAGACATAGTAGTTGAGCCACGTGGAATACTTATTCTGCTATTGTTTTGTGAGATTATATTTATATCATCCTCGCTGCTACTTGCTGAATTTTTCATGTCAATCTGCAAAAAAAAAAAAAAAAAGAAAAAAAAAAACAACATTACTCACACAAAAAACATATAATCTTAATATTTAAATACATATAACCATAGTAAATGACATACCATGTTTAATACATTATTTATCAACCCATCTACCCTTAAAATCATTTCTAATGTATGTGGATGTTGTATCATCAATCTCAATAGATGTATCAACATTTGGCATTCTTTGCATACCTCCATAACCACACTCTTGTAACATATCTCCTATTTCATCTTCATAAAAATCATCTTCAATTATTCGTTGTGGAGATGTTAAAACAATTGACCAACCCGAATTTACATGGTCTTTTACGCAGAAGACTTGTTTTACTTGAGAGGCTAAAATAAATGGGTCTGATTTATGTCAAATACGATTGAGATCCACAATAGTAAACCCAAACTCGTCTGTTTTGACTCCATTTCTATTCTCAACCCAATTACATTTGAATAAAATAAATAATAATCCATGATAGTCAAGCTCCCATATTTCTTGTATTACACCATAAAAAGTCATATCTGACATGATGGGGCTTTTGTCCTTAGCACTAGAGACTTGCATTGTGGTAGTCGTTATACTAACTCCACTATTTTGAACTCTCCTAATATCATTGCGATTCTTTGTGTGATAGTAGTAACCATTGACCACATAACCAGAATATTTTGCCACAGTTGAACAAAGTCCATTAGCTATCCATCTTAAAGAAGGCGATATGGAATTTTTAGGAACTTCGAGAGCTAGTGCAACCTACGATATATTTTATAATAGTTTAGTAGTTAACATTTAATTATACATCAAATAGTAGGCCTCTAAAGATTACCCGTGTAGACAACCATCGACTGAATGTACGATTATGCTCTTCTTGAAGCCACCACTTTACTTTTACTTTTACTTTTATTTTTACCAGAATTGAGCTTAGACAAAATATCCATATGTTGCCTATTATAAATGACAAAGTTAGTAGATTATTGAATAATCAAGTAACCTAAAACGAGAATAAGATGGAGATCTACATACTCGACGTAAGGAAGCACATCATTTATATTTTGAATGACATAAAGATGAGCTTGATCCAACTCATCCTTACTCGGTCTAATAAGAAGAAGCAGCTGATAATGCTCTATCAATGTTTGAGTTCGCTTTCTTTGTTGATAAGTTTAGCTCAATAGAATTAACACCAGATACAAATTCAGAACAAAACTCTATAGTCTCTTCGACAATATAATTTTCTCCAACACATCCTTCTGGTCAATTTCTATTTCGTACATAAGTTTTCAACACTTTCATGTATCATTCAAAAGGATACATCCACCTCAAATAAACAGGTCCACAAACTCAACTTCTCTTATGAGATGCACTACAAGGTGTACCATTATTGTGAAGAATGATGGTGGAAAATACTTCTCTAAAATTCATAGAGTGACAACGATATCCTCTTGCATACCCTTTAACTGAGATGAATCGATCGCCTTACAACATATAGCATTAAAGAAGAAGCATAGGCGAATAATTGCAAGTCTTACATGTTTCGGTAAAATATACGAATGGCTACCAGGTAATAATTGTTGCATAAGAACGTGATGGTCATGCGACTTAAGTCCGTAAAGTTTCAAATCTGTGAGCGACATTAAACTTTGAATGTTCGATGAATAGCCTTCAGGTACTTTAATTTTTGATAGTATCTTACAAAAGCTCAATTTCTCAGCTCGTGTTAATGTTAAAATGCGGGAGGTAAAAAGACTTTTTTCTCTCCTACTTGAGGGGCTAACTCTGATCTAATGTTCAGTTCCAGCAAATCTAATCGAGTTTTTATTCAATCCTTCGTTTTACTAGGAATATCAAGCAATGTGCCAATAAGATTTGCATATACATTCCTTTCGATGTGCATCACATCTAAACAATGTCGTACGTCAAGATACTTTTAGTATTCTAACTCAAAAAGAATAGATTTTTTCTTCCAATAAGTTGAAGGGCTATCTCCACTGTTCTTTTTCTTGATAGTTTTCTTACCAAATGAATATTGATACTTACTTGTTTCTGCAAGAATTTCTTCCCCACTCAAGTGGTTCTGGAGCAAATTCTAATTCTTCTGCGCCATTAAAAGCTTTCTTTTATTTCCTACATGGATGATGGCGGGGTGGAAACTTTCGATGCCCGAGATATGCCATCTTCTTCCCTTTTGGTAAATAAGTGGATGAAGTATTCTCTCCACAAATTGGACATGCATGATATCCTTTAACCATACAACCACACAAGTTACCATACGTAGAAAATCATTAATGGTCCATAATAAAATAGCTTCTAAGCATGAACACTGTTGTTCTTCATATGCATCGTAACATTCTACCCCATCTTTCCAAAGTTTTTTCAATCATCTACTAACGGAGCTAGATAAACATCTATATCATTTCCTCGGTTATTTAGGAACTAGATATTAGTGCAGTCAACATAAAAAAAATTTCGCTTCATGCACAACCATGGAGGTAGATGGTACGTCACTAACATCACTGGCCAACAACTATATCTACTACTACGATCTCTATGTGGATTTACCCCATCTGTCGAAAGAGTAAGACGAAGATTTCTAGGTTCTGACCCAAACTCTGGCCACAAATTGTCTATTTTTTTTCCACGATAGGGCATCTTTGGGATGTTTTAATAAACCATCTATTTTTCTTTTTTTTTTAGCATGCCACATCAATAAACTTGTTGTTTCTTTACTTGAAACATTCTTTCAAATCTTGGAATTGGGGAGAAATACCACATGACTTTTGCTGGGATATTCTTAGCCCTTTCCTTTAAATTTTTATGAAGCTTCCATCTTGACGTACCACAAATGGGGCATACATTTGCATTAGAGAGTTCTTTTCTAAACAAGCAACAATCATTTGCTACATGCATGAATCTTCTCGTACTTCATTCCAAGAGTACCCAACATCTTTTTTGCTTCATAAGTAGAAGTTGGAATTTCATTAGGACTAGGTAATATGTCATGAATTAATTCCAACAACTCAGTGAAACTCTTATCGCTCCATCCAAATTTAGCTTTCAAATTATATAACTTTACCAATGTAGATATTTTGGAAAAAGTTTTATAATTTGGGTACAATGGTTTCTTGCATCATCTAATAATTCTTCAAAATTATTGGATTTTTCATTAAAATAGTTGTATGCAGCCTCAAACATTCCAATTGTGTCATCAACATCAACATCATCCTCATCAACTTGTCTCTTTCACTAGTAGACACATTTTCATTGTTTCTCTTAATCGGTAATGATTCACCGTGAAAAATCCATGTCTGATAACTTTGATCTATACAATTAAAAAAAAAAAAAAGTGATCTCTTATTGTGTTCACATTTAGAGTCTTTGCATTCACACACTTCAAACATGGACAACTCATGACATTCGGTATATTTGAATGTTGTAGACCATTTTTAATAAACATCTTAACCCCTAAACCATACTCAGCTGACATTCTATTCATTTTCATCCGTGAATATCCATAATTATAAAATATGCAACTTAATCTACAAAAAAGACAAACAATAACAAGTGTGTTTGTATTCACACACTTCAAACATGGACAACTCATGACATTCGATATATTTGAATGTTGTAGACCATTTTTAATAAACATCTCAACCCCTAAACCATACTCAGCTGACATTCTATTCATTTTCATCCATGACTTATCCATGAGTAAAATATGCAACTTAATCTACAAAAAAGACAAACAATAACAAGGAAAAATTATGTAACCGTAAGCTTGTAAATTTAACCATAATCAACAATAAGACCTAAAACATTAACAAATTGGTTCTGATATACACTTGAACCACACCAAGCAAGACTATCAACCAAGTACATGTTTTTTTTAACTAATTTCATTCAAACATTAACAAATTTCAAGAAGCTTAATCATTGGAACAAAACATAAAATTAATGAAATAACACTTGAACCACACCAATCAAACTTAATCATCCAATTAAGACCAAATTAGTTTATATATAATTGAAAGAAAAGGATTTTGATATATAACTTGAACCACACCAAGCAAGACTATCAACCAAGTACATATTTTTCAACTAATTTCATTCCAACTAACAAATTTCAAGAAGCTTAATCATTGGAACAAAAATAAAATTAATGAAATAACACTTGAACCACACCAATCAATAATCAACAAATTTCAAGATTACCAACCAAGTATATATTCTTCAACTAATTCAATTCTAACATTTCAAAATTTCAATAAGCTTAATCATTAAAATAAAAAAAAATGAAGAAATAACTTTAGATTACTAAATTGAAAATTCATGTGAAAATAAAATTTTACCTTTCCAAGTAAACAACTTAAACAACCCACAAACTTGAAGACATCCGAACCAGAGCTCGAAGATTGGAACGCCAATGAGCATCGAACCTTTCCGAACAGAGTTGAGACGGAAGATCTGACGAATTGCAAGCTGACCCACTGGAAGAACAACCACGACGAACAACCACCGTAAAACCAACCAGAGAACAATGCCACTTAAGGGCCACGCGTCGGCAAAGAACACCCCGAAAGAACATGCGAAAAACAACGAAGAACCCACGCGTCGGCAAAGAACACCCCGAAAACACCCATGTGCCGACGAAAACCAATCGAAAAACAACCGGAGAACACCCACGACGATGACCCACCACCAGAAGAAGCCCACGACGACGGAGATCCAAGCAACATCGGTGATGACAACCCATGGGAACACCTCGAGAACACCTATGTGTCGATGAAAATCAACTGAAAAACAACCAGAGAACACCCACGACGATGACCCACCACTGGAAGAAGCCCATGACGATGAAGATCCAAGCAACACCGATGACGACAACCCACGAAACTGATGTACACGGCCAAGCTAAGGAGAGAGGAGAGGGTTTGGTAAGATAGAAGTGAAAGGAGAGAGAAGATTTCATTTAATTTGAAATGGATTTTTAATAAAGTACAAAAAAATGAAAGGCCTTTAATGTCGGTTTTAAACTAACATTGTAGCACATCTTCAATGTCGGTTTAAAACTGACACTAAAGATCTCTCTTTTTTTTTTAAACGGACATTATACATTCGATTTCACTTTTTTCAACTGACATTAAAGCCCAAAATTCTTATAGTACACTAGAAATTGGGTAGGCAAGAAGCATTTTTTTTTTTTTTTTTTTTTTAGAAAGACAAGAAGTTAATAAGAGATGAATCATTTCATAATTTAAAAATATTAAATAAATTAAATATATAATACACTCTCCCACCTCTCCAAAGTCGTCGTGGTCTTCTTCTTCTTTTTTTCTTTTTTTTTTTATATAATTTCATGTGTCATCAATTGTTTGAGGAAAGGATTATCTACAAAACAATAAAAAATAACACACATGTGTGGCACCTATACACTCTAATACTTATGTTAGATACTAAGCACAAAGGTCGTAGTTTAAGGGAGAAGATGAACTTACCTTTTCAGTGATGTTATGCTCTATTCATATAATGGAGTTTAGGGATCTTTCTTATCCTTTTTTATTAGGAATCTACTTCCTTCTTGTTTAGAAATCGAACACTCAAAAGCTGGACTATAAATTGGTGTCAATTTAATTAATGAGATCAATGTAAAAACCAGCATTTATGGGTTTTTTGTGTTGTAAATTGAGTTTATAAATTGGTGTCATCCGTAGAAAAGAGTTGATGTGAGAAGAACCCAAAAAAACAGAGGCAAAATTAAAAATCAGAAGTGAAACATTGTTGTTTTATGAACAGTATCGAATGCTGTCCTCAAGTGCCATGACGCTCCAATACGACCGAGACGAAGATGAAGAACAGCGATGTGGCACTTGAGTAGGAGGCAGACAAAGAGAAGATTAGCGTCGCAGCGTCGCCTAACAGCACTTCGACGCTCTGATAAATTCTAGTTTTTTTTCTACTTTCTTTAAGGGTTTTTAAAAACTAGTTTTTTTTCTTTTAGATTTTATTTTATATTGTCTTGATTCTCTAGGGATGTCAAAAGCCGGTCAAATTTGCTATTTAATTTAGTTAAATTATGCATGACATGTATGATTTAAATTAAATTTCTTTAATGTTGCATAAAGTATGTCATTTAGATTAAAATCCCACCATAGGACTAGCATATCATGCATTTTATTTTAAATATAAGTGTTATATTTAAATTATTAGGATAATTCCTAATGAGATGCATGTTGTAGAGATTCTCTTTTATTAAATGTAAATGTTATATTTAAATTGTTAGGATAATTATTAATTAAATGCATGTAGAATTCTTTTTTATTTAAATATAAATGTTATGTTTAAATTTTAGGATAATTCCTAACTTTATGCATGTAGAGATTCTTTTTAATTTTAAATATGAGTGTTATATTTAAATTGTTGCAAAGATTCATGTATAGATTCTTCTTTAATTAAAATATAATTGTTATATTAGATAATTAATTGAATAATTAAGTAAGATTGCATGCATAGATAAAGATAATTTTAGTTTAGTTTTAAATGGTTTAAAATTTTAAATTATCTTTATAATTTTCTAATGATATTAGAAAATATTGCATGCTTCCCTAATAGGATTAGGATCTTGCTTAGTTAAAGATAAAAATTGATTTTATCTTTATATTTTTCTAGTGAGATTAGAAGGCTATTGTAACTGGGTGGTCTCATCCCACCATCAAGTCTAACAAAGGAAAAGAAATCTTGAAGCCATACTCCCAGTGGTCTGCTGAAGAAGATGAAGCTTCGTTGGGAAATTTTCATGCCTTGAACGCAATATTTAATGGTATAGACCACAACATATTCAGAATAATTAATACTTGTGTCTCTACTAAGGATGCATGGGACATCTTATTAGTTACTCATGAAGGAACTTCTAAAGTCAATATATCAAGATTGCAGTTGTTGACATTGAAGTTTGAGAGCCTTAGAATGCATGATGAAGAATCCATTGCTAAGTTCAATGTTCTACCGTTAGATATTGTAAATGAGTCATTTACTATTGGGGGAAAATTGTTGAAGAAAAACTCATTCGGAAGGTGCTTAGGTCACTACCTAAGATATTTATATGAAAGGTACTTCCATTGAGGAAGCTCAAGACATAACAAAGTTGAGAGTAGATGAACTATTTGGCTCCTTGCGTACGTTTGACATGTCCCTAGATCGAAAGATCGAGAAGAGGAATACAGGTATTGCTCTTCAATCCTTAATTAAAGAAGACCTTATTGATACTAATAGAGAGTCAAATAATTCCCTTGTTGAATCTATATCGTTACTTTCAAAATAGTTTAAAACGTTCGGTAAGAGGTTTGCCACTTATAACAACTACAAGTTAGTGGTTTGCCTCCCCCCAAACAATTCATACCTTAAACTAGCAACAAGGAAATTGATAAGTCAGATACTTTCATGCATCAAAAATGAAAAGTATATCAAATATAGAGAGTGTGGCAGTTATGGACACATTCAGGCTAAATGTCCCAACTTTCTGAAAAAACAAAGTAAAGGTTATATTTTAATTTTGTCTGATGTTGAATCTGAAGAAGCAATGACCCAGAGGAAAATGTCAAGGCACTTGTTAGTAACATTTCTTCTGATACCTCTTCATGCGAGATTTCTAAGTATGACGTGTATACAGAAAAGACTCACCATACTGCAAGTCATGGGTCTACAAATCTATTAATAGATCAAAATCTTACTTGGTATTTCTTGCCTCTTGAAATTCAAACTTTATTAAATGATTGTAAAAAGTGTGTTCCTGAACGGATATCTAAAGAAGGAAGTGTACGTTGCTTAGCCCAAAGGATTTATAGATCCTACACATCCTGACCATATATATAAACTCAATAATGCTCTCTATGGCCCAAATAGGCACACAGGGCCACTAAGTTCCTTGTCAACAGGTATAGTCGTGGAGGAGTTGATAAAACTCTATTTGTGAAAAAATCTCATGAGAATTTTATGATTGTTTAAATTTATGTTGATGATATTGTTTTTGAAGGGATGTCACAAGAGATGGTTGAGCTCTTTGTGAGACAAATGCAGGAAGAATTCGAGATGAACATGGTAGGAGAATTGTCCTATTTTCCGAGATTTCAAAAAAAGCAACTGAATGGGGGAATCATTATCTCTCTAAGAAAATATGCTAAGAGTTTAGTGAAGAAGTTCGGCTTGGAATGTGCTAATGTCAAAAGAACTCCAGCTTCAACTCATGTGAAAATGTCAAAAGACTCAGTGGAGGTCAAGTCAATGAAAGCCTATACAGAAGCATCATCAAAAGCTTGCTCTATTTAACAGTCAGCAGGATAGATATTGCTTTTGTGGTATGTGTGTGTGCCAAATATCAATCTTACTCTTAAAACAGTCATTTTCATAGTGCAACAAGGATAATCAAATACATAAATAGCATAAGCGAATATGATTTACTGTATACGTTTGGCATAAGTAGCTCATTCATTTGCTACTGGGATGTTGATTGGGCAGACAACTCATAGGATAGAAAGAGTACTTCTTGAGGTTATTTCTACTTAGGCAACAACTTGATTTCTTGGTTCATTAAATAACAAAATTGTGTTTCCCTGTCGACGGCTAAAGTTGAATACATTGCAACCAGTAGTAGCTATACTCAATTGATTTGAATGAAGGAAATATTACTAGAGTATAATGTCCCACAAGATGTCATGACTCTTTACTATGACAACATAAGTGCGACCAAATAGCCAAAATTCCAGTTCAATATAGTCGTACTAAACATATTAACATCGTATACCACGTTATTTGTGACCTTGGGGAAAGTAAGCAGATCATGTTAGAGCATGTCAACACTAAAAATCAATTAGTAGATATTTTTACCAAGGCGTTAGATGCTGATCATTTTGAGATCCTGAGGGTAGCCTTGGGTCTGAGGGTAGCCTTGGGTCTATGTGTTTTGATAGCATTCGGTTCAGCTGGTTTGATATTTTACTTGGTCCTTTTTGCTTGGAAGCCCAAGCAATAATTTGGTGATCAAATTATATTAATTACAGCTGGTGAAGGTGTGAGAAAGATTAATGGGCGTTTAATTTCAAATTTACTTTTGAATTTGAATCATTTTCAGTTGGAGTGTAACATGTTCTCGTTCGATCTCATGGTGGTTCCTCTTTCTCAAATTCTCCAAAGAAGTTTTCACTCTGTAATTTCTATGCTTTCTCCTCAAATGGTTATACTAAACAAGGAATACACACTTCTAATAGCAAAATGGTGAAGATACAAAGAAAAGGCCAATGTGAAAGTTACATGTTCAAAGGATGTTCCTCCTTTTACAACGAATAAATATGGAGTCCATGTTTGTGGTTTCTCCATTGCAAAGAAGAATTTGGTGCTCCTCCAGCATCGATAAAGAAAAAATGTTTCGAAGAGAGTTGGTTAGATGGAGTGAAAAGAAAAGAAAAGGTGGGTATTTCTTCACTCACTTTGACTAATCTTGTTGGTTTCAGAGTCAAAATTCTTTGAGAAAAGATAATTCCTCCTCTAGTGATTCTTCAAGTCATTTGCAGGAGTTTATTGTGTTACCTATAAACCCTGGAGATACTATTATTCTATATGATACTGTTCCGAAGGAGGTTAAGATTTCTAAAGGAAGCTCTTTGTGTGTTGATAACCTTGCATTTATTTCTGGTATTGTTGATCCTTCTTTACCTATTTCTGGTGCAATTATCAAAGGAAATATTGTTGTTCCTGGCTTCTTCTGAGTTGGAAAAAGGAAGTTTCCTTGCGTCTGATAGGAATGTTGTAGAAGATTTTGTTAACAAAGTTGTTTCTGAAACTATTGCATTTTTATCCAAACTGCATGAAGTTAGTTCATCTGAAATTTGTGTTGAGAATGTTAGCTCTGGTGGTTCTCCTAAAGCTATGCAATTTAGTAGGGAGTGTCACACCCCTCTCGATTTATCCTCTCAAACCGAAAGAGGATATGATGACAACAGTTACCAACCTAAGGTGCCAGTACTTACTGCCTAACTTAAGTAAACCTACTTAAACTTGAATATACAACGACTTGACACCAAACACATCCATGAAATTAAACAGTGCAAGCGTTAATCACAAGTTCCAAAAATAGAAATATGTCCAACGAAATAAGATGACCAAAATAACATGTGTCCCAAAAGAAAATTAAGTTTCACAAGTCCCCGACTCCTATCCAAATGTGTGTACATCAATACAAGTTTAACCTAAGTTTCTTCCTAAGATCACCAAATTTTGGGTGTTAAGCTGCAGTGGATTCAACCGTGAGGGAACTGACCTGCTACCTTGGAAAAAGGAAAACATTTAAAAACTGCGAGTTGGTTGCTAGTGAGTGACACATAAAAATACATTTCTTCTCAAACCTTTCATATGCTTAAATGTAAAATAAATAACATGATGGAAAATAACCTCAAGCAACTTGCACAATATCATACATTAATCATAGTGTTATAATCAATCATGCTACCAAACCTTAGTTGAGAACAAGAATTCATGGCTCAAGCTCCCAACGTCCATTCAAGGCCGTGAGACCCATACTTTGATCCCCTCATAAAGACTATAGCCAGGAGACCTATACTTCAGCCTCTCATAAAGAACTACCTATGTGCACGTAGAGAATACTAAGTATCGTTAACATCTTAGATACTTCCTTGGATACCTTCTATACCTTCAGCACCCAGTATATTATAAACATAACATCCATGGAAGATTCGAGCATCATTATTAGTCAACATGCATGCTTCACAATTAACAACATGTAGTTGCATTACTTTTCATACATTCTTAACATACGCTAGGATTAACAAAACTCATTTAAAACACAAGTATTAACTTTAGTTGCTTGGAAAACCCATGAACGTTAGCATGAAATTCATTTAAAACACATGTCCCTTTTGTGAACATATTTGAAAACATTTAGTCACTCACAAATCCTCGGGCTTGGTTCTTCTTAAGCTTCATAGGCCTCTCCAATGGATGTAGCTCCTACACATAAAAGAATAAGAGTTTACTTGCTACTTGGCCACCCTTTTGAGACTACTCTTTTAACTAAGCTCAATACTTGGCAAGGGGTTGCCCAATCATCCAATATTTTCCAAATTCAATTTCTTACGTAAATAACTTGAAAATTAGAATCCATTTTAAGAAAGTTCCTTCTCCAAACATGTTTGGAATTTCATTATGAATGTTATCTCAAAGTTACAGCGTGAAACTCCTTGTAGTTAACATGGGCCCTCGAATCTTTCCCAATAGCCCTAACTGCAACTCCCTGCTTGAGTAAAGATTCTAGGGTTAGATTCCCAAAATATATAATTTGAACCAGAGACCTTTTCTTGCCATGGTTCCTTCTATAAATTTACTTGAAATGGTGTCTATGAGAATACCTTAAAATCCCGGCTTCTTCGTCGAGTGCCCGAAAACACCTGAAAATGGACCTTTGAATCCTCTTCCCCCTTCGGCCTTCTTTCTGGTGAAGCCCCCTTCCAAAAGCTAAATTTAGGAAACTAGACTCAAAGAGCTTTCCAATAGTACCAAGTTCGCCTGGTTTGCTCAAGTAAAATGTCCAAAATGAGCCCTTGAAGTTATCTTCTTTTTTATACTACTGTCCTAGCCCTTTACATGAATTCTCCTTAAGCCACCTCACCCACTAGTGGAGATCAAGGGTCGAGATTAAGCCATCTATTTAGGTAACTAAAAGAGAAGTCTAAAGCTGAGCATTTCGAGCAACTCGTTCCAAGCTTGAAAAACTCGATGGAGATAGGTCCTTACTCGACGGAAAATTTCAAGACTCTTTATTAAATACTCGATGGGAGGACTCGCTACTTGATGGGAATGTTGGATCGACACCAGCATATAGCGGAAGAGAAAATGATCCATAAGAATTCTAATTAATTAATTTTGGCATAAAAGAAACATGCTAAAACAGAGTTTAATGGGTTTCATGAACATACCTTGGCCGAACCATTGAAATCTTCATTTCCAGCTGCTAAATCCTCCAAATCCTTGTGGAGACTACCACAAGATCTTCTCTACTATCTTCTTGGTGCTCTAGATTGAGTTGTGGACTCAAAATAAATTCGAATCAAAGGGAATATGAAGAAAGCTCACTGAACCAACCCATTGAAGAACATCTTCTTCATTCTAATTTTTCAGCAAAAATTCAATTAGTTCCTCATTCCTTTCTTCACTCCAATCTCTTCAATATATTGCAGAGTATAATGCAAAGAGATGTATTGCATGGGATGCAGCTCATTTTTGGAGTAAACCAAAGCAAGAGGTGGTAGGTTCCTTGTAAGCTAGTTGAAGAGGAACATGAAAAGCCCATTTTCAATTTTGTGTAATTTTTCAATTTCGAAAATCTATTTTGATTTTAAAATCATATTTTATTTCTAACATTAAAATTTATTAATTTTACAAATTAATTTAATAAATTAATTTTCTAATAAAATTAATAAATAATTATTTAAACAATTTAAATAATTCTAATTAATTTAATATCCAATATTAAATTAATTTTTACACAAATTCATCTTCATATATTTAAATTATATTTAAATATATTTTTTACAATTTCGTTTGATTCTCGTTTGAATGTTTCAAATTAACTTATCATACTACTCTAGAGCTAATCCATTTCCAAGCTAGTAGGGGGACCTCATGGACCTACAGATCATGGGCTACAACGATCCGAGATTAATCGGCTAAACTCATTAGACCGATCTAACCCTCATTCATTAACTAATGGGTCACTCCACTAAAGCCCATAGTTGAACTCCTCTCACTTAGATATATTATGTCCACTCGATATAACCATGATTAGTAACTTTCTAGTTTTTCACAGTCTTGAAGAACCGAATTTCTTCAGCTTTTTCTCAATCAAAATGCAACTCTTGCATGAAATTTTCCACATAAATCTTTCAGTATATATTGCATGATCATCATGCAAGAAGGAATTTTGCATGTATTGCAGCTCATGCTTGGATTTGGTTGAGAATTATGAAGTGGATTGTGAATAAGCAGACTTTCTGGATTTTTCAATTTTCCAATTTTCTTTTTAATTCAAATTTTATTTTCAAAATCAATTCCAAAATTAATTTTGTTTTCAAAATTGAAATTTGATTAATTTTATAAAAATTAGTTCAGAATTATTTTTTAATAAAAATAATAAAAAAAATAATTAAGTAATTTAATTAATTCTAATTAATTTAATATTAAATATTAAATTAATTAATCACCAATTCCACTACCATAAATTTCTACTCATTAATTTAATATTTAAATCATACTAAATATTAATCAATTCTTCAATTTCGTTTAATTCTAAAATTAAACGTGTAATTATATCTCATATAATTACTAATTTCCTTAATTCTAATTTAAGCGTTTCAAATCAACTTATCATGCAACTCTAAGGCTAATCCATTTATGACCTAGTAGGAGGATCTCGTGGACTAATAGATCATGGGCTCCAATGATCCGAGATTAATTGGCTAAACTCCTTACATCAAATTAACCTCCATTTGTTAACTAATGGGTCACTCCAGTAAAGCTCATAGTTGTACTCTTCTCACTGTAGATATATTATGACCACTCGATATAACCATGATTAGTAAGTTAATCCTTCAAAAGGTTGTTCGTAATAACGGTTGGGTCAAATATCTATTTTACCCCCGAGATTACCTCTTGTTCCTTAAGTTCCACTAATCCTCCAATGAACAATTCATTTATGATCCAATCAACAAATTGAGTCCCTCTCAGGCCAATGAAAGCGTGGAGCCCCTTTTTCAAGACTTGAAATCAGCACTTAAGGGAACAACCTCTCTATTATCCCTAAATATGGTTAGGAGTGAATTCCAACTTGCACCATATGTCCCCAGCTATCTACTCGGTCTTACCCCTGAAATGGATGTTTATTGAGTCGGCGCTGTTGAGCCAATCCTCACCTATGCAAATCTAAGGATAATCCCGAATAAACATGAGTTCATAGTTAGCTCAGGATTAAGGTAAAGTTACCTAGGTCATCAATTTGAAATGGTCAGTCTTAAACAGTAAACAATGTTATAAAGTAAGAGTGACTGATTTCGTGGTCTGATCTTGTACAAACCCATTGCACAAGACGCCCCCACTCTTCATGTCCTAACATGTACGAATTAGAATCAAATCATTTGTAGCACTTTACAACTCCTTTGTAACAACTACAGAGTGGGTCGCATCCAATAGTGTTACCAGAATAAGGCACCCAACCTCATTCATATACTATAGATCATTTTGACTATTTACTCGAACCTAATCCACTTTTATGTATCCACATAAAGTTCAAGTACTCATGTAATAGTTATGGATCTTTTTAGTTTATTGGATTTATTTCTAAAACAAAATAAACAATATATTTTCAATAACAACTTATTGCATTTTCATAAATAAGTTTTATTATTTACAAACCATGAGTTTTAGGGCATAAAACCCAACAACTCCCACTTGGACTAAAACTCTAGTGGTACTTATATATTTAAATATATAATACTAAGTTTCTGAGTTTTATAGAGAACTAAACTAGGGCATCCCATACTCATGGTTTATCATTCGGTATCCCATACACAGTTTTTCTCCCACTTGCCCAAGGTTATTCACCTGGTATTCCCAGACTTACTAGAAGATTCTCAAATACTTTAGCCAAGAGAATTGTTGTAAACATGTTAGTGTACAGTAGACTTCTTATTAATCTATATGGGGAATGCATCTTTGTTCTCACAACACTTATTTCTCAACAATGGCTAGGAAGTCATACACTCCTACTACATCGAGGTACTCTCAACTCTTTAAGTAAGATGCATTCGACTTGTTTAAACAACTCTTGTTTACAGTGTTAATTTAATGCAAGCTTATAATCGAAACAAATAATACAAGGTGATCTAGTACAATATTCCAATATTTGGAATAGTGTTGACAAAAACAAATAAGGCAATTTAGAAAGTTTTTCATTAGATTTCATGTTCTATCAAATAGACCTAGAAATCTTAAACTTTCTATACTTTGATCTAATCGAAGTATTTCGGTTTTATTTTACCTAACAAGTTTTGTACAATCTGAACTTTTCAAGTGTTCTAAACTTATAATTTAGGATAAATAACCATTTGCCTTAATTGATTTCTAGCCGTTTTAAATATCTGAATATTTGTAAATGGGTTTTAACTAGGTTGGTTCTCAATAGAAGTTGCTATGCAATAGAACAAACATAATTTTCGAAAATGAACATTTCATTTACAACAAAAATATAAAAAATTTGTTCCTTTTACAACATAACAAAAGCAGATAAAATTATCTTCAAACAACAATATCTCCCACTGGTCATGTTGAGCAACCAATCTTTAGGAATTAGTTTTCCTGTTTTGTCTGCTCTCTTCTCAACAAGGTACTGAGCCAGTTCCTCTTCCAGTGCCCTTCCTCATTGCAGTGGAAACACTTTCCTTTTTCTACAGTGTTAGCCTTGCCTTTTCTCTCGATGGTTTTCTTCATCTCTTTCCCTTTGCTTTTCTTAACAGGAATACTCTTACTCTTTAAAGAGGAAGCAACATTAGGCTTATTGGAGGAAATTCCTCTCTTCTCAATGGTAGTAATGTGTACTTCCAGTTCCTAACCTTTAGTTCTCATCATTGTCTGATAAGCCTGTAGCTCATTAAGAAGAGTAGTTCATTGGATATAACCAATCAACAGTGCGATGACCCTTCACAAATTACTCGTAAGTATAACATGGCCAAAATTATCGTTTTGCCCCTGTAGTTACAACTAACTCCTTAAGTACCACTTATCCGTCTAGTGAACAATAAATCATAGTCCAACTATGACTAGACTTCTCTCAGGCTAGGAGAGCATGGGGCGCCAAATTTTTAAAGCTTGGAATCAACCCTTAATGGAGCAATTTATCTATTTTCTCTTACCTTGGGGAATGAGTGAATTTCTTCTTGTGTAGCTGTGTTCCCAGCTCCTCAATCAGACGAATCCGCAAAATGGTAGGCTTGTTGAGTCCACATCTGGTCACTTTCACGCATTCAAATCAAAGGACCGTCGCAGCGCTTTTAGTTAGCCTAAATCTAACATTTGCCAAACGCTTGAAGACAGAATGTTGATATGTAGGCCAGTTGTTGCAACACTACCCTAGCATTGCGATGCTACGAAGTTTGCCCAATGCCACTGTTCCAATGCTCATATGATGCTCGTGGCTTGATTTTTCGATTGTTGCAACGCGGGCGTCGTCTCCTATATTTAGCTAAAGCATGCTCGATGGCATCTTCACCTGTGAGAGCAGAAGTGAAGATGTTATTCCGCTTATTGAGAGAGGGTTGGAAGAATGCATTAACTAAAGCGAGAAGTACTTCCAGAGATGGAAGCAACCTTGCATTCATCACGTTCATCCCTGTTTCACCATAGAGATATGGGAACGCAACCGATCACCGAGAGGTGTACGCCAAGGAAAAACGGAACCCTAGTTGCATCTTTAACACAATTAACAAACTTCCGATGTTTTTACTATTTATCCTTTCTATTTCTGATTCATCCATAAAGACTTGCCATCGCATACCATGATCCTTTGTATAACTTCACAGTCAGTCTCGACCTCAGTATCATGTATCATGTATCATGTATCTTGTATCTTGTATCATAATAGTTTAGGATTTACTTTTTAACACACTTTTATTTTATCAACGCATTTTATTTTCATCGCAATTTAAATTCATGTACAAACCAATTCTTTATTAATTGTAAAAATCGGTCGCATGTATCACAAAAGTAACACATTAACGAAAACAATCCCTGTGTTCGACCTCGGATTATTCTGAGAAACTTGCGTTGGAATTATACTTGGTTTCAGCGCAAGAAAACTTGTGACATGCATTACTCTATCGCAGACTACAAGCATATCATTAACAATGCATATTTAGAAGTAGTTTGCATAAGCGATAACACAGCATTCACATTCCATCTCCATTTTCATGTCATCAAGTTTATGGCAACATGAGCTTGTTGTGCATTCATTCACATTCATATTTGTCCACATGCTGTAAGAGATACAAAAACCATGTGTCAAGTTTATGGTGCCGTTGCCGAGGATTGGTAACAGTTAGTGCTGAATACTTTTGTAGTATGTGTAGGACAGATCTCTTTGTACTGTCTGTTTATCGTGAAGAGCAGGCTGCCGGTTTATGAGTACTGGAATTGATCCAGAAATTCTAAGTTACCCTGAGATCAGGTGTATTTTTCGCACAGGAGCACATCAGAATCAGATTAAGCGCTAGAATTTCAAGACCTACTGTTACGGAAGAATGCAAGGTTTGAGAAATGTGCAACGCATTCTCCATGCCTGGTGTGACTCTCGAAGGCATTAGATTATATCTCTTTCCGCACATCGGGATGAGGCAAGGAGGTGAACAATGTCCTTGACGACATTGTGCAGGCAAGCTTGATCGCCTACGGAGGTGTGGATTGTGTTCATCATGGGAAATTGTCTTCTGGTCCATATCTCAATTCTATGTTTAAATGCTTTTTGAATTACCTTCTTTATTACTTCATGACTTTTGTTATTTATTGCTTCCTTGAATTTGCTTTTAATGCTTTATGAAATTACTTTTAGTTAATTCACTTGCGTTAATTTCTGTGCTCTCTTTAATTTCCTCACTTTTCTGTATTAAATGCATTAGTCCTAAATTTTGGTGAATGATTGGTTAACAGAAATTGATTACCGCAAAGTTCCTTGTGACTTGAGTTTCTGAATTACCTTCTTTATTGCTTCATGACTTTTGTTTTTCTCTTTAATTTCCTGCTCCAGATGACCCTCTTAACCTGGATAGAGATGCAACTGTAGTAATTACTAACCCTTTTGCTGGCACTTACTGCCTAACTAACCTGTTTAATTTGTTTCGATTCCTGAGTACGTACATTTCATCCACATACTGAACAGATTACTCGAAACTTAACACATTACATTACAAGGTTTTAAGCATTGTTCATACATAAACTTATGTATATTACAACATAGTGAGCCCACCATACAACACTAATCCCTATATGACAGACACATGTGTACTAACAAATACAAAGTCCTCAATTAAGCTTCCTTCAAGCTACTGAGTCTTTGAGTGACAGAGCAGCAGTAGAGATGTCTTCTGGGAACTGACTACTACCTGGAGGGGGAAAAACGTTTGAAAACATGAGCTAGGAGCCTAGTGAGTGACTAACTTTTAAAACATAACTCATACATAAATCTGATAATAAAACTGAAAGCTTTACTGAAAACATAAACTTAGGCAACCATTATTCACGTAATCATTAATATAACAAAGCACAATTTATGCTTTGTTGAACTATGCCTTAGCTTAGAGTGGCCTTCTTGCTCACTCTTTACCTTACTTAACTGCATTACTACTTAACTGAGAAGGAACCATTTTGTTCAACTTCCTAAAAACATAACTTGTATCCTTAGTTGAGAGATAACCCTGTACTCAATCCCTCAACGACAATCCTTAGTTGGTGTGGAATAATCTCAACACTACCAATAACAACTCTACTTAAGTGCATGTGGTTATAATTAAATACCATCATACCTTAGGTACTACCCTCATATATCTTCTCTGTGTCCTTCAGTATCGAGCTGCTCGGATACCTTCTCTATGTCCTTCAGTATCGAGCTATTCAAATCCAAGACTAGGCTTCAGTACCTTCTCATCTAGTCCTTCAATACTGAGCTATTCATATTGAACTTGCACATCTAAGACTAGGTCCTTCAGTACTTTCTCATTTAGTCCCTCAGTACTGTGTTATTCGTATGTTCTAAGGCACATACTTATCTCTTTATGACTTAGTTGCCCTAAAGCATTCTATACTAATGCATACACATGATCATTGATATGCATAGCATAAACATAATATTAATGAGAGATGCGTTACTTTGGAAACTACTTGAGAATTGTTGTCATAAATAGCTTTCAGTAAACATGTATTGCTAAAACGAATATAAAGCATTAGCAATTTACTTAAAGCATTTAAAGTCACTCACTGTCTTTGCAAATCCTCTTAATACACTTCTCCTTTTGATGTCAAACATGTGGACATCACAATGCATTCTATTCATTAGCATTGCCCCCCCCCCCCCCCCCCCTCCCTTTTTGAGACTTATTCCATAACTAGCTTACTTTGTCTTAGTGAGCAATCTTTCCTTTTAATGCTAAGCTCACTCTGCGTTCAACACTTATCTAAATTCTTAGGCCTTAAATCGACTACGCAACAACTTCTTCACCATGCATCCACTACTTGCGTCCATGCCTTGCCTTAGGCGTTCAAGCCTTCTATGCGCTCAAGCTTCCAGCCCACACCTACAGCCTATCGCATGACCCTTCACATGGCTAATCCTTTACGTCATACTACCTATGTGCCCATCTTGTGGCACATCAACGCATGCTCCATGCATTCACTTAGTCGTGCCCACATGCTCCAGTCCAACCTTACACCTAACACCTTGCGCGTCGGCCTGCACAGTCCAACATTCACTCTACCACACGGACCAACACGCTCATCATTCTTTTGCACTTATAGCCTTAGCATGTGATGCATGGTCCAATGCATCTCAGTGCGTCCTTGCGCCAAGGCTAACACATTCCTTTGCACACAACTTAGCACTCACACATGTGTTCAGCATCATTGTTTGGCTCTTCAAGTTACTTGCTTGTTTAACCCAAGAAGCTGCCTGCTTGTTCAAGATTCCATATTTAAATTACAAATTTAATATCTAATTTTTCAGCCCTTTTCTCAAGAAATTGCCTTCTACAAACTTGCTCTAAAATGTCTACAAACTTACCTTAAAATTTCAACTTAGAACTTTTCGTGGTTTAGCTAAAATCTTCAAATTATTAAGACTGGCCCAAGCTTATCAGAGAGCTCAACCTTCAACCAGATTCTTCACTCTCCAGCTTGATTCCTTTAAAATTTCCTTTTGGAAACCATACCATAGCAACTAGACACACACATGGTTTGAATGGTTTTGAAATCACTCCATTTGCACGAGTGAATTGCTCAAACTCTCTCTTTGAAGTCAAGCTTCCCTTTTATACTAGCAGCTGCATGATCATCCTTTAACATTGAGCTGCCACCTCCTCCTTAAAGGGATAATAATGAACCTGCACATGATAGTTGCCTTAGCTGACTAATCACTAGGCTAGTCCTTTCCTTTTGGTCATCAATGCAATGATCAACTCTCAAGCCAATGCTTGCAACCACATGGTCATATGCCTCCTTCACACAATGTATAGCCCATCCTTGGTCAACGCATAGCTCACCTTGAGGCTATTGCGCCATCCTTGGTCACATACTAAGCCAATGCATGTCCTAGCCCACGCATAGCTGTAGCTGTCTTAACATAACATCAAACATTAGGCCTTACTCGCTCCATTGCATACCTGTAACGTGCATTGAGTGTCTAGTGCCTTGCGCTTATCACCGCATACTAATCAGCATGCATGCCTAATCTCAACGCTCAACACCTTGTGCTCATCGTCTAGCCCTGTGCACATCGCATACCCCATCATCTAGCACTCAATGCCTATCGTCTAGCGCCTATTATCTATGCCTAGCCTCAATCATCTAGCCTTGCGCCCATCGCATATCTCATCGTCTAGTGCTCTCGCTCTCACTCATCATCTAGCGCTCTCGCTCTCACTCTCGCTCATCGTCTAGTGCTTATGCTTATCGTCTAGCACTATCGTGTAGCCTCGCATGCCCTATGCAATCATCCTTGCACAATGCCCCAATGCCTAGTGCCTTGCTCACACGCAATCAAGCGCTTCCTTGCTCGCCTTGGCCTTACTCGTTACGCAATGGCTCTTCCTTGCTGCACGATCACGTAAGCCTCAGCGTATCCCTTGTGCGCATGTGCTATGCTCAGCGACTGGCCTTGCGGCAACACCTAGTCTACTTTGCCCGCAAGCTCACTAAACTCACAAGCCCCTTGGCTTCTGCAAGCCTTGTCAATTCATCATGCAAGATCTTTCTACTCATGCATTCATCCTTAGCTTCAACACCTAGTTTGTCTTGGCTTCAACACTCAACACTTAGCCTCACATAACCTCTACAAGCCTTCGTTGATACACACACAACCTCATGCGTCTATACTTCTCAATACCAACGCATGCCTACTCTTGGCTTCCATACTTATCCAACTTTCCACTTGTTAAACTATCTAAAACTCACCCAAGACTAGGTATTTCCAACACTTAGAATTTTCTTCCTCCATCTTCCTACCTTCTTTACTTCCTTTCAAAATTTTACTTTAACATATGTTTAATCTTTACTTAACATGCCTATTACTCACTTATGTAGGAAAAATGGACTACGAGGTTTACATTGAATCTGTTTAAATTCCCAATCATGATTATTGTTGATGTTGACTTTCACGCATTATCGTGTATGCTAATGACTCTTAGTCTTACTAAGGTTTTAAGTGTAAACAGTAATGAGGTATTTGACGGCTATTCTTAGAATGTATAATTGCTAGGTTCAAGGAATAATTTGGTTAAAATATGGTTGTCCTGGCGATTAATCGACATAGTTGAATCCTAAATTTTAATGTATGTGTTTCTAGTTCTTTATGGTCATTGAGGACCCAAAATAATTTAGGAGCATGTAGATTAGTTAAGTATGGTCTTTCCAACCTTAATTATTAATTAGGACGCTTGATTGATTTTAATTTAGTTAGTTGTCGGCCTTTGTAGAGGCTAGTTTAATCGTATCAATTCGGTAGCTATGCATGCATATAATTCGAACGCATAGTAAATTGGGAGAAAAAATTATTGAAATTACATTGAATGCTTATCTTGATTTAAGGACTAGATGAATCGATCCCTGTATATATTTATCTTTTGTATTTCAATTTTGTGCATGTTTTCAAATTAGTCAAAATCCAAAACCCCGTTTTTACTACTTTTCCACACTCAAATTTAACTAAAGAGAGAATTAACTCTGTGCCTCTCCGTCATTCGACCCCATACTTACCACTATTGCTACGTCTTTATAGTGATAGGAGTAGTTCAGTAGTATAACTTTTCTTCTAACCAAGTCTAGAGCTTATTAACAACGTAAGATTCAAGACCTATCATGGGTCATACTCATAGTATCACCAGGATAAGGTATCTAGCCTTATCCATCTACTACAAATTATTTAGGTTATCACTTAAACATGATCCACTTGTATGTCTCTACATACATGTTTAAGCTACAAGATAACCTTGGGTGTTAGTTTATTGGTTTGTAGATTAATGCAACTAAAGGTAAAAGAAAATCACATATTTTATTAAATAAATAAGATGTTTGTACCATACAATTACAAACTATAGGACCCTACGAGATTTAGGGCATCTAGCCAACAACACGGAGGTGAGAATTAAAGTATTTTGTATGTACATCAAGACCAACATACTTCTAAGAAAATGGAAGAAACAATTGACTCCATTGATGCATTAATGACCCAGTAAAAGGTAAAAGCACTCAAAACGTGGAGGTCAAAGAAATATATAGAAGATTTCAAGCAAAGGTTTTTGTCAGGGGCTGCAAGTGGTGACTAGTTCGATAGGACCTAAAGGGATGGGATTAGGTTTCTCATATCTAATATAAAAGTATTCTAGTTTCACCCTTGTTAACTTGGTAAATTTGCTTCACTCTTCACCTATGGGGTATCTGCGTAAAAGAAGAAAGCAAAGAACAAAAGGTAAGGCGTTTTGTTTACCAGATAGCTGATTTTTCTGGGAAAGTGAGAGATCTCATTGTCCGAGAAATTCTCTTTCCTTTAGTGAGATTAAACTTTTCATAAGATAGCATCATGTATTAAAAAAAGGCAAGAAAGAGAAGAAAAGGGTGTTGTCATCGAGATCGACCTGTTTCCCGAGGCATTGGAAATCCAGACAGGCTATCTTTCACTCATAGGAATATGGAAATTCCAAGAATTGAGTATCTCTCTATTGAAATCGGAGGTAAAAGAGTTTTAAGCCTCACTAGAGGTCTTCTCTTTGATATTGCCCCTTTTCAGGGGTTCAGGTAACGAGCAAGGTTCTACTTAATTGAGCCTCGTGTTCGTATAAAGACAAAGCCAATCCCACAATCTTAAATGACTTTTTTTTATTATTATTAGTATACCCTTTACTTTTAAAATTGGATGAAAGAGCTCAACAAACGTGATTAGGCTGCTGTAGTCAGCCTCATATTTTGTTTGTACATAATTAAGGAAGGTCTTCCCGACATATGATGCAATGTCTTCAATAACATGCTTTGAGAGGGTCTTTTGGCAGCCACCTAAAGCTTAGCTTGCTTTAACAGCCATGTGATGATTTGACATTCATGGTGAAGGAACTCTTATACAAGAGTACCTCTGAGCGAAAGTAGATCTTTCCAATTCATTGTGACAGAATTTCCACATATACATTCACACAAACATATATGCATTAACACAACTAAATTACTGGCATACTTCCAGATAAATAAACAAAAGAACATGGACTTACCAGTTGACGACTTTCTTCAGAACAAAACTCGCTCGCACATGAACGGACTTCGTGCGCTCTTGCTAGAACTTCAGGCAATCGTTCAACAACACCCCGCTCGTCTACCACGAACGACTTCGCATGAACAGCAGTAAATAGGGACGACATTACTTGTCTTGCTTGATTTGGCTTGCACCTCAGTGTTCCATATTCAACTCAACTCTTGTCTTGCTTGATTTGGCTTGCACCGACAGAGAAGTTGCACTTATGCATTGATCTTGACGACTTACCTTCGTTTTGGCTTGCCCCCACGTGTATCATGCGAACAACCAACTACGGGTAAGTGCGTTTCACAACTTAACTCTTATCAACATAGGTTTCCCCATTGCGTTGACAGTGGAGTTGTTATTCTAAAAAATTCTCTCTCTCTCTCTCTTTTTTTTTTGAAGGAATGATCGCAATGTAATGAACGCAATTCTTCAAGTCTGCTACCACCCCCAAACTTAGAGGTTGGCAGCGTTCTCACTACAAAGCTAAAAACAAACTCAACAGGAATGCGGTAATAAATGTTTGAGCAAAGGTTTGCACAAAATAAAACTTACGACTTTCAAAATTTGAAGACGCTATTAAAAGTAAGGTGAGCCATACCATGCTTAGTTAGCGAATGTGGTGAATTATACGTACCATCATAAATGCTTCGCAAAGGAACGAAATCGAAAAAATAGAATTTCAAAAGGATAATGCATAAAGGATAACAAGAAAAGAACCTTAGGTGGAATAACGCATGTGATCATGCGTTGGAATCCATGCGATCGAAGCCATGCGTTGAAGGATGAAAGGAATTATTTCATTGTATTGCGCACCGAGGAGACTTTTTATCGCACCTACAAGGAGCAAACGCACCACAACCAAGGAAGCAATCACATATCCAAAATAACAATAAAAATAAACTAAACTATGAAAGCAAGACAAAGATAGAATAGAAGACGTCCCTGGAAAAATTGGAGTGTTGTCACCGTAAGGAATCTTCCATGCAGAAGATTGCTCTCAACTACTTCTAGCAATTGTTGGCCGCATGTTGGCCACCATGTGCTTAGAATTACCTTCAGCTCATGCGACTAATTGCCCTTCTACCTTATGGTCAATACTGGCTTTCGGCGCATCACCTACACTTCAATATTGGTTGCAACTTGGTCGTACAAGCTACAATACTCCCAAGATAAAAAGGTTGCCTACAGAGAAACAAAACTCAACAAATAATTAGCTACCAAGTCCCCGGCAACGGCGCCAAAAACTTGGTGATGAAAAATTAGTTATCAATTACTTAACGACTAAAATTAGATGAACGCACTATGCAATGCATGTCTTAAGGTATGCATTGATTACCATGCGTCGGTGGTCATGCGTTAGAATAAACTATGCATTAACGAATGTATGCGATGACCATGCGTTCCTGTCACAAGTTTTCTTGCGCTCACGCCAAGTATAACACGAACGCAAGTTTCTCGAGTGATCCGATGTCGAACTCGAGGACTTGCAGCTAGACGTATGTGGTAATGTGTATGGGCGGTTGAATAAAAGAATGATGAAAGGGTTTTATGCTAACACTACTTCTGCTTCTAACTAACAAACAACACAATGAGAATATGAATGAGAGGTAGAGACATGACAACTATTGACGCATAGTAAATGGATGGAAAATAGATAAAATGTGGAGATGTCTTCATTGCATCCCTTAAGAGTGATCGCAAGGGCAACCTCAGCCAATGCAAGCCATGCAATCATGCTATACCCATTAAAAGCCTAAATCTAGGACGTATGCGATGTGTATGCAAAAGGGTCGAGATGACAGCCACCATATCCTACTTCCTGTATGCAACCATTGTCCTCTACGTAGGATGCATATATTGTGTAATAGCAAACGGAGCTTATTCCTAAGTCTCCATTCTTGCTTATGCAAAGCTAATATAGCTCTCTTGAGCATCGATTCTAATCTAGCTCTCCCGAGTCTTAGGTTCTTTCTTTAGACTCTCTCCCAAGTAGCTCTAAAGGTGTGATGGACGCATACATAAGACAAGGTAACCACATTACTTGGCTGACGCAAGATTCTTCCTATCTCTAGTGAACAATAGCTTACATTGCTTAATGCGACCAACCACTTACCCTTCCGAGCAGTTAGTTGTTACTTACTTTACTCATAGACAAGTGTTGCGTCTGCCTACAGGCAAGCATTGCTACAGCTTCACACTAAGCAAACAAGGTTTTCTCACACGCTCACGCAACGCACATCTCCCGGTGGTTTGCTACATACTTCATATCTCTAATCCACATGACTAAGTATGCAATACTCAAGCAATCTCACTAAGCGATGCAATGAAAGTTAAGGATGCTAAGTAAAGAAGATGGAGATGGAATCGAAGGAAACATAGAAATGCATTGAACACATAATGTATTAATTCCTTAATCCCAAAATGTAATACAATACAATATAGGAAAAGAAGAGAAAATGGAATGACCAGTTGGAAGCAATGTCTTGCTTCTAGTAGATGTGTGTCAAGGCTACGATGGTGCCATGGAAGGGCAGTGGAGCTGACTCCCTCGAGATCTAACTCCGGTCGAAGGCTCCGATCGTCACTCGGAATGGATGAAGAAGATGAAAAAATCTCAAGCTTTCATTTAACGTGTTTTTATGGATCACAAGGATCCGTTCGAAGGCTAAAACTTGGATGATTTTAACTTTTGCTCATTGACTTTTATTTATAGAGCTTGATTGTCGTTAGCATTAATTTACTGCTCTGATTCTATCATTCGCGTCGCGTTAGTCCTTTTCTGAATCTCTACTGCTAATGGCGTGGTAGGTGAAATGTCAACATCATCTTTTGATTTTTTTGAGATATGCGTTGATGCGTCCATTCTACCAACCTTGCGGTCATCCCACTATTATGCGTATTATCGTGTAGCCGCAATCTTGAAATGACCACATTTGCTTGATTATCGCAACTTCTACACGATGACCGTAATCGCTTGACGATCGCAACTCATATGCGATGAACGCATGCGGTTGGTCACCGCAACACCCATGCGTTGATTGTATGCGTTCGCCTTTGCGATGGAGAGTTTCTCGGCATGCGGTCGTCTATGCGATAGCCCGGCTCCTGCATTTGCATCCACTTCCTACGTTAGCTGCAAAAATAGAAAATTGAGCGCATAATAACGCATAAAAATGGGTTAGCCGAGATTCTCAATGCTGAACAACGCAAACTCATTTTCTCATGAATTCCTAACATAATTGCCGCATAATCTGCTTAACAGCCCTCACAATTCTAATTAAAAGGCCTAAGATGACATGCATTTCTGCATGTCATCAGGCGTCACATCGTTCAAGCCCTGGAATCAGTCCTTAAGAGAGCTATCTATCTGCTTGCCCTTACCTCGGGGAAAGAGTAAATTACATCTTATGCAGCTGAGTTCCCAGCTCCAAAATCAGACGAATCCCCAAAATGGTAGGTTTGAATCGGCGACCTGGCCACTTGCACCCATACAAATCAAAGGACCGCTCTCAATGGCAAGAGTTTCCAACTCACTCAGAATTGAGGTCATGTTACTTATAGTCATCCTAGTGAAGTGAAGTCTCTATCATGAACGATGTTATATAACGAGCCGTCAACACTTCGTGGTTAGGTCTTACACAAACTCTTTGTATAGGACACCCCCGCTCGCATGTCCCCTACACGAATGATCAGGATTAGACCATCTGTGACAAGTCACAACACTTGTGACCATTCCACAAAGCGGGCCATATCCGTGGCATTGCCAGGATAAGGTTTCCTTCCTATATCCATATACTATAGACCATTTTGGTTATCATTCAAGATATGATCCACTTGTAAGTCACCACATACATGCTTAAGTTACATACAGATAACCAGGAATTTTATGTTTATTTGTTTTTGGTAAAGCAAATAAAACATACAACTAAGAAAAAACAATATGTAAAGTAAATATCATATATTATACAGCACAAGCATTCGTACAAACAGTTTACAAACTATAGGACATGAGACTTTAGGGCATCAACCCCAACATGCCAATCACACCGTGAGCAATTATGCGTATATCTTGCAAAATGAAAACCATTTTCATTTTATTCTTTAGTTACAAAAACTGAATTAAACTTCCCACCAACACATGATTACGGAGAAAATGTTGGGCAATTATCTCATAACTGTCCAATTAATAAAATAATAAATATAATCATATTATATTCATAACCTATAGTTTGATATCATATATCAACCATAGTGTTTTCTCCTTTACTTAATATAAATCATATTTATATCCAATTTTCTCCAAATTAATGTATCTCATACATTTAGTCAATCATATCATATATAATTAACAAGTTCAATTATATCATATATAATCGAATTCTTATCATATATAAAAGAACTTCTTCTTGTCATTTTGAACACTGACCTAAAAACTGATTCTTAACTTGTATCTAAACTACCAAGGGGACCTTATGAACCTATGGCTCAAAGCTCCAATGGTACGTGAATAGCTGACCAAACTCTTTAGCCACGAGATCTACCATCCATTAACTGTCAGGCATTCAACTAAAGACTGTTGAACTCTTCTTACCATAGATATATTTCTACGTCCATCGGATATAACCAATCATCAGTACGATAACCCTTCACAGATGCTCATAAATATTGTTGGGCCAATTTACCATTTTCCCCTTGTAGTTACATCTTACTCCTTAAGTACCATTGATCCCTCTAATGAACAATACAACATAGTCCTACTATGTGTGAACACCTCTCGCGCTATGAGAAGGTGTGTGGCACCACATCGTTGAAGCCCTAGGATCAGCCTTTAAGGGAGCTATCTATCTACTTACCACTGCTTCGGGGAAGGAGTGAATTCCATCTTGTGTAACTGAGTTTCCAACTCCCAGATCATACAAATCCCCAAAGTGGTAGGTTTGAGTCGGCAGCCTGGCTACTCTCACCCATGCAAATCAAAAGACAACCCTCAATGGTAAGAGTTGCAAACTTACTCAGGATTGAAGTCATGTTACCTATGGTCATCCTAGTGAAGTGAAGTCTCTGTCATGAACGGTGTTATATAACGAGACGTTAACACTTCGTGGTCAGGTCTTATACAAACTCTTTATATAGGACCGTTCGCATATTCCCTGCATGAATGATCAGGATCATACCATCTATGACAAGTCACAACATTTGTAACTATTCCACAAAGCGGGCCACATCCGTAGTGTTATCAAGATAAGGTTTCCCTCCTATATCCATATACTACAGACCATTTTGGTTATCAGTTAAGACATTATCTACTTGTATGTCACCACATACATGCTTAAGTTACATAAAGGCAACCATGGATTTTAGTTTATTGGTTTGTGGTAAAGCAAATAAAATATTCAATGAGCAAAGTCAACAAGTGAAGTAAATATCATATTATACATCACAAGTGTTTGTACAAACTGTTTAAAAACTACAGGACACAATACTTTAGGGCATCATCCCCAACAATCTCCCATTTGTCCTAAAGCGAAGTGGGGTGTACATAAAACTAGTACAAAACAATAAACTAGGGCACCAAGGCTCAGTAGAATAAAATCTCCCACTTGCCCTAGTCCCGTCATGGGCGCTCCCATGGACCCATGCTCTGAAGGTGACCTTCAAACACTATAGCCATGAGAGCCTTCGTAAATAGATCAGCAACGTTATGCTCTGAAGCGATCTTTGTGACGATCACATTCCCTCGATGCACTATCTCGCGGATCATGTAATACTTCCATTCTATGTCTTTGCTGCGCTTGTGACTCCTGGGCTCCTTGGAGTTCGCCACAGCACCACTATTGTCACAATAGAGGGTGATGGGCCTAACATATCTAGAACAACTTCCAGTTCTATCAAGAGCTTCCTAAGCCAAACGACCTCCTTAGTAGCTTTGCAAGCCGCTACGTACTCCGCCTCCATAGTGGAGTCGGTGATGCACCCCTACTTAGTGCTTCGCCATACTACAACTCCTCCGTTAAAAGTAAAAACTGACCCTGAAGTGAACTTGTGAGAGTCCCTATCAGTTTAAAAGTCAGAATCCATGTGGTCCCTCGGTCTCCAAAGATACTTGAGGATGTTTTTCACTGCAGTCCAGTGACCCTGGCCTGGGTTAGACTGATACCTACTGACTATTCCCACAACATAGCAAATGTCTGGCCTAGTACAGAGCATCGCGTACATTAAACTGCCAACGGCAAATGCATATGGGACCCGTCTAATCTTTTCAATTTCTTGAGGCGTCTTAGGACACATGTCCTTAGACAAAGTGACTCCATGCCTGAACAGTAGTAGGTCCCTTTTGGAGTCCTGCATCGAGTACTTGAGCAACATCTTGTCAATGTATGATGCCTGAGACAGTGCTAGCACTTTGTTCTTACAATCTCGAAAGATCTATATACCCAGAACAAACTGAGTCTCTTCCAAATCTTTCATTTGGAATTGGGTCGGTAGCCAGTTCTTAACTGCAGTCAGTAGGCCTACATCATTCCCAATAAGTAGGATATCATCTACATACAACACTAAGAAAACTACTGTACCATTGATGATCTTCTTATAGACACAAGGTTCATCAACATTTTGGTCAAAACCATACGATTTTGATGGGCAGGTTCGCAATCCTCCCACTATGTTGAGGTTCCCTCAACTCTTGAGGTGGAACCGACCTACTAGATGAACTATCTCAATAACTCTTGCTAATGAAGCGGGCCTTTCAACAACTATTGCTGAAGTTTCAGTAGTTTCATTGGAAAGCTCACGTAACACGACTTTACTACATGGACTATGCTCCCTTATATGATCCTCTTCTAGGAAAGTAGCATTCGTGGAAACAAACACCCTATTTTTCGACGGATTATAAAAATAACCCCTTCGTGTACCTTTGGGGTAGCCTACAAAGAGGCATAACCTCGTCCATGGTTCCAACTTCTTGGGATTTTCCCCAAGTACATGTGCTAGGCAACTCCAGATGTGAAAGTGACATAAACTAGCTTTACGTCGGTTCCACAACTCCATAGGTGTTCTTCCAACACTCTTGGAAGGAACGCAGTTGAGTATGTATCGCATTCTCCACTGCGAAACCCCAAAACGAATCCGGTAAGAAAGCGTAACTCATCATCAAACGAACCATGTCCAACAAGGTTCTATTTCTCCTCTCTGCTACACCATTCTGCTGAGGTGTACTCAGTGCTGAGAGTTGGAAAACGATTCCATGTTCTATTAAATAGTCCTGGAACCTAGAATCCAAAAACTCTCCACCTCGATCTGATCGAAGTGTTTTAATCCGTCTATCCAATGAATTTTCAACTTCAGCCTTGAACTTTTCAAATGACTCAGACTTCCATTGCATCAGATAAACATACCCATACCTAGAGTAATCATCAGTAAAACTGATAAAATACTCATAGCCACCTCGGGCTTTTAGAGAAATTCGTTGACGTTTAGATTGATTTACAGTAGATTTAAACAACTCCGTGTTATGGAGGGAACTTAAGGCTAATAGTCTTAGCACATACAAGTTATTTTCCAGTTTAGCTATACAAATTTCAACACCATCTTTATGAATAAACACTTTATCCACATTAAAAGAAAGCGTATATTTACATTGTAATGGACACTTTACAAAAATAAAGTTCATTTTTAGTTCAGGAACAACATAAACATCTTTAAGTACAATAAAACTATTCTGGAAAGTTAATTGGATGCCTCACACTGCCACAGCTACGCGGACATGCCCAGTGCCTACTCGATCGTCATCTCACCAGTTGGCGGTCCTTATTGACTTTACGTTCACTACCAAACCATCGACCAGGAACCCTATGGAAGGGTGAGCATGTCCCCTAACAAATCTTATCTCTTTTCTTACTTATGCATTGGTGTATTCATTGAAGTAGCCGAAGAAAGAGGATAAGAATAAGGCACATTCCTCTGCATCTAAATAAATAAGGGTTCGTAGAATGAATGGAGTGTACAACTTGGGCTCAACCCCACTTTTTCATTCATAATGAGGGAGATCTCGATTCGGGTTTTTCACGAAGTTCAAAAGAAATAAACAAAAAATAGTTTCTCTATGGTCATCTTGATTTACTAGAGGGTCTTGAGCTAGTTTCCTTAAAGAGGCTTGATGCTAAGCCCCTCATAAGTAACCTAACAGTTGTGCCCAACTAAACAAACCAATAATCACCAGATTCTCATCTTGCTTGTTGGGAGAGAGAAAGCTTCTAGACCACATTTTCCAGCCAGATAATGAGCAATCACTCAGCTGAAGGTTCCAGATCATAGTATCAGGACCCTTGGATGATGAAGATGCTATTCATTAAGATCAACAATCGATGAACTTCAAAGTAATATACACGAGATTACCAAGATAACAATTGAAATCCCAGATTTTCTACCTAGTGTTGAGAAATGGTTTAAACGCCAAAAAAATGGGGTAGCCTCTTATTAGGTAGGTTCTTATCCTTTATCTATCAGTAAAAGGATGAAATTCACTCGTCAAAATCAATATACGAAACTATGTAAAATTTGGCACAACATCTAAAATCGTTTGTTCCCCTGAAAGTCCTCTCTCTACGCTAAAACGCTAAATCATTTTGGCTCTTTCACATAGGAATTTTAGAGAATAAGGAATTTCCTTCATTGACCTAACCTTATACCAAGTATTTTTTACATTACCCCTGAGTGTACTCATAAAGGGGGTGAGATGGAGGGGCCCACTTAAAGTATGTATATCACGGACCTCCGAGGGGTTGAGGGGAAACATTCCTTTAGTTGTCAGGCTGAAACCCAATTTAATGGCTATCTTTCACTCATAGGAAAATGGAGATTCCAAGAATTGAGTATCTCCCTATTGAAATCGGAGGTAAAAGAGTTTTAAGCCTCGCTAGAGGTCTTCTCTTTGACAATGGAACAAGAAGAATCACAGTAGACTCAACTTGAGCTATCGAGTCAGTAGCTGCCTTTAGAGCTAGGATAAGTAGGGTGGGTAGTAGCTAAGATTAACTAAAAGGACTCTTTTCACTCGACCACTAAACATACGGGGACGAAAGTTATGGGGAATGCTAAACGTGTAACATGAATGGAATTCTACACTCGTGGTACAATGCCAATTGAAGTAATGAGAGGTGGAAGTCAAGCAATTCCAGGGGTTTCGTTTACCACAACTCTATAGGCCTAACTTACTAATCTAATAGAATTCTCGAGGGTTAACCGAGAGACAACATTAGGAATGGGAGATTCTACTTTAAGGTCGGATCCGAGCTTCTCTAAAAGCGTTATCTCGCGGTCAGCGATAAGAAATGATTAGTCTATTCAAGG
The DNA here is from genome assembly GCF_027475165.1 of Benincasa hispida. NCBI lineage: Eukaryota > Viridiplantae > Streptophyta > Magnoliopsida > Cucurbitales > Cucurbitaceae > Benincasa > Benincasa hispida. The sequence continues at coordinate 48,951,747 of NC_143486.1, forward strand.
TTCATCAATCATCTACATAATTTCATCAAGTTACTCTCATGGAGAGAGTGAAGCACCCCTGAGGTGAGGGTGTGAAGGAATGACTCTTTCTTTAAAAGTGAGCACATGTGATTAGTAATTGGAACATTAGCAGTGAGATAAAAGGTTTGGTTTAAGAGAAAATGATATATTAGTTCGGAATAAACTAGATATGTAGCTAAAGGAAATATTGCTTCAAGAGAGGAGATAGCCTCTCATGCATTACTATGAGAAGACAAAGCGAAGAGCGTTAAGACCTAGAACTTCAAAATGTCAGTCAGTTAGTGATTGGCCATAACAAAGTTAAAAGGTCAATATGATCAAACTCATCAGCCAACCTCACAATGCATCCAATGCCAATAATCTGTTCCTATAATACGTTGCTAGATCTCTGCTCGTTAAAGTTATATGGGCAACAACAAAGGCAGTTTGACCAAGGGATTCCCTTTCATTACTTTTTTCACGACGAAGGAACCGTTGAAGGAAATCAGACATTAGGATTTCCATTAGCAGTGGAATGATTGTTCTAAATTCCCTTCTAAATTGAACAAACATAATTACAGTCAAGAAATAGAAACTAACTGGACATGTGCAATACGAAATTATAGCATGCTTTCAGAATAGATCAAGGGAAATATTAAACATACCTTTGAAGACTCATCTTCATACTCCCTCGATCAGGGACGCTCGAACACACCGAACACAACACAAAAAGATCACCAGCAAACTCGAAATCAACGAATAACCTCCTAAACCTCGACTCAGTCAAGTTGAGTAAGAAACCACAACAATGGCTACCTTGGTATTCTCGGTGTGAGAATCCAGAAGTGTGGGCTCTGTGTGGACTTGGTTAGAGGAAGAGACCGGAGGAGTAAAAATCGTGTAAATGATTGAGCAAGTGGGAGATGAAAGAAGTCTATCGTATAGATGAATTCCCAATCGTTTAGAAAAAAGCAAGCTATCGTATAGAAAAAGCTCCACGATCGTTTAGAAGACGACCAGCTAAGTGAATTATCATGTAGCATCACTCCATGATCGTTTAGTCTCTCTTCAGCTATCGTTTAGTGAATCCAATTCACTTGATAGTCTTTCCGTGAGTACTTGCTGAGAATAGCAACTCTTGTAAAAAAAACCTACTAAATTTAGGAAAACATTTTTTCTTTTATCTCACGGTTACCATGAAACCACCAATAACCTCCCACTCAATTAGTTATTAGAGAAAAATAGATAATTATCCAATAAGTAATTTTATTATAAATATATATGATAACCAACTTACCATACTATATTTATAACCTATAGTTTTAATATTTCATCTCATGAAACATATAAACCATAGCTCTTTTTCTATTTTATGGTACTTAATGTAAATCTCATTTACATCAATCCTCCAGTTGATGTATCTCATACATCACACCAACCATATCATATATAATCGATTCTTCTCTTGTCAATTTGAACATTTCAAATCAACACCAAGAACTGATTCTCAACTTGAATCCATTGAGCTACCAAGGGGACCTTATGGATCTGTACGAGATCCACCATCCGTTAACTGCAAGGCACTCCGCTAAAGACCGATAGTTGCACTCTCCTTACTACAGATATATTTTGTGTCTATATCAACCAATCAACAGTATGATAACCCATCATAGATCGCTCGTAAGTATAGCTGGGAGCAATCAGACCTTAAGGGAGCAATCTATCTACTTACCCTTTCTTCAGGGAAAGAGTGAATTCTATCTTGTGTAACTGAGTTCCCAGCTCCTAAATCGGACAAATCCCCAAAAAGGTAGGCATGTTGAGTTGGCAATCTGGCAACTCTCACCCATACTAATCAAAGAACCGTCTTCAAAGGCAGAAGTTCCCAAAACACTCAGAATTAAGGTCATGTCACTTATGATCGTTTAGGTGAGATGTAAGTCTCAAGTATCAATGGCTTGATCCATTTGTATTTCTCATATACATACTTAAGTTTTCATGCAATAACCATGGAGTTTTGTTTATTGGATATTAGTAAATGCCAAATAAAATAACTCTTATTTTATTCATAATAATGTGTACAGTTTATAAACTATGAGACTCCGGGAGAATTAGGACACCAATCCCAACAACCACGTCCACACCCATATCAGTTGAAATGATGGAATGCCTTCATGATTTAAAGAGAGAGCTTCTGCACCTCTCTCCAAGAGATATGATTCGATACCAGAATCAGTTGAAGGAGAGTGAAGAGGTGGCAACTCTCCTAGCCTAGCCCACGGATATCAGATCTGTTTCCTCCATTGATGGCCTTTTTTATCTCATCCATATTCCAATGGGAAGAAAGAAGATTTCCATTTCATTCAACCAATTATCTTTTTTAATCAGATAGTTCACAATGCCTATTCTATAAATACTTCTTTGGCTTGTGTCTCCATCTGTGCCCGCCTAAAAAATTAACTTGAGAAATGATGGGTCCGTTGCAGGAGGTACGGATCTGTATCAAGTTGGAATGTCGCTATTAGTGTGGTACCTCTAGGGTTGGCTGCTCTCAACCCCTAAGGAGAGGTAAACGAATGCTCTGCAAATTGGTATCTAAACCCTAGTAAGTTCCTACCACGTATGTAGCTTTAATTGTTAATAGGTGATAAATGGAGACTAGTGCTTTTACGGTTGTCTCTAGCACAGCTGCCTCTATTGGTTCGTCTGGATGCTCTGACGTCTGCTTTAACCAACGTATACAAGATTGATCCATCAGAAAGAAGACAAAATGAACTAGAACAGAGAAAGAAAACCAAAATCGTCAAATTATGCACTAATTTGATGGAATGCATATATGAGGAACCATGACATTTTTGGATTGTCACAAAAAACTCGAATTCTCAAGGAATTCTATCCTAATGGCTTTAAGGAGGAATAGTAGACTCGATGGAAGTGTTCCAGGGATAGGGCCAAGCTGAACAATAATACCCCCAAACAAATACTAAACAGAGGGTTTCACAAGCATGTTATTATTCTAGGGATCCCCATTGAGGAGCATTAAACCTTAATGAAAGATCTCTCCCCATTAGCAACAGGTCATCATTTTTTAGCCACAAACAAGAAGGGGTCACCTACTGAATGATAGGAAAGTGAATTCTTCTAGTTGGCATTCACTAGTCCACTTGGGTAGGAGCACTTGGTTAATCGCCCAACAAAAATAGTTGTTTAGCGAATGACTCAACCTATGCATCCGGTAATTACATTCTCACCATCGCCAAGAATGGCATAGTCGCAAAGCTTCGTCGTGCCATACACCCTCTCAGCAGCTATCCACATAAGTTTATCATGTGTAAGTGTCTCGGATCAGTAAGAGTGGTGAATCATCCATTTCCCTTTCCCCATACAATGGTTAGGCAAAAACTTGATACCAGCTAAACCGACGACAATAGATCAAGTCAAATCTCTTTAAGATGGAAAGTAAGTAGTTGTCATTGAGCCAATCTCATCCCAATGGAACACCCATGGAAACCAAGCACTCTAAACCCTGAAGGGCGAGGGCTACCTCTCCTTTAGTTCACCTCCATTGAGGGGCTAACACCTTCGTTAAAAAGTATTTTCCCTTGTCATAAGTTCTTATTTAAGTGAGAGCACCTCACCTCCGAAGGACTCTTACATTTAGGCTATGAAGCCACCATCATCAATACAGGGACCCCTGGAAAGGGGCAATGTTAAAGAGAAGACCTCTAGTGAGGCTTAAAACTCTTTTACCTCTGATTTCAATAGAGACGAATCTTCCTCGTCAATTACATTGCCTTCTGTAAGAGCTATTGATCATGTTTGCTAGTCTTCTGTTTACAGGAAAGGAAGTTGAAACATGCAATGTATGAGAGGAAAGTCTCACGGCCACAATTCAACTAAGTGTCAAAGACCGTTGACAGCTACTGCTAGTCACAAACCTTTTCTTCTGAAAGAACCTATTTGCCCCTTCGCCACCTGGGGCTGTAGTATGTTAGAAGGGTTGGACTGTTCACCCTTTTGATTTTTCGAAAGTCCCCGACAGAGGAAAGAAAGGATTGTAGGTGATGGCGCATTCTGCTTCTTATCTAAAGAGGGACGCACGCTCGAGCATAGCTTTTCTCGTAGGAACATCCACAATCGATCCTAAACGTATAAGGGTCACCACTCCCTGTCTTAACACACCTCTACATAGGTCTGACCCTTCGAACCTTCGAATTTTATGGAAGCTACTTCACGTTGTTGCTTCTTAAGTCCAATCGCCTCCTCAAAGTGGCTTGTCAACCACATTTTCCCTCCCTCAAAACAATGCTTCTCATCGAAAGCCCTTCCTTGGATTGGGACAACGCAACAATGAGTAGTTCGCTCCAGGACTCTACCCCCTCGAAAGTAGGATGCCACGGGGAAGGAGGTACACAAGCCTCTAGGATTGGACAATGGACTTGCTTCCTATTATTCTATTAAAGCTTCTGCTGCTAACAATTGAGTATAGCAAATGGCAGTTACTGGGATAGCAGGCGGGTAAAGCTTTCAAGTCATACCAAGCACAGAAGTTTAAGGATAATTGTAGGTCGGTGACTACCTAAGGAAACTTTTATTCAATTCGTCCCCCCAGCTGGGAGGCATCTACCTCATCCCAATTACAAGGAGAGGTTCACCATGATGGGGGTACTTCTGTTTTTTTTCCCTTATAGAAAGAATGAAATGCATAAGGGACATCCTTTTTTTGCGGCATGCTTCGGAGATTTACGGATTCGCAGGGCGCCTCAGGCTCTACGTAGTTGACTGACAATGACAAAGGCTTACGAAATCAAATAGGACCTTTTGAATTGAATCTTAAGTAGTTTATCAGTGGTGTGAAGCTGTTTTGCTCTTTTTAGTAGGGAAGTGAAAGGTAAGACTTTATAAAGTCAATGAACAGCAGTTCTTCTATATAGGTATAACATCTCCCTTGACTTGACTCTCCTAACATCGAGCTAAGTGACTTGATAACCTTTGCGTAGCGTAGTAGAATGAAGGCTATGCACCGATGCTCTCTTATCTATTAACCTAAGCGTCTTGAGTAGCTTAGTCCTTAATTTCTAAAGATTATGACAAATAAATTCTTGTACTTTCAATTTTGACTCTAGTCCATTAAAATTATCTAATAAATTTATAAATCTTCAATTTTATATCTAATAAATCTCGAAAATATTAAAAATGTTTGCAAAATAACTATTTTATGTATAATTGAGCCTTAAATTTTAAATCTTGTAATTAAGAGATATATTAATTTTAAAATGATGTCCAATCATATGTATTAAGTAGAAAATTAAATTTGATATCTAATATAATAATTAATCTTTAACATTATCGAATATGTAAAAGACCTATTTTAATTTTTAACATTTTTGAATGTGTATAAAACCTACTAGAGGCAAAATTGATATTTTAAGAATCTATTAAATATAAAAATCGAAGTTTAATTAGAGAATTGTTAGACATTTTTTAAAGTTTAGAAACATATATAAACACAAATCTAAACATTCATGAACTAAACTTCTAACCTTCAATATATTTGTGCCCCTAACATGTAGTTATAGATCCATCACTAAATATTAGGTTAAATATAATATTATTAATTAATTTTTAAGAAAATTTATTAAATTATTTATTGAAGCATATTATTAATTAGTTTATGAACATGTTTTAGGCTAAACATTAATAATATTATTTTGTTTCATATCATTTATAATCCATGAAATATTATATTCATTAACGCATTTTTATCAATTTTATATAATCATGCATTTTAAAATTTCAAATTTAGAATCTGATACATCGAAAATTAAAAAATATATATATATTGTTTTCAGAATTTGCACTATGTGAATCACAAAATTTGAAAACATTTTTTAAAAATATAATTCAAATTATCTACCAAACACATATTTGTTGGACTTTGTATTTCTGAAACATAAAACAAAATTCAAATCATCTACCAAACATCAGACCCTTATTCATCGACAAAATTTAGAGGAAGAAAAACATAAAGAAAAGAAAAGAAACATTGTAGGCCGACTTTTAAATGTTATATTTTATGATGAAGATCAAATTTGAGTTTTCAGCTTCATTTCATGTTTCAAGATAAGTAGAAATATGTTTCAGACAGAAAAGATTTTTTTTTTTTTTTTCTATACAATAGGAGGGATAGAGAATTTGAACCAGATACCTCTTGATGACAAACACATTCATATGTAAGTTAAACTATGCTTGTTTGGGCTTTTAGTTATAAAAGTTTTACTTTTAGAAAAATAATAAATTTGTGAATTAGTAACTTGAATAAATGAAATCAACCTAACTCAAACATTTCATAATTGGATTATGTTAGGAACTTTAAAGTTAGAAGCATTATTTAATAGGGTCGCTTGCAAATATAGCTAAGTCGACTAAATTAATAACAATAATAACAAAAATAACAAAAGGTAAAACTATATGTGAAACATCCACCTTAGATTACTCTATCTAACTTAAGACGTGACATATCGATAATAGATTTCAACTAAACTATGCATTCTCAAATTCTAAACATATTTTTATAACAAAAAATGTGGCTAACAAAAGCTTTCTTAAAACAAAATCCACTAAAAAAAAAAAGTCGAAAATCAAACAACTTGCTTCACACTCTAACTCCACCATCAACTGTGTCAAATCACGCATGTTTCATTAATGTTCTTATCAACAACCACATTGCAATTATAAATCAACAACAAGAGTGCATTAAAGTTTCAGTCTATAAATCATCATAAAGTTTCAGTTTCAAAGACAAACAAACTATTAAGTAACATGCAATAGATTGGTGGCACTTATCAATCTCAATACGGCCATTGGATACTCTCGTGCTACCTGTTGAAAAAATTTAAGACAAATGAGCTAAAAAACTCAATGAGTGGTAATAGTTCATAAAAAATAATCTTAAGTGAAAATTTGTACATTCTCAAAATAAATTCAAAACTCTTTAAAACAATTTGATTCATGAACAATTTTCAAAACTCAAAATAATTAAAACATATAGAAATTATATAAAAGTAGCTCTTGAAAAAACGTTTGTCAAAAACATCACTAACTATAGTCATATTACCATAGAGAAATCTCAATATGCACAATAGAGCAATCTCTAGTTATATTTATACTATACACCTAGTAATCTCAAGATACATAATAAAGAAAATCTTTAGTCCTACCATGCACCAAGTAATCTCGAGATATGTAGTAGAACAAATTTCTAGTCATACGTGCATCTAGAATAGTTCTGAAAGAGGAAAACACCCCAACACATGACCCAAAACCTATTTGTGTGTTGAAGTACTGAGTCTCAAAGGATTCATATATCATATCGGAAACACATTCACGTATGTATCTAAGAAACTTTTCATAAAACCATAGATTTCTCAAGTTCTAAATAGCCTTGAAATTCCTCCATTTAAAATTTGATTTGAACTGGGGATACTATAATGGATTTATTGGGTTATCAAATGATACATAAAAAATTATTCCTAGAGTCGAGACTAAGAGGAATGTATAAACCAATGCTTCCATAGATTTGATTTCGGTTTACAATTATAACTTCCATACCTGTTTAGTTGGCTCTTCTTTCTTCAACAGTATTTCTCAAAATCTTAAGCTTTTACTCACGTTTTCTTTAAAAGATTTCACGCTCTTCGAATAACTCTCAAAGAACATAGAACATTTAAAATTTCTAAATAATCATAAAATATCTCAAATTTTTCTAAAACAATGACTTTTGTAAAAGTTATAAATAGGGACGGTTGCAAATATAGATATTAGACTCAAAATATTAGTAGTTATAACATTATGTAAAAAAAAATTGCAAATATGACCAAATTTAAATAGTCTATAAGTGATAGACCATATCACTGATAAGAATCTATCAATGATAGAAGTTTATTGCTGATAGACTTGTCTATATTTAAATTTTTTTAAATGATGTTATACACTTGGTTATTATTCTTAAAAATACTACCAATTATAATTTACCCTTATAAATAATCTATTGAGATTTCATAACAATTTTAGTTATTTCCATATAGGTGAGATAAACGTCAACTTTTTTCATATATATACACTTCAAAGCAACTTTTCATTTTTGGATATCACTTCCCATCTACTCCCTCTTCCTTCACATAAAACTCAAGTAGTACCCACAAAAGTAATTATTTCCTTCTATCTCTTGTTTCATCTTCCATTTCAACTGCATTTATTTTTCTCTCTTCACTATCACACTTCCACTAGATTTTTAACAAAAGAGTAAAAAATTCTTGGTAATAAAATCAAATTTCTTCTATTTTTAATTTCATAAAGTTCATCCTAACTCCATTGCTAAAAGAGAAACTTAAGAGAATCATAAACTTAATATTATGTCTTTGAATTCAATCTTAGTGTCCTCTTTTCAATTCTACTTCTTCCTCCCTTTCCAAGTCATCCATATACATATACCCCACCAAGAAAATTCATGAAAATGTTGGAACCAAAACATTAAAAAACCCACAATAAAAAAGTATCCAAACTTCAATAATTCTGTCAATCCTTCAACTTTAAGAGAAAACATAGATTAATAGACTCGAAATCTTGTCTACCGATTTCTCTAATTCACTTCTGATACTGACCATGGCTTTTTCGACAACTCGCAACATTACCGTAACTTCTTCGACAATTTACCGGCCATCCTCCTTTTGTTACATTGAACTACCTCTATCCCCATTTCCCCCTTTTCTTTTATCTCTTCTTTCTCTCCCTCTCATTTCTTCACTTTTCTTTTACTTCATGGGGCTCCTTAGACAATTTTTTACCTTTCTTTTCTTTTTTATTTTTATTTTTTAAAGTTTTTACTATTTTCGTCTCTATACTTTTAGATCTGTTTAATTTTAGTATTTATACACACAAATGTCTAATTTTAGTCATAGTTAATTTTTTAATCTAAATTAACTAAATAATAACAATAACTTTCATATAATGAAAATATAATATATGTTTTCAAAATTTAAAATGGAACAAATTAGAAATTCAAAATGATATTTTAACTTTTTTTAAAAAAAAAAATTTAAAACTAAATTGAAGCATGACTCTCTTTCTCTTTATCTTTCTTTGCGTTCAATCGAAAAGGACAAAGGAAAAGAACCTCTTAAGACGGTCTTCTAAAGACGGACATGACCGGAACAATCGCCAACTCCAGCCCCGCCCTGCATTCCCGAATAAGTCCGACCACCGTCCCATTCCTCAATACCGGCGGAAAGAACAGCCACGAGGCGGTGGTTACCGTAAACCCCAACGTAAACGGCAAAGAAACCGCCCAATGTAGCCGGAACTTGTCCCCCACTGCCGTCTTCAACTGAAATTCCACCAACACACAAATCCCTTGAAGCACAAAAAACGCAGTAACCTCCCAACTCGGAGCCACTCGGTTGACATAATAAAACAACAGCTCGTGCATCAATCCCGACACTACAAACACCGCAAACACCGCTACAGCCGCCGACCGCCGCCGCCCCGTCCTACTGATCATGGCGGACCTAACTGGCAAAAAAACAGTCAATTTCAAAATATTTGAAACCAATATATTCCACCTCCTCCCCCAAAAATCCTGAAGCGAGGTAGCTAAATACGGCTCGTTGGACGGCTCTTCGAGCTCAATTCCAAAACTCCATCTCACAATCGTATTGAAAAAACCCACAACAACGTCGATGAAAAAATACAGAGCCGCACAATGGTAACAGAGCTTCAAATAACGGGGCAGAGCTTCGTCGGCGACGGTCAAGATGGCGAATAAAAGCACTTTCGTCGGCAGATTGAGAGGTAATTTAGGAGAATCAATAGGTTTTGGAGGATTTTCAGGAACTGGGTTTGGTTGATTTTGCTTCATTCTGACTGGGAAACAAACGAGTGAGGCGAACAGAGGAAATGAAAATGGTGGTTCTGAAACTAAAGGGCCTAAATCGAAGGAGAAGAGGAGGAGTTTGAAGGAAGCGAGCCAAGTGATGAAGGAGGCGACGATGCCAGCGAATAAAATGGAGGAGACGAGGAGAGGGAGGAGAGTGAACAGGTAGAGGATTGGGAGGAGAGAGAGGAGCCTTGGGAGGCCTTTTGGGAGCTTTGAGGATATGAAATAGGAGTAGAGTAAAGAGGCGAGGACTGAGAGAGAGATTTTGAGTAAGGCGGAGAGATCGCCGGCGGTCGCCATGGGAGAGGTTTTGGAGGTTTAGTTCGCAGAGAGATGAAGAGAGGTAGCGCGTGCTGGTTTGATTGGGGACAGCCCTCGTAAGGTGTCCACCATTAATAGTGAAAGAACTCGAACAAAATGAGATTTTTGTACATTAATGGAAAACCAATATTTGGAGTTGAGTTGGTGAGTGGGTTATTGAGATTCGTAATTATTATAGTTTGATGGGTTATAATAGTCATTGGATTATAATAATTAATGTTTGAGATACAAACTAGTTTAGTTAGGATTATGATAAAAAAAAATACTTAGTATATTCCGAGTGACACTTATCTTTGTGCATCCACCAAATTGTCCAATCAAAATTTGCCATTGAACAAAATTTACTTTTCTTTTTTTTGAAATATTTTAATATTTTTTCATGTGAGTGGTGGAAAGGTATGCACAAAATGAGTGCATCTTGAGATGACTCAATTATTACCCTTATAATAATTTGTGTTTGGAGTGTAAACTATTTTTGTTTGGGTATGAAATAGTAATACTGTAAATAGAGAATGAGTGACAAATAGTAAATACTTAGCAAATAATTGATAATGGAATAAATAAGGTTTTGAAATAGTAATTATTATATTTAATTGTAGGTTATAAATAGTGGTAAACATCATTATTGTGCCCCAAATATGGGATGGGCTATAATAACTCATTCCACATACTTCTATTTGGTGCCCCAAACGACCCCTAAAGGTGGTTTGATTGACAATCTTGTTTTATGTTTTTAGATTTATTGAGTTTGACAAATATGTCTTCGTTAGACAATTCAAATTTTGTATTTGAAAACTGTTTTTGGATGCTGTGATCCAAAGTAGAAAATCTGAAACATTTTTATATTTATATTCTACCCAAATTTTGAACTTTATATTTTAAAATACAAAATTATATTTAATAAAGATAAAAAAATATTTAGACATGTACTATGTCATATTATAAACTCAATTAATTTTTTAAAATTAAAACATTTATTATATAATTTATTATAAATTATATAATATTACAAAATAATATTTATATAAAAAATTAACATAAAACATGTTTATAAATAAATTAATAATAATATATTGTCAACTTATATTTAATGGTTAACTATAATTAGTTTATGATTTATAAATGTAGTATCAAACATATTTTCAACCGTTGTTTAAATTAGAATCCAATTTCTGAATCGGTTACTAAACACATATCTGAAAACATGAAATAGAATTATGTTTTTATTGAAAATTTTATTTTCATATTTTTGTTTTCAGATTTCCTATCAAACAAACTCTAACATTTACCTTACCTCACAAAGTATTAACGTTTAGTTTTGTTTAGTATCCTTTGTAGTTGCACGTTCTCATTCATCGTGTATTGATCAGATCCCAAATGCAATTTTAAAATTTATTGTGTTTTTTTATTAATTAAAAATTAAAAGAAAAAAAGAAAAAGAAAAAAAATCGTAGTGGCTATTCAGAGTTCCAAATTCTCTTAAATGGCAAATGGTTGGGATTTCGATTGCAATTTCAAGGCGCGCCACAGTTTCCTTAAAAAATATGAATTCTCTACCATGGTTAAAAATTAATAAAATAAACCAAGCTATTTTTTTTTTCATACTGAGGCTCTATTTGGATTAATTAAGAAAAAATATTTTTCAAAAAGTCATTTTTTATTTAAATATTTTTAATAAAAATTTAAAATAAAAAAATTTGTTTAAAGTAAAAACACTCATGTTCTTTGTTATACTTTCTCAGCAATATTTGTATGTACAAGTTTGTTTTATTTGCTATATACTAAAAATAATTTTAGTAATGTCAAACTACTATAAGGGACGACTATTAAATACCTTGAATTAATGATTTAATTATTATAAATATTATAAATCGGTGTAATGTAGATGTCCATGCTTAGTATCTCTTTGTCCTCCTCCCATTACTCCATGTGTTGAGACCATATGTCATATAACTAATGTTTAAAATGTCAGTATCGATGGAAATATCGAGATCTTAAGTTTATGAAAATTACGATGGAGATATCGATAAAATTTCGATTTTGATGGATATTTATAAAAAAAAATCAAAAAAATTAAATTAGTAAATAGACATTTTATTATTTTTAAACAAGTTAAGATGCCTATTATTATATTATATTTACATAGTGATATCTTATTGTTTAATTATCATGTTCCGTGGATTTTTCTACGATATAATGGAAATATCGAATCACTTCCCATGTTGATACCAAACCCACGGAAACGTAGAAATATGCATATAACTACCTATGCCTTAGTGTTCAAATATGTCACATCCTAGTTGTCAAAACTCCTATAAATAGTAGTCATTGGTGAATTTTGTAGTGAGATATATTGGTGAGAATTTTGGTTAGAAAGATAGAGAGAAATTTCCATCACTACAAGAAAACACCAGTTTCTCGATGCTTCAAATCGCCAAAAAATGATTAAAAAAACGTGCCAAGAGATCCACTCCCGATGACAAACTAGTCGTGGGGAGTTTTCTTGGGATATATCCGTTGGGAGTACAACTCCCGACGCAGCAACACACACCGTCAGAAGTTTGTACAAACTCCCGACGCTGCTTATACGGCGTCGAGAGTTTGGAACTTCCGATATATGTATAGACATCATCGGAAGTTCTTCGAGCTCCTTTCAGAAATTCAAAATCAGAATTGAACTCTGAAGGCTTACTAGCCACCGGGAGATATAGAAACTCTTGATTTTTTTCGTTGGGAGATAGTCATTTTTTTTTATTTTTTATTTTTTTAAATTTGATTCGAATAACCTAAAATATATATTATTAAGAAACTCAAAAATATTCACATAAGAAACAAAGTCGATAGTATTCTTTATTACACAAAAGAGAGAAAAGTTGGCAAAATAGTCTACAAAAGAAATATATCTTCACAAATATATAGAAGAAAGAACTCTCAACAATGTCTCCAACATAGCATCTCCAACACATGATCTCCAACACGGCATCTTCAACAACATTTCCAACATCATCTCTAAACAGCATTCTATAAAACAAACAAAACTATAAGGTGAATCCTACAAATCCTACAATCCTTCAAACAAAAAAAATCATACAATCCTACGAAATAAAGAAATGAGTAACAATCTTACAAGTGTTCTTGATTAGTTTCATTGCTTTTTTTTTTTTTTTACATTTTTCTTTCCAACTAAAATTTAATAGCACACACAAATTATATTTTTTAATCGTTTTTTAGGGGAAAAAAGTGATTATCAAAGAAGCACATAAGTAGATAAATAAACTCTAAATTGGATATGATTAAGCCCTGCAAATGAATAAAAGGAACAAAAAATAGTAATAACAATGACACACATTCAGCAAATTTGATGACATGGTAATATTTTCTACACAACCAAATCTAACTTTCCTTATTCATCCCTATACCATTGGTCTTTCTTCAACATTCAGACCCTTTTTCCCCTTATTTTACTATCAAAATCACTAAAAAAATCCTGATATCACCATCAAAGTACGTTAAACATAGACATGAAAGAGAGAGAGATTACTTAACGATGAGGAAAGGGGATTTCAGGGGCATTGACAGAATTCAACAATGTTTGACGATGGCGCGACACTCAACTCAGTTCGATGGCGTTCCATATACTCCGACGATGTTCAATATGGTCTGAGGACAGTGCGGCGTTCATTTTGCCTCGACGGCGACAACCTGATCGACAAAAAATTCGGATTCGCGATCGAACGGAGGGAAGAGGCAGAAAGAGGACAAAAATGTGGAGGAAGGATTTCAGATTTGATAAATTAGAGTTACTAACTCCCGACGGGTATTATGTAGCCGTCGAGAGTTAGTACCAACTTTTGACGATTAATATTACTTGTTCGGAGATATGCATGTATCTCTTGATGACGACAAAGACCCGTCGAAAGTTATGCATAACTCTTGATGGTTAATTAGCCCATCGGGAGTTATGTATCACTCCCAATGATTGTTGTACAATGTCAGGAGATATTATATCTCCCGACGATTATGTTGGGTTGTATGTCCTAAAACTCATAGTTTGTAAAATTAAACATTTTTTTTATCAATAAAGATGTTATTGCCATTTATTCAATTAAAGTATTGTTGAATATGTAAATTGCACTTGTAAAGATTAAATCTAATAAACTAAGATCTATGGCTATTATATGAATACTTGAACTTTATATAGAGACATAAAGATGGATCAAGTTCGAGTAATATAGCCAAAACAGTCTGTATAGCCAAACTTTATATAGAGAACTTTATATATGTTGGGTACCTTATTCCGGTAACACTATCGGATGTGGCCCGCTTTGTAGATAGTACAAACGATGTGATCCTGAATCATTCATGTGGTGACATGAGGAGTAAGGGCGATGATATGAGTTTGTATAAGATCGAACCAAGAAATAAGTCACTTCTACTTTATGACATTGTTTACTGTTTAAGATTGACTATTTTGAATAGATGACCTAAGTAACTCGACCTTAATCCTGAGCTAACTATGAACTCCTGTTTATTCGGGATTATCCTAATATTTTCATAAATGAGGGTTGGCTTAACAACACCAGCTCAATAAGTCTCCCATTTCAGAAGTAAGACCAGATAGATAGCTGGGGACATAGGGTGCAAAACAAAATTCACACATACCCGATTTAGGGATGGAAGAAAGGTTGTTCTCTTAAGTACTGAATATAGGTCTTGAACAAGGGATTCCACCCTCTCACTGGCTCGAGAGGGATTCAGTTTAGTGATTGGATCACAAACCAATTGTTCATTAAAGGTAGAACTTAAGGAGCAAGATGTAATTTTGAGGGTAAAACAACATTTGACCCAACCGTTATTTCGAACAAACCTATGAAGGGTCGACCTACTAATTATAGTTAAATCAAGTGGATAGAAATATATCTACAATGAGGAGAGTGCAACAATCGAGCTATAATGATGTGCCTCGGTAGTTAACGAATATTGATTAATTTGGTCTAAAGAGTTTGGTCAATTAATCTCAAATCGTTGGAGCTCATGATTTGTAGGTCCATAAGGTCCCTCTACTAGTTCATAAAACATGAACACCTTGGATTAGTGAATTGAGTGATTTTGAAATGTTCAAAATCAAAATTAGGTTTTCAATTTAAAGTGTTCGAATACAATTTTAATTTGAAATGTTCAAATTGAATTTAGGATGTCAATTTGAAGTGTTCAAATTGTAAATTAGGGTTTGAATTTGAAATGTTCAAATTCAAATTAGGGTTTGAATAATTATATTTGATATAATTAAACGTTTAGTTTATCGAAATTAAATGAAATTGGAGAGTTTAAATATTTAAATATTGATTTAAATATTAATTACATGAATATGATTCATGTTTAAAGTTAGGTGTTTGATTAATTTAATATTTGATATTAAATTATTATTTAATTAATTAAATTTATTTGATTGATTAAAATCAATATTAATTTTTCAATGTTCAAATCTATTGGAATAAGGAAGCATGCAGCAGAAGAAAAACAGGATCATTAAGCATTCTAATTCATTAATTCTGGCTTCAAAATCAGCATGCTCATAAACGAAAAGAAAGTTTCAACACTAAACTTTGAAGTACCTCTTGAATCACGATTTCCAGCCACAATCCTCCCTTCTGTTGGATATGAACCTGTTAGGATACTGATTCTTGAAAATCTTTATTATCGTAACGAGTTGGTACAATCTTCCGAAAAAGCAATTAAACGATGAACGACTTCTTATTAAACGATAAGAGTCAAACAAGTCTAAATGGTCTCTTACAGTTGTTACTCGATCACTTATCAAACGCTAAACGATCATTTACAAGTTCTACATGATCGCTTACCAAACGATCGCTTACAAAATCTTCCGTGATCGCTCACAAACTCCTACACGATCGATTACAAAACTATTATACGATCAGTTATCAGTTTCTATATGATCGCCTACTAAATGCCACACAATTGTTGAGCTCTGCTACGCGATCGCTTATTTCTGCTACACGTTCACCTAGTAGAAGTAGATGATGAGCAGCACACTACGATGACTTCTCCACGACAGAGACTTCTGAACTCCCACTCTCGAGAGCCCCTTTCCTCACTCCTGATATTCAGACTTCACTACCTCCCTTCCGGTTTCTTTCCTCCTTTTAAACTACAACTTCTCCCAACAGCCTTGAAAGTCATCCTTAACCGATTCAATCGTCGACTTCCTTGTATTTCTTTTATTCTTTCTTTTTTGATATTGTAACATAATTGGAGGCCTATCATTACCTCCCCCCTCTACTTTTACCTTGTCCTCAAGGTAAAGTTATGGTTGTCCAACTGCCTTTTTTACAGTCCTCATCATTTTCTCTTGAACCACCCTCAATTGCCCCTGAAGTACTCACAGAACAGCTTCCCATTTTTTTCATCGTGCATTTTAGACTAACTCTTGCCATTGTCAGACTTGGATTCTCTTGCAGAGTAATCTTCTGACCCTCATGAACAAATGACATCGTTAGGTTCTGCCAATCTACCTCTGTTTTCCCCAACGAGTGTAGCCATTGCATCCCCAAAATAAAGTCAACACTTACCAACTCTAATGGTAGGAAACTATCACACACTCTCCAATCTCCTAGCCTCATTTCCGCATTTTTGCATACTCCCTTTCCTCGTAAAGCAGTTCCTGATCCCAAAACTATTCTGTAATTGGTCGTGTCTATAATGTCCAACTGCAGACGATTCGCTAGACTTTTTGATATGAAATTATGTGTATCTCCACAGTCAATCAACACCACCACCGATTCTTCTTTGATATCTTTTTTAATCTTCATTGTTCGTGGGCTCGTCAATCCCACATCTGAGTTCACGGATAGTTCAACAGTTGATGAAATTTCCTCACTCAGCGTCAGCATATGCAGTTCTAACGTCCCTTCTCTTGCTTCGTCGTCTTCATACAACTCTCACTCCTCACTAGACGCCTGCACCATAAGTAATCTCAATTCTCTCAACTCTCGCCCTTTGCACCGATGCCCAACAGTGTACTTTTCATCGCACCAGAAACAGAGCCATTTTTCTCTCTTCGACTGAAATTCAACATCTGTCAATCTTCTTGCCGTAATTTCTCTCCGATGATCATTATTAGATGTTCCTCACAAGGTGATGGTCCTCATCAGAAATGACTCTCCGGTCTTCTCTCCTTTTTTCGATTCACTTCTATTTGCTGATTTACTAACATTTTCAGTATAGTTTTGAAGCATTCGAATTTTGGAACTTACCTCCGTATGTTCGTGCTCATCCAACTTCGACCCGCACATTTTCCCTATCTTCAACACGTTGTGCTAATGACATCATTTGCGCTAACCCGGTGGAATTCCAACATTCAACTTCTGCCTTTATCCATGGCTCCAAACCGTTTATAAATGTCTCCTCAAGAACTCTGTTCGACAGATGAGGCAACGAGGCTACTAACTTATTGAACAGAATTTGATATGCCTCCACTGTCGTTTCTTGTTTAATAGCCAAGAATTTTCCACAGATTGATCCCTTTCTTAAAGATCGGAATCGCACAAGCATGCTTTTCTTCAAGTCTTCCCAGTCTTTGAACGACTCTTTGCCATCCTTTGACCAGTACCAATCTAATGCGGCACCGTGGAAACTCACAATTGCCACTGTGATTTTCTCGGATTCTGTCAACTTATGAATTTGAAAATAGCGGTCTGCTCTGAATAACCACACGTCTGGATCGCTTCCGCTAAACATCGGCATTTTGACTTTCTTGAATTTGCTTCGATTGCAAATCGCATCTTCTCCGGCGGCTTTCATCGAACTATTTGCTTCACACACATTATGAGTATTCGATCTTTCTGCCTCTTCCGTCACTTTTGGCTTTCCCTTGGCCATTTTCGTAACATAAAAAAAGAGCATTTGTGGATGTTTCTCTGCCTACAATCCCAAATATTTAACGCTATTCGCCAACAACGCCAAATTCTCCTCTATGATTGGCAAGTTCTGTACTTCGATTCTGAATCCCAAGATCTCTTGTTTTAGTAATTCCAGTTACTCTTCAAAACGTTTCTGGACTATGCTTTCCTAGGTGATTGCTCTGATACCAATTTGTTAGGATACTGATACTTGAAAATCTTTATTATCGTAATGAGTTGGTACAATCTTCCGAAAAATCAATTAAATGATGAACGGCTTCTTTATTAAACGATAAGAGTCAAACAAGTCTAAACGATCGCTTACATTTGTTACTCGATTGCTTACCAAATGCTAAATGATCGTTTACAAGTTCTTCACGATCGCTCAGTATTACTAAACGATCACTTACAAAATCCTCCACAATCGCTCATAAACTCCTACACGATCGCTTAAAAAACTATTACACGATCATTTATTAGTTTCTATACAATTGCTACCAATTGCTATATGATCACCTACCAAATGCTATACGATCGCTGAGCTCTGTTATGCGATCGCTTAATTCTGCTACACGATCACCTAGTAGAAGTAAACGATGAGCGATAGAGACTTTCGAACTCCCACTCTCGAGAGCCCCTTTCCTCACTCCTGGTATTCAGACTTGACTACCTCCCTTCCGGTTTCTTTCCTCCTTTTAAACCACAACTTCTCCCAATAGCCTTGAAAGTCATCCTTAATTGATTCAACTGTCGACTTCCCTTTATTTCTTTTATTCTTTCTTTTTTTGAAATTGTAACACAATTGGATACCTATCAGAACCACCACAAGGTCTTCCCTACTATTCTCTTGGTGGTATAGATTGAGTTGTGGGACTCAAAATAAGCTTGAATTAGGGAAATGGAGAAAGGATTTCTAGTTTTTAGCAAAATGAAGACTTTCTTCAAACAGATTTTTCAACAAAAATCTCTTCAGTGCATCGCCAATTTCCACTTCAAAACTAATGTTTATATTGCATAACATTAAAGCAATAAACCTTCTGCATGAATTCCAACTCAAGCTTGAGAATTTGAGCTACAAAAATGAAGTGGAAAATTCCCACTTTTCCAATTTTTCTAATTTCTCAGACTTTTATTTCAATTTTGAAACTTTTCCAAAATTAAAATTTAAAAATTTAAAATTTTAAAATTAACTTTTCAATTTTAATTCTTTAATTAAAATTGAGTTTTTATTAATTTTACAAAAATTAATTCAATAGATAAATTTTCTAATATAATTAATAATTAATAATTAATTAAATAATTCTAATTAATTTAATATCAAATATCAAATTAATTAATCACCAATTCCACTATCATGAATCCATATTCATGAATTTAATATTTAAATCATATTTAAATATTAATCGATTCTTCAATTTTGTTTAATTCCAAAATTATACGTGTAATTATATCACATATAATTACTAATTCCCTTAATTCTAATTTGAACATTTCAAATCAACTTATCATGCTACTATAAGGTTAATTCGTTTGTTAGCTAGCAGGTGGACGTAATGGACCTATAGATCATGGACTTCAACGATCCAAGATTAATTGGCTAAACTCTTTACACCAAATTAACCCTCATTCGTTAACTATTAGGTCACTCCACTAAAGCCCAGAGTTGCACTTCCTTCACTGTAGATATATTGTGCCCATTCGATATAACCATGATTAGTAAGTTAATCCTTCACAGGTTGTTCATAATAAGGCTGGGTCAAATGGTTGTTTTACACCTAAGATTACCTTTTGTTCCTTAAGTCCCACTGATCCTCTAATGAACAATTGGTTTGTAATCTTCACAGGTTGTTCATAATAAGGCTGGGTCAAATGGTTGTTTTACACCCAAGATTACCTCTTGTTCTTTAAGTCCTACTGATCCTCTAATGAACAATTGGTTTTTGATCCGATCATCAAATCGAGTCCCTCTTGGGCCAATAAGAGGGTGGGGTCTGTTCAAGACCCAGAGACAACACTTAAGGGAACAATCTCTATACTATCCCTAGAAGCAAGTAAAAGAGAATTCCATCTTGCACCCTATGTTCCCAGCTATCTACCAGATCCTACCCCTAAAATGGGAGACTTATTGAGCCGGTGCTGTTAAGCCAACCCTCATCCATGCAAATCTAAGGATAACCCTAAATAAACAAGAGTTCATAGTTAGCTCAAGATTAAGGTCAAGTTACCTAGGTCATCGTTTTGAAATAGACAGTCTTAAATAGTAAACAACGTTAAGAAATAGTAACTTATTTCTTGGTCCGATCTTGTGCAAACTCATTGCACAGGACGCCCCCACTTCTCATGTCATTACATGTACGAATCAGGATCACTTCGTCTGTAACACTTTACAACTCTTTGTAACAACTACAGAGTGGGTCGCATCCCATAGTGTTATCAAAATAAGGCACCCAACCTTATTCATATATTATAGATCATTTAGACTATTTACTCGAACCCAATCCACTTTTATGTCTCAACATAAAGTTCAAGTACTCATGTAATAGTCATGGATCTTTTAGTTTATTGGATTTATTTCTAAAACGAAATAAGCAATTCATATATTCAATACAACTTCATTGAATCAAACTTCAATAACAACTTTATTGATTTATAGAATGAGTTTATTGTTTATAAATCACGAGTTTTAGGACATGAAACCAACAAAATCAATTTTAAAAATTGATTTTTGGAATTGATTTAATTCTGAATTAAATCAAAATAAAATTGAAAATTGAATTATTTATAATTGAAATCGAATCTTAGTGGAAATTTCCAATTTGTTTGAAAATTGAAGTGGATTCATTCAATCTCTACACCTAGCCCACTTCATGGTTGAAATTGAAGTGTCATTGAGCATTATCAGATAGTGCTTGCATGAACAATATACATAAAAACTCTCAATTTTCATTGATTGATGAGGAGGAAGGCTGGAAAATAATTTTCTGCATAAATTTTTTGCTCTCTCAAAAACCCCTCATCTTCTCTTGCTCAATTCACCTTAAATCTGAGTTCCTCCACTTAAATCCAAGGCTAAGAATAGTAGAGAAGATCTCTTGGTGATTTGCTCTGGATTTAAAGCTTAGAATTCATGGAGAGCAGCTCGAATTTGGAGGATTCTTCACAGGTATAACTTCTTGAAACCTTTTGTTTTTGTAAAAACTGTTTTGCATGCTTTTAGAACTCAAATTAAATGTAATTAGACTGCTTATTGCTTTTGATTACTTTTGTTGCATGCTTGTTTGTTCCATCAATTGGTATCAGAGCATGATTTAAGCACTCAATTAACGTTAATTTGAGTTTTGTGGATGAATTTCCATGGTTGCATGATTGTGGACTAATATGGTGCTTCAATCAACTTTGGCATTAGATTTCTCTTTGATTCAGTTGTTAAATTTGTAATTAGCTCATGGTTGATGAGTTTATATGTGTGCTCTAGAGTCTATAATTTTATCGGAGTCAATAAAGTTGAATTTAGGTTGAAATCGAAGATAGAAGCAAGCATCGTCAGCTGCAGAAACTGGAAGTTCAGCTACTGCCCTTACAGCATTGCAACGCTGTTCATAGAGCTTCATGATGCTATTCATCAGGGACCCTGAGGCATTGCAATTCTAGGATGCAGCGTCATGACACTACTCATCCTTGTCCAGCAATGCGCACATTCCTGAGCCCATTCACGCGGGTGAATTCAAGTTCGATCGGTTTGGTTCTCTCCTGGTCTGGTTCAACTCCATTTTGTCCGGTTTTGCTTCAATTGGAGTTTTGGAGGTCCGGTTCGAGCGATTTGGGCCTGGTTCGAGTCAAGTCAAGCGGACCAGATCAGATTTGGAGTTTTTTTGTGTTGTTTTTGTAATAATTTAATTATTATTACTTACTTAGGATGCCAAAGTGGAACTATATTGTTTAAATATTTATGCATATGATGTATGTTATATTTAATTTAAAACATGTATATGCATTATGTATGCCATGTAGATTTAATATCCCACCATAGAAAGCATGTTTCATGCATTGGATATATGTTATAAAGACTTATAATATATAATATGCATGTTTAGGGTTTCTAAAGTTTAATATAAGTGTCGAATTAAATTTTGAATGCCTTTAATGAATGTTATGGATGCAAAGCATGTCTATTATTTTATAATTTGTTATGAAATTGGATTTGACATTAAAATCCATGATAAAGAGAATTTGCATACTCACATAGGTTAACCACTTGTTTTAATAGTTATAATAGGTCGTTATCTTATAAAACACGATTACAAACTCAACTGGTATATAATCCTATCTAAGGATGGAGGTATTTAAATTGACGGTCTATAGAACATGTCACACCCCCTCCCAGATTACCCTCTTAACCTGGAAGAGAATGCAACGACAACAATTACCAACCTTCTTGTTGGCACTTACTGCCTATTAACTTGCTTAACTCGATCTAGAAACCCTGAACAGCATTCATACTCATAACTATGTTGGACAATTTAATCAGAATTCAACCAGCACACAACAACCGAGTTTCATAAAATTATTTATATTTACAACTTATGTACATTCTACACTTGATGAGCCCAAAATGCATAACTAGTTCCTATATGCATGACACATCTGTACTATTATTTACAAGACCAACACCTTGATTCCTCTTTAACTTGAGTTCTTGAGTGGTAGTGCAGTAGCAGAGTTGTCTTCTCGGGAATGATCGCTTCCTAGGGAAGAAAACATTTAAAACTGAGTGAACTACTAGCCTAGTGAATGACTTATAATATAACATGAATCTCATGCATAAACTGAAAGCTAATAACTGAACTGAGTACTAGACAAACATATCATGTCTGTATAACTTAAACTTATCTTTTCTGAAGGCATAGCCTTGACATCTAGAAGGCACAACTGTTCTGATCCCCAGTTAGGAGAAAACCCTTTTATTCATCTCCATGCGTTAACCTATCTTTTATACAATCTTCTAACATATCATATTTAAACACATCATTAGCTGAGAGAAAGACCCTTTTGCTCAACTTCCAATCATAATCTAAACTAAGTTGTGGACTCTTTTGCTATCACCTTTTAACTAATCTATATTTGGGCGAGAGACCCTTTTGCTCAGCCCCTCGCACTATTCTTCTTTTAAGGGTGAGCCCATTTTGCTCAACCCTTTATCCTAGCCTTGTTTAAGGGAGTCTCTTTTACTCAACCCTTTATCCTAGCCTTTGAACTCGTCCTATGTGCACATAGAGCTATACTGGATTCTATCGTCAAGGATTACAACTAAAACATTCATAAAACATTTAGAGTCACTCACAGTTTTCTCTTGGTCACTTTCTCAAGAATTTCCTCAATCAACTCCTGGCCTTGTTTCCTTGAAATTCTCCTCTTTCCAAAGGAAACCCAAATTAGATTATAACTCTTTCAATAATTTCCAAATTATTCACTAAATAACCCTAAAAATTGGTATAATCAGCTTACCCCATTTAAAATAACCAAAATAGGCTAAACTCTTCAAAACAGCCCCTTTTGAGGTTATTTTGGAAAGCTGATGAGCGTTGTGCTATAGGGTTGGCATGTCTGTGCGTGCAGTTGGGCAAAGACGCATGCAGATGGGTGGCAAACCTTGCACAAGGCAACACTGGGCATTCAAGCGTGCGCCTGGTTGATCACTGGGATGCATCTGTGCGCGCTGTTGTGCGTCTATTCGGATGCGCGTCTGGAAAGGGCGTGCACAAGCACTCGTGCTAGCGACGACACGCAGCAGTGTTGTGCGACAGGCCTATGCAAATTCCTCCCTCTTTGGATCTCCAATGACAACTGCAACCCGGGGCCTCTCACTACATTCCTTTTTTAGTACTTTCACACTGATTTCACTCAAATAGCACGAGTGGATTGTGAGAGTTGATCGCCCCAACATGCCCTATTTATAGGCACCCAAAACTCTTCCCAGCTTGACACCTCCAGCTTGGTTGCATGTCAATGTGCCATTTTCTCGTGCTGCCAACACCAACCCCTTGCCACATTAGCCCTGAAGTGTCTTCCTCTCCCTTAGACAATGCATATGCTTCACCTTGCATGTCCTCTCATGAGTCCACCTCACCTTTCATGAAGTCTAAGACATCCCTTAGCAAGCCACATGTTCGAATGAGCTAGCAACTCAGTCTTGCTCTCCAAGTTTTCCTTGTATATGCCCACACTAACCTCAATACCATCGCATACCCTTAGTAAGGTGTAGGGTTTAATATTTAAGTTAATGTGAAATTGTAGGAAAATGGGTAAAGGATAAGAAGATGAAGGAGGAAAATGCTTAAGTATTGGAAACTTGACTCTCGAGTGTGTATAAGTTAGCCTAGCAAGAATTAATTTTGGCTAAGTGTTTTTTGTAAAAAGGATGGCCAAAACATCGAGTAAACACTAGGCAAGCATCGAGTATGCATGTTCGAGGAAAGGATCATGCATCGAGTAAAGGCCAGATCGTGCATCGAGGAAAGGCCATCGTGCATCGAGTAAGGGCCATCATGCATCGAGTATGGGCCATGCATGAGTGAAGAAGCGCTCGGTTGCATGCAAGGTGATGAGTGCAAGGCGTTAGGCATGCAGTGAGGCATACGATGTGTGTTGACAAGACCATGTGATGCTCATGTGATTCCAAGGCATGTAGAACCATGCGATGAGGGTGTTATGTGTTGGTCTTAAAGGAAATCAAACATGAGGATTTCTATGAGCAATAGAATGATCTTTCCAAATTTCAATCATATATGAACATACACAATTACAGACACAAACGGAAACAATAAACTATGCGCAAATCAGAAATTACAGGATGCTTTACTACACGATTAAGGGAAGGAATTAGCCATACCTTTGAAGACTCATCTTCAAGATCCCTCGATCATGAACGCTCGATCGCAACACAAACTTTACACTGCACGATCACAGCAAGCTCGAACACTGCGATCACCAAGGTCACAAACACCCCAAACACCACGAACAGCCTCCACGAAATCTCGACTGTGTCGAGTTGAGTATGACACCACCAAAAAGGTTACCTCAACATTCTCGGTGTGAGAATCCAGAGAGTGGGTTCTGTGTGGACTTGGTTAGAGGCAAAAACCAGAGGAAGAGAAATCGTGTAAACGATTGAGGAAGTGGGAGAAGATAAAGCCTATTGTATATGTCGATGCCCAATCGTTTATCAAAAGTTATCTGATCGTTTAGTAGAAGCTATGCGATCGCTTAGCTCATCGGTTAGCTGAGAGTCTATCGTATAAAAACTCTCCACGATCATCTAGTCTCTCCAAGCTGTCATTTAGTAAATCTAATTTACTTGAAAACCTTTTCGTGGGAACTTTTTGAGATTGGAAATCTCAAATCAACATTTTTCTAATCTTACTAAAATTAGGAAAACATTTTTCCTTTTAACTCATGATTACCATGAAACCACCAATAACTTCCCATTCAATTGGCTATTAGAGAAAAAGAGATAATTATCCAATAATTAATATTATTATAAACATAAATGATAACTAACTTACCAGAATATATTTATAACCTATAGTTTTAATATTTCATCTCATGAAACATATAAACCATAACTCTTTTTCTTTTTCATGACACTTAATGTAAATCTCATTTACATTAATCCTCCAGTTGATATATCTCATACACCACACCGATCATATCGTATATAATCGAATTACCTCTTGTCAATTTGAACATTTTAAATCAACACCAAGAATTGATCCTCAACTTGAATCTATTGAGCTACCAAGGGGGCCTTATTGACTTGTAGCTCGAAGCTCCAACGATACGTGAATAACTGACTAAGCTCTTTAGTCACGGGATTCACCATCCCTTAAACTACCAAGCATTCCACTAAAGACCGACAGCTGAACTCTCCTTACTATAGATATATTATATGTCCATCTTAACCAACCAACAGTGCGATAACCCTTCACAGATCACTCGTAAGTATAGCTCGGCCAAATATCGTTATGCTCCTGTAGTTACATCTAACTCCTCAAGTACCACTGATTTTTCTAATGAACATAAGTCATAGTCCTACTATTAGTGAGTCCTCTTTTCCAAAGAGAAGTTGTGGCCACTATGTTCAAGCCCCGGAATCAGCCCTTAAAAGAGCAATCTATCTACTTACCCCTACTTCGAGGAAGTAGTGAATTCCATCTTGTGTAACTGAGTTCCCAGCTCCCAAATCAGAAAAGTCCCTAAAAAGGTAGGCATGTTGAGTTGGCAATCTAGCCACTCTCACTCATACTAATCAAAGAACCGCCCTCAAAGGCAGAAGTTCCCAAAACACTCAATATTAAGGTCATGTCACTTATGGTCGTTTAGGTGAGATGTAAGTCTCCAGTATCAATGGTGTTATATATAGAGACGAATCATCTCGTGGTCCGATCTTATACAAACTCTTTGTATAGGACACCCTTGCTCACATGTTTCCACATGAATGGTCAGGATCTACCATCTGTAGTAGTTTACAACACTTTCAAACCCCTACAAAGCGGGTTATATCCGTAGTGTCACCATGATCAAGTATCCCACCTTAATCCTTATACTACATACCTATTTAGGTTATCACTTAAGGCATGATCCACTTGTATATCTCATATATATGTTTAGGTTTACATTCAATAACCATGGAGCTTTGTTTATTGGATATGAGTAAATTCTATAATGAAATAACGCTTATTTTATTCATAAACAATGTGTATAATTACAAACAACGAGACTCCGGGAGAATTAGGACACCAATCCCAACAGTCCTATAAAGTATACGCCAACCATGAGATTAAGTGTGGGAAGGAGAATACGGCCATTTGGACTATGTGTTGGCCATGAAAGATATGTTGGACACATGGAGTAGTTGGCCAAAACCATTCAAGGTTAAATATGGTGGTCGAGCCTAGCTATGCGTTGAAAAGCCCTAGTCATGCATTGGGTAGCTTTGATATGCATTGAGTAGCCTTGATATGCGTTGATGTTGAGGGTAAAGCCATGTGCCAAAGCTATTTGAGGATAGTAGATCGCATTAGAAGGCCAAGCGATAAGGCTATGCGTTGGCTAGTCCATTCGAGGTTAGAAAAGACTTCACGGGCGCATAGGACAAGGTTGGTTAGGCATGGAGTTTGTGATATGAGTGGCATGCGATAGAAGGATGCGTTGGTCTTGGTGGACGCATGCGTCAAGGGTAAGTCGTGCGAAAGGAAGGATGTGCAACCAAGTAAGGGTATGTGATGATATTAAGGTTAGTGTGGGTGCATAGGAGATGATGTGATGGACAAGCCATGCGATCAAGCAAGCATGCGACTATGAAGGGGGGTGTATGCAATGACAAGGAAAACTTGGAGAGCAAGGCTAAGTTGCTAGCTCATCCGGACATATGGCTTGCTAAGGGATGTCTTCTACTTGATGCAAGGTGAGGTGGATGCATGAGAGGACATGCAAGGTGAATCATATGCGTTGGCTAAGGGAGAGGAAGACACTTCAGAGCTAATGTGGCAAGAGGTTGGTGTTGACAGCACGAGGAGAGGGCACATTAACATGCAACCAACCTGGGGTTGTCAAGCTGGGAAGAGTTTTTGGTGCCTATGAATAGGGCATGTTGGGCCAATCAATTCTCACAATCCACTCGTGCCATTTGAGTGAAGTTAGTGTGAAAGTACTAAAAAGGAAGTGTAGTGAAAGGCTTCAGGTTGCCATTATAATTGGAGATCCGAAGAGGGAGGAATTTGTGTTGAAAGTCGGGTAGTACAGCTGATCGCATATGTCACATCGCGCCCCAAAATACTCTCTGAGCCTGAGAAAGAGCGTGACTTACCGTAGTTATCAACCCTTTTGTTAACACTTACTACCTAATAACTCTTACGGAATAACTCTGATACCAACATATAACTCAAATACAGCGGAAAGCCTTTTAGGAAAAAAAAGTTATTAATTCAGAAACATAACATGTTTAGAGTCATTACACACTAGATTCACAAGTCCCAAGCCCAAAATCCTAGTCCCTATATGAACAACTGAAACATGTGTACAATATTTATAGTAACCACCTAAACAGACAGGTTACAATATCTTTATCATTTAGTGGATGAGCAGATGCAGAGCTATCTCTTGAGGATTTGACCGCTACCTAGGGGAAAGGAAAACATTTGAAAACGGAGTGAGCTTGCTAGCCTAATGAGTGACTTAAGAAAGATAACTGATTCTCATGCAAAAGTCTCAATAAAGAGATTAAACTGAAATATAAACTTCTACAGTAACCTGGTACTGCAGTACAAACATTTTCCAAGTATAAAACATATAAAGTTGTTTTTATCAAAAAACATTAAATCTGTTTCTCAGTTGAGAATAACCTTGCTGTGGTTAAAATCCCAACACCAACTACTAGTCAAGAGAGAACCCTTTTGCTCAATCTCTGACTCCAACTATCTACGTGCACGTGGCCATACTAAGTACCGTCATACCTTAGGTACTCTTGCTCAGATACCTTCTCAAAACTTGTCCTTCAGTATCGAGCTGCTAAGATACATTCTCAAATGTTCTTCGGTATTAAGTTGGTCAGGTACCTTCTCAAATGTCCTTCGGTACCAAGTTGGTCGGATACCTTCTCAAATTTCCTTCGGTGTCAAGTTGGGTGGATACCTTCTCAAATGTTCTTCGGTATCAAGTTTTAAGTAAAACTAGTCATAAATGACTTTCTCTTTAAAGCATGTAAAGTATAACACATATAAAAACATGGCTTTAAAGATACTAGCGCATGTTGAGTGTATTTAACACACATAAATAGCTTTTCAATAAACTTTCCATACATGCATGCGTTTAAAACATAACTCATGGTTTGCTTGGAAATTACTTTGTAAAACT
Organism: Benincasa hispida; assembly: GCF_027475165.1. Lineage (NCBI taxonomy): Eukaryota > Viridiplantae > Streptophyta > Magnoliopsida > Cucurbitales > Cucurbitaceae > Benincasa > Benincasa hispida. The sequence goes on from NC_143486.1 coordinate 48,980,832, forward strand.
AGATGGCATGAGAATAATCTTCTTTAAAACATGATTTCTTTAAAACATTGTAAATTTTTTAGCCAAACATTTTAGTCACTCACCTCGATCGTTTAGGAACTTTGCACTCTAGAAATTCCTTGTTTACCTCAGGCTCCCTTTTTCACCCCTAGAATCCAGATTCAATTTAACACTTAGATTACTCATAGTTCTAGGCCTTATTTCGAGATACTTCCTTCTACAAACATGTTCTAAACTATCTCAAAAAGCTTACCCTAAAATTTGAGCTCATAATTTCTTGTGGTTTTTCCGTAATCACAAAATCTCCAAGACTGGCCCAAGCTTACCCGACAGTCTGACCCCTCTATTTTTTTCTCCGTTTCCAGCCCGATCCCTTGGAGATTTTTCTCCGGCAGCTCTACCCTAAAAACTAGACTTTCAGATATTTCGGGTGGCTTTGAAATCACTCCAAACGCACGAGTATGTTGGGAGAACTTCTGGTCCCTATTTGATGTTGTCTTCAGACTTTATTGTCTATTGCGTCCCCCTTGAAGCTCTATGATCAACGCATGGATTTTGCTATCAACGCAATGTTTACTCAGCTTTCCCACTCTTCTTAATATCTTTTTGAATTGTGATCTAAAAAGAAGTCCTTGGCCCTATTTATAGGCGTTCAAAACTCTCCAAGGTCGACACCTCCTACTTGGTTGCATGTCCAAGTGTTTCCTCCTCACACTATCAATGCAATGTTCAATCAACGCAACTTTAGGTGTCCTTCTCCTATATAGCCAATGCATAGGGATTAATTTTGCATGCTCTCTTGTGCAACCACCTCATTTGCTTAAGGCTTCCTCCCAAGAAATCACATGTTTGATGACATCCTCCATATGAGCTCATCCTTCATATCCATCCACAAACCCTTGGATGTTCAACGCATAGTATGCCATCAACACATAGTAAGCCATCAACGCATAGCAACCCTTTGTTCCACTTGGTTTTCAACTCAGCACCATCGCAACCAACTCACTTAGTCACCGCAAGTCTTAACCATCACAAGAGCCAGCCACCACCAATGCATAGGATGGTCGCTCGTCCTTGACGCATCGCTTGCTCGGCATCACTGCATGGCTCGCGCTTGGCATCAACGCATGGGCGCTCGGCATGGGCACTGGCATGGGCGCTCAACGCATGAGCGCTTGGCAGGGGCACTCGACGTATGGGCGCTGGGCATGAGCGCTTGATGCATGGGCGCTTGGCACTGACGCATGCCACCCTCCAGCGCATGCCTTGCCCACGTCCTCGCCTACCCTTACGTCCGCGTTCCCTTTGCACCGCCGACCCTCTTGCCATCCAACCTTCCAATGCATCACTTCAACTTTCTTCCTTCAGCCGCATACCACCACCAACGCATGCATCACAACCCTTCCAACGCATCTATCACATAGTTTTATTCTTAGCCAAATTTCTAAGTTTTTTCCCAAAAGTCAAGCTTCCAAATCCTTCTTTTTTTCTAATTTTCCACCCTTTTCTCTACCATTACACACTAGTTTCCATATCAACCTACTCACCACACTGGTCTCAGTAGGGAACATACTCAAGTAGAGAAATTAGGATTTAGGGTTCACAGCATAGGCCTTGCGTGTCCTCGCCAACACGAGTGCTCATGCGTGCCCTTGCTAGATGTGCATCCGGATAGACGCACAACAATGCACACGGACGCATCCCAGTGCACGTCTGCGCACATCTCACCACTCAGCCTCGCGCGCGATCAACTAGGTGCATGCCCAAATGCGCAGCGCTGCGAGCTCTGCCACGCATCTTCATGTGTCCCTTCCCACTTGCGCACACAGACACGCCCACCCTGCAGCACAGTGCCTATCAGCTTGCCAAAATAACCTCAAAAGAGGTTGTTTTTAAGAGTTTAGCCTATTTTGGTTATTTTAAATGGGGTAAGCTGGTTATTCCAATTTTTAAGGTTATTTAAAGAATAATATGAAAATTATTGAAAGAGTTATAGACTAATTTGGGTTTCCTTTGAAAAGAGGAGAATTCAAGGAAATAGGGCCAGGATTTTATGAGTAATGCGTGAGTCATGTGAGGTAATAAAATTGATTTATCACCTAGACATCGTAGGTTAAATCAATTTATAAATGTTATATTTGGATAAACCACCTAGACTTAGGTTGTTCATTTTGTCGAAATAAACCTAAGTAAAAGTATACCCAAAAAATTAGTAGAATGCTTCAGTGGGAGATTAAATAACATATATAATATACTAAGAACACTTCAGTGGGAGATTATAAACGTATACAATATGTTATTCTTAGCTCTCATGTCCCTAAGAGTTCACATCGTGAGATTCATGTTTTGCTTTGTGTCACCCTAGAAGTGACCTCCATTCGGAAAATGTTTGCATGGATCAATATCAAGGTGAATAAGGGAATTAATTCTTAGTAAAATTAAATATATGTGATATATTGATTTTAACTCTCACATCCTTAAAAGTTCACACTGTGAGATTCATGCTTCGCTTCGTGTCACCCTGGGAGTGACCTCCATTTAGAAAATGTTTGCATGGATCAAGATCAAGGTGAATTGGGGAAGTAGTTCATAATAAGTGGGTGAAGGATATTTGTCAACATGTGCTGTGGTCTCTTCCATTGGTTTGGACCATGAGATTCCTATGTTGCGCTTGCTTGTTGACTTTAGACAACCTTGCTAGTCGTTTAACGATGGTTATCCCCTCAGAGGGTTGTAACATGGGATTAAGAACAATTCAAACTCCAGAAATGGCTAGGATTTTTTAGGTCTATTCCCAACCTTGTATCTCCAATTTGGTAGCATCGTTGGGGCCGACCTCTAAAATCTGAAAATGGAGGGTTACATTTACAGAGTACTAAGTATTAGTAATTTCTGACCGAAAATGGTAACTAAATGACTATAGGAATAAGAGTTATTCTAAAGATAGTATTTAGTCAAGAATGTCTTGCTTTAGTAAATGAGTATTTGACTACCCCTCGGTAGCACTTATTCTGACTCACTATAGTATCGTTGCAAATAAATAATGATTTTTGGGTACATTATTACTTTTGCTAAAATTAAATTGAGTTTAATTGCATTTTACTAATTATAATTTATTTAAAATTTCAGCATGTCAAATTCTTCAAAATTACATGCTTCTGGTTTAGTTAACGGTTTTAATCAATCAACATGCAAATCAAACATACTAGCAAATGATGATTTGAAATTTGTTTTAACAGAGGAATATCCTCTATCTCCCAACTCATCTTTAAATAAAAAAGTTTTGAACTTTATAGATGAGGTTACGAAAGTAGCACGACAAAGTAAATATGATTTGCTTACCATTGAGACATGCTTAGGGGAGAATGATAAAAAGAACTGGATAGTAGATTCAGGTATCGCTAATCATTCTACACTTTTGCTCAAGAAACTAGTTCCTAGAGACAGCTTACAGAAGGTGAAGTAACCTTTAAGGTAGGGACCAGAAAGGTTATTTCAGCTAATGCAGTGGGAGATATGAAGTTATTCGTAGGAGATATATATATTTTATTTGAAAATATTTATTACATTCGTTCTACGAAAAGGAATTTAATATCTGTTTCATGTTTTCTAGAACAAAACTACAAAGTTTCTTTTGAAAATAATGAAATTTCATTACTTCGAAAGATACCAAAATTTTTTCTGCAAAAATAGAAAATAACTTGTACATGTTAAAACCAACTGAGGTAAAAGCCGTTTTGAATATAGAGATGTTTAAAATAGCTGAAACTTGACATAAGAAACGAAAGATTTCTCCAAACGCTTATCTTTGGCACTTAAGACTTGGTCACATAAATCTCAACGGGATTGAGAGATTGATAAGAACGGTCATTTAAATCAGTTAGAAGACAGTTCATTACCACCATGTGAATCTTGTCTTGAGGGTAAAATGACTAAAAGATCTCTTTCTAGAAAAGGTTTTAGAGATAAAGAACCCTTAAAGCTGGTACATTCAGACCTTTGCGGTCCGATGAATGTTAAAGTTAGAGGAGAGTATGAATATTTCATCAGTTTTATAGATGATTATTCAAGATATGGGCATATTTACCTAATGCGTCATAAGTTCGAATTACTTGAAAAGTTCAAAGAATATAAGGCAGATGTTGAGAACCAATTAGCTAAAAAGATTAAAACACTTCGATCAAATCGAGGTATTGAGTACGTGGACTTAAAATGCCAGGACTATTTGATGGAACACATAATTCAGCCTCAACTCACCGTACCTCACACCTAAAAAAATGGTGTTGCAGAGAGGAGAAATAGGACCTTGTTGGACATGGTTTGTTCTATGATGAGTTATGCTAAGTTGCCAAGTTCTTTTTGGGGTCATGCAATAGAGACTGTGGTGTAAATGTTAAACATGGTTCCCTCGAAAAGTGTTTCTGAAACACCTTACGAGTTATGGAGAGGACGTAAAGGTATTTACGTTATTTCAGAATTTGGGGATGCTAAATGCATGTGTTGGTGTAGAATCCAAACAAACTGGAACGTGATTCAAAAGTATGTCTATTTGTAGGCTATCATAAAGAAATAAAAGGTGGTTTATTTTTTGATCCTCAAGAAGATAAAGTATTTGTATCGACAAATGCAACATTCCTGTAGGAAGACTACATTAAAAATCATCAATCTCGTAGTAGGCTAGTATTAAATGAAATGACCAAAGACACTACAGATAGATCAACAAAAGTTGTTGATAAAGCAAATCCATCAACAAGAGTTGTTGATGAGACTGGTACTTCATATCCTTCTCAAGAGTTGAGAATACCTTGACATAGTGGGAGAGTTATGCAACAGCCTGACCGGTACATGGGCTTAACTAAAACTCAGGTCGTCATGCCTGATGATGGCTTAGAAGATCCATTAACATTCAAACAAGCAATGGAAGATGTGGATAAAGACTAGTGGATTAAAGCAATGGACCATGAAATTGGGACAATATACTTCAATTCAGTCTGGGATCTTGTTGATCAACCAGAAGGGGTAAAACCCATCAATTGTAAGTAGATCTACAAGAGAAAACGAGACAAAGTTGGTAAGATACAAACCTCTAGGATTGTGGAAAAAGGGTTTATCCAAAGAGAAGAGGTAGACTATGAAGAAACCTTCTTTTTGGTTGCCATGATCAAGTCAATAAGGATACTCTTATCCATTACCACATTTTATGATAATGAAATTTGGCAAATGGATGTCAAAACAACCTTTCTGAATGGCAATCTTGAGAAGAGCATCTATATGTCTCAACTAGAGGGGTTTACATAACAAGGTCAACAGCAAAATATTTGCAAGCTTAATAGATCCATTTATGGGTTAAAACAAGCTTCTCGATCCTGGAATATGAGATTTGACACTACGATCAAATCTTATGACTTTGAATAGAATGTTGAAGAACCTTGTGTTTGCAAGAAGATCGTCAACAAAACTATAGCCTTTCTGGTTCTATATGTTGATGATATTCTACTCATAAGAAATGAAGTAGAATTTCTCATTGACATTAAGAGATAGCTTGCTACGCAGTTCCAAATGAAAGATTTGGTAAAAGCACAACATGTTCTTGGGATCCAAATAGTTTAGAACTGCAAGAACAGAATTTTAGCATTATCAGGCATCTTATATTGACAAGATGTTGTCTAGATATAAAATGCAAGATTCTAAGAAAGTATATTACCTTTTAGGCATGGAATTCATCTATCTAAGGAACAGTGTCCTAAGACACCTCAGGAAGTTCTGGTTATGAAATAAATTCCATATGCATTAGTATTAGAGAGTTTAATGTATGTCATGTTGTGTACTCGTCTCGACATATGCTATGCAGTTGGAATCGTTAGTAGATATCAGTCCAATCCTGGATATGATCATTGGACTGTCGTTAAAAACATCCTCAAGTATCTTCAACGAATGAGGGATTATATGCTTGTGTATGGTGCTTAAAGATCTGATCCTTACTAGATACACTGACCATACCGATATATATTCTAGGAAATCTACTTTGTGGTCAATATTCACTTTGAACGAAGGAGCAATAGTATGGAGGAGTATCAAGCAAAGTCGTAACTGGCTCCACCATGGAAGTTGAGTATGTTGTTTCATGTGAAGCAGCTAAAGAAGCAGTATGACTCAAAAAGTTCCTGACTAATTTGGAAGTAGTTCCAAATATACACCTAACAGTCACCTTATATTGTGATACCAGTAGAGCGGTTGCAAATTCAAAGGAACCTAGAAGCCATAAGCGCGAAAAATACATCGAGCACATGTACCATCTCATCAGGGAGATTATACACAAAGGAGACATGATCATCACATAGATAGCCTGACAAGACAACTTAGTTGATCCATTTACAAAGGCTCTCTCGGCTAAAGTGTTCGAGGATCACCTAGTGGGACTAAGACTGTAGAATAGATAAGACTAGGGTAAGTGGGAGAAGTACTGGGTATCTGATGCTCTAGCTTATTGTATTTATTTTCTCATTACTCAACACTATATATATTCGTATATATTTTTTATCCACTGGAGTTTTAGTCCAAGTAGAAGTTTGTTGGGTTGTATGTCCTAAAACTCGCAGTTTGTAATGTTAAACATTTTTTTTATCAATAAAGATGTTGTTGCCATTTATTCAATTAAAATGTTGTTGATTATGTAAATTGCACTTGTAAAGATTAAATCTAATAAAATAAGATCCATGGCTATTACATGAATACTTGAATTTTATGTAGATACATAAAGATGGATCAAGTTCGAGTAAATAGCCAAAACAGTTCATAGTATACGAATGAGCTTGGGTACCTTATTCTGGTAAACCTATTAGATGCGGCTCGCTTGGTAGATAGTAGAAACGATGTGATCATAAATCGTTTATGTGGTGACATGAGGAGCGGGAGCGTCCTATGCGATGAGTTTGCATAAGATCGGACCAAGAAATAAGTCAGTCTTACTTTATAAGGTTATTTACTATTTAAGACTGACTATTTCGAATAGATGATCTAAGTAACTCGACCTTAATCATGAGCTAACTATAAAGTCCTATTTATTCGGGATTATCCTTAGATTTGCATAGGTAAGGGTTGGCTCAACAGTGTTGGCTCAATCAGCCTCCCATTTCAGGGATAAGACTAGATAGATAGTTGGGGACATAAGGTGCAAGACAAAATTTACACCTACCTGATTTAGGGATAGGAGAAAGGTTATTCTCTTAAGTATTGAATCTAGGTCTTGAACAAGGGGTTCTACCCTCTCACTTGCTCGAGAGGGATTCGGTTAGTGATTGGATCACAAAACAATTGTTCATTAGAGGTCAATGAAACTTAAGGAGTAAGATGTAATTTCAGGGGTAAAATAACATTTGACTCAGTTGTTATTACGAACAACCTATGCAGGTTCGACTTACTAATTATGGTTAAATCGAGTGGACATAAATATATCTACAGTGAGGAGAGTGCAACAATCGAGCTACAGTGGTTTGTCTCGGTAGTTAACGATTATTGATTAATTCGATCTAAAGAGTTTATCCAATTAATCTCAAATCATTAGAGTTCATGATCTGTAAGTTCATAAGGTTCCTCTAGTAGCTCGTAAACATGAACACCTTGGATTAGTGAATTGAGTGATTTTGAAATGTTCAAAATCAAAATTAGGTTTTCAATTTGAAGTGTTCATATTGAGTTTTAATTTGAAATGTTCAACATTTCAAATTGAATTTATGGTTTCAATTTAAAATGTTCAAATTCAAATTAGAATTTGAAGAATTATATTTGATATAATTAAACGTTTAATTTATCGAAATTAAATGAAAGTGGAGAGTTTAAAATATTTAAATGTTGATTTAAATATTAATTACATGAATAGGATTCATGTTTAAAGTTTGTTGTTTGATTAATTTAATATTTGGTATTAAATTCTTATTTATTTAATTAATTAAAAATCAATATTAATTTTTCAATTTTCAAATCAATTTTAGAAATTGATTTAATTTTGTATTAAATCAAAATAAAATTGAAAATTGAATTATTTATAATTGAAAATTGAATCGTAGTGGAAATTTCCAATTTGTTTGGAAATTGACGTGGATTCATTCAATCTCTACACCTAGCCCACTTCATGGTTGAAATTGAAGTGTCATTGAGCATTATTAGATAGTACTTGCATGAACAAGATACATAAAAACTCTCAATTTTCATTGATTGATGAGAAGGAAGGCTGGAAAATAGTTTTCTGCAAAAAAATTTTACTCTCCCAAAAACCCCTCATCTTCTCTTGCTCAATTCACCTTAAATTTGAGTCCCACCACTCAAATCCAAGGTTGGGAATAGTAGAGAAGAACTCTTTGTGGTTCACTGTAGATTTAAAGCTTAGAATATGTGGAGAGGAGCTCAGATTTGGAGGATTCTTTAAAGGTATAACTTCTTGAAACCCTTTTTTCTGTAAAAACTGGTTTGCATGTTTTTAGAACTCAAATTAAATGTAATTAGAGTGCTTATTGATTCTGGTTGCTTTCATTGCATGCTTGTTTGTTCCATCATATTGTACTTCCAACGGTTGTTTTTAGCGTCGAGAGATCGTCTTTTTCTTGTAGTGCATATTTACCTATTTTAATAATTTCCTTTCTTTTATTTATTTATTTTAATTTTAGTTATTTAGTTATTTTATTTTATTTGTTTATATATTTTTTATTATATTATATTTTCTCCTTATCTATGTTTTCATTGTGCTCCTCAATTTTACAATACGTTATCAGCACGAGCTCTTGTCATTTTTCCTACTGAAGGTAGGTCCTAAAGATAGGTTGTTTTCTCTTCTTTATTATAATCAACAAATTAAATATTGTTTTTCTTGTTTAGTATATATTAAATTTCTAATATAAATACAATATTTTGTGATAGTGTTACCATGACAAATATTGCAAAAGTAGAATTCGTAGCCCTTAACATTAATGGTAATAATTATTTGTCATGGGTGCTTGATTATGAAACACACTTGCATGCCATGAACCTCAAGAAAACAATTAAAGAAAGGAATACACCATCCAATCAAGAAAAGAAAAAAACTATTATTTTCCTTCATCATCATTTCTACGAGGGATTGAAGATGGAATATCTCATAGGTTTTAAGATCCTTGCATCTTGTGGCAGAATTTGAAAGAAATATATGATCATTAGAAAATGTTTATTCTTCCTAAAACTCGTTATGAATGGATGCATTTGAGACTCCAAGATTTCAAATCAATAAGTGATTACAATTCCACATTATTTAAAATCAGTTCAAAATTGTTGTTATACGAAGAGAAAATTACTGATGCAGATATGTTAGAGAAGACATTTCTACATTTCATGTCTTGAATATGCTCTTGCAGCAACAATATCAAGAGAAAGGTTTTAAACAATATTTTAAAGTTATTTCATGTCTTCTTGTGGTTGGAAAAAATAACGAGTTATTGATGAGAAACCATGAATCTCGACCAACCGGAGCAACACCATTCCTTGAAGTTAATGTTGTAAGTCTTAATAATCGAGGTCTTGGTCATGGTTGTGGTTGAGGTCCTAACCATGGTAGAGGAAGAAATAATTATTATTTTCCTGGTGGTTGCTATAATCATCCAAATTTCAAAAGAACCACTAAAATGATGATTATAAAAGAAAAGCTCCGCAAGATAAAGGTTCAAGAAATGTTGAACAAAAATGCTTCAAAAGTGATCTGACTAGACATTAGACACGTATTTCTTATATATCAAAGCACCTAATTGATCTCTATCAAGCCTCCCTAAAAGAAAAAAAGAAAAATGTGGAAGAAAATTTTGCATACCAGGATAATGATATATTTGATTCATCTAATATGAAAAATTTGCATATTGCGTACTTCTTTAAATCTCCTGGAGACAAAATCAACACTATTGATGGCATAGCAAGTGCTTCTTTAGATTTTGAAAAGAGCTAGTTTTTTTTTTCTTTTTTTCTTTTTTCTTTTTTTTTTTTTACTTTTAGAATCTATCTTTCATTTTTTTAGGTTTAACTTTTGTAATCAAAGATATGTTTCTCTTGTTGTAATTACTTTGTTTAATGAAGAATCATGGATAGTTTTTATATGTTGACTGACTAAAATATGAATAATGAAGATTTTTGTTTGACAGACTGTGGAACTACGTATACAATACTTACAAGTAAAAAAATACTTTTTTCAAAATGACAATGTTAGAAGTAAAAATAAATACAATATCAGTTTCTACAAATTTAATTGAAGGATTTGGAAAAGAAAATATTATTTTTCCTAGAGAAACGAAATTTACAATTGACAATGCATTGTTCTATAGTCAATCAAAGAGAAATCTACTATGTTTTTGTTGGGATTTATGTCCCAAAACCTCATAGTTAATTAGTTATTTGATATAATAATTGATTATTTTTAATATATGTAATAAGTAGTTATCCATTAAGGAAAAATCCAAGGTTATTCCACGAGACTTGAAACAGTATGTATTGGATATACAAGTGGATCATGTTTCAAGTAATAACTTAAAGGGTTTATAGTATATAGATTAAGGTTTGGTGCATTATCCTGATAACATTATGGATACAACCCACTTTGTAATTGTTATAAATGTTGTAAGTGTTACAAACGATTTGATCTAAATCATTCATGTAAAGACATGTGAGTCGAGATATCCTATGTAATGAGTTTGTAAAAGACTGGACTGCGATATATTTAATCTTTCCTTGAAACACTATTGACTGAAGAGATTAATATTTCATAAGATAATCATGTAACTCAATCTCAATCCTGGGTGAGTTATGGAATCCTGCCAATGAGGGCGTCCTTTGACTTGTATAGGAGAGAGTGGCTCGAGTCGCCAACTCAATAATTTTGGAGACTTGTTCGAGTAGGGAGTTGTGCATATTGTTGAGGTGTATGCCCTAAAGCTTCGTAGTTTTATGTTAATTGAATCAATAGTTGATTAATTTTATATTACTTGTGCAATAATTCATTAACCTAACATCCAATGTGAAGGAACCTTGTTAAGGTTCTTGAGCGGAAGCGGATCATCCCAATTTTCTTGAATTTCACATAACGTAAATTTTACAGAGAAAGAACATAAATTATGCATTTAATTAAGAACTAAAACATGCTTATAAAAAAATACATAAGAAAAAAAAATTAGGTTTAGAACCCTTACCTTTGAAAAAACCAATCTCACGTGAATTCTAAGAGGAGTGGAGCTCTGGCTATTTTGATGTGGAAAAAGAGATTAATTGAGATATTAAAGAGATTGGAGGAGGGAAATCTTGAGATCATAGAACTCATTGTGTTTTTTTCAGGAAGAAGACTAAAGCCTTTTCTTCCACTCCTGTACGTTGTGGAGAGAAAAAGGGAGAGAGAGTTGCAACTCCCTCCCTAAAACTGTTTTTTCAAAATGTTAAAATTCATGAAATTAATTTTAATAATAACCTTAATATATATATATAATAACTATATATTACATCAGATATAACATGTAACCTATAGTTTAATATTGTATCTAATACAATATAACCTATAGTTTAATTCTTCAACAACGATATTTAATATAAATCACATTTATATTAAATTTAATTATATATATCCAATTCATATATAATATTTGAATCATATTTAAATATTTAATTTATCTCAAATAAATACTTAATATTATAATGTATCAAATATATTATAATAATCATATCATATATAATTAAAATTTAAATTAATTATATCATATATAATTAATTCCCTCGATTAGTTTGAAATATTCAAACTAATCCAAAAATTTATTCTCATTTATTCCCGTTAAGCTAACGAGGGAACCTCATGGATCTGTAGCTTGAAGCTCCAACGATACGTGAATAATTATTTAAACTCTTTAATTAAATTATTCATCATCCGTTAACTGTCGGGCACTCTACTAAAGACCGACAATTGCATTCTTCGCACTACAAATATATTTTTATATCCATTGGATATAATCAATCAATAGTACAATGACCCTTCACAAATTGCTCGTAAGTACAGTTAGACCAAAATTACCGTTTTGCCCCTGTAGTTAACATTAATTGTATAATACAATTGATATAATGTATATAGATACATTATAATATAAAGTTAATTTTGAATAAGATTCAAAATTAAACTTTACAATAAAAGGAGATTTATTATTTGAATATGATTCAAGTAATTAATATGAGTATGATTCATATTATAACGTTAGGTTATGAGAGAGATAAATATTTAAATAAGATTCAAATATTTAATAAATTAAATATAAGATATTTAATTTTTAAAATTAATTAATTTGATTTAATTATTCGTTATTGTAATTAATAATTGATTAAAATAAATTGTTTATTTTAAGTAAGTGGAAAGCTAGTTTTCATCAACTCCCAACTTCATTTTTTAAATAAAGGAATGGAAGGGAAGTTTTTCAAATGTAGTTTTTTGGTTATCGAAAAAAAAAAACTCTTCTCCCATCTTCTCCTTTACTCTCTCAATGCTCTTTACAGAAAAATGAGTTCTTTGTAAATGAGATCTCCATAATTCAATTGCTTTCTTTCAAAAGACGATTTCCTCAAATTGGTCTTTGCCAAGAGAATAGCAAGGAAGATCCAACGGTAATGTCTAGAGTTTGTTCGAGGGAGATGCATTGTAGAGTATCTCTTATGACCAAGAAAAGATTTGAAGAGTGTCTTCAAATGTATGGATTTTTTCTTCCCTCTAATTTCATGCTTAACTTACTTCATATTGATATATGTTTCTTATTTTTTATGTTGTAATTTTCAAACAAAATCGAAGCAGAGCGATTAATTGCTTACGCTATGGGATTCAATCCCTTTAGTTTTAAATATATACGTTGTAGTACTTATCATATGGAGACTAATAGAAAAAATAAGATAGAGTATCTTTATATTGTATCTATTGTCTCACATGAAAAACATATACTAAAAAAGTTGATTGCTTTATCTTCTGGATTATACTATACTCATATATGAGTAATTAAAACATATGCAACAATGAATATCATGAATCCAAATATATTTACAATTTGGCATGATTGTTGGGTTATCTAGAGTTTATAATGATGAGAAGAATACAAATGGACACCCATTGAAGAGTAAACAAATTCTTCAATCTAGTGAATTATCACGTATGCCTGCTCTCAAGGCAAATTAATAATTACACCATCAGCTATTAAAATGGGAATTGAATCACCTACATTTTTAGAACAAATTCATGGTGATATATGTGGGTCTATTAACCTACCAAGTGAATCTTTTAGATATTTTATGTGGGCTTATTAACCCACCAAGTCGAAATCTTGCATTTGCAAGATTACTTGCTCAAATAATATGTGGGCTTATTAAGAGCACAATTTCCTGATTATTCAATTAAGGTCATTCGTCTTGATAAAGCTGGTGAATTTACATCCCAAGCTTTTGATAATTATTGGATGTCAATTGGGATAAGTGTTGAATATCTTGTTGCTCATGTTAAAAAACAAAATGGTTTAGCTAAATCATTTATAAAACGTTTTCAATTAATTGCTAGACTATTGCTTATGATAGCTAGGCTTTCTATATATGTATGGGGTCATACTATTTTGCATGTTGCATCACTTGTATATATTAGGCTAGTATCATAAATACTCACCATTACAATTGGCTTATGGCCATGAGCCAAATATTTCCCATATGAAAAGTTCTGGATATGCAATATCTGTTCCAATTACTTCATCACAATGTACTAAGATGGGTCCTCAAAGGAGGTTAGGAATATATGTTGGATATGATTCCCCATCAATTATTAAATATGTTTAACCGTTGAAAGGTGATTTATTTATTGCACAATTTGTTGATTTTCATTAACATTAGGGGAAGGAATTAAGAAGTTGAAAAAAGAAATTACATAGAATGTATCGTTACTATCTCATTTAGATCCTCGTACAGATCAATGTGAACTTGAAGTTCAGAAAATAATTCATTTACAAAATATAACAAATCAATTACCAGATGCAAAGAAAATAACTAAGTCACAATACCAGCTGAAAATATTCCATAAAAATTGATATCCAAACACAACAAGTTGCCACTGATAAACCTAGTACATGCTAAAAGCATGGTAGATCAATGAGTTCTAAATATAAAAATCCTCAAAAAAGAAAAATAGTCAATATAAAAAATATTTGGTTAAGAATATAAAATACGCATAAAAAAATCGTTGACATGATTAGTGAAGAAAGTAAAATACCTAAAGATAATAATGAAATTTCAATAAACTATGTCATGACAAAGAAAAGATGGAACCAGACTAATGTAACTATTGACAATATTTTTGTGTATAATGTTGCTTTTAATATTATATTTTAAAATGAGGATTCTGAACCAAAATTAGTATGTCAGCACAAAAAAGATTGGCTTTAGTAGAAAGAAGTAATTGAGGCAGAATTAAACTCACTTTCAAAACATCAGGTTTCTCAACCACTAGTCCCAAACACTAAAAGGTATCAAACATGTGGGATACAAATGGGTATTTGTGAAAAAAAGAAATAAAAATAATGAGGTCACAAGATATAAAGCAAAATTAGTTGCATAAGATTTTTCGCAAAGACCTAATACTGATTATGAGGAAATGTATTCTCTATTAGTAGATGCAATTTACACTAATACATTTAATTGGTCTGAATGTATGTGAAAATCTGTACATGTATCTTATGGAAGTTGACTGGCATATTTATATAGATCTCTTGATGATGACATTTATATGAAAATCCTATAAGAATTTAAGATACCTGAAACTTATAAATCAAGTTATCGAGAACTTTATTCAATAAAGTTACAGAAATCACTACATTGGATTGAAACAATCAAGACGAACGTGGTACAATCATCTAAGTGGATATGTATTGAAAGAAGGATATCAAAATAAACCAATATATCCATGTGTTTTTATAAAGAAATCACAGTCAAGATTTGCTATTATAATTATATATGTTGATGATTTAAATTAATTAGAATTCATAAAAAGCTTTCAAAGACAATAAAACATCTTAAGAAAGAATTTGATATGAAATATCTCAGAAAAACAAAATTTTGCCTTGGCTTTCAAATTGAGCATTTAGCAGATAAGATATTTGTTTGTCAGCCAATTTATATAGGAAAACATTTTAATAAGATTTTATATGGACAAAGCACATCCATTGAACATTCCAATAGAAGTTCATTCGTGAGATGTGAAGAAAGATATATTTCGACCTCGAGATAATAATGAAGAACTTCTTGGTCCTGAAGTACCATATCTTAGTACAATTAGTGCACTTATGTATCTTGCTAATAATACAAGATCAGATATTGCATTTCAGTAAATTTATTAGTTAGATGTAGTTCTTCTCAAACAAAAAGACGTTAGAATGAGATCAAACACATATTACATTATCTCCAAAGAGAAATTCATATGAGTGTGTTAATTAAAAAAATCAAATTGTGATTTAGTTGGTTATGCAGGTTCTTGATATTTATATGCTTCACACAAAATTAGGTCTCAGACAAGTTATTCATTCACATGTGGAGGAATTGTTATATTATGGCGATCAGTAAAACAGTTTATACCAATTACTTCATCAAACCATGCTGAAATTCTTGCATTTCACGAGGCTAATTGAGAATGTGTATGACTAAGATCAATGACTCATCACATTCGTGGAATATGTAACTTATCTTCTAGTAAAAATCTTCCAACAATGTTATACGAAGACAACACAACATGTATAGCCCAAATCAAAGGAATATATATTAAAGGAGATAGAATAAAGCATATTTCACCCGAGCTTTTCTACACTCATGATCTTGAAGAAAATGGCGACATCATTATACAACAAATTTATTCAAAGGATAACCTAAAAGACTTATTTATAAAATCATTACCAACCGCAACCTTTGAAAAATCGATGCACAACATTGAAATGCAGTCAGTGATTGAGAGATCTCAAGTGATGTTTCTGTGAGGGGGACCAAATATATTGTATACTTTTAAGAGTATAAATTATATGAAATATGTACTCTTTTTACTTCACTAGAATTTTTCTTCCATTTTTTTTCTAGTAAGGTTTTAACGAGACATGTTTCATATGTATAATAATATCTATGGGGAAGTATTATCAAGATTATAAATTAGGTGTAATTAGATGTCCATGTGTAGTGTCCAAAGACAATGTCATTCTCCCATTATTCCATGTGTTGACCATATGTCATATAACTACTTATGCTTAGTGTCCAAATGTACCACATCCTAGTTTCCAAACTCCTATAAATAATAGTCATTTGAGGATTTTCTAGTGAGTTGTATTGGTGAGAATTTTGGTGAAAATAAAGAGAGAAATTTCCATATTTACCTATTTTAATAATTTCCTTTATTTTATTCATTTATTTCAATTTTAATTATTTTGTTATTTTATTATATATATATATATATACTTATTTATTTATTTATTATATTTTCTCCATATTCATGTTTCTATTGTACTCCTCAAGTTTATAATACGTTATTAGCATGAGCCGAGGAAAAAAACATTTTGTCTTTAGATTTGAAAATGTTATAATTTAATTATTTAAGTTTTGAGTTTAGTTTCTACTTAGTCCATAGATTTCAAAATATATCAATTTTACCTTTGAGATTTGAGTTTTGCTTCAACTTAGTCCCTAAATTTTAAGATTTACACTTTAAATCTCGATTTTTCCTTAAATACTCAATTTCAATATTCAATATTAATGTTTATTAATTAATTTTAAATAATTAGAATGTTAAATTTTAAATTTAAGTTTAATACGGATGAAAAATAATGAAACTTAATTAATTATTATTCTTTTAGCTCTACTAAATTAAGTAATAAACATTAATGCTAAAGACGAAAGTTGAGTATTTAGTAAATAAATCAAGGTTAAAGTGTTATCTTATAACCTATGAATCAAATTGAAACAAAATTTAATCTCTAAGATAAAATTGTAACATTTTGAAATTTATGACTAAATTAAAACTAAAGTCAAAATTTCAAAATGAAAAGCGTATATAACAACCAAGAAGCACATTTTTCGCAACTATAAACTTTAAAGACAGTAAATATATTTTACCAAACCTAAAATTCACGGTTTAATTATATTGCAATTATTTCTGTATGGAAGTTGAAAAGGTTAAGAATTAATTTCACCTACAACTAGCTGGTTTTGTAGGTTTCGTTGGGTTTAATTAATTACTCGACAGGATTGACAAATGACTTTTACCATAAACAACTAATGAGTGTAATAAATTTTATTCAATATATACAACCACATTTCTTTCCTATAATATTTATAATATTTGTTACTTTTGCTCGAGAATTATTCTACTAATTCCCTAAATACAACTTTATAGAGAAAGTGACCATTATTTCATGCCTAACTAAACTTTGCATGTTTAGTACATTATTACATTATACTAAAACTACACATTAAATTTTATGTATAGAAACCTAACCATCGGTAGACATAGGCCCAACTACAACGACGACGACAATTAGTAATTAAAGAGGATAACTGTGAAAAAAAGGAAAACAGTGAAGAAAAAAAGACGGTGCCACATGCGAAAACCCTATTTAAACAGAAAATAATTAATATAGTTTGTCATCTCATGTAAGAAGTATAGTCCGGTCACTAAGGTTTGTTAGAAAAGTTTCCAATAGTAAGGGAGTAACGTGTCATGTACCATACTTTGAAAAATAGAGTTGGGTCAATTTGGTATTATTAATGTGAAGTTCAATAATATTTATGAAGATAAATTTGTATCTGAACAAATGGAGTAATATGATATTATGGGAGTACTAGAAATTTCCTCAATCTTGTTTGTTAACCATTTGGTTTTTGAGAATTAAGTTTATTTTCTCTTAATTTCTTACCATCATTTTCATCTTTCTTAAATAAAATAGTTAAATTCTTAGTTGATAATTTAAAAAAAAAAATTACTTTTTCTAATTTTCAAAATTTAACCTAGATTTTAAAAACATTGATTGAAAGTACATAATGAAACAAGTTAGACGTGTTAATAGGCTAAATTGAAAAAAAAATGTCAAGCCATCAAAAGCCTAAATTAATTGTCACATCATTTTTTTTTGTTAGACGCTGACAAGGACCATATTGAACAATTTTCTAAAAATTGGGGACTAAACGGTCAAAATTTTAAATTAAGGGCCAAATAATAGAACTTTAATCTAAAACTTAGGTCTAAAAGTATATTATATACCATTTTTAATAAAATAATATATTCTTTAATATTTTGCATGTTTAATATTTTAAATATTTATTTATTTTTTTGCTCTCTCTCCCTTTCTCCCTCTTCTTTCTCTATCTAATACGATCCACGGTCGCTACTACCACCCATTACCATTGTCATCGTCGTAGTCATTGACTCCTTTTTCCCAACTTTTCTTATGATCCTCTCTTTTCTTCTTCCTCTGGTCTTTTCCCTTCCTTTTCTTTTTTCTCCTTCTTTCCCCTCTCAAATAATTTGTGTTTGGTATGTGTTATGGATAATTTTGGACTATAAGATAAAATGGACATTTCAATACAAACTACTAGGCTAAGGGCCGAAAGGAAGGACGATAAGAGTCAAGGGAGGCCCTAAAGGGAAAAAGTGGAATAGCCCGAGCCCATATCACCTGCTTGGCCTCGATTTGGGTTGAGCTGAGCCGACGGAAATCCTAGGGTTTCAATAGGTTCTAGTGCTTTAGGGGAACTCCTGTTCTAAGTAGAATTAGGGAAAGAGAAGAACTATAAATAGGTCATAAGAGGAGGTTATTTAAATTTCTGATTTCTTTTCTACTTTATCATTCTCATACTTAGGCATCAGAACTTTGTTTTTTTAGGTCTCTTTTCCTCAAATTACAAATTTACAATTGTTGTCACGTGAAGGTCAAATGCATTTTCTCCTATTCAAAATTTAACATCAATAATATGCCTGAGAGAATTAATGTATGAGAATTAAATAGTTGTGGTTTATTTAACAATTTTGTGTATAAAAACCAAAATTAAATAATCACATAATTAAATGTAAGAGAACAATTAGTATTGTTCATAAATTAAATATATTATTATTTAATATATTGTAATATTAATTAATTATTTAATCACTTAAAACCAAATTAAATTAATGTTTATATATTGTAATATTACGTAATAATGTCTAAATTACATGGATCACATAAAAAAAAAAAAAAAACAAAACAAAAACAACAAAAAAAACAAAAACAACAAAAAAAAAAAACATCAAACATTTTTTTTAATCATGAAGAGGATGTTTGGTCACGACTAAAAAACATCCATTATTAACTCCTTAGACTATACATCTCACGACACTCTAATTTTTCATCACAAGTTCACTCCTTACTTTCAAGATTCAACTAACTAAATAAGTTTTCCCTTCACGAAATGGGCCATAGTATAATACTCACCAATCGTCCGGTCAACAACACCATTTCGAATTAACTGAGGGAACATCAGCCACCGTGCCGTCGCCATTAGAAACACCAAAGTCATAGGCCCAGACACCATCCGGTGGATCTTCCACCGTACCTTCCGGCTAGCCACCACAGCTTTGGCGGCCACCTCCGCGGCCGTGCAGAAGCCATGTAGGACAAAGAACCACGTGACCTCCCACGTGGGAGCGGCACGTGTGAAGTAATAAAAGATAAGCTCGTGCATAAAGCCGGAGACAGCAAACGTAGCTACCATTGCGAGAAACTGGGCCCACCTAGGCCCAAAAACACGGGAGGTTATGAAACGGGTGGGATTGTACACGGCCGGGCGTAGAATACTCGGAACCATGAGATTCCATCGATGGCCCCAGAAGTCCTGAAGCGAAGTGGAGAGATAGGGTTCGTCGAACTGCGGTTCGATCGGAGCTCCGAAGATGGCCTTTGCCGGAAGAGAACACAGAGCGAGGACGATTTCGATGCCGAAGTATAAATGGAGGCAATACAGAACGGAAGCGATCGCCGGATCCATCCGATTTCGATAATCGTAGAGCCGAATGACAATCGCCAGGAGCAAAACCTTGAAAGAAAGAACGATCTGATTTCCAGTTCTCCGGATCTCGGATTTCTGATTGTTGATCTTGATCGGAAGGCAGAGCATGGTGGCGAAGTGGAGAAGGCTAGGGAGCGGCGATGAGAACAGAGGACCGAGATCGAAGGCAAAGAGGAGGAGTTTGAAATTGCCGAGCCAAGCGAGCAAGAAGGCAGTGGGACCGCAGAGATGGAAGGAATGGAGATTGAGAGGAAGGAGGAGGAAGATGAAGATAACGGGGAAGAGAGCGATGAGCCTTGGGAGTCCTTTATGAATTTTGGAAGCAATATAGTATGAGTAAGAAATCAATGCAATGGCGATTGTCCATACCTTGGCGAGTCTGTGGAATTCGCCGCCGTCCATTTGGATTCCGGCGGCGGTGGGTGCGGCGGAGTTTGGTGCGAGTGTTGAATGGTGAACCGCCATTTTAGTTGAGATTTTGGTGTCTGCATATTTAATGTGAGAGGGCGGGGAAGATGAAGGAGATGAACATCTTTGAAACCATTAAAATATTATATTATAATGTTCTTTTATGAAATAATGTTGATTTCTATGGATAAGTAAATCAGGTTGAAATTTCGACATCCCACACAAACTGTTAAGAAAAAAGTCCATTTTGTGGATTTTTTTTATACAGTTTTAAAAGAGAAAATTAAAAGGATATTGTTCTTTTAGGAGTTATTTAGAAAAATTTTGTTGTTTTCAAATTATTTGTAAAAATATTGTTGTTTTTTTTTTTTTTTTAAGTAGATCGAATTTTGTAGACCTTATTTTTTGTATGTCGAACTTTGAACCCTCGACCTTGCCCTAACATTATTATTGAATCTGTTTAACTATTTGATGTGGAGAGAACGAAAGACCTTCATCATAATTATTTGATGTGGAGATAACGAAAAACCTTCCTCATTCCGGAGACCTTCTTCATTCTGGAGACCTTCCTCTTAACACTCATAATTATTTAATGTGTTAAAAATAATTTTGTATTGGGAGAGAAAGAAAGAGGGAAGAGTAAGAGAGAGAGAGCGAGATCGGTGAGAGCAAAATCTGAGAAAGCGAGATATTGAGAGAGAGCGAGAGCAGGGAGAGCGAGATATTGAGAGAGAGCGAGAGTTTCCAGTTTTTTTCTTTTAATTTGGGAGTTTCCAGCTTGATATGTTATTCTTTCTAACCCATTTGAAAACACACTTATTTGGATAAATCTTTTAGAATTTAACTACTATTGCTCGTAGATGGGGACATTTCATCTTTTTGATTCATCATATTCTAATGCTTTTTGATTGTTGCTTGACATCATAAAGATTTTATTATTATTTATAATTTAAAAAAAAAACTCCATCGAAATCTTGACCTCACTACTGTGATATTTCTGTTCTTTATATCAATAATACATTCTTATTTATAGACTTGCATGTGAAGGTTTTGAGTGTTGATTTGATTTATTATGTCCCCAAATTATTATCTAAAATATGTAAATTTGAATATTGAAGTTTTTTTTACCTAACTTTTTAGATTCAGACTATCTGATGTTACTATTTATGTCAGTGACATTTAAAAGCTTCTATATCAAAATAATTACTATTCATAATATATAAAAAAAATAAATTAAAAAAATAATATCTCATAAAAATAAAAAAATTAAAATTAAATATCTCATTTATATAAAAATAATTACAAAAATCAATGTGTCCCACAAGGTGGACGTCATCGATTTCGAGCTGGTTTTCGTCGTCGACTTCGAACTTGAGGTTGCTCGGGTTTTTCTTGATGTTGCTCTGGTACCTCTGCAGGCGCTTCATAATATAAATATTCATTATGCTCTCCACGACCCCGACCATGTCCATGCATGTATGAAGACGAAGGACCAGCCTCTGAGTCATAATGTCCTAAACCAAATGCTGGCATCATCGAACTAGCATAATCAGTTTGAATCTGCGTCTGCATCATAGGGGGCAACTCTTCCACATTATGTGCAATCTCATCAAACTCATCCTTTTCCCGAACAGGTCCTCTACGTCTAGGAGCTAGTGGAGGAACAATAGGTATATCGTATATATAATGAATTTCCTCCATATAACTTTGGTTGTCACTACATATAGCAAGAACCTGGTTCGGATCATTCGCAACCTCACGGAGTCTACGGTTGTTTGATCTTTGTGAATTATAAAACAACTAGACAATATTTAAAATAAATTTAAATTAAAAATAATTAGATAATATTCATTTACTAGATGACCCACAACTGCTCTCGGACGAGTGACGTAGCGCCTTGTGATATTATTATACCAATAAATATATTCTGGAATGACATATGTGTCAAACTGTTCAAGAGAAACCCCCACTGCAATAAACCTTGCACGATAGTGCCATCACACTACCAAATGTGCAACTTTTTCGGACCAATCTCCAGTTCTTAGGTCAATATCATGTAGTACGGGTTCAGTATTACAAAGCGATGGGACATCCTGCTGAAAACCGAATTGTCTCATCACCCTGTCAGGTAAATGCCACTCACCAATGTGAAAACATATGAGAGGACTCATCGTCCGCCATATGTTTTGACCATTCGTACAAAAATTAGGCAAAGTATGCATATTTGATCATTCGTACAAAAATATCCAATAAACTAAGATCCTGAGGCTATTTAATGTAGTTTGAACTTTATGTAGTGACATAAATGTGGATCAAGTTTAAATATATAGCCAAAATGGTCTATAGTATATGAATAAGGTTGGGCGCCTTATTCTGGGGTGCCTTATTTTGGGGACACTATGGATGCGGTCCACTTTGTAATTAGTACAAACGATGTGATCCTGAATCATTCATATAGAGATATGTGAGTGGGGGCATCCTATGCAATGAGTTTTCATAAGACCGAACCATGAAATAGTCACTTTTTACGTTATAAATATCGTTTTATGTATAAAACTGACTATTTCGTTAATTGATGACCTAGGTAACTTAATCTTAATGTATAAAACCTAGGTCTTGAACAAGGGTCCCCACCCTCTCCTTGGCCCGAGAGGGATTCGATTTATAGGTTGGACCTTAAACCAATTGTTCCCCTACTAGCTCATATGGAATAAACTTAGAACAATATGATAGAATAATTCGAATTGTTCAAATTAGGTGGAGAGAAACCGACAAGTATATGTGATATAGTGGTCGAGTTTTCAGTTTAGAGATACAACTTTAATATTTAAATGTGATTTAAATATCAATAATATGAATACATTCATATTCAGAAGCTCGGAAATAATGGAATTGGTCAAAGATGTAAAAAGTCAAAGAGTTGACTTTTTGACTTTGAAAAGTCAAACTTTGACCAATCTTATATTCAAATGTGATTTGAATTTCAAGAAAATGAATGCGGATTCATACTCGGGAGGTCAAAATTAGTCAACACGGAAAAAATAATAAAAAGTCAAAATGTTGACTTTTTTTGTCAAAGTCTCGAGTTCCATCACAAACATGTATCTATACTGGCTAACTACATATGTGGCTGTCCTAGTCACACAAAATTTGTCTCTCCACCTAAATTTTTAAATTGATAATTTAGAAATTAAATATCAATTATCTGAAAACAGACTTCCACCCATAATTTGTAGTATATATGCTCGTGCATATCTTATGACGGTTTCCTCGTCTGCATCATCTGTGAGCTCACGAAATTGTGTTCCTAACCATATTAAACTTAACCTCAATCATTTAATTTTGTCGGCAGGTGGGGTCGCACCAAGGTACAGTTGACAAACTTCTAACCAGTCATCGTACATCACTCCGGTGACCGGCTCACTGTCAACAGGTAACCCCAACAACACTTCTATGTCTTGTAGAGTGATAGTGCACTCTCCAACAAACATATGGAATGTATGCGTCTCGGGCCTCCATCTCTCGACCAAGGCTATGATCAGATGCTAGTCCAACTGAATAAATCCTAATTTGGCAACCCCATAGAATCTAGATGTACGTAGTAGCGGTAGTATTCGAGGGTGGAGCGAGATAGAGCGCTGAAGAACGGCCTCTCGACGCCTGCAAGATATTTCTCCAGTAGTACGATCTCGTCATATAACATATGATCGATGAATGGACTGGTCGTACAAAATATCGGGATCAACAGGTCCTAGGTTTAAAGTCATGATCTGAAAAAAAAAAAAATATTTATTTCTCAATTAAAAAAATGTACAACTTAATTAAAAAAAATAATGTATAAGTTAATTAAAAGAATGATGTACAAGTTTATTAAAAGAATAATGTACAAGTTAATTATTAATGTACAACTTAATTAAAAGAAAAGAATAATGTACAACTTAATTAAAAGAAAATAAAAATGTACAACTTTATAATAAAAAAAATTGAATATACAATAAATTTATTTACTTTCCATAGATAGAGCGAGATTGTAATCATTACTTTCCATATATACATGACCAATGAGAAAAAAAGCTAGTAATCATTAATGGAAAAATAACAACAATAACAGAGAGAGCGAGATGTTCAGCGAGATTGTAGGAGAGAGCGAGATAGTCTTCACTTTATTTGAACTTTCCATAAAAATATATATAAAAAAAGAGATAGTCTTCACCAATGAGAAAAAAGAGCTAATAATCATTAATGAAAAAATAACAACAATAACATAATTTGTCCTAACTGGTTATAAAATCCACAACAATAACAAATATATTCGATTGTTATACTATAATTGAATATACAATAGATTATTATTAAAAAACTGAATATACAATAAATTGAATATATTAGATTATTATACTATAATTGAATAATCATTAGACTATAATTGAATAGTAGAGAAAAGTGTGAGGGTAAATAATAATGTAAAACTTTATTGATTACAATAAAAAAATTGAATATACAATAGATCTCGCTCTCTCCAACAATCTCGCTCTCTCCTACAATCTCGCTTTGAATCTTGCTCTCTCCTACAATCTCGCCTTGAATCTTGCTCTCTCTTACTATCTCGCTTTGAATCTTGTTCTCTCCTACTATCTTGCTTTGAATATTGCTCTTTCCTACTGTCTCGCTTTGAATCTCGCTCTCTCCTACTATCTTTGTTATTGTTGTTATTTTTCCAGTATCGCTCTCTCCTACAATCTGCTTCACCCACTTATGTTTCTTGTCAAGGGTTGAAGTTTCGACTTATGTGTGTCGAAACTTCAACCTTCGACAACCTAATATACAAAATTAGCGAGATTTCTTTCCATTGTCGAGGATTGAAGTTTCGGCTTATGTATGTCGAAACTTCAACCCTCGACAACCCTAATTTGCGTATTGTTTCCAAGTTTTTCTTTGTTTGTCGAGTTCTCAACGTTCGACCTCTACATTAGTCAAGTTCTCAACGTTCGACCTCTAGCCTCGAACTCCCAAAAAAACAATATTTCTCTAATAAGTTTCAAAACAACAATATTTCTCTAATAAGTTTTGAAAACAACAATATTAATACTAAAGGTCTGTTTTAAAATAGGTTTTTCCCTCTAATAAGGATGTAGCTTAAAATGGTTACAAAAATATTTTTGACCATAGTGGGGTAACATTTTTTTTACCACAGTGGGTAATTATTAGGTGTCTATCACCATATATAATAACGTCGTTTTGTTATATTTATAAATAAGTTTGTTCTTTTTTTTTTTTATTCCAAAACAGTGTAATTTAATGTATAATGATTAAAATAATATAAAATTAGTAATGATATAGTTTAGGAACATTAATGTGTAACAAATTAGTTCATATATTCTAAATATTGTAATGATTTTTTAAAAAAATAAATTTTGTAATGATATAATCTTTATGGTGAAAAATATTATTAAAATTAAATAAGATTTCTTCTCATAAAAAGAATAATGAGATACATAAACAAATAACTAATTAGGTATTTGGGATAAATTAATCTACGATCGTTTCTTTTTTCTCTCTCTCTTTTAAGATTACTGTAACATATTAATATGAATTGAAAGTGAGATATTCTTGGGAGAAGTATCTCTCTTTTTAACTAGGTTTTGGGTCTATCTTTTATTTGATTCTTAAATATTAAAGGTATACTTTTATCTTAAGTCTTGAGTCATTTAATTTCCATATAGTTCCTAAATTTTAAAATATATACTTATACCCGTAAATTTTATAGTTTAATTTTTATTTGGTTCCAAAGTTCAAAAGGTAACATTTTTTACTCTTGAGTTTTGAGGTTAGTTTCCATTTGATCACTAAATTTTAATATTTTACAATTTTACACACAAGTTCTTTCCCTTTCTCTTTTCTTTTTTTTTTTTTTTACCTAATACCTACTTCCTGAAATTAGGTTTTAAAACCTATAAAACTCAATCTGTATTTAATCTAAAGAAAAGAGAACATACATTGAGTAAGATATGTTTTTTTTTTTTTTTTTTAATTTCATTTAGAAGTCCCTCAAAAGTCACTAAACAAAATTCCCCTGGCGAGCTTCAAATCAAAATTAAAATATTGACAAACCTTTGAAAGAATAATGAGTTCATTTTTCTTTTTACATGGTCAAATACCAATTTACGTTAGGTCATAATTAGTTCCATATTTTAAGAAAGGTAAAGCAAAATAATAATAATAATAATAATAATAATAATAATAATAATAATAATAATAATAATCTATACCATATTAAAAGGGTAATCTCCATATTTCCCTCCATTTATAGATATATTCTCAGTTTGTCCTCATCTCCTCTTTAAGGACCATTCACAAATTTATCGATAAAACACTCATTTTCAATCAAGCATCTCTTCTAAATAACTATTATGTGTATTTGAAACGTATCAATTCTTTCGATGAAAATTTACACATTTGATAGAGAAAGAAAAAATAACACCAAACATAGGTCATCTATAACTATGAGATTTATAATATGGGGGCCAGGATGGAAAACTAAGAGGAATCCAAGAAGAGTTGAAGGACATATGGCCATATCACTTCATGCAAATTGAAATCAGTTTGATCGTATTGAAGATTAGGTTGGGTTTTGCCTTGAATTGATTGGTTTTTGAAAGGTAGATTTTTAATAAGATTCTTTCATTTTTTTAGATTTGTTAAGATTTATTAACTAGAGGTGTGTATTGTACATAAGAATATAGAGGTTTAAATACAAAGAATAAAGAGACTAAATATAGGACTTAAAAACTCTCTACTGGTGGAAGCGTCTCGATGACAACGCTTTGGTGAAAATATCAACTGGTTGCTCAGTAGTGTAAATGAGTCATAAAAGAAGAGTTTTACTCAAGAGATGATGACGGACAAAATGGTAGTCATTCTCAATATATTTGGTACGTTCATAAAATACATTATTGCGAGCAATCTAGATGGCACTATAATTGTCACAGTGAAGGATAGTCGTAGACTGCTGAGGAACTCTTATATCAGCAAGAAGCCAATGGAGCCATAATAATTCTAATGTAGCATCAGCCAGAGCACGATATTAAGATTCAGTACTAACTTTGTTCCTTATTCTGCCAAGAAATGAGAGAATCACCTAGGTAGAAACAATAACCCGAGGTAGAGCGCCTATCAATATGATCACCAACCCAATCAGTATCAGAGTAGTTGGATAACACTAGGTTGATTGCGAAGAGAATTAAAAGTCATTCCTCAGAGTACCCTTGACATAGCGAAGAATATGGAGGACAATAGAATATAAACGAAATATGCATTGCCTAGACAAATTATTGTTAGATAAATAAGGCTGCCAACAAGTTGACGATAGAGACTGACTTCTTCAAGCAGAACCCTATTAAACGGAGTCAA
The DNA here is from genome assembly GCF_027475165.1 of Benincasa hispida. Lineage (NCBI taxonomy): Eukaryota > Viridiplantae > Streptophyta > Magnoliopsida > Cucurbitales > Cucurbitaceae > Benincasa > Benincasa hispida. Next base: position 49,008,729 of record NC_143486.1, read on the forward strand.
CTGAACATTGGGATTGAGTGGTGTTGGTGATGTGGCAAAGTCAGTGATACTTGAGCGGACCAATAGATCATAGGAATATTTTGCTCGAGACAACAAGTAACCAATAGAGTTTATTGACACCTCAAGACCAAGAAAGTAACTGAGTGAACCTATATTTTTCATCTCAAATTGCTCATTAAGATAACATTGTAAAATAGAAATAGCCTGGGGGTCATCCCCAGTAATAATCATATTGTCAACATATAGGAGAAGGAGATCAATACCATGAGACACCTGATGCGTAAAGAGTTCCATGTCATGTGGATTGGAAGCATACCTAAGTTGAACAATGGTAACACAAAAAGTTGCAAACCAAGCTTGCGAAGCCTGCTTCAAACCATTGTGCCGCTTGTGTATTATTGTTCTAAATAAGCATATGGATAGTGATGAATGATGGATCACACAAGCTCATGTTGCCATACACTTGATGACTTGGGATGGAAATGGAATGTGGATGATGTGTTATGCTTATTCATACTTTATGAATACTACTTCTAGATGTATGCGTTATTAATGAAATGCTTGTATTATGCTATGCGTTGTTACAAGTTTCCTTGCGTTGAAACCAAGTATAATTCCAATGCAAGTTTCTCAGTGTGATCTGAGGTCGAACATAGGGATTGTTGTGGTTAATGCGTTACGTTCGTGATATATGCGACCGGTTTTACAATTAATAAAAGAGTTGGTTTGTACACGAAATTAAAGTGCAGCAAAGTAAAACTGTGCGGTAAAATAAAGTTGCGATAATAAAATAAAGTGCGATAAAAGTAAACCTAAACTATTATGATACAAGATACAGGATACATGATACATGATACATAATACTGAGTTTGAGACTGACTGTGAAGTTATACAAAGGATCGTGTTATGCGGTGGCAAGTCTTTGGGTGTGAATCAGAAATAGAAAGGATAACTAGTATGAACATCGCAAGTTCCTTAATTGCGTTAAAGATTTAACTAAGGTTCCGCTTTCCCTTGGCGTACACCTCTCGGTGATCGGCCGCGTTCCCACATCTCTGTGGTGAAACAGGGATGAACGTAATGAACGCAAGGTTTCTTCCATCTCTGGAAGTACTTCTCGTTTTAGTTAACGCATTCTTCCAATCTTCTCTCGACAGGAGGAATGACATCTTCACTTCTGCTCTCACAAGTGAAGATGTCGTCTAGGATGCTTTAGCTAAACATATTTATTTCACAGATTAATTTACTTGTTAAATTCATGCTAATTACCAAGGGATTAAGAAAACATCGTGGAGAAAGTGAATTATGGAAGAACGGAAATAGACAGAAAGATGGAGATGGAAATGATCATGACATTCAATACTAAGATTTAGCGTCTGATACATGATGTGAATGATAGATATTAAGAAGATGAATACAATTGATGATAAAGAGATAGAAACAAATATAAAAGAGTGACAACATCTTGACACAGATCTGGACGGTGGAATTGCTTACCGGCATGTGGAATGAATGGAAAGAAGAGCTTCCCTCTCAGGCTTGCTCGTCTGGTAGAAGTGACCTTGGTATAGAGCTTCAACGGTGGGGATAGAAAGGATTTGCCCTGAGACTCACCTCTCAGCCTTGTCTCTTAATTCTTCCTGGATCTACTCCGATCAGCACTCAGACCAGTCTCTCTCTCAATATACAAGTATCAAATTATGCCCGTATCAAATATAACTTGCAATGAAATTGCAGAGGCTATTTATAGGCCCAACTTTGACTCTTTGCAGTGTGGACCCCACTTTATTGTTAAGGCAGTTCCTGAAATGGTGGAGTGAATATTCCTTCTGTTACGCAATCAATCCCGTCAGAAATGCACAACGGTTAGTTGTACACTCGTCTGAATCCTCCACAATTGCGTTGCTCTTTTGCATATTCGATTGTGTGCCCACATGCGGTGTTGTTTTTTATTACCGCATGCGGTTGAAGTTAAGCTCTAGATCGACTGTCGCATGCACCGTCATTGCGTTGATCGTCTCTCCATTATTGATTGACGGGCATAATACGACGGAGATGTGTTGTTCAGTTCATCTTTGAGCCATGAACGCATGCAGTGACTTGATTTCTTGCAAAACAAAATGGAAACATCCTTTTCTACCATTGCAATGGTGTCAGTGGGTGTATTGGCGAAAATTTATGATTCTTGCATTTATTAGTCAATTTTCATACATTCGACGTAACTTTTCTCTCTTTTAGCCGCATTATCTAAATAAAACAGTATAAATAACTTGTATTTCTACAAGTTATCAACCATACAATGCATGACGAAGGTGACACACATTTGGGGTGGAGGAGAAATACCTGGTGGTACTTGCATGTATACTTCCTCAAATAAGGTTTCATTGTTCAGATCGAGAATCGATGTCGTTAATTTAACCCCAAAACCAAAACGAAAGAAAATTTGTAAATATCGAACTACTCCCATCACTACTAAAACATACAACAGTGGTAAGTCCGAGTCGATCTGCAAAGAAGCGCGATTGGTTTTGATAAGTTAATTTTCTAACTAGAGTGATAAATGAGGGGGTTTTGATGTGGAAGAGATAACATGCGTGAAACTAAAATAAAAGGGATAAATGTAATCTAGGATGGGAGTTTGATAACTTGTAGAAATACAAGTTATTTATGCTGCCTTATTCAGATATTGCAGCCAAAAGAGAGAAAATATGCGTCGATTGCATGAAAATTAGCCAAGAAATACAATAAATATAAATTATTGCAAATACACCAATTAACACCATCAAGATGGTAGAAAAGGATATTTCTATTCTGTTTTGCAGGAAACCAAGTCACCGCTTGCGATCAAGGCTCAGAGAGAAACTGAACAATGCATCTCCGTCACATTGCGCCCGTCAAATCAATACTAAATAGACGATCAACGTAATGGCGGCGCAATGCGACAGTCGATCCAAAGCTGAACTTCAACCGCATGCGGTAATAAAAACAACACCGCATGCAGGCACACGATCGAAAGATGCAAATGAGCAACGCAAATGCGGAGGATTGCGACATGTGTACAACTAACCGTTGTGCATATTTGACGGTTTGATTGCATAATAGAAGGAATAATTCTTCCACCATTTTCGGAGTTTCCATAACAATACAGTGAGAACCACAAGTCAGAGAGTCAAAGCTTTTCGCCTATAAATACCCTCACAGAATTCACTGAAAAGATATACTTGATACGGGGTAATTGATACGATGCTATAAAGAAAGAGCTGATCAGAGTCTATCTAATTTCTAGAGCAAGAAAGAGTTCCTATGCAATTTCTTTCATTAGGCATCAATTAATTACACTGAATCTGTCAACCCCCTCAACCTATTAGAAATTATAATTGCCCAATTAGCCAATTTTGATAAAACTCCAAACCAGTCCTAATTAAGTTAAAACTTTTACTTTTTAGTGACATACAAGTTAAAACTGAAAAGCATTAAGAAATGGATCAATTGTTGAGACATACTACAAGCCGGAAAGCCATATCTTGTAGCATGATTTATTTGGAAAAGATTATATTAAGGCATACATGCAATTGGTCAGAAAACGTCTAGACTTCACAGATGTGATCCTAATACGTGCAACTTAATCAATCAATATAGCACAGGCTATGATAATTTTGCAAACAAGAATTTCAACAAATTAATTTGTCAGAAGAATTCATCAAAACTCTATTATATTAAAACGAATCCACCCAAAGAATTCACAAGAGTTCAATTAAATTAATTAGAAAACCTTCAAGAAATTAACATAAAGCTCTTGTTTAAAGAAATTAGATAGAGATTACCTGTCAATTCATAGACAAATCAAGAACAAACCTCCAATCCATTGATTACAACCCAAAATGAAATAAAAACTAACCTAAGTATACTAAAAATTGAAGGGAATAGAAGAAGAAGGAAGTCTGACTTCGGCCTCCATACATTCACCTCCAAGAATCAACATATCTTGGCCTAGGGTCAAGAAGAGGTATATATAGATATCAACGTAGCGTTGCAACATTTGGAACCCGTTGCAACGTTGATGCGGTAAGAGGGAAGCGTCACACAAGAAGTTCGACATTCACTAGCGCGCTCAGCTCCATGTTCGTCAATTGTCGCAGCGTTGCAACACTGATGCTTCTACCTTTAAGCATTGGAGTTCAGTGTTGAGATGAGTTGGGACACTGGTGGTGATGCAACTTCGGAGCATCACGACGTTTGGAGTAGCGTTGCATCTCTGCGTCCACTGCCAAATACTCGCTACTCGATGCTCGTTGACTTGGTAGTGTTTTCTTGATTACTCAACAACCTTCTACTCAATGGTACTCGATGATGCTCGATGGCTGATCATACTCGGTGTAACTCAATGGCATTTTGGTCTTTTCAACTCCTTTGAAGCCCGAATGTTCAAATCAACTCCAAATTGCTTCAAATTAACCCCGTTCTTCACCAAATGATTAATTCCACCTCTTGATTGCTTGATACCTACAAAATAGGGAAATAAATACATAAAGTCCACTAATGAGCCCAAATTAAGCTAGGAACAATAGCTCTTTTTGGGAACTAACAAATACCCCTAACTTAATTCTTGCTCGTCCTGAGCAAGGTAGAAAGACACAAAATAAAATATAAAATAATTAAAGACATGCTAACTTAATTCACAATGTTGTTACTCCAATCTCAAAAGTCAGTTAGAATGAAATTTGAAATCAAGAATGAGATTCAATTATGATTAATCAATGAACCACAAGTTTAAGAATGATTCTCAATCTATTCATGCATGAGTGAGTCTAGAGTCTTGCTAGCTCCCGCTCGCTCGAAATCTGTCCCTTCAGTTGTGTAACAAGCTTGCATAACCCGAAAAAGTTTTATAAGGTCCTTATCTCGTTCTCTCTATACTCTGGTTCGGTTATCAACCTCGGACATACCAACTTGCATAAATAGGGCAACACTAAGACAAGGGTGCCTAAACTCACACATAAAAAACATAAAAGACATTTCTTTTACCTAGAGGGCTAGCTTTCACACCCTACCATCGGGAACCTATCAATCTTTTCTCGCGGGCCCAAACTAGACACGACGGAGGTAGTTATTTTCACCTCTATCCATGCATACACACACATTATTATTATTATTATTTTGCAGGCACATCAGTTATGCCTCATTTTTTTTATTTTTCTATTTTTTTTCAGAATTGCAACAAATTTTCTTTTCTTTATTTTTTTTACTATTTTTTAATTCACAGTAGGTCCTATTTTATCCATTTTGTCTAGTTTTTCTCTAAAACAGACATAGTTACTCCTAAATCAAAGGTAGATCTTTCAGGGTGACAACAAAAATACAAACCAGATAACTCAATTCTAAGCAGGCAAGTCTTTTATTTCACAAAACAATGACTTAAAGATGCATGAGAGATAATAAAAAATTTTAAGTTTGGGCTAAAAATCATGATCATGTTTTTCTAACGTTCTTTCATGTAAATTTTATTATAGGAAGAGTGCATCATAAACTATCATGATAACAACAAAGAAAACAACAAGCAAAGTAATCAAGCACACAGAAAACTACCCAACGGGTAACCCACCCCCAACTTAAAATAATACATTGTCCCTAATGTATCTCAAGTATAGCTCAAAAAAGAACAAGGGAATAGAAAACCTCCCCTAATAACGATGTCGCGCATGGGATGGTGGTGGTAATGGGCTCGCCTCTTAGAAAGATACTCTTCTCTCCTAGGTCGTCCCTACAAAACAAAAACAAAAAAAAACCTAACCTAGAAAACAATAAAGAAAGAAGTAAATTTTATCACCTAGCTCCCTCTAGGAAGGACAAATTTTTAATGTTGATTGCTTGATGTGACCTGTCCCCCGTCAAGGCACAAAGAAACTCTCGTATTTCTCTTGTCCCTTCTTGGATGAGTCGATATAGCCTGATAAGGCTATAAAGCTCTTCATCTTTTGAAGAGAACCAGACAGGTCAAATTGGAATTTTTAATTATGTTTGAAAGAAAGAAAAAAGAAAAATCAAAATACTCAAGGACTGACTCAACTGAAAATAAAGACTCTGACTCAACTGACTCAACTGACTCAATTGACTCAACTAACTCAATTGACTCTTGAGAACAAGAAGAACAAAACTAAAAAATATACGATATACCAGACGACAGAACAGGGTAAGGCTTTTCAACCTCTAACTCCATCATCTATAAATCGACAGGTTTAGGCTCAGATTCTCCATAGTCCTTACAAACTGGTTCTAATAATGGCATGCTATCCTCCAACTCATCCTTTATGTTGACATAGACTACCTCATCGTTGCACGCCTCGGTGATGTCAAAAGATGTATGTAGCAGGGGGTTCACATCCTCTCTCAACTAAATCAGAAGATTGAGTGACTAAGTCTTTCAAACCCTGAAGATCAGTTCCTACCTCAGTCTGAAGATTAAAGCTCTCATGGAGGTCACAAATCTCCTGCTAAAAAACAATATTGTTAATAGCAAGTTGTCTAATCACATTTTCTAATGACATACCTAAGTCGGCGGTGTGAGCATGCATCGTCACCTAGCTCCCTTTAGGAAGGAAATTTTTTTAACATCGATTGCTTGACATGACCTGTCCCCTGTTAAGGCACAAAGAAATTCTCGTATTTCTCTGGTCCCTTCTTGGTTGAGTCAATATAGCCTGGTAAGGCTATAAGGCTCTTCATTTTTTTAAGAAAACTAGACAGGTCGCATGTGGTATTTTTAATTATATTTGAAAGAAAGAAAAAAGAAAAATTAAAAGACTCAAGGACTGAATCAACTGAAAATAAAGACTTTGATTCAACTGACTCAACTGACTCTTGAGAACAAGAAGAACAAAACTAAAAAAATATACGATATACCAGACGACAGAACAGGGCGAGACTTTTCAACCTCTAACTCCATTACCTGGAAATCGACAGGTTTAGGCTTAGATTCTCCATAGTCCTTACAAACTGGTTCTAATCATGGCATGCTATCCTCCAACTCATCCTTTGTGTCGACATAGACTACCTCATGCTGCACACCTCGGTGACGTCAAAAGATGTGTATAGGAGTGGTTCGCATCCTCTCTCAACTAAATCAGAGATTGAGTGACTGAGTCTTTCAAACCCTGAAGATTAGTTCCTACCTTAGTTTAAAGACTAAAGCTCTCCTGGAGGTCGCAAATCTTCTGCTAAAAAATAATATTGTTAATAGCAAGTTGTCTAATCACATCTTCTAATGACATACCTAAGTCGACGATGTGGGCATGCATCTTCATGTCAGATGTGGTAGGGGGTGAACCATAGTGGTGGTCCTATCCTAGGTTTCCATAGTCGTAGGACTCCTCCCATCTAGGCCGATGAAAATCGCCATCCATAAAACTAGGATACCCTCCCATGGAGTAGTCTCGTCGTATAGGGCTCCACTACAGACTTGAACATGCTTGCTTAGGGTGATCAATCCTACATGCTTGCACCTGCTGCGAGTTACCTACAACCAACTGACTAACCAAAAAAGTCAACTCAACAAGTTGACCTCGAAGGTCAAAAACCTTGTCACTAAGCCAAGATGCTCCACTCGATTGCTCCCATCCTTGTTGATGATATCTATCCATGCTTAAAATTCTGACACAAAAAAAGGAAAACAAACAAAAAGTAAAAGAATATTCTAACTAGAAATTTAACTAACGAAACGTCAATGGCTTCCCTAGCAATGATGCCATTTTGTTCGGATCGAGAATCAATGTCGTTAGTTCGACCCCAAAACCGAAAGAAAAGAAAATTTGTAAATATTGAACTACTTCTATCACTACTAAAATGTAGCAATAGTGGTAAGTCTGAGTTGATCCGTAGAGAAGCGCGATTGGTTTCATTAAGTTAATTTTATAACTAGAGTGATAAATGGGGGGTTTTGATGTGGAAGAGATAACATGCATGAAATTAAAATAAAAGGTGTAAATGTAATCTAAGATAGGAGTCTATCTAATTTCTAGAGTAAGAGAGAGTTCCTATGCAATTTCTTTCATTAGGCATCAATTAATTACACTGAATCTGTCAACCCCCTCAACCTATTAGAAATTATAATAGCCCACTTAGCCAATTTTGATAAACTCCAAACCAGTCCTAATTAAGTTAAATCTTTTACTTTTTAGTGACATACAAGTTAAAACTGAAAAGCATTAAGAAATGGGTCAATTGTTGAGACATACTACAAGTCGGAAAGTCATATCTTGTAGCATGATTTATTTGGAAAAGATTATATTAAGGCATACATGCAATTGGTCAGAAAACGTCTAGACTTCACAGATGTGATCCTAATACGTGCAACTTAATCAATCAATATCGCATAGGCTATGATAATTTTGCAAACAAGAATTTCAACAAATTAATTTGTCAGAAGAATTCATCAAAACTTTATTAATATTAAAACGAGTCCACCTAAAGAATTCACAAGAGTTCAATTAAATTAATTAAAAAACCTTCAAAAAATTAACATAAAGCTCTTTCTTAAAGAAATTAGATAGAGATTATCTCTCAATTCATAGACAAATCAAGAACAAACCTCCAATCCATTGATTACAACCCAAAATAAAATAAAAGCTAACCTAAGAATACTAAAAATTGAAGGGAATAGAAGAAGAAGGAAGTCTGACTTCAACTTCCATGTATTCACCTCCAAGAATCAACATATCTTGACCTAGGGTCAAGAAGAGGTATATATAGATATCAATACAGTGTTGTAATGCTTGGAATAACGTTGCAATGCTGATGCGGTGAGAGAGAAACATCAGATAAGAAGACCAGCACTCACTTGCGCGCACACTCACTCCATGTCCGTCAATTTTTGCAGCGTTGAAACGCTCTAAAGAAGCATTGCAATGCTGATGCTTCTGCCTTCAAGCGTTGGAGTTTAGCATTGAGATGCGTTGGGACACTGCCGATGATGTAACTTCGGAATGTTGCGATGCTTGGAGTAGTGTTGCAATGCTGCGTCCACTGCCAGATACTTGCTACTCGATGCCCGTTGACTCAGTTATGTTTTTCTTATTACTCAACAGTGTTTTACTCGATGGTACTCGATGATGCTCGATGGCTGATCATACTCGATGGAACTCGATGACATTTTGGTCTTTTTAACTCCTTTGAAGCCCGGATGTTCAAATCAACTCCAAATTACTTCAAATTAACCCCATTCTTCACCAAATGATTAATTCTACCTCTTGATTTCTTGGTACCTACAAAATAGGGAAATAAACTCATAAAATCCACTAACGAGTCCGAATTAAGCTAGGAATAATAGCTTTTTTTGAGAGCTAGCACTCATTAAGAAAGGCATTCTCGACATCCATCTGAAGAAGAGACCATTGTTTGACAGCAGTAACTGCTAAGAGACTTTAAATAGATGTCATCCGAGCCAAATGAGCAAACGTTACTTCATAATAAATGCAATACTGATGACGGGTAGAAATGCACGCCATCTTAGGTCTTTTATTTAGAATTACGAGGGTTGTTAAGTAGAATATGCGGCGAATATGTTAGGAATTCATGAGAAAATGAGTTTTCGTCGTTTAGCATTAAGAATCTCGGCTAACCCACTATTATGCGTTATTATGCGTTCAATTGTTTATCTTTGTAGCTAACGTAGGAAGCGGACACATACGTGGAAGCCGGGCTATCGCAAAGACGACCGCATGCAGAGAAATTTCTCCATCGCAAAGGTGAACGCATACGATCAACACATGGGTGTTGTGGTAATCGACCGTATGCGTCCATCGCATAGGAGTTGCGATTGTCAAGCGATTACGGTCATCACGTAGAAATTGCAGTCATCGCGTAGAGGTTTCGGTCATCAAGCGAATGCAGTCAGCGTAAGATTGCGGCTACACGATGATAACCATAACAGCGGGATGAACACAAGGCTTGTAGAATGGAAACATTAACGCATATCTCGGGAGAATCAAAAGATGATGTTGACATTTCACCTACCACGCCGTTAGCAGCAGAGATTCAGAAAAGGACCAACGCGCCCTGAATGTCAGAATCAGAGCAGGTCCATTAATGCTGTCAGTGATCAAGCTCTATAAATAGAAGTCGATGAGCAGAATTTCAAATCATCCAAGGTTTTTCGCCTGAGGTTCGCCTTAAGGTGGATCCTTGTGATCCAGACGAAAGCGTGAAAGGAAAGCTTGAGAGTTTTTCATTTCCTTCATCCATTCTAAGTGATGACTGCAGCCTTCGCCGAAGTTAGATCTTGAGAGAGTCAGCTCCACCGCCCTTCCATGGCACCACCAGTAGCCTTAACACACATCTGATGGAAGCAAGACATTGCTTCCAGCTAGCCTTTTCCATTTCTCTTTTTTTTTTTATTTATTTTTTTTTATATTGTATTGTATTACATTTTGGCTTAAGGAATTAATACATTTTGTGATCAATGCATTTCTATATTTCCTTCGATTCCATCTCCATCTTCCTTTACTTAGCATCCTTAACTTTCATCGCATCACTTAGTGAGATTGTTAGAGTATCGTATACTTAATCATGCGGCATAGGAATATGAAGCATGTCGCAAACCACTAGGAGGTGTGCGTTGCGTGAGTGTGTGAGAAAACCTTATTTGCTTAGTGTGAAGCTGTAGCAATGCTTGTCTATAAACGGACGCAATGCTTGTCTATGAGTAAAATCAGCAACAACTAACTGCCTAGGAGGGTAAGTGGTTGGTCGCATTAAGCATTGTAAGCAAGTGTTCACTAGAGATAGGAATAATCTTATGTCAACCAGGCTTTCGCAGTTACATTGTCTTATGTATGCGTCTATCACAACTTTTGAGCTACTCGAGAGAGAATCTAAAGAAAGAATCTAAAACTTGAGAGAGCTAGGTTAGAATCGATGCTCGAGAGACCTAGATTAAGATCTCATAGGCAAGAATGGAGACTTAGGAATAAGTTTCGTTTGCTAATACAAATCATGTGCATTTGCGGTGGGCGTGTATGGCATGATCGCATTAGTTTGTGTTGGCTGGGGTTGCCCTTGCGGTCAAGCTTAGGATTACGATGAAGACATTCTCACATTTTATATGTTTTTCCATGCATTTACTACGCGTCAATAGTTGTCATGTATCTACCTTTCATTCGTATTCTCATCGCTTAATCTGTTAGTTAGGAGTAAGAGTAGTTTATAGCTTATCACACCCATCATTCTTTTATTCATCCGCTGTATACACATTATCGCATACCCTCTAGCTACAAGTCACTGAGTTCAACCTCGGATCACCCGAGAAACTTACGTTCGCGTTATACTTGGCGTGAGCATAAGAAAACTTGTGATAGGAACGCTTGGTCATCGCATATAAGAGTAACACATATTTTCAATCCAACGCATGAGTATAAACACAAAACCTAAGACATGCATCGCATATTGCGTCCCACATAATTTCAGTCATCAAGTTATGTGGGACGCAATATGTGATGCATGTCTTAGGTTATGCGTTTATACTCATGCGTCGGTGGCCATGTGTTGGATTGAAAATATGAGGGGAAAATATTGGGATTAGTTTGTATGCTTTTTATTTTCTATCATTAAGCACTACTTAATTTTTTCCAATTATGTGAACCCCTCAACCTATTAGAAATCCTAATAGCTCAATTAGCCAATTTTGATAAAAATCCAAACCAGCACTAATTCAGTTTAAAACTTTTCCTTCTTAGTGACATACAAGTTAAAAATGAGAAGCATTAAGAAAGGGTTCAATTGTTGAGACATACTATAAGTCGGAAAGCTATATCTTATAGCATGATTTATTTGGGAAGGATTATACTAGGGCATACATGAGTTTGTCCATAAAAAGTCTAGACCCTAAACATGGGATCCTAATACGTGCAACTTAATCAATCAATAATGCATAGGCTAGAATGATTTTGCATACAAGAACTTCAACGAATTAATTTGTCAGAAAAATTCATCAAAACTCTATTAATAATGAAACGAATCCACCCAAAGGGTTCACAATAATTGTATAAATTAAACTAGTAAACCTTCAAGAATCAAGACATACAAACTATCACAAGAAAATTACCTAGCCTCTAGAAGGCTTATTGGAATTACAATGATCGTAAGAGAATCAAGGCTGACTATGGCAACAATTGTTCAGCAATTTGAGTTCAATGGCTCCCAAAACCAAACTAATCTCTCAAATTTTACTCTATTCGGAGGTGTATTGCAGTGTGTATCAAATGTGTCGAAGGCTGGCCTCGAGCGTCTTATTTATAGATTTTGTGCAGCATCGCAACTCTTGGAAATAACATTGCAACAGCCAGGCACACATTGGAGAGCATCAAGAAAGCGTTGCAATCATGCCTCCAATGCTTGATTGCCCCACTTGCGGCACCAAATCTCATCAATCATTGATGCATTGGTTTATCATGCGATGATGTGCGGATGCGATGATCATACAAGTTTTCCTAACAAAGCCCAAGTATAAGCCTTATTAGGTTCCTGGTAAGTCCAGGGTCGAACACAGGACTACTAAATAGATATGCAACGGACTCTCTGATTTTATTGCGGTGGTGAAAAAGAAGTAGATGGTGTTTTAATTTAGACTTTCCTATGTGATGGAGTTGAACACGGAGTGATGAAAGCGTAGAGTTATAACAAGTATGTGATGAAGGGGTTGAGAAGATATTTAGCTAACATTTCCCAAGCTTGTGTACAAGTTATGCGATCATGCTATACACAATATTAGTACTACATTTCTCAATGCAAAATGCCACATTTCCTATTTCTAGAACGCATGCGATGTGTATGAAAAATGACAGATAGAACTTATTTCTAAGTTTCTACTCTTGCTTATGCGATCTAATCCGAGACTCTCAAGCCTAGATTCTATCTTTAGACTACTCTCTCAAGTACGTCCAAATGATGAATGACGCATACATAAGACAAGATGATCGCATAAAATGCATATCTTAAGTAATGTTAGCTAAGTACTTCTCAACCCATTCAGAGATTTAGCTACTCATGCATGGTGTGGAGAGATTGAACATAAGTCAAAATGAAGTTTCCATTTTCTGAAAATAAAGTACTGAATACAAAATAACAAATGGATTTGAGAAATAACAAGCCTGATAAGCAATGTCTTGCTTCCCGTGGCCTTTTACACTACTCTTTATCACTTCAACTCTGTTCTAGTTGTGGATTCTTGCTTTCACAAGGGTTGGCCTTCTCTCTTTTGTATTACTTTCCGGAAGTCTCTTGATCTGCCCGAGAGTGATTTCTCTTGGCTTCACCTCGTCTCCTTGCTCTCTCCATCCTCTATCTATATGTATATGTATGTGCGTGAATCCTTCTCTCTCTAGTGGCATTCAGTATTTATAGATTTCAAGGTGAAGCAGCTTTTCTTATTAATGATTGCAATGATGGGCAACATTAATTTCCCTACTCTGTTGCGCCGTTTAAAATTCAATGAAAGTTCAATGTACTTGCTACAGTATGGATTTTAATGGCTTGTCAACTGAATTCGGAATCGACCGTTATCAGCTTTACGTCCCATCATGATTTATTATGATGTCACCTTGATGCGAGGTCTTTATGAAATCACTTTTTGAGAAACTTCTCACGATTGCATGAATTACGATCGCAACTTTAAGCGCGTTGTCGCATTATGCCCTTGGAACGCAATTTCATATGCGTCATCGCATTGTACCTGCACAAAATAGGCAAATTAACTGCTTTTATGGGATGAGCATTAGCGATCGCAATTCCTTTCAGTTTGGCGCATTCAGACATGATATTGCCTATTTTATCATCGCTTTCTCTCATTGTGTTACTAATTTAAGCTATAATAACTTGTATTTCTACCAGATATCATACCCCCAAATTAAAACAATGCTTGTCCTCAAGCATAAACTAAAGATTTTCTTTAAAGATTCAACCGCCTTTACCATACCTAGACTTCTCAAGGTGCCTTATTCAAATTTCATGAACCAATGCCTTCTTAATTTCTATCCTGATCTCTTCCGAAAATATTTCTAATCTTTAGGGACCGCAAGCTTAACCTTCCAAAAAATCTTTACTCGTTTCTAGAACATCACATGATTTATTTCAAACTTTATCCAACCGGGGTGGTCAAGTGATTTTGACCCTTGCGCGATTCAGATATTCGTTTTGTGATCTTGCATTGATTCGAGTGCTTAGCCTTTGTTTTGGTTTGCCCCCAAAGGTGTCATGCGGACATCCAACTACGAGCAAGGCGCTCTTTCTCAGACAACACTCCTGCCCATCTCTTTATTTGACAGCGGAATTGCGATCATTTGGTTTCTGCATTAATCACGATTCCCACCTTTGTTTTGGCTTGCCCCCATGGGTGTCATGCGAGCATCCAACTACGAGCAGGATCCGATATCAACGTTACAATTTTTTTTTTTGATTGAATTTCTAAAAGTAACAAGGTTGAAATAATATTACTAGCATCCCCAAATTTAACACACAGCAATGTCCTCATTGCTGAGAAACAAAATAAGTCATGCAATGGACGTAGGAAATTTCATTAAAAATAGATTTTAAGGAAAGCTGGTAGATCGCTAAATTTTAGAAATGTTTCATGAATTGATTGTCCTGAAATTAATCTGACTCTAGTACATGCAATAAGAAACAAAGGCATGAATTTCATCATTGAAGTCATAATTGGCAAGGGGTGAATGCGGCGACCAAAGAAAGTAATAAAAAAATTTAAGATTGAGTCAAACTAAAGAGGATGCGATAGTAGAATTCAACAATGTTAAATTGAAATGCGAGAAGTGCAAAATTGAAATAAGATGAGGTAAGGAAAGACACAACCCCCAAATTTGCTTTGTCGCCCGCATCATTTTTTATCGCATCCTTTCCTGCGGTGGGCTGATTCTTTGATTGCGATGGGCTGATTGAACCTGTCGCGTGTTTGAGGTTATCACATTGCTTCATCTCAATCATTTACTACGATCAATGCGATAAATATCAAGAGGATAAAAGGTATGAAAGAAAGAGTTGGCAATTATAAAGAGTAGAAATCATGCAAAAATTAAGATAGATTCATGAAAGAAAAAAAAAAGAAGGTGATAACTCGTAGAAATACAAGTTATTTATGCTGTTTTATTTAGATATTGTGGAAAAAAGAGAGGAAAGTTGCATCGATAGTATAAGAATTGGCTGAGAAATACGAAAATTATAAAATGTCGTAAATGCATCCATTAACCCCATTGCGATGGTGAAATAGAATGTTTCAGTCTCTGTTTTGTAGGAAATAGGTCATTGCATGCGTTAATGGCTTGAAGAAAAAATGTACAATGCATCTACATCGCATGTGCCAATCGATCAAGAACGAAGAAATGATCAACACAATGACGGCGCATGCGATGATCGATCATGGACTCTAGAGATCAATGCATTTCAACCGCATGCGGCAATAAAAAACAACACCACATACGACGACCGATCGAAGATGTGAAGAGCAACGCATTCGCGGATGATTCTGACAAGTGTACAGCTTTCTGTTGTGTAATTCTGACAGATTGATCGTGGAGCAGAGAGGAATTTCCATTATGCCATGGCAGGAATTATCAGAATTATACAATGGGACCACAAATTTAAAGAGCCAAGGTCTTATCTATAAATAGCTTCCTTGAATTCGTACAGGGTTGGGAGAGAAGTTGGTCTGAAGAGACTTTACAGAGAAAATCCAGGAGAACTACGAGACAAGGCTGAAAAGTGAGTCTCCGAGCAAGGAATTCTTCCGATTCCCAAAGTTGAAGCTCTGTGCAAAAGGTCAATTCTACCGGGAAAGAAAGCCTGAGAGGGCAGCTTTCCTCTCCACTTCATCCATACGCCGACAAGCATAAGTCTCTGATCGGGATCTGTGTCAAGACGTCGACACTCTTTCCGTATTTGTTTCTATTCTTTAATTCATCTTCTATGTTCATCTTCCTAAATCTCTCATTCACAATCATGTATCAAACACTTATATTTAGATTTAATTGTTATCATCGTCATCATTATCATCTCTCTGTCCCTTTCCATACATTTATCATCCATTTTCTCCATCATGTGTTCTTAATCCCTTGGGTAAAAAGGAAGGATTAAACGAGTGAGTTAATCGATGTTAAGGTAATCAATTAAGTTTAGCTAAAGCATGCTAGATGGCATCTTCACCTGTGAGAGCAGAAGTGAAGATGTTATTCTGCCTATCGAGAGAAGGTTGGAAGAATGCGTTAACTAAAGCGAGAAGTATTTCCAATGATGGAGACAACCTTGCGTTCATCACGTTCATCTCTGTTTCACTATAGACGTATGGGAATGCAGCCGATCACTGAAAGGTGTAAGCCAAGGGAAAGCGGAACCTTAGTTGCGTCCTTAACGCGATTGACAAACTTGTGATGTTCTCTCTCTCTACTCATTCTCTTTCTGATTCATTCATAAGACTTGCCATCGCATTCATAGATTCTTTTGCACAACTTCACAGCCAGTCCTCAACCCTTGTATCATATTAGTTTAGAAATTTACTTTATCAACGCATTTTACTTTCAACGCAATTTATATTTCTGTCAAACAAAAATTCTTTATTCTTTATTATAACCGGTCGCATATACCACATTAATATTGCATCTAACGACAACAATCCCCATGTTTGACCTCGATCATTCTGAGAAACTTGCATTGGAATTATACTTGGTTTCAGTGCAAGGAAACTTATGACATGCACTACTTCATCGCATACTACGAGCATATCACTATCAAC
The DNA here is from genome assembly GCF_027475165.1 of Benincasa hispida. Taxonomy (NCBI): domain Eukaryota; kingdom Viridiplantae; phylum Streptophyta; class Magnoliopsida; order Cucurbitales; family Cucurbitaceae; genus Benincasa; species Benincasa hispida. The sequence goes on from NC_143486.1 coordinate 49,025,515, forward strand.
GCATACACTTAGAATGTAGTATCGCAAAATATCTTTATAGCATAACACTTGAGCACATAGCACAGCATCACTTTCATTCATTCATCAGTGCAATAGATAGATAACATTCCATTTATATCCGCACAAGTTTATGGCAACATGAGCTTGTAGCATAATATTTATCATCATAGTCCATGCATAATAATAAATAAAGATACAAAATTATTATTACAATTTTATGGCGCTGTTGCCGGGGATTGGTAACGGTTAGTGTTGAATACTTTTGTGGTATTTTGCAGGACAGATCTCTGCTGTACTGTTTGTTTATTGCGAAGAGCAGGCTGACGGTTTATGAGTACTGGAATTGATCTAGAATTCTAAGCTGACCCAGAGATAAGTGTACTTTTTGCACAAGAGCACATCAGAATCGAATTAGGCGAAGAAGAAACATGACAAATAATAATGAGAGGCCTGATGGGAATCAAGGGGTAAATTGGCCAGGGCAAGACCCTGTTTTTCTTGCTACCGACTGTAACATCCCTATGAGGAACTATGCGGCACCGAATCTTTATAACTTCTCGCCCAAAATTTTAAGACCCACGATTGCGGAGAATGCAAGGTTTGAAATAAAGTCGATCATGCTACAAATGATCCAAAATACAAGAAAATTCAGAGGTCTACATGGAGAAGACCCGCATGCTCATTTGACCAGCTTTGTAGAAATGTGCAACACATTCTCCATACCTAGTGTGTCTTATGAAGGAATTAGGTTGTATCTCTTCCCGTATACACTGCGGGATGAGGCAAAGAGGTGGGCTTAGTCACTAGAGCCAAATGAAATCAACGCATGGGACCAGTTGGTCTAGAGGTTTATGAATAAATTTTTCCCGCCCACCGTTAACGCAAGAAGATGGAAGGACATGTTAAATTTTGAACAGAAGGGATTCGAAACTTTGAGCATCGCATGGGTGCGATTCCGACAATTAGTGAAGAATTGTCCACACATCGAGATTCCTGATTGCATTATGATGGATACTTTTTATAACGGCGTGGATCCATCAACATAAGCAGTTTCTGATGCCTTCGCGGCAGGAGGGTTAATAGACAAGACTATACAGAAGCAAAGATCATCTTAGATCGTATTTCGCGTTAGTGGATAGATAACGGATATGAGGAAAAAGGCTCGGAACGAAGAAGAGCAAAAAGTGCCATTGTATCAGCTGATACAATGAGCACCCTGGCCGCTCAGATGGCCACAGTAACCTCGCTCCTCCAGACTATGGCTATTAAGCAAGGACATCTCTCTCAAAGTTCAGAACAAGCCAATGCGCTGACACAAGTGACCGTAATAAATTGCGTTCAATGCGAAGATAGGCACTCAGTGGAAGTCTGCCCGTTAAATCAACAATCCATATATTCTATTCACAATGAACCATTCAGCAACACCTACAACCCTGGTTGGCAGAATCACCCAATTTTTAGTTGGGGTGGGAATCACAACCAGGGGGGCCAAAGTAATCATCAGAACAGTCATCTTAAGAATCGAGGTAATCCTCCGGTTTTCCTTAATCAGAATCACAGCCAAGGTAATTTTCAGAGTATACAACAATAGACCAACCGTCCTCTTCTGACAAATCTTCTAGTACCTCATCTTTTGAAACATTATTGAAACAATATATTGAGAAGAACGAGGCAATCAAGCAATCGCAAGCTTCCTCCCTTAGAAATTTGGAGGTGCAGATTGAACAGCTTGCGATCGAACTTAAAAATAGAGCGCCTAGTACGCTGCCCAGTAGCTTGGGAGCACCGAGACTACGCGGTAAAGAACAATGTCAAGTAGTGACATTGAGAAGTGGCAAGATGACGGCCCCCGTGCCACCAGTACCAGATTCATTAAAAAGGCCAGTAGACTCAATCATCAATGATGACCACTCAACCACAAACAACAAAACTACTAGTTCAGAAGAAAATACCTTTACAAAGAATGAATCTCAGGAAGACTCAGAATCAAAGTCACCGCAACTTCTAGCTCCTAAAACACAGCAAGCAAAGGACCATAAGAATAGCCAATTAAACAGGAAGTATGGTGGTATCCTCCACCTTTCCCGTCTAGGCTGAAAAAGAAAGATGACAGCAAACAATTCAAAAGGTTTATGGATGTTCTCCGACAATTACATATCAACATTCCCTTACTAGAAGCGTTGGAACAAATGTCGAGCTATGTGAAATTCCTCAAGGACATACTCGCCAACAAGAGGAAGATCGAGGAGAATGAAATGGTCGCATTAACATATGAGTGTAGTGCACTCTTTCATGACAACATCCCAACTAAAATGAAAGATCTAGGGAGTTTCACATTGCCATGCTCAATAGGGGGAAAAGAAGTTGGAAATGTGCTGTGTGACTTAGGGGCAAGTATAAACCTGATGCCCTTGTCAATCTTCAAAAAGTTAAACATTGGCAACGCAAGACCCACCACGGTTACATTGTAGTTGGCCGATAGATCAATAACACATCCAGAGGGAAAAATAGAAGATGTACTTGTGCAAGTGGATAAATTCATCTTCCCTGCTGACTTTATTATATTGGATTATGAAGCTAACATTGAGGTGCCTATCATCTTGGGTTGCTCATTTCTCGCAACAGGGCGAGCGTTGATCGATGTACAGAAAGGAGAACTTATCATAAGGGTCAACGATCAACAAGTCAAGTTCAACGTTCTCAATGTGTTGAAGTACCTAGATGATATGGAAAACTGTTAGTATGTTGGAGAGCTATAGGAAGAACATTGGCACGAGTCTCGAGAAGAATCGAAGGAAGAAGACTTTAGGATTGGTGCAATGTGGGAGGAAAATTGCGCCGCAATACAAACTGAGCCAGATTTTGAAACAATCAAGTTATCTGAACGAACAATGCAATGAACTAAGCCATCTTTAGAAGAACCACCCATGTTGGAGTTGAAGGCATTACCAGTGCACCTCAAATATGTTTATTTAGGAGGTAATAACACTGTACCGGTTATAGTTCCTGCCTAACTGAGCAAAGAAAAAAAGGAAGCACTTATTCAGATCCTTAAGAACAATGCAAAAGCCTTGGGATGGACCTTAGCGGACATTCGAAGGATCAGTCCCTCGTATTGCATGCATAAGATTCGTCTTGAAGAAGGAAAAACAGGATCCATAGAGAGGCAGCACCGTTTGAACCCTGCCATGAGGGAGGTTGTAAAGAAAGAGATCATGAAGTGGCTTGATGCAGGTTTCATTTACCCCATATCTGATAGTAGCTGGGTATGCCCAGTGCAATGCGTTCCAAAGAAAGGGAGTATGACAGTCGTGGTGGAGAATATTTATGGATTACCGCAAGTTAAATCTGGCCACAAAGAAGGACCACTTTTCACTCCCATTTATTGATCAAATGTTAGATCGGCTTGTGGGGAATGAATTCTTTTGCTTTCTTGATGGCTATTCAGGGTATAACCAGATTGCGATTGCGCCGAAAGATCAGGATAAAACAACTTTCACGTGCCCATTCGGTACATTTGCATTCCATCGCATGCCATTTGGACTCTGTAATGCACCAGGCACCTTCCAAAGGTGTATGATGGCCATACTTTAGAATTTCTTGGAGGATTCAGCCGAGGTGTTTATGGATGACTTTTCAGTTTTTGGGAACACTTATGACTTCTGTTTATTAAACCTGGAAAAATTCTTGAAGAGATACGTTGAAACAAATCTAGTTCTGAGCTAGGAGAAATGCCATTTCATGGTTGAAGAAGGAATCGTGCTAGGTCACAATATATCAAAGGCAAGATTGGAAGTTGATCAAGCAAAAATTGACGCAATATCCAAGTTACCACCACCAGTATATGTAAAAAAACCTTAGGAGTTTTCTAGGACATGCGGGGTTCTATCGAAGATTCATCTGCAACTTTTCTCAGATCGAAAGACCCCTAAATGCGCTCCTTGAGATTGATCGCGAATATGAGTTTAATGACTCATGCGCCGAAGCGTTCCACACGCTGAAAAATGTGCTCATCACCGCACTTATTCTGGTTGCGCCCGATTGGACGCAACCATTTGCGTTGATATGTGACGCCAGTGGATATGTAGTGGGCATAGTCTTGAGTCAGCATAAAGACAAGATTTTGCATCCTACCTATTATGCCAGCAAGACGCTGAATGATTCGCAGGAAAATTATACAACCACAAAAAAAGAAATGCTCGCAGTGGTGTTTGCACTGGAGAAATTTCGACAGTACTTAATTGGATCAAATGTAGTGTTGTATACTGATCATTCTGCGATCAAGTACCTCATGACGAAGAAGGATGCAAAACCAAGACTGATAAGGTGGGTAATACTCCTGCAAGAATCTGACCTAGAGATTAAAGATTGGAAGGGCACTAAGAACCAAGTCGCAGATCATTTATCACAATTAGAAAATTGCGAGGTTCAGGAGAAAGAGAAAGAAATTGAAGAAAGATTCCCTGACGAGCAACTTATGTCGGTATGCATTAATGTTTCATGGTATGCAGACATTGTAAACTTCATAGTTTGCGGCCAAGTACCAGAAGACTACTCATACCAGCAGAAGAAGAAGCTGAGACCCGAAGTCAAATTTTATTTCTGGGATGACCCCTTCTTGTATCGATTCAGACCTGATCATATTTTACGTCGATGCGTTCCTGAGCATGAGACTAAGCACATTTTAGAACTCTGTCATAAGTCCCCTTATGAAGGACATTTTGGGGGGCAGCGGACCGTTCCTACAGAGCGGCTATTTTTGGCCAACACTATTTAAGGACGCCTATGCCCATGTTGTGCAATGTGACAGATGCCAGAGAATAGGGAACATGTCCAGAAGGGATGAAATGCCTTTGAATTCGATCTTAGAAATTGAATTATTTGATGTTTAGAGAATCAACTTTATGGGCCCATTTCCGCCTTCAGAGGGTCATCAATATATTCTAGTTGCAGTTGATTATGTATCAAAGTGGGTTGAGGCCATCGCACGCGCTAAAAACGATACAGCCACGGTGGCGAAATTTCTTAAGAAAAAATTTGGGGTTGTGATAACTTGTAGAAATACAAGTTATTTATGTTGTTTTATTTAGATATTGCAGCAAAAGAGAGGAAATTTGCATCAATAGTATAAGAATTGGCTGAGAAATACAAAAATTATAAAATGTTGTAAATGCATCCACTAACCCCATTGCGATGGCGAAATAGAATGTTTCAGTCTTTGTTTTGCAGGAAATAGGTCACCGTATGCATTAATGGCTCGAACAAAAAATGTACAACACATCTACATCGCATGCGCCAATCGATCAAGAACGAAGAAATGATCAACGCAATGACGACGCATGCGATGATCGATCATGGACTCTAGACCACATGCAGTAATAAAAAGCAACACCGCATTCGACGACCAATCGAAGATGTGAAGGGCAACGCATTTGCGGATGATTCTGACAAGTGTATAGCTTTCTGTTGTGCAATTCTGACAGATTAATTGTGGAGCAGAGAGAAATTTCCATTACGCCATGGCAGGAATTATCAGAATTATACAATGGGACCATAAATTCAAAGAGCCAAGGTCTTATCTATAAATAACTTCCTTGAATTCATACAGGGTTGGAGAAAGGCTGGTTTGAAGAGACAAGGCTAAAAAGTGAGTCTCCGAGTAAGGAATTCTTCTGATTCCCGAAGCTGAAGCTCTATGCAAAAGGTCAATTCTACCGGGAAAGCAACCCTGAGAGGGAAGCTTTCCTCTCCACTTCATCCATACGTTGGCAAGCACAAGTCTCCGATCGAGATCTGTATCAGGATTTGGGGCTGTCTGGCACATGTGCTAGTGACTAACCCAAAGAAGTTGGAACCACGTTCGAAGGTTTGCCTCTTTGTAGGCTACCCCAAGGAAACGAGAGGTGGATACTTCTATGATCTGAGTGAGAACAAAGTGTTTGTTTCTATAAATGCTATGTTCTTGGAAGAAGACCACATAAGGGATCATAAGCCATGGAGTAAGCTCATTTTGCATGAGATCTCTAGTGAGACTGAGACTTCTGAGGGTTCAAAAAGAGTTGTTGAACAGGCCGACAGATCAATAAGGGTTGTTGAGGTCGGAACGTCTAGTCAACCGGCTCAAGAGTTGAGACTGCCTCGACGTAGTGGGAAGGTTATGAACCCACCGGACCACTACATGGGTTTGACTGAAGCCCAAAAGGTCATTACGAATGATGGGGTCAAGGATCCATTGTCGAAAGCAATGGAGGATGTTGACAAAGATGAATGGGTTAAAGCCATGGACCAGGAAATGGAGTCTATGTACTTCAATAACGTCTAGGAGGTTGTTGATCCACCTAATGGGGTAAGACCTATTAAGTATAAATGGATCTATAAGCGAAAGAGAGGTGTAGATGGAAAGGTTCAAACCTTTAAGGCTAGACTCGTGGCAAAATGTTACACCCAGGTCGAGGGAGTTGACTATGAGGAAAATTTCTCACCTGTTGTCATGCTCAAGTCTATCAGGATTCTCTTGTCCATAGCCACATTTTATGATTATGAATTATGGAAAATGGATGTCAAGACTACCTTTCTTAATGGTAATCTTGAGGAGACCATCTATATGACTCAACCAGAGGGGTTCCTAGTTCTAGATCAAGAGAAAAGAGTTTGTAAGCTTAATAGGTCCATTAATGGCTGAAACAAGCATCTAGATCTTGGAACATCAGATTTGACACTACTGTCAAGTCATTTGGCTTTGATCAGAACATTGATGAGCCTTGTGTACACAAGAAGATCATCAACAACTCAGTAGCTTTCCTGGTACTGTATGTGGATGATATCCTCCTCACTGGGAATGATGTAGGGTATCTGACTGACATTAAGAATTGGCTAGTTGCCCAATTCCAAATGAAAGATTTGGGTGAGGCACAGTATGTTCTAGGGATCTAGATCATTTGAGATCGTAAGAACAAATAGTTAGCCCTGTCTCAGGCATCGTACATTGATCAAATATTGATCAGGTATAAGATGCAGGATTCCAAAAGGGGTTTGTTACCCTTCAGGCATGGAATCATTTTGTCTAAGGATCAATGTCTTAAGACAGCTCAAGAAGTTGAGAAGATGAGACAGATTCTCTATCTTTCTGCTGTAGGAAGCTTAATGTATGCAATGTTGTGTACCAGACCCGACATTTACTATGTAGTAGGGATTGTCAGTCAGTATTAGTCCAATTTAGGATTTGATCACTAGACGATGGTCAAGATGATCCTCAAGTATCTTCGAAGAACGAGGGACTACATGCTCGTGTATGGAGATAAGGATTTGATCCTTACAGGATACACAAACTCTGACTTTCAGACTGATAGAGATTCTCGCAAATCGACATCGGGGTTAATGTTCACTTTGAATGGAGGGGCTGTGTGTGGCAAAGCATCAAGCAAGGATGCATTGCAGACTCCACTATCGAAGCCGAATATGTAGCCGCTTGTGATGCAGCTAAAGAGGCTGTTTGGCTGAGGAAATTCCTTTCAGATTTGGAAGTTGTTCCAAATATGGATTTGCCTATCACTCTTTATTGTGATAAGAGCGGGGCTATGGCAAATTCGAAGAAGCCTCGGAGTCATCGTCGGGGTAAGCACATCGAACGAAAATATCGCCTGATTAGGGAAATTGTGCATCACGGTGATGTGATAGTCACGAAGATCTCATCGGAGCACAACGTTGTTGATCCCTTTACAAAGGCCCTCACGGCTAAAGTGTTCGAGGGTCACCTGAAGAGTCTGGGTCTGCAGGACATACGGCATCTTGTCTAGGGCAAGTGGGACATGATACTGGGGTATGCCCTAGTTTATTGTATATTGTACATGTTTTTTTATTGTATTGTACATTACTCCCGAGTCATTAGGACAAGTGGGAGGTTGTTGGGATTGGTGTCCTAATTCTCCCGAAGTCTCGTTGTTTGTAATGATACACATTGTTTAATGAATAAAATAAATGTTATTTCATTTTGGCATTTACTCATATCCATTAAACGAAGCTCCTTGGTTATCTTATGTAAACTTAAGCATGTATATGTGATATATAAGTGGATCAGGCCTTAAGTGATAACCTAAATAAGTCTGTAGTATAAGGATTGAGGTGGGATACTGATCCTTGTGACACTACGGATACGGTCCGCTTTGTAGAGGTTTGTAAGTGTTGTAAACTACTACAGATGGTAGATCCTGACCATTCATGTGGAGACGTGCAAGCGGGGGTGTCCTATACAAAGAGTTTTTATAAGACCGGACCATGAGATTATTAGACTCTGTATATAACGTTGTTGATACTAGAGACTTACATCTCACCTAAACGACCATAGGTGACATGACCTCAATCTAGTGTTTTAGGAACTTCTGCCTTTGAGGGCGATCCTTTGATTAATATGGGTGAGAGTGGCCAGATTGCCAACTCAACATGCCTACCTTTTTGGGGACGAACAGGAAACTCAATCCATAAGATGGAATTCACTCCTTTTCCGAAGTAGGGATAAGTAGAGAGATTGCTCCCTTAAGGGTTGATTCCAGGGTTCGAACATAGTGACCACAGCTTCTCTTTGGAAGAGAGGACTCAGTCATAGTAGGACTATGACTTATGTTCATTAGAGAGATCAGTGGTACTTAAGGAGTTAGATGTAACTACAGGGGCATAATGGTTATTGGCCTAGCTATACTTACGAGCGATCTATAAAGGGTTGTCACACTGCTGATTGGTTAAGATGGACACATAATATATCTATTGTAAGGAGAGTTCAGCTGTCAGTCTTTAGTGGAGTATCTGGCAATTAACGGATGGTGGATCCCATGACTAAAGAGTTTAGTCAGTTATTCATGTACCGTTGGAGCTTCGAGCTACAGGTTCATAAGGTCCCCTTGGTAGCTCAATGGATTCAGTTGAGGATTAGTTCTTGGTGTTGATTTGAAATGTTCAAATTGACAAGAGGTAATTCGATTATATATGATATGATCGATATGATGTATGAGATACATCTAGTGGAGGATTAATCTAAATGAGATTTACATTAAGTACTATGGAATAGAAAAAGAACTATGGTTTATATGTTTCATGAGATGAAATATTAAAACTATAGGTTATAAATATAGTATGATAAGTTGGTTATCACTTATATTTATAATAATATTAATTATTGGATAATTAATTCTTTTTCTCTAATAACCAATTAAGCGGGAGGTTATTGGTGGTTTCATGGTAACCATGAGATCAAAGGAAAATTGTTTTCCTAATTTTAATAAGTTTTGTAAGCTTGAGATTTTCTCTCTTGGAATCTCATGAAAGTTGTCGAGTAAATAGGATTTACTAAGCGACAACTTGGACCAAGGTAAACGATCGTGTAGTGTTTGTAGGTGACAGACACACAAGCGATGAGCTAAACGATAGCTTAGCTTTTGCTAGACGATCGCGTAGCTTTTGCTAAACGATTGGGAATCGACCTATACGATAGGTTCAACCTTCTCCCACTTGCTCAATCATTTATACAATTCATGTTTCCTCTGTCTTCTACCTCAAACCAAGTCCACACAGAACCCACCCTCTAGATTCTAACACCGAGAATACCAAGGTTGCCTTCTTGGTAGTATCATACTCAACTCGACATCATCGAGGTTTTATAGAGTCCATTCGTGCTGTTGGGGTGTTCGTGACCGAGTTGACCGCTAAGTTCGAGTTTGTGGTGTTCGTGCTATGTAGCGGTCGTGTTGGACGAGCGTTCAAGGTTGCTGTGTTTGAGCGTTCGTGATCAAGGAGCCTTGCCGATGAGTCTACAAATCTGTGTAGAGTTTCTCCTTGTGCATTTGTATTTTCATGTTGTAATTTCTATAATGAATACATAACCTTATATTTGTGTTTATGACTGTAATTGTAAAATTCATGTATGATTGTAATTTGGAATGATCTTTCTGCTACTCATGGAAATCTTCGTGCACGATTTCCTTCAAGTAGGAATATGATCTATTGTTCATTAGAGGGATCAGTGGTACATAAGAAGTTAGATGTAACTACAGGGGCAAAAAGATAATTTGGCTCAGCTGTACTCACGAGCAATTGTTGAAGGTTCATCGTATCATTGATTGGTTATACCCAACGACACAGAAATATATCTATAGTGTGAAGAGTGCAGCTGTCGATCTTTAGTGGAGTGCAACAGATGGTGGATAATGTAATTAAAGAGTTTAATTAATTATTCATGTACTGTTGGAGCTTCAAGCTACTAGTCGATAAGGTCTCGTTGGTAGCTCAAAAGGATTTAGTGAGAATCAGTTTTTGGATTAATTTGAATTGTTCAAATTAATAAGAGTGAATTTAATTATATATGATATAATTAAATTGATTCAATTATATATGATATAATTGTTATAATGTATTTGATACATTATAGTTTAATTGGAGGAAAGAAATATTTGAATGAGATTCAAATAGTTGTTAATTTTAATATAAATGTGACATATTAAATGCCATAAAATAGAGAAAAAGAACTATAGTTTATATTGTATATGATGCAATATTAAAACTATAGATTATAAATATAATATGATAAGTTAGTTATCATATTTATTTATATTATTTATTATTTTGAATAATAATCCCTTTTTTTCTCTCCAACCACCTTATTGGTTGGTTAAGTAGTTTTTATGACAAATCGAATAAATGAAAATAAGTTTCTATTTTTTCCCCCTAACGAGTTGTGTACAAGTATTAAAATATGCGATAAAGTAAAGTAAAGCGGTAAAAATGCGATATAAAATAAAGTGCAATAAACCTAAGCTAAGATGATACAAGATACAGGTTTCATGATATAAGATACTGAGTTTGAGGCTGACTGTGAAGATTATACAAAGATCGTGTTATGTGGTGGCAATTCTTATGTACGAAGCAGAAAAAGAAAAGATAACTAATATAAACAGCGCAAGTTCCTTAATTGCGTTAATGATATAAGTACGGTTCCGCTTTTCCATTGGCGTACACCTTTCGGTGATCGGCCGTGTTCCCACATTTTTATGGTGAAACAGAGACGAACATAATGAACACAAGGTTGCTTCAATGTCTGGAAGTACTACTCGCTTTAGTTAACGCTTCTAACCTTCTCTTGATAGAACAAAATGGCATCTTCACTTTTGCTCTCACAGGTGAAGATGCCGTCTAGCATGCCTTAGCTAAACTCATTTATCTCTTTAACACAGCTTAAATCACTCGTTTAATCCATATTAACTACCAATGGATTAAGAAGACTTCATGAAGAAAACGATTAATGGAGGAACGGAAATAGACAGAGAAGGGGATATGAAAACGATCGAGACATTCAATACATTTATTTAGCGTCTGATACATAGTTTGTGAACGAAGAGATAAAGAAGATGAAATACAATGATGAATAGAGTTAGAAACAAATACAAATAAGCGCCAATGTCTTGGCGCCGATTTGGCTGGAGAGTTGCTTGTCAGTGTGGATGGATCGTGCGGAAGGATGAGCTTCCCTCTCAGGCTTTCTCAACCGGTAGCAGGGATCCGAGTATAGACTTCGCGGTGGGGATCTGGCAGAATAGCACTGAGACTCACCTCTCGGCCTTTTCTCTTCTCTTCCCGGATTTCTTCCAATCAGCACTCAGCTCAGCCTCTCTCTCAATAATCTAGCATCAATTAGCCCCGTATCAAATATATCTTCACTGAAGTTTATAGGGGTATTTATAGGTGAAAAGCTTTGACTCTTGGCTTGTGGACCCCACTTTTTGTTATGGGAATTCCGAAGATGGTGGGATAATTATTCCTTCTGTTATGCAATCAGACCGTAAAATCTGTACAACCGTTAGTTGTACACGTGTCACAATCCTCTGCGTTTGCATTGCTCAACTACATCTTTCGATCGGGTGCTCGCATGCGGTATGGTTTTTATTACCGCATGCAGTTGAACTTCAGCTCTGGATCGACTATCGCATTGCGCCGTCATTGCGTTGATCGTCTCTTTATTGTTGATTGATGGGTTCAATGTGACAGAGATGCGTTGGTCAGTTTATCTTGAGCTTTGATCACAAGCGGTGACTTGGTTTCCTACAAAACAGAGTAGAAATCTCATTTTCTTCCATCTTAATGATGTTAGTGGGTGTAAATTGCGATAATTCATAATTATTGTATTTCTAAGCTAATTTTCATACAATCGGCGCATATTTATTCTCTTTTGGCTGCAATATCTAGATAAGGCAGCATAAATAACTTGTATTTCTACAAGATATCACAAGTCTACACGAAAAATACAGAGTCTACACGATAGGCTGATACACTACACGATTGATAAGCTTTCTATACAATAGTGTTCTTCCTCAATCTTCTTCCTCCTAAAAACTCAAAGTCCCTCCTAACCAAAATAGTCAGAGCTCGTGATAACGGGCAGAAATGCATGTTATTATAGTACTAAGTTATTAAACAATGCAGGTTTGCGTTGATAAAATATATAAGATTGTGTTAAAAAAGAATTAAGTTCATAACATTGCGGTCGCATGCATTCATCGCATGAAAATAGTTAACTTTTATATTTTTGTGCAGAATATACATTGACGCAAGGCGAAGAATGCGATCACAAGAAAGCAACGGTCGAGCGCAGCATTACCGCAAGGCTTTGTGGTGATTTTTGCTCACAAATATCTGCTCCAGAAGGATTGCCGCATAGAGCCGGCGCAACTTGGTGGGCGCATCTAGATGAAAAGCATAATCAATCACGATGGGACAGAAAGCTGATGACGGTCGAGTCCGAATTAAGTTAACAAGCCGCTAACAAACTACTGTAGCAAGTACACTCAACTTTTCGGTGACAAATATTCGGTGCATCAGACAGAGAATTAATGCCATCCCATCAGTGTAATCATAAGAGAAAAGAAACCTTTCACCCTGAAGCTCTATAAATACCAAAGGAAACCTTCAGAGAAGGGGTTCGTTCGGTTCGGTTCATCGAGATCGGATAGTTAGATAATTTTCCTTTAGATAGAATAGCCTTGTTCATAGTTTTCCTTTTCACTTAGAAGGCGGAGCGAGAGAAGGGAAGAGATGCCGGAAGATCGCTCTAGTCAGCCCAAGAGAGAACCCAGAGGCGTGGAAAAGTAGAGAGAGGGTCGACTCTCGCGAGAGTGAGACTATATTTTGAACAGAGTAGAGAAGAACAGTGTAAAAGCCTTGGGAAGGAAGAGATTTCTACTAGGCTCTTTATTCTCATTTCGCATTGTGATTTTGTATTTCAACTCTATATCTATATAATGGAACTTGCTTATCTATATTTGTTCACTCTCTTAAAAGCACGCATGAGTAGCTAAATATATCGAATGGGTTGAGAAGAACTAAGCTAACATGACCTAGGATCTTCATTGCATGTGATTATCTTGTCTTATGTTGTGCTCAACATCCCTTTAGAGAATACTCGAGTGAGAGTCTAAAGAAAGAACCAGAGGCTTGAGAGAGCTAGGTTAGAATCTTGACTCAAGAGAGCGAGATTAGATCTACATAAGCGAGAGATAGGGACTTAGAGATGAGCTCTGTTTGCCAACATGCATCGCATGCATCCTAGAGATAGGTTATGATATTATGTGGTCGCCTTATTTGTGTGTGTGTCATTTGTCATCGCATAAATAAGAATAGAGGCTTATATGTAGGTCCTATAGACTTTATCGCATATATCGCATGCGTTATAGAACTAGAAGCCTTAGCATTTGCGTTGAGAGATGATTTGCTATTGTATGTGTGTTGCATGATCGCATAACCTGAACGCAATCCTAGGAAGTGTTAGCTAAACCCTTCTCAACCCGTTCCCCTGCATATTCATCGCATCTTCCGTATTATCAACTCTTTTCATAACTCTGCCGTATACATTTATTTTATACCACAAACAACAACCGAAAACAACTATTTGATTTATTGGTTATCACAAATTCTTCTTAAAAACTATCACCACATACCGTTTTCCTTAGTCCGTGAGTTCGACCCTAGACTTTCCAGGAAACTCATTAGTATTTATAATTGGATTCTGCTGAGAAAACTTGTTGCTCAACACATTTCCATCACCGCATTTCATTCCATATTTTATCACATAAAATAACGCATCAGCCCCCAACTCCTAGACTCTCACCCCGAGTATATCGAAGGTTCCAAGTGGTTGTGTCTTCTATTTTGGTTCATGATTTTCTTGAAGAGGGTCTTCAAGTTTTGTTGTTGTTTGTAATGTTCGTGTTAGTTCAAGGGTTTTATGAGAAGAAGTGTTCTTCAAAGTTATAATTTCTTGAACTCTATTTCCTGTTTAAAAAGCATGCTGTAATTTTACTTAGAATGCATAATCTGTATGTTTGCTGTAAATTATGTTTTTCAATCAAAATGAAATTTGGACGATCTGCTTCCGCTCATGGATCTCTTTAAAACGAGTTCCTTCAATTGGTATTAGAGCTAGGTTGTAGTACTGATTCCAAATTCCATTTCCGTATTGAAATCATTTACAGTGGTGGGTTTTAAGTTGTGCACTGCGTTTAAATGTTGAATGTATGTGGATGGTTGTTGATGGATGTTTCGGGGTAGTAATCTTTATTTTTGGCTTTATGTTTACTTTTACAAAAGTTAAATTTGTAAGGGTCCCTGCGCTTTTAGGCATTAAACTTGCAATCGAGTCTGTATTCGTTTGGTTTTTAGACGTTCATGAAGCTTCAGAAGAAAGGTTGCAGTGCGTTTCGATGGAGAAGACAAAACGGTGGCCGCATCGTGGAGCTAGAACTAAACGATCGTTTAGATTTTGCTATACGTTCATGTAGAATTTTCTATACGATCGTGTAGCATCTTCTAAATGATCGCATAGCTAATTCTACATGATCGTATAGAGTTTGCTACACGTTCATGTTGCGTTGGCTGCATGATCACGTAGGTGCTCGATTGGTAGACGATCGTGTAGTATATGATACTCGACGCAAGGCATACGTGTTAAACGATCATGCAGACTATTATGATCATCACATAGTAATTAGCTACACGATCCCATAGCAAG
Source organism: Benincasa hispida (assembly GCF_027475165.1). NCBI lineage: Eukaryota > Viridiplantae > Streptophyta > Magnoliopsida > Cucurbitales > Cucurbitaceae > Benincasa > Benincasa hispida. The sequence continues at coordinate 49,040,561 of NC_143486.1, forward strand.
ATCTTGGCAAAAAGTGAGATAAGATGACTAAGGTTGAAGGTTTTTAAGTTGACGGTTCACAGAACACCTACTACCTGGAGAGCCAACGCTGAGTTAGGTTAAATCGGTTTTATGAGCATGCGTGAGCGGTGTGAGGTAATAAAATTTGTTTATCACCTAGACATCATAGGTTAAAAATCCAGTATAAAAGTTATACTTTGATGAATCACCTTGACTTAGGATATTTTTAAGTTAGCCGAAATGTATCGCTAAGTATTTTATATCCTAACCATCTAGTACACTTTAGCTGGAGAGAAGTAATGTACTCTTAAGCTCTAGCGTCCCTAAGAGTTCACACCGTGAGATTCATGCTTGGCTTTGGGCCGCCCTGGGAGCAGACTCCATTCAGAGAGTGTTTTCATGAGTCAATACATAGGTGAATAGGGGAAGTTGTTCATAGTAAGTGGGAAACGGAAGTGTATCAACACATCCTACGATCTCTTCCATTAGGTCGCACCATGAGATTCCTATAATGCGTTTGCATGTCTGCCCTAGAGCGACCTTACCAATCGAAGGGCTGTATTATAGGATTCGGAACTCCGTGAACTCTAGAAATTGATAGGGTCTCTTAGATCCATTTTCATTCTTGTCTTTCCAACTTCGGGAGCATAATGATTCCGATCTTTGAGGTCTGAAAATAGAGGGTCACACTTACGAGAATTACTAAGTGTTAGTAAATTCTTGACCAAAGCAGCAATAACTAAGTTACTATAGGAATAAGAGTTATTCTAGTGATAGTATCTAGTCAAGATAGTCTTGGTTCAACGGAGGAATAGTCGATCACCCGTCGGTGAAGGTTCACTAGAAGAAATTCGGGCTTTAATGTCCGCTGGCAACCAACATTAAAGATAGTGTTATTCAAGCCCTTTAATGTTGGTTGCCTTTAATGTCGGTTTTAAACCATTAAAGGGCTTCAATAACACCAATAACACAGCCTTCAATGTCGATTACAACCGACATTGAAGGTCTTTAGTGATTAAAGCCTGTCAGTTACAACCGACATTAAAGCTTGTTTTTTTTTTATTCTTAACCGACATGGAAGCCTGAATCTGTCCGTTTTATCAATTATTGTCCGTTTTTTAAAGTTCCCTTGCCAAATCCATTTTTTCGGTAAAAAAGTATAACATGACACATCATCATCGAACGCTATGGCTATGACATATTATTCATGTATGGATTGTAAATCTATTACATTTAATCCATAAATTCTGCTATAGAATTATATTTAAAAGGCGTACAATAATTCAGGCCTTGAAAACACAAATTACAAATAATACAAAGATTATGATTTTACAAGGGCAACATAATCTTCCATGTAAGTTTCATTAGCCAAAGCTTTATTTGCTATGAGTTTCTTGTAACTAGAGCTCAAGCCCCCTACACCAGAATTCATTAAGAAAATGATTGTTATTTGTGTCTCTCAAGGACCCTCTCAGTTCCACATCAGAACCTTGTAAAAGAAACTACAACGTGATTCTAATAAAAAGAGATGAGTTAAGAAAGAAGCTTTATAAGACTACCACCTTGAGCACCCTACAAAAGGTTGAAAGAGGGCAATAAATTGGGGTGGCTCTTTGCCTTGAAATATACGACCCTGCCAAAAGAAAAACTAAAGCATATGATAAGGAAATTCCCAAAGATAGAAACTATTTATCACGTATACTTTATGTTTATGGTACCTAAACAGACCTCCTTTTCAGCGAGTTGGACATTGTATTCGTCAACCGTGTAGCCATCTTTTGATCTTCCTGAGTTTTGAAATAATAGAAAATGGTTTAATAGCAATAAACACATATGTTTATGTACAAATGCACTTAATATGTCATGATATGAAAATGTAAGGAATGAGAAAACATCCCTACACTTGTTTACAAGCAATTATTCTTTTACAGGAATCAAGAGTACTTTCATTAGATCAAGGAAACCATCTTCCATTATTCCCTTTCTTAGAGAATCAACACTAGTTATTCAACTGAATTGGCAAGTGTACCACCACATTCCAAGTTTAAGTATGTAACTTACAATAGTTAGATTTTCTCAAAATAAACCCTAAATGCTTACTAACCTCGATGCTATCCTTTTCAAACCAATAACACAAGAAATAATCTTCTTTCCTCTCACCAGAGTGGTAGGTATAAAGAATGATGTAGTAGTCTCCACTATAAAATTACACGTGGTAATTTCCTAGGAGCTCTGAGATTTGGGGGAAATACTCTAAAGCATATATCTGAGAAGAAAGAAAGGTCGAACGCCGTCAGATAGCCAGTTGAGAAGTCTACTAAGGTGACTGCAATCATTAGAACTTTCTCGAGGAGAGGAGAGCAAAGCTTGTGATAAGAATAAGTTACTTTATTTTAAGAGAGTTTTTCCAAACTTATAAGAATAATGATTTTCACCAAATAAGTAAAATAGTGTTTCAGGATGTGTTATAACACTGTGTAAGAGCATATAAGAATTCCCTTTATTATCATTATTATTTGTTGGGGGCGGTATGTACCATCTAAGAGAAACTACCTGTAATTTTGAACGTTCATTATCAGTTCCTTGAATGACTAAATGGTCAACTGCTGGGTCAATGACTCGATTCCAAGGTTTCATAGTAAGAATTCCAACAAACAATGCATAAAGATCTTCCCTAACACCCAATTTCTTACTGGTTTCCTTTATTGCTTCAGCATCAGAAAATATTAAAGCCTAACAATAAGGGAGAGAAATAACATCAGATGGCAAGTGAAAACAGAGACATGCTAGCAACAAGAATACATTGAGACGACACTTCAATGAATTAAGAAGGAAATACCTTCCAAAGGGCAGCATAGATAAATCTTATGTTGAAGTCAAGATCTTTATACAGCCCATGGTCCAAAAGTACCAACTGTGGCTTCCTCTTGCCTGTGTGCCGACAGAACAAGAATTCACAAATCAACATTAACATTTTTTTTATCTCATAAAGAACAGACAAGGCTACAGATTGATATCTCAAGAAGTTATCTATACGTTTTTTAACAAATAAATCGATCATTTAGTAAGAGCTCACCAAAGATGCTCCTTCTATTAGAAGGTAAGGGACGGACAAGCAAGTTTGCAGCATTAGGGTCACAGTGCACAAATCCATGCTTATATATCATCTCAACAAATGCATGACTAACCTGTATAATAAGTTAAAGGTAATTTTATTAGCAAGTGACGTAAAACTCATATCATTGATTCATAATATGGTCAAGCAAGAAATTTAAAAATATTTTAAAATAACATCTCAATGAATGGTATGAATTCCTAAACCTGTAAAACATCTTCTGACTAGTCAGATACAACTGTAAATAAATAAATAAAAGTTTACAAACCACGTGAGCATTCAATGAACGAAGACAAAATATAAATAATACTCATAAATAAACCTAATTTTCTTGAATAAACGAAATGTATGGTCTTACTAATTTTGCAACTTCTGATGGTTGAACCCCAAGCTTCTGAATGGCCTTAACATCATTTATTTGAGCACCATCCATAAACTCCATGGTCAATAACTTTGAGGTACTTAAGTTCCAATATACCTTTGGAGCATACACATAGTTCGCAATATGAGGAGACAACTTCTGAAAATTATCCAAACATTTCTCACTGTTCCTGGCCTCGTTTAAGAAATCAAGTTCCTGAGGATGAGATAAAATTGTGTCAATAATGGTACTAACATAGCTGGAAAGTAAAAGAAGAGGACCAAAAATATGGAGGAAATTCCAAATTCATAGGTTATAACACTTATACCTACTATTCATAGAAGATTATTAAATAAAATTTTCAATCTAGTTTCATACATCAAAGTCCAAACTAAAATATGGGGGAGTCACCAAACATCTGATTAGTTGTCTAATGAAGAGAATTTAATTCCAGTATCACAAAATTTTACCTAAGGAAAACTTACTGATGTTGTGCCAATGCAAAACAATGACTGAAATACCAATTTTAGGATAGAACCTCATTTTCTAACCAAAGTAATTTGTGTTTGTTCGAAACAATTCCAATATTCTCATAGAATCTCTGATATGGAAGGGCAGTTTTGTTGATGCATTCCTGTTGAGAATGAAGAAGAAGAGAGATCCTCTTTTGAATAGGAAAATTTGGTCATGGAGATCACCATGAATAGAAAGCTTACAAGTGGAATAGAAAGGGGGGAAAATCCAGTTAAGTTCTTAATCTTAAAAATAACCTTAATAACATGAGCATTGAGGAGAGGAAAATCGGATTTAATGTTGTGCAAAACAGAAAAGGCATATAATTTCATATTATTTTAAGCCCAGTGAATTTGCCTATCAGAGATCAGTTTATGAAAGAACTTGGGAAAACACGTTGAATAAGATCTTAAGAGTTCTCAAGAATTTATCTTCAGAAAGAAATCTACCTAATTTAGAATAAGAAGACTAACATGCGACCTTGCATTAAATCATGATGGTAAGTGCAATCTGGAACAATCAAATTTTTAGGGGCTTAAACTCATGACCAGAAGCTAGCAAATAGGACATTGAAAATCCCATAGTTTCTTAAGTATAAATTTAACTGTTGTAAAGTCAGCAATTAAACAACTTGGGGAAAAAAATGAGGAAAGTTCATCGACATCCATGTGAAAATTGAAGAATCGTGAGAGAGAATTTCTCATGATATTAAAAGAGTACATATAGTCAAAGCAAAAGGAGTGTTGGAGAAGGGGCATACAACTGAAAGGAGTGTAGGAGACAGAGAGGAAAACCTACCTTTGGCAAACTTTCACTAACCTCATCAACCAACCACCTAAGTCAAAATAAAAAAACATTCTTCATTGTAAGAGAACATATATCACCAAAAGTCTATGGAACGATATTATTGTTGCAGAACATTTTTCAAGATAGAGCGGAACTTTTCTTCATTCAGAGTATATAGATGCATGATTTATATGGGTTTTATATGGACAGAATGCATTCATCAACAAACCCTTAACAAGGTCATAAGATGTTCTAGAACATTACCTATAATCAACAGAAGGAAAAAGTCCATTATAAAACCAAATATAGAGATCAGTTTAGGTAAGGGAGTTTTAAAAAGCAGGCTTGACCTATGAATTATGAAAAAATAAAAATAAAAATAATAATAAATAAGAAGAAAAAAAGGGCATTATTATATTATATTATATTATAGAAAGGTTTAATTTGAATTTAGTTTAGGTGAAAAGGGAGAGACCAATCTCAATCTCAGTGGCATCCATTCAATTACTGTAAACAGAGAGAATAGAAGTAATTATTCATAAATTCTGTATTAAAGTGTGATTCCATTTCAGGAAAATCGACTTGGATGTGGTCGTTGGCTCAATTACCCTTTCTTTTTTTACCCTTTTAAATTCTAAATCATCACATAGCTAGGGGAGATAAATACTTTCCAATCCCATTTATATTTACTCTCTCAAATTTCTTACTCAACATTAATGTTTTGTCTACTCATATATAATATGTGTTAATTAATCAATCGGGTGACCTTAATTTTCAAGAATATATTTACCTGATTAAGTTAATTAACATCCAGGCTCCCCCTTTGGCTACATTACGTTTTTCTTCCTCATCATCATGTGATCGGCTCCTTGGCCTTAGGCATTGACCGGAGGAAGATGAGCCCACTACACCTTGGCCTTGGGCATTTACGTTTTTCTATAACCTCTCTATTATAGTACATTACCTATAATAAAGTCTGCTTCTTTATTATAGAACATTACCTATAATAAACCAAATAAAAACAAAAACCTTCATTCTAAAAGAAAGGAAAGAAAGCAAAGCACTATACCAATCTGTAATAGTGTGAAAGCAAAGCACTCTAATCTGAAAATGGGACCTTCAAAAAACAGCAAAAATGGAATAACAAATGCTCCAAAACCCAACACAACAAACATAATAAAATCAGAGAGCTCACCTGAAATGTTCCATTAATGGAAGCTCCCCTAAATTGAACATAATAAAATCAGAGAGCTTACCTGAAATCGGACACACAACCCACGCGACCAACTCTGGGCAACCAACGATAACCCACCTGAAATTGGACAACGCCAAGCTCCAAAATCCAGATCTGTCCAAATCTAAAACATCGAAAGCTCACTAAAATCTGAGTCACCAGGGATGGACGACACCATGGACAGCACTACGGACCGACGACGGGCGACCAAGGACAGACGACAACCACTGGTTCGCACGGCCAAGCTTGGACGACGGTAAGAGAGAGCCTTTTGAACGGAGGGTTTTGCACGAGCTTGGACGAGGGTTTGGGGAGAAATGGCATGGCATGTTCGAACGTGGGAGGTCTGGGAATGAAAGGAAAAAGAAAATGGGTCGGGGGGGGGGGGGGAGAATGTTGGTTTTGTTTTGTTTTTTTTTTTAAAAAAAGTAGACCTTTAATGTCGGTTTTAAACCGACATTAAAGGTATACCTACAATGTCGGTTTAAAACCGACATTAAAGATCCGCTTTTTTTAAAAAAAACAAAACCGACATTATACATCCGATTTCACTTTTTCCAACCGACATTAAAGTCTAAAATTCCTATAGTGGTTATTCTAAACCATTGAAATATCGTTGCAAATATAAGTAATGATGGGTACATTATTTTTTGCTATGATTGGATTTAAAAGATTAATATTTTTACTAAAAAGGATATGTTTTTCTTTTCAGCATGACTAGCTCTTTAGTTCAACTATTTGCTTCTAAAAAACTTAACGGCGACAACTACTTAACATGGAAAACAAAACTGAATACAATACTAGTAATAGATGACCTGAGATTTTTCTTAATTGAGGAATGTCCTCAGGCCCCTGCCTCGAAAGAAGCACAAGGTAAATATGATTTACTAGTTGCTGAAACATATTTAGTGGAGTATGATACCTCAAACTGGATATTGGATTCAGGAACCACTAATCCTATTTGCTTCTCTTTTCAGGAAACTAGTTCCTGGAAAAAGCTTGAAGAAGGCGAGATCACCCTCAAGGTTGGAACATGAGAGGTTGTCTCAGCCGAAGCAGCAGGAGACTTGAAGTTTTTTTTCAACGATAGATATATCATACTTAAAAATGTTTTATATGCTTCTAAAATGAGACAGAATTTAATATCTATCACATGTCTATTGGAACAAATGTATAAAATATCTTTTGAAATTAATGAAGCGTTCATTTTCAGAAAAGACATTCAAATTTGTTCTGCTATACTTGAAAACAACTTATATAAGTTAAGACCAACTAAAGCAAAATTTGTCTTAAATACTGAGATGTTTAGAACAGCCGAAACTCATAATAAAAGACAAAAAGTTTCTTCTAATGTCTATCTATGGCACTTATGACTTGGCCACTGATAACTTGTAAAAATACAAGTTATTTTTGTTCTTAAGTTAGAACAACTAAGATTTTTAATGATAAATTCTCCTCATTTTTAGAAGAAACGCATGGAATTACTCGGACATTAGCAAACTCATACAAAAAAAGTTTTATTACTAAATATCGCGGCACTAACGCATTGTATTGCAGGATTTCAACACGAGGATTAACGCTAACGCATTAGACAAATGCCGAGGGAGAGCTCTAACGCATGGGCCATGCGTCGGAGGGAATTCAATGCAGATAAGATTCATTGATCCAGGCTGATTGTGTCACATCACCACTTGCAAGTATGGGCACCTGCAACAGGCGGCATCTGAAAAGCTTCCGAGTGCCAGGTGGCTGACCAGAGCATGGACTTTAATGCTGCCCATTCACCAAGTGGACGTGACCAACGTCTATAAATAGATGAAGTCCCTCCAGAATTACTTAGTTCAGAAATTATCAAGATCCTTACTCTCTGTAATTAGCGCAGTTGTAGTTTAAGCTATGCTGTGGTGCCAAGATGATCAGAAGGGTTGAGAACCACCACCACTGCCGGCCAAGGAGCGGAGGAAGCCAAGCTTAAGAAAGACACTTCGTCCTCTTCCTATACAAGTGATTGTACACAATAGAATTGAGCCAAAGAGATACAAGAGATTGTACTCTGCGGCTTGACTCAGTTCCTTTCATCTCATTTATCACTTTCGTTTCATTTGATTGAATATTGCTTTTGTAAAGACAATTTGCTTCTTTATAAAATTCATATATTTGATCCATCACATTTTTGCCATTGTTTATTTCTTGTTCATGTTGAATGCATTTATACTTTATGCAAAGTTTCATTTCAACGCTTAAGCCAACTTGATCAATTAGTGAAAGCATCTTTAACTTAGATTTTTCGAAAGAATAACTAAGCTGCATCAAGTAGGACGCCTAGTACAGCTAGAGATTGGTGTCTATTGCATTCTGTGTTAGACACATGCATCCTAGAGATAGGTTTTGTATGTTATTCGCATTGAGAAGTGTTGAATAAAGTCTAACGCATAAACAAAAGATAAACAAATCATCCCATCTTATCCACATCACATTCTGGTTTGTGTACATTCATCTTAGACCAACGCATCCACTTACATTAAACCCCATTTTCGCATGATCCATTACTCACCACTCTAACTCTTTTGTATCTTCTTGCACAGGCACATCATGTTAGTGTAAATAACACATTTTTCTCATATATTTAGGAAAACCCCTACAATAGATACAATGCGAGGTCTGCGTTTGTTTAACCGAATCCCTGAGTTCGACCTGGACTTACCAGGAACCTAAATTAGATTTATATTTGGGTCTAGTTTAGGAAAACTTGAATGTCATTATAAGAAGTGTTGTGCGTTCTGATTGCATATCTTTAAACGCGTCAACGCGTTGCAACTACTAGACGCATCAAAGCATCAACGCATCATTTATACTTAGAAATTCTTTCAAATTATTTTACACAATACACTCCTAGAGCGAATCACGATAGCAACGAACAAGTTTTTGGCGCCGTTGACGGGGATTCAGAAACAAAACTAACCAGAAATTTCATTTGTATCTGTTGTAGGAACACTTCGGTCGAGGGAGTATTACAAGCTAAGCCTAACCTTGTGAACGTTTATGAGCAGGGAGAGCACTCCTGAACTCAGATACGACCCCGAGATTGAAAGGACCTTCCGACTAGGAACCGATCTAATCGTTGTCGAAGGTTAAGGTAGCAATTTCTCAAACAACAGAACAGGCAACGAGCAATGGCGGAAGAACAGGAAAATCAGCAACTAGCTCATGCTGCACAGAATCCAATCCTAATGGTGAATAGCAGCACGTGTCCCATGAGGGAGTACGCGTCCCCTGTACTGTATGATTTCTCTCCAGGAATCATATACCCAATGTCGGATGGAACCAGGTTCGAGATGAAATCTGTAATGCTCCAAATGCTCTAGACTGCTGGACAATTTGGGGGTGGTCGTGGTGAAGATCCTTACACCCAAATGAAGCATTTCCTGGAAACATATAATTCATTTGTGATTCCTAGAATCACCCTAGAGGCGATCAGGTTGTCCTTGTTTCTCTATTCTTTGCATGATGACGCAAAACAATGGGTGAGATCACTAGAGCCTGGTAAATCACTACCTGGGAGAAGTTGGTGGAAAAATTTATGCAAAAATACTTCCCACCTACCACCAACGCGAGGAGGCGTCGAGAGATTATGAACTTTGAACAAGAAGAAGCTGAGACCTTAAGCGTCGCATGGGAGCATTTTAAGGGCTTGGTAAAAAATTTCCCGAACCATGGACTACCATTAACTATCCAAATGGAGACGTTTTATGAAGGATTGAATAGAGCATCGCAGATGGCAGCAGACGTAGCAGCGGCTGGTGGACTTGTTGACAAATCTTACACTGAGGTTAAAGAGATATTAGACCGCATTGCTAAACACAACATGGAATGGGTGGATGACACGTATGATGGAAGAGCTGACAGGAAGAAGAGATCTCAAAATGTTAATTCTATTGATTCCAACGCATTAGCCATACTTTCTGCTCAAGTGGCTACAATGACCAGCCTTTTGCAGAACATAACGCTAGGAAACACATCAAATCAGTAGAAGGTGAATCAGGTAGAAGTGTTTGGGCAGCCCATGGTTAGCTGTGTGGGCTGTGGAGATCTTCACTCCTTTGCAGAACATAACGCTAGGAAACGTCAGTTTGTTTCATAAAAAACAACCCATTTTCCAATTCATATAATCCTGGATGGAGAAACCATCCAAATGTTTCTTGGACAGAAGCAAATCATCAGAAGCACCACCGAAGGGCGAACCAACAGCAAAGGAATGGACCGCCGCCTGCATTTCAACAAACGCATCAGCCACATCAACAACCCTTTAATAAAGGAGGACAGGCATCGAGCTCAGGAGCTCTGCTTGAGAACCTATTGAAGGGACATAGCTCAGAATGACGTGTTTCTGAAAAGCCAAGCGTCATCTATTAGAAACCTGGAAATCTAGGTAGGGCAGATAGCAAGCAAGTTGAAGAACAGGCAGCCTGGAGTTCTACCTAGCAATACTGAAACACCTGGGAGCAACAATGGGAAGGAGCAATGTCACACGATGACGGTACGAAGTGGAAGAGCTCTTGAAGAAAGAAGAATGAATACAAGAAATAGCAGTCCTTCAAAAGATCGCATCACACGTTCAATGGATCAAGAAGAAAGAATGCCTGAGACTACAAGCCATTCAGAACCCAGTACATTTAACGCGGGAAAGCCTGAGGTGCCGCTAAACACACCATTCCCTAGGCGTCTGATGAAAAAGAATGATGAACAACAATTCAAGAACTTTCTTGAGCTCCTAAGGCAATTGCATATCAACATTCCACTTATAGAGGCCTTGGAGCAGATGCCAGTATATGTCAAATTTTTGAAGGACATTTTGACGAAGAAAAGAAGAGTTAGTGAAACAGAAGTAATCGCGCTAACGCGAGAGTGCAACACGTTAGTAAGCAACAGTCTACCAAAGAAGCAGAAGGACCTGGGAGCTTCACAGTTCCTTGCTCGATAGGATGATTGGATGTGGGTCATGCGTTGTGCGATTTGGGAGCTAGCATCAATCTCATGCCACTTTCAAATTTTAAGAAATTGGGAATTGGTGAAGCACAACCTACTTCTGTTACTCTTCAACTTGCTGACAGGACAATTAAGTACCCAGAAGGAAAGATTGAAGACATTCTAGTAAAGGTTGACAACTTCATATTCCCAGCAGACTTTATTATCTTGGACTATGAAGCGGATATGGAGGTACCAATCATCCTTGGACGCCCCTTCTTAGCTACTAGGAAAGTTCTAATTGATGTGCATAAAGGCAAACTGACTATGTGTGTAGATAATCAAGAGGTGAAGTTTAATGTATTAAACACATTAAGATTCCTAGATAGTGAAGATTGTCAACTGAACACTATTGAGTTGCCTGAAGAAGAGACCCATGTATGCGAGGTCCTCGCATTGGAGGAAAACCTGAAAGAATCAGAGCCGCCAAGTTTGAGTGAGCAGTGGACAAAACCAACACGTCCATCACTTGAGGAACCACCAGAACTCGAGTTGAAACAGTTACCTAGTCACCTGAGATATGCATTCCTTGGAAACAACACTTTACCTGTGATCATTTCCACAAATCTTACAAAGCCTAACGAGCAATCTCTCTTGCAGATGCTGAAAAAAAAACAAGCGTGCAATAGGCTAGATGCTTGCGGATATCCGTGGCATTAGTTCGTCTTATTGCATGTATAAGATTTGGCTAAAAGAAGGGAAGTCGGGGTCAATCGAGCCTCAAAGAAGGCTGAACCCCATAATGAAAGAAGTGGTCAAGAAAGAAATTTTAAAATGGTTGGACGCAGGAGTTATTTATCCTATATTCGATAGTAGTTGGGTAAGTCCAATCTAGTGCGTTTCCAAGAAAGGTGGAACGACTGTGATAGTCAACAACAATAATGAACTCATACCCTTGAGGACTGTCACAGGCTGGCGCATCTGTATGGATTATAGGAAGCTCAACGCAGCAACTAAGAAAGACCACTTCCCTCTTCCTTTCATCGATCAAATGGTTGACAGACTTGCGGGCAAAGAATTTTATTGCTTTCTTGATGGATACTCTGGTTATAACCAGATTTTGATAGGATCAGGAGAAGACAACATTTACCTGTCCCTTTGGAACATTTGCATTCAGACGCATGCCCTTTGGGCTGTGTAACGCACCTGGGACATTTCAAAGATGTATGATGGCTATCTTCTCTAACTTCCTAAAAAAGACCGTTGAAGTCTTCATGGACGATTTTTCAGTCTTTGGAGACTCATTCCAAACATGCCAAGATAATTTGGAGGTCGTCCTCGCTCAATGCGAGGAAACAAACCTTGTGCTGAACTGGGAAATATGTCACTTCATGGTGACTGAAGCAATTGTCTTAGGCCACAAAGTATCCAAGGTTGGGTTGGAAGTAGATGAAGCCAAAATAGATGTCATAGCAAAACTTCCACCACCAACAAATGTTAAAACTTTACGATGTTTTCTAAGGCATACTGGCCTCTATAGAAGGTTCGTTAGAGGATTCTCTCAAATTGCGCGACCTCTGAGTGCATTACTAGAGGCGAATTGGCCCTATGATTTTAATGAAGACCGCACTGATGCATTTGAAACATTGAAATATGCGTTGACGACAGCTCCGGTACTACTAGCACCGGATTGGACGCAGCGCTTTATTCTCATGTGCGACGCAAATGATGTGGCAATAGGAACAATGTTAGGGCAGAAGAAGGGAAATTTGATACATCTCATCTCTTAAGCGTCCAAAACACTGAATGACTCTCAGGAACACTACACCACTACTGAAAAAGAAATGTTGGTTGTAGTGTTTGGTATTGAAAATTTAGATCTTACCTAGTTGGTGCATTAGCCACCATATATACCAATCACTCAGCCATAAAATTCCTGATGAGTAAAAAAGACGCGAAGCTAAGATTGATAAGATGGGTGCTGCTGTTACAGGAGTTTGATATTGATATCTAGGATAGAAAGAGAACCAAGAACCAGGTGGCTGACCACCTGTCCAGGCTAGAACATCAAGAAATGCAAGATCAAGAAAGTGAAATCAAAGACGTATTTCCTGATGAAAGCTTGTTCAGAGTTCAAGGCAGTGAACCTTGGTATGCGAACATAGTCAATTATTTAGCCACCAAGCAATTCCCTGGGAACTTCAACTCTCAGCAGAAGAAATGGTTAGTTCATGACAGTAAATTTTATTTTTGGGATGAATCGTTTCTCTATAAGCAAGGCCCTTACTCCATTATGCGTCGATGCGTTCCGGAGGAGGAGACACAACGCATTTTAGCTGAGTGTCATGACGCTCCTTACGGAGGGCATTTCGGTGGGCAGAGAACCACTGCGAAGATCTTTTAGAGCGGATACTTGTGGCCCACCCTCTTCAAAGATGCGAGGGAGTTTGTTCGTAATTGTGACCCCTACCAACGCACCGGGAATATTTCTTCAAGGGACGCAATGCCCTTGAACAATATTCTCGAAGTTGAGCTGTTTGATGTTTGGGGTATTGATTTTATTGGACCTTTTCCCTTGTCCTACGGCCAACAGTATATCCTGCTTGCAGTAGACTATGTGTCAAAGTGGGTAGAAGCAGTAGCTTATGCTAGGAATGATGCGTCGACTGTTTCCAATTTTTTACCAGGAACATTTTCACGCGATTTAGAACACCAAGAGCCCTGATAAGCGATGAAGGTACGCACTTCATTAATCACATCATTTCTAAATTACTTGTAAAATATAATGTTAGGCACAAGATCACTACTGCCTACCACCCACAAACAAACGGTCAAGCAGAAGTATCCAATCGAGAAATCAAATCTATCCTGGAGAAAGTTGTCAATGCAACACAAAAGGACTGGGCATAGAGGCTGGATAAAGCGCTCTGGGCCTACAGGACTGCTTACAAGACCACTATAGGCATGTCTTCATACCCTATTGTATTTGGAAAAGCTTGTCACTTACCTTTAGAGTTGGAGCACAAGGAGTTTTGGGCAGTTAAAAAGCTAAACATGAACTTGGACGCCGCGGGCGCTCAACACAAACTTCAGCTCAATGAGCTCAAGAAGTAGCGATTGAACGCATACGAGAACAACAAGCTATACAAAGAAAAGACAAAGTGTTGGCATGACCAACGCATCAGTAAGAAAGAACTTTTTTTGGCCAAAAAGTTCTATTGTTCAATTCACGTCCGCATTTTTTTCCAGGGACATTAAAATCCTGGTGGTCAGGACCCTTCATCATTAAGACAATCTTTCCATATGAAGCAGTGGAATTAACACGGGAGGATGACACCAACGCATTCAAAGTAAATGGCCAAAGAGTGAAGCCATACTTTGAAGATGGACTGGAACGTCAAAAGTCATCTCTCGCACTACGCGAAGCCAGCTGAGGCCCGCGTCGAAATATCCCTGCATTTGCATCACCATTTATTCTAGGGACGCTTCCTCTATCCTTGTCTTTTTGCATTCTCTATTTTACAATGCGTTTGAGTTTGTTGGTTTGTTTGTTTGTCTGTTTTAAGATTGATTGTTCTTAGTTTTTGCCTTCATAAAAGTTGGAAATTTACTTTTTTTTTTAAAAAAAAAAAAGTTGTGTATAATCGAGTTGGGAATAACGGACGCGTTAAACTCAAGTCTAATGCATGGCCCAGTTGAAAGGACGCGTCTCGAGAATACAAAAGCACTTGAGTGCTTAGAAACCCAAGACGTTCCTTCAGCTTCACATTTATTATAACGTCAGGCGTCGCCTGACGTCAGCCCACTAACTCTCTCAGCCTATAAAAAGATCCAACGCTTCGATTGCCTTCTTCCTCATTTCCCTCTCGAGCTCTCTAAAACGAAAAAGAAAAACCCTAGCCTCTCCGTTTCCCTCACCTCCGATTTGCCCAAGCTTCTTGCTAGCCACAATGTCGTCCACATCAGACAGTCAGAACCAGACCATGAGCTTCGGGAACGACTCACCGGTAAGTTCCTATTCCTCGTCCTTTGTTACGATTTCACCTCCCCCGATCCCTAGAAAAACCTCCAAAACCTCTATCCAAACCAAACCCCCGCACGGCGGAGCCACCTCCTCTTCCCAGCGACCGTCTAGGTTGAAACCTTCCACAACACCCATAAAACTCCCCTCTAAAACCACCAAAGCAACCCTTCCGGCCAAGAACCCTCAACCAAAACCCAAAACTACCCCTAAGCTAAAAGCCAAAACCCTTGCAAAACCGAGGCAGCGTCCGTTATCTACGGTTGCCAAGCCCTACACCAAGCCTACCCCACCACCATTCATTCCTAACATAACCCCGATGGATGCAACGCATGACCCACTTCCAACATACCTTCACAACGGACCGTCACCAGCCGTACGTCCATCACCTCCACTTTCAATCCAGCCAACCACCGTATTCACCCATCGTCATATCCTCCCCTGGGACGCCTCATACCCCAATGCGCACCCCTCCATTTACTCCACCCATACCCCCCCGACAATCCTACGTCAAAGCGCAACCCAGAAGAGTTGGTGGAATTAGCTCGACTGGACGAGCAGGAAGTTTTTGGTGCTATTTTGGCGAGCCTCAATCAAAGCCAAGAGAAAGAGTAGGTGATACATTCAGACCCACCTAACGCATCACTTGAATTGGATGAAGTGGAGCGATACGGTATGATGCTTGAAGAGGAATTAGAAGAAGATAGAGAAGAAGGGAGAATTGGCCCTAACGTGTCTCAATCACGTCAAACCGACGCGAATGAAGGGCCCTTAAAATCAAAGAGAGTAACAAGAAAAAGAAGGTTAATATTGGATGAAGAAGATGAGCAATCTGCATCCGGCCCTGAGGATGCCACACATGGAAGTAGCTCAAGGCACGACGCACTAGAGAAGGACTTGGAAGACTATCAGCCCGCAAGGAAAGGGCAAAGGAAGACGGCTCTCCAAAGAGAATTGGAGAATGAATTGAGAGAGCTAGCAAGGGAAGCCAAAGAGCACGCGACAAAAAAATGCAAGGTAACCGACGCATTACCTAAAAAGATCTCGAGAAGAAATCATCAATTCAGTGACATACTTATAGAAAAGGGCTTCTTTCTCGAGCACCACCCACTGCCAATATACATAACAGAGACAATAAATGCATTGGGTTGGAGACAGTTCTGCGTTGGGCACGCATATATTTAGCCCAACCTTGTCCGTATGTTCTACAACAATGAGTTTGATATGGAGAAGAACACAGCCTTCGTTGATGGGGTATTAGTGCGTTTCTCAGCCTACAAGATCAACAAAGTGTTCGACATTGATAGTAATCCAGACACGGAAGGTAATCGCATCTTAGAGCAGCTAACGCCAAGCCAACTGGAAGATGCGTTAAGAATGGTTGCCAAACCTGGAAGCAAGTGGCAAACATCTAGAAACGGAGCAAAGATGCTAGCTTCCAGGAACTTGACCCCAGACGCGAACTTATGGTACTATCTGATCAAAAGAAGCATCATGCCTACAATGCATGATGAAACACTGTCAAAGGAACGTGTCTTGGCTACCTATTGCATCATGCAGTGCATCCCTTTAGACGTTGGAAAAATAATAAGGGATCAGATCAAGGCCATCAACACCAAGCCACGAGGACAACTCTACTTCCCATGGTTGATTTGTGCATTATATGAACGTGGGGGCATCCCTCTGGGGGATGATCATGAAGAGATCGATGGTTTGATTGATATAAAGTTAGTAAGGCGTTTACTTCATGGTTCACCGTATCGACCTGCCTTACCTACCAAAGAAGTGGCAACCAAACCTCGATCATCCAAACGCGCTCCCAAAAGAAGACGCGTCCAGATTGTTGAACATAATGATGAAGCTTCAGAGCATGAAGAATATGAAGCTGAGCTTGAACTTCCGAGTGAAGAAGTGCAACCAATCCTCAACCTTACTCTCCATGGATCACCATTGGCCCTGCCAGAAAGAAGTCCTGATCAAACACACCAAGAGCCAACTCATATAGATCAGGACATCCCTTGTTCCCTTCCTTCGCCCTCACCAAGTCCAATTCCCAATTTTGTGCCTCCTCCAATAATCTTTGAACCAACTGGGTTAGGATCAAGCAACGCAGCAAATTTTGAAGACCCAGTTGGAAGAAATGAAGAACCTACACCACCTCAACGCAGCGCTGACTTAGAAGAGTTGAAAACTTTTATCAGTGATCAGCTCAGACCACTGGCTGCGTCCATCGAAGGTATTTAGCAAAAGAACCAAGTTCTAAGAGATTATCTAAGGCAGCAAACAAGATGGATGCAAGACCAATTCGTTTATACAACGCAGTACATCAACTAGGTCTTGGTTGGAATGTTTGCTTTGCCTCCATTGCCTGTCTATCTTAGAAATCCTCTGCACTTTATGGATGAAGACCCTAGAGAAGAACGCAGAGATGACACGCCTGCACAATAGAGTTTTAGGGTGTTGGGTTATTTTTGTATTTTGATTTAATTGATGTTCTTTTGTATTTGCTAGACTTGTTTGTTTGCTTTATGTGAATCTATGAAAATGAATGAGAAATTCCTATCATTTTGTTCCTTGCGTTTGACCTTAGCATACTTTATTTTTGTTCTTTAGATATTTTCTAAGTCTTGTACATTGCCTGACCTCAATGATATCAACTATATGAAATCTATAAGTATAGAGTAGGTGTTAGGAAAATCAACAAGGCCTGAACTTCTCTAAAAATATTTTCGGACTCTCAAAGCCTTTTTGAAATTTTGTTTCTCTTTTAGCAATGAGGATTTAGCTCGTCTCCAAATTTGGGATAAGTATAGCTCATCTCTAAATTTGGGGATGAGGGAAATCCGAGTTAAGACGCGTCAAATGAGTACATCAAAAAGAAAGAGAACAAAATAAGAAAAATATTAAACGCAACTCCTCTATCATTACTTCAAAAGAAAAACCTCAAAATGGCATGAGTTAAATTGGAAAAGGAACTTAGCCGTAGTTGGATGCTCGCATGACACCTGTAGGGGCAAGCCAAAACGAAGTTAAGTTTCCTAGACCAACGCGTCCCATAGAACTCCTCTATCTAGTCTGAAGAAAGCATATCTTGAAACGCATGAATATTAGATATGAGTTCAGTTGTGAAGGGTTCTCACTTGTAGTTCAATGCTCGCATGACACCCGTGTGGGCAAGCCAAAACGAAAGTAGGATACCTGGAACAACGCATGGGTAATAAAAAAAATCATATTTTTTTTCTTTTTATCTAGCATTTATCTTAAAAAGAGCATCTAACGCATTGTTGGTTCAGAAAAAATGGGAATGTTTTGAGAAACGAAAGGAGTTGTTGATAAAAGGCCTGCTGCATCTGAAACTAAACATTATTCCTTTTACAAAAGAATCAATCTGAGTTACATTTTCCAAACTCTTGTCTCAAGCTTATGACTGAATATGATGAGAGGAAAACTTTGCACACTTAAGATAAAGGAGATAACAAAGAATTATTTTAGAATGCTTGAGTGCATTGTTCAAATTTGGTGGTGATGATAACTTGTAGAAATACAAGTTATTTTTGCTCTTAAGTTGGAACAACTAAGGTTTTTAATGATAAATTCTCCTCATTTTTAGAAGAAACGCATGGAATTACTCAAACATTAGAAAACTCATACAAAAGAAGTTTTATTACTAAATATCACTGCACTAACGCATTGTATTGTAGGATTTCAACACGAGGATTAACGTTAACGCATTAGATAAGTGCCACAGGGAGAGCTCTAACGCATGGGCCATGCATTGGAGGGAATTCAACACAGAGAAGATTCATTGATCCAGGCTGATTATGTCACATCACCACTTACATGTATGTGCATCTGCAACAGGCGGCGTCTGAAAAGCTTCCGAATGCCAAGCGGCTGACCAAGGCATGGACTTTAATGCTGCCCATTCACCAAGTAGACATGACCAACGCCTATAAATAGATGAAGTCCCTCCAGAATTACTTAGTTCAGAAATTATCAAGACCCTTACTCTCTGTAATTAGCGTAGTTGTAGTTTAGCTGTGCTGTAGTGCAAAGACGATCAGAAGGGTTGAGAACCACCACCACCGCCAGTCAGGGAGCGGAGGAAGCCAAGCTTGAGAAAGACACTTCGTCCTCTTCCAATACAAGTGATTGTACACAACAGAATTGAACCAAAGAGATACAAGAGATTGTACTCTGCGGCTTAACTCAGTTCCTTTCATCTCATTTATCACTTTCGTTTCATTTGATTGAATATTGCTTTTGTAAAGACAATTTGCTTCTTTATAAAATTCATATATTTGATCCATCACATTTTTGCCATTGTTTATTTCTTGTTCATGTTGAATGCATTTATACTTTATGAAAAGTTTCATTTCAATGCTTAAGCTAACTTGATCAATTGGTAAAAGCATCTTTAACATAGATTGTTCGAAAGAATAACTAAGCTGCATCAAATAGGACGCCTAGTACACCTAGAGATAGACTTACTGGTGTCTATTGCATTCTGTGTTAGACGCATGCATCCTAGAGATAGGTTTTGTATGTTATTCGTATTGAGAAGTGTTGAATAAAGTCTAACGCATAAACAAAAGATAAGAAAATCATCTCATCTCATCCACATCACATTCTGGTTTGTGTACATTCATCTTAGACCGATGCATCCACTTACATTAAACTCCATTTTCGCATGATCCATCACTCACCACTCTAACTCTTTTGTATCTTCTTGCACAAGCACAACATTTTAGTGTAAATAACATATTTTCTCATATATTTAGGAAAACCCCTACAATAGATACAACGCGAGGTCTGCGTTTGTTTAACTGAATCCATGAGTTCGACCCTGGACTTACCAGGAACCTATTAAATTTATACTTGGGTCTGGTTTAGGAAAATTTGAACATTATTATAAGGAGTGTTGTGCGTTCTGATTGCATATCTTTAAACGCTCCAACGCGTTGCAACTACTAAATGCATTAAAGCATCAACGCATCACTTATACTTAGAAATTCTTCTAAATTATTTAACACAATACACTCCTAAAGTGAATCACGATAGCAACGAACAACCACATAAATCTCAAAAGGATTGAGAGAATGGTTAAGAATGGACTCCTAAATCAGTTAGAAGACAATTCTTTACCTCCATGTGAATCTTGTCTTGAGGAAAAAAGGACTAAGGCTGGAAAAGGTCTCAGAGCCACAATACCCTTAGAGCTCGTACATTCGGACCTCTGTGAACCGATGAATGTCAAAGCTCAAGGTGGGTATGAATATTTCATCAGTTTTATTGATGACTATTCAAGGTATGGTCATATTTACATATTGCATCACAAGTCTGATTCTTTTGAAAAGTTCAAAGAATATAAGATTAAGGTTGAGAACCAGTTAGGTAAAACAATTAAGACACTACGATCAGATCGAGGTGGGGAGTACATGGACTTACGATTCCAGGACTATATGATAGAACACGGAATCAAGTCACAACTCTCTGCACCTAATATGCCTTAGAAGAACGGTGTATCTGAAAGAAGAAACAGAACCTTGTTGGATATGGTTCGCTCAATGATGAGCTTTGCTAAGTTACCTGATTCCTTTTGAGGACATGCATTAGAAACTGCTGTCTATATTTTGAATAACATTCCCTCTAAAAATGTTTCAGAAACACCTTATGAGCTATGGAAAGAGCGTAAAGGCAGTTTATGTCACTTTAGGATTTGGGGATGCCCGGCACACGTGTTGGTACAAAATCCTAAAAAATTAGAACGACATTCAAAACTATGCCTATTTGTAGGTTATCCAAAAGAAACAAAGGTGGTCTATTTTACAATCTTCAAGAGAAAAATGTATTTGTATCGACAAATGCCACATTCTTAGAGGAAGACCACATAAGAAGTCATCAACCTCACAGTAGACTAGTATTGAATGAAATTTCCAAAGACGCTACAGATAGAACTAGTTCATCTACTAAAGTAGTAGATAAAACTAGTACATCTGATCGATCACATCCTTCTAGAGAGTTGAGAATGCCTCGACATAGTGGGAGGGTTGTTTATCAGCCTAACCACTATTTGGGTTTAATAGAAACACAAGTCGTCATACCTGATGACGGCATAGAGGATCCATCGACCTATAAACAGGCGATAAAAGATGTGGTTCATAATCAGTGGGTCGAAGCCATGGACCTCGAAATGGAGTCTATGTACTTCAATTTTGTCTAGGAACTTGTAGATCAACCAAATGATGTAAAACAAATTGGTTGTAAGTGGATCTACAAGAGAAAACGAGACCAAGCCGGTAAAGTACAGACTTTTATAGCTCGACTTGTGGCAAAGGGTTATACCCAAAGAGAGGGAGTGGACTATGAAGAAACTTTCTCTCCCGTTGCCATGCTTAAGTCGATTAGAATACTCTTATCCATTGCAACCTTTTATGACTATGAAATTTGGCAGATGGATGTCAAGACAGCTTTTCTAAACGGCGATCTTGAGGAGAGTA
Source organism: Benincasa hispida (assembly GCF_027475165.1). NCBI lineage: Eukaryota > Viridiplantae > Streptophyta > Magnoliopsida > Cucurbitales > Cucurbitaceae > Benincasa > Benincasa hispida. Next base: position 49,062,056 of record NC_143486.1, read on the forward strand.
TCTATATGGCTCAACTATAGGAGTTTATTGCACAGGGTCAATAACAAAAGGTTTGTAAGCTTCAAAAATCCATTTATGGGTTGAAACAAGCTTCTAGATCTTTGAATATAAGATTTGATACTGCGATCAAATCTTATTGCTTTGAACAGAATTTTGACGAGCCTTGTGTTTACAAGAAAATCGTCAATTCTACTATAGCGTTCTTAATTTTATATGTTGACGATATTCTACTTATTAGGAATGAAGTAGGATACCTAATTGATATCAAGAAATGGCTAGCAACGCAGTTCCAAATGAAAGATTTAGGAAATGCGCAGTATGTTCTCGGGATTCATATTATTCGGAAATGCAAGAACAGAACACTAGCCATGTCTTAAGCAACTTATATAGACAAAATGTTGTCTAGGTATAAGATGCAGAATTCCAAAAGATATCTGTTACCTTACAGATATGGAATTCATTTGTCAAAGGATCAATTTCCTAAGACACCTTAAGAAGTTGAGGATATGAGACGAATTCCCTATCCTTTCGCAGTAGGGAGCCTGATGTATGCAATGTTATGTACTAGGCCTGACATATGCTACACAATAGGGATAGTCAGTAGGTATAAGTCCAATCCTGGATATGATCACTGGACTGTCGTTAAGAATATCCTCAAGTATCTTAGGAGAATGAGGAACTACATGCTCGTGTATGCTACTAAAGATTTGATCCTTACTAGATACACTGACTCTGATTTTCAAACTGATAAATATGCAAGAAAATCTACATCGGGATCGGTGTTCATTCTGAATGGAGGGGTAGTAGTGTGGAGAAGTGTGAAGCAAAATTGTATTGCAGACTCTACAATGGAAGCTGAATACATAGCTGCATGTGAAGCAGCAAAGAAAACAGTATGGTTAAGGAAATTCTTGATAGATTTGGAAGTCGTTCCAAATATGTATCTACCTATCACTCTATGTTGTGATAATAGTGGTGCAGTTGCAAATTCAAGAGAACCAACAAGCCAAAAGCGCGGCAAGCATATTGAGTGCAAATACCATCTGATCCAGAAGATTGTACATCGTGGAGACGTTGTAGTGACCCAGATATCTCTGAGCAAAACATTGTTGATCCTTTTACAAAGGCCCTCACGGCTAAAGTGTTTGAAGGTCACCTGCAGAGTCTAGGTCTACGAAGTTTGTAAACTAGGACAAGTGGGAGAACTTTTGGGTATATGCCCTAGTTTATTGTATTCATATATTTATTGTACTCGTATGTTTCTCACTTAAATTCAACATTGTGATACTCCACTAGGAGTTTTAGTCCAAGTGGGAGTTTGTTGGATTTTATGTCCTAAAACTCGTAGTTTGTAAATTGATAAACATGTTCTGTTTTGTTTTTTGATAAATTTGTTATTGAAATTGTTATCTTGAATCCAATAAACTAAGGTCCTGAGGCTATTTAATGTAGTTTGAACTTTACGTATTGACATAAACGTGGATCAAGTTCAAATATATAGCCAAAATGGTCTATAGTAGATGAATAAGGTTGGGTACCTTATTCTCGGGACACTATGGATGCAGCCCATTTTGTAGTTAGTATAAACGATGTGATCCTAAACCGTTCATGTGGAGACATGAAAATGGGGGCATCTTATTTAAAGAGTTTACATAAGACTGAACCATGAAATAGTCACTTTTTACGTTTTAAATGTCGTTTTATGTATAAAATTGGCTATTTCGTTAATTGATGACCTAGGTAACTTAATCTTAATCTTGAGCTAAACTATGAACTCATGTTCACTCGAAATTATCCTTAGATCGGCATAGGTGAGGGCAGCTCATTATTGCTGGCCCAATAAGCCTCCCATTTCAGGGGTAAGATCAGGTGGATAGCTGGGAACATAGGGTGCAAGACGAAATTCACTCCTACCTATTATATGGATAGTAGATAGGTTGTTCCCTTTAGTACTGAATCCAGGTCTTGAATAAGGGGCCTCACCCTCTCCTTGGCCTGAGAGGGGTTCGATTTATAGGTTGGACCTTAAACCAATTGTTCATTAGAGGATCAGTGAAACTTAAGGAATAAGATGTAGTCTCGGGGGTAAAACGGTTTTTATGACCCAGCCAAGATTACGAACAACCTGTGAAGGATTAACTTACTAATCATGGTTATATCATATGGATACAAATATATCTATAGTGAGGGGCGTGCAACTACAAGACTATAGTGGAATGACCCGTGAGTTAACGAATGTTGATTAGCTCCGTCTAAAAGAGTTTAGCTAACTAATCTCAGATCGTTGGAGCCCATGACCTATAGATCCATTAGGTTCCCCTACTAGCTCATAGGGAATAAACTTAGAACAATATGATAGAATAATTTAAATTGTTCAAATTAGGTGAAGAGAGAGAAACCGACAAGTATATGTGATATAGTGGTTGGTTTTTTCAGTTTAGAGATACAGCTTTAATGTTTAAATGTGATTTAAATATCAAGAATATGAATACGTTCATATTCAGAAGCTCGGAAATAGTCAAAGAGTTGACTTTTGACTTTGAAAATTCAAACTTTGACCAACCTTATATTCAAATGTGATTTGAATTTCGAGAAAATGAATGTGGATTCATGCTCGGGAGGTCAAAATTAGTCAACACAGAAAAAATCATAAAAAGTCAAAATATTGACTTTTCGGTCAAAGTTTGACTTTGGCAAAATGACCATTTTGCCCTTTAACTAAAGTTAGTGGGAAAATTCAAACTTTTGTTGGATAATTCCACTAACAAGATAGTGGATTAGGTGTTGGCTTATAGTGGAGACATCAAGCCCACTTAGATGGTGGATTTTGAGATGTTGGGTTTTTATGAATTTGTTTCATGCAATTGTTGCATGGTTTTTTTCTATAAATTTGGGCTTTCAAATTGGATAAAAAAAAACTACAATTTTGCCAAAATTAGTTTCTAATTTGGGCTGAAAGAAAAAACCCAACCCAAAACCAATCCGTCTCCTATTTCTATCTCTTTCTCTCTCTCGGTTTCTTCATCCATCGGGTACCACAACCCGATTCTGAGTCCAGAGGATAGTAGGTCAGCTCTAGTGGTTATCTGGCTCGTGTTCGGGTAAAGATAGAAGCGTTTTGGGAGCTACAAAAGTTTTATTATATCCCTTTTAATTTACTGTTTTTTCCTATATTTACATGTTATTTTCCTTTTAATTAAAGGCAATTAGAGTGTAATTAGATCCTTATTTCGCTGCGTATGTCTCGTGTTCCATCATTAAGTACATCTTCAACTCACGGATGCAAGAGAGGTCATCTGTTAGGAACACATTCTCAACATGATGATCCACTTCAACGTTATTAAGATGAACGGGTCAAGCATCGATGAGGTCAACCAAGTTAGCATAATTCTGGAATCTTTACCAGATAACTTTCTTCATTTCCATAGCAATGCGATTCTGAACAGGATCGACTACAACCTTACTACTCTGCTCGACGAGCTATAGACATTTCACTCCTTGTTAAAAAGCAAGGAAAAGAAAGGTGAAGCAAATGTTGCTTCATCATCCAAAAAGTTCCACAAAGGTTCGACCTCTAGAACTAAGTCTACACCTTCTTCTTCCGGCACCAAAAAGTGGAAGAAGAAAAAGGGTGGTAAAGGGAAGGTTCTTGCTAACCCACAAGCTGCTACTCCTAGGGTAGACAACCAATGAGGGTTGACAAGGAAAAATGTTTCCATTGCAACCAGGACGGGCACTGGAAGAAGAACTGCCCCAGATATTTGGCAGAGAAGAAGAAGCCCAAACAAGGTAAATGTGATTTGTTTGTTTTGGAGACTTGTTTAGTGGAGAATGATGATTCTGTCTGGATTATTGACTCTGAGGCCACTAACCATGTTTGTTCTTCATTTTAGGTAATTAGTTCCTAGCGGCAACTTGGTGCTAGTGAGATGACGATGCGAGTTGGAACCGGGCACGTCGTCTCTGCTGTGGCAGTGGGAGGTCTCTGATTAACTTTACATAAAAAATTTCTCATTTTGAATGATGTATTTGTTGTTCCTGATTTAAAGAGAAACTTAGTGTATGTAAAGTGTCTGTTAGAATGTAAATATCAACTTAATTTTTCTTATCATAAAGTGCTTATTATTAAGAATGTTGTTGATATATGTTCTACTCAACTGGAAAATAATTTGTATGTGCTAAGGCCGTTAGCAACAAATTCCCTCCATAACATAGAGACGTTTAAAACTGTCATAACTCAAAATAAACAACATAGAATTTCTCCTAAGAAAAATGCCCAACTTTGGCACCTAAGATTAGGACACATTAATCTTAATAGGATTGAGAGGTTGGTGAAGAATGGACTTCTAAGTAAGTTATAAGAAAATTCTTTACCTCTGTGTGAGTCATGCCTAGAAAGCAAAATGACTAAAAGACCTTTTACTGGAAAATGTCATGGGGCCAAAGAACCTCTAGAGCTAGTGCATTCAGACCTTTGTGGTCCAATGAATGTAAGAGCCAAGGAAGATTATGAATATTTCATCACTTTCATTGATGATTATTCAAGGTACGGGTACGTTTATTTAATGCAACATAAGTCTGAGTCCTTTGAAAAGTTCAAAAAATTCAAGGCTAGAGTTGAAAACACATTAAATAAAATGATTGAAACACTTTTATCTGATCGAGGTGGAGAGTTCTTGTATTCGACTTTTCATAACTATTTGATAGAACATAGAATAGTTTCCCAACTCTTAGCACCTGGTACACCTTAGCAGAATGGTGTATCAGAGAAAAGAAATTGAACTCTGTTGGACATGGTTCGGTCTATGATGAGTTATGCTTCCTTACCTTACTCATTTTGGGGTTATGCAATGAAGACTGCAACTTATATCCTGAACTATCTTCCCTCTAAGAGTGTTACCAAAACACCTCTAGAGTTATCGAACGGTCGTAAAGCTAGTTTACATCATTTCAGAATCTGAGGCTACCCAACGCATGTGCTTGAGGCCAACCCTATTAAACTGAAACGAAAGGTGGTTATTTCTATTATCCTAAAGAAAACAAAGTATTTGTATCGACACATGCTACTTTCTTGAGGAGGACCACATAAGAAAGCACAGACCCAGAAGTAAAATCGTGTTGAATGAGCTTTCCAAAGAAACTATTGAATCTTCAAGAAGAGTTGTTGAAGAGCTTATTATGTCAATAAGAGCTGTTGAAGTAGGTTCAACTAGTAGGTTAAATCCACCTCAAGTGTTGAGGGTACCTCGATGTAGTGGGAGGTTTGTGAAACCACCTATTCGTTATATGGGTTTAATTGAAATCCTAACTATGGTAGCTGATGGAGAGGTCGAGGATCCATTGTCTTACAAGAAGGCAATGGAGGATGTTGACAGAGATGAATGGATCAAAGCTATAGATCTTGAAATGGAGTCTATGTACTTCAATTCAATATGAGATCTTGTAGATAAATCTAATGGGGTTAAACCTATAGGTTGTAAATGGATCTAATAGAGGAAACGGGGTGTTGATGGGAAGCTACAAATCTTCAAGGCTAGACTGGTGGAAAAAAGTTATACCCAGGTAGAAGGAGTCGACTATGAGGAGATTTTCTCGCCTGTTGCCATGTTGAAGTCTGTCCAAGTCCTCCTATCCATTGCCTCATATTATGACTATGAGATATGGCAAATAGATGTCAAGATTGCTTTTCTGAATGGCAATCTTGAGGAGACCATTTATATGGTGCAACTTGAGGGATTCATAGTCCAAGGTAAAGAGCAAAAGATTTGTAAGCTTAATCGGTCCATTTATGGACTGAAACGGGCATCTCGATCTTGGAATATAAGGTTTGATACTGCGATCAAATTTTATGACTTTGATCCGGACGTTGATGAGCCTTGTGTATACAAAAAGATAAATTTCAAGTACTCATATAATAGTCATGGGTATTTTAGTATATTGGATTTATTTCTAAAATGAAATAAGCAATTCATATATTCAATAACAACTTTACTGAATTTTAGAATAAGTTTATTGTTTACAATCCACAAGTTTTAGGATATAAAACCCAACAATAGGATGGATTGATACCCTTCATGTCAATGAGGGTCCATTCTATTACCTTGCTATATTTCTTCAAAACTTTTAACAAAGCAACTTTTTTTCTCTTGTAGAAGTGTAGCTGAGATAATGACTTGTTAAGTGTCATCCTTACCAAGGAATGCATATTTTAAGTAGGTAGGCAAAGCTTTTAATTCCAAAACTGGTGACTGTTCTAGCAAAGGCTTGATTTTGCCTTCTTGATCTTCCAAACTTAGTGGTTCAAAACTCTTCTGTATCTCTTCACCGCATAACAAGATTCAATTGTTGCTGTTGTATCTTCCAATTCAATCTCTTTATCAATTTCAAGCTCAAGCCTGCTAGGCCATTCTTCTTCCAACTCAACTGCCCCACATGCGTCGACCTCATCGGGGAAGCTCATCACTTTCAAGATGTTAAATTTCAACTTTTGGCCATTGACTTGCATCGTAATTTCTCTTTATGTATGTCAATTTGGGTTATTCTCATAGACAGGAAGGGTCTTCCCAAAATGATGGGCACGTCTTTGTCTACTTCGTAATCTAATATGATGAAGTTTCTGCTGGCAAAATGAATTTGTCTACTTTGACAAGCACATCTTCGAGTTTCCCTTCTGAATGCACCAAAGAGCAATCCACTAATTGTAGAGTAATCGTGGTAGGCATGAGCTCTCCAATTTCCAATTGTTTGAAAATAGACAAGGACATAAGATTAATACTTGCTCATAGATCTCATAAGGCATGCCCTATGTAAATTCCACCAATGGAGCAAGGAATTGTGAAGGAATAATAGTGTTGCAGTCTTGTGTCAATGCCACTATCTCGTAATTTCCTATTTTCCTCTTCTTGGATATAACATCCTTCAGAAATTTGGCATATGTTGGCATTTTCTTAACGCCTCTATGAGTGGAATGTTAATATGTAATTTTTTTAACACTCCTAGAAAGTGTTGAAATTGACATTCATCGTTTTTCTTTCTCAGTCTCTATGAGAAAGGAGGCAATTGTACCTCATTCGATGCCTTTGATGTAGAAGTTGTTGCAGATGTGTCTCTGTGTTCCTCTTGAACTTCATGCAATGGCTGAATATCGTTGTTCTCGTCAGAAGAATATTTTTATGCCTCTTCAGTAATTTTTCTTTGTTTTTCCTTCAAAGCTTCTATCGTGATGTGTCCACTTCTAAATGTCACTACTTGAAATTGTTCTTTTCCTGAACTCCCCGCATTGCGAGGAACCTCGGTGGTGCTTGGAAGTGAACCTTGCAGTCTGTTTTTCAACTCTCCTGCGATTTTTCCCATTTGGATACTAAGATTGCGAATCGAGGTTCATTGGTTTTGGAGAACTACTTCATTCTTTTGTATATATTCCTTTTAACAATTTTTCCAAAGGAGAGGTGGTTGGTTGAGATGAGTTTGCTACTTGTTGATGTCCATTTTTTCCTTGATGGAACCCAGGTGGTCCGTCTCCAGGGGCGTTGTAAGGGTTGGCTTGTGGTTGTTGATTTCCTCCCCATGAAAAGTTTGGGTGGTTTCACCAACTGGAATTGTATGTTTTTGAAAAATGGTTGTTTTTTATGAAGTAGACGGATTTTGGACTATGCGGGCATTCCTCAAATGAGTGAGGTTCTTCACACAGAACACAAATTTCATTAGTCATTTGAGTAACTGCGTTCACTTGCCCATTTCTTGTGCCGGATTTAGTCATAGTCATCACCTATAATAGGTTAGTCAATGCATTCACCTGCGTTTGAAGCAATGTGATGACATCATTATTTTGTCTTTTGTTGGACCTTGAACAATATTCATTTCCTTTCCAATCTTCACGATTCTTCGAGATTTGATCGAGAATTTTTTTAGCTTCAACGTGTGTTTTATCCAACAGTCTACCTGTTGCGATGGCATTTACGTTTGTTTGCGATGCTAAATTCGAACCATAATAGAAAATCTCCATCTATAGACAATCAAGGACTCCGTTATACGAGCCATCTCTTACAAACCTCTTCAATCTTTTCAATGCATCACTGAGTGTTTCATTCTCTTTTTGCTAAGAGTTTGTAATTGTCCTCCTTCTCTTTGCATTTTCCGTTGGTGGGAAGTATTTTTTCATAAACTTTTCTACTACTTGTTCCCACGATTTTATTTCACCAGGTTCAAGGGAATATGCCCACTTTCTGGCGTATCACATAATGAAAATGGAAACAATGTGAGCCGAAATTGAAGGATCTCTTAACGAAGAGCATCCATGAGCGCATTCGGATCTCTCCGATTTCACTGTGACCAAAATACAACATATACATTCGAACATACAGATATGCAAACAAACAGTAATTAACAGCATGCTTTAAACAATAAAGAATAAGGGAAAGAGTTCTCATACCAGTTGAAGACCCTCTTCAAGCTTTGGAACTCAACGCAGCGGAAGACCTCTATGCGATCTCTATCGCTCAACAAATGCGTCGGTTGCAATAGCACGAACGTCTACACGAATGGCAGCAACACGAACAAGTGAATGCAGCGGGGAAGACACCACCAAAATGGATCCCTTGGTATTCTCGGAGTGAGAACCTAAAGTGTGGTCTTTGGTGAGTTTGGTAGAGGTAGGAGGAAGAACTAATCGTGTAGACGATAAGCAAATGGGAGAGAAAAGGAAGTTATCGTATAGCTAAATGTTTATCGTTCAGAAGAAGTAACACGATTGTGTAGGTTTTACTAAGCGATCGTTTAGTAAAAGGTAGATGATCTTTTAGAAAATACGGCACATTATGCGATCATTTAGGAAAGCTAAGCGATCGCTTAGGACTAGCGTGCGATCGTTTAGGCGTGAGGTGTGCAATCATCTAGGCCCTGAATGACTATAGTATAGGCTCTCGACTTGCGATCGTTTACGTTTCCACACTGATGCCAAAATTTTTCAAACCTTTGTAAAATGAAACCAATTTTCATTTTATCCTTCGGTTACCATAACCGAAGAGGCTGCTCCCATAAACGCACGTCCAAGAGAAATTTTAGGCCAATTATCATATAATTAACCAATTCAATAATTAATAAATATAATCATATTATATTCTTACCCTATAGTTTGATATCACATATCTACTATAGTAATTTCTCTACTTGATATAAATCATATTTATATCTAATTTTCACCAAAATAATGTGACTCATACATTTAGTTAATTATATCATATATAATCAACCCATTTAATTATATCATATATAATCGAACTCCCTCTTGTAAATTTAGACATTTCAAACTGACCCAAACACTGATTCTCGACTTTATCAAAGCTACCCAGGGGACCTAATGGACCTGTGGCTCGAAGCTCCAACGGTCCGTGAATAGCTGACTAAACTCTTTAGCCACGAGATCCACTCTATTAACTGTCAGGCATTCCACTAAAGACCAACAGCTGAACTCTTCTTACAACAGATATATTTTTGTGTCCATCGGATATAACCAATCATAAGTACGATTACCCTTCACAGATGCTCGTAAATACAGCTGGGCCAATTTACCGTTTTACCCCTGTAGTTACATCCCACTCCTTAAGTACCACTGATTCCTCTAATGAACAATACAACGTAATCCAACTATGTGTGAACACCTCTCAGGCCAAGAGAAGGTGTGTGGCACCACATCGTTCAAGCACTGGAATTAGCCCTTAAGTGAGCTATCTATCCACTTACCCCTGCCTCAGGAAAGAAGTGAATTCCATCTTGTGTAGTTGAGTTCCCAACTCCCAATTCAGACAAATCCCCAAAATGGTAGGTTTGAATCGGCGACCTGGCCACTCGCACCTATACAAATCATCTGGTAGAAATAGAAGTTATTACAGCTCAAATTAGTAAAACAATGAGAGAAAGCGATGGTAAAATAGGCAATATTATGTTTGAAAGTGCCAAACTAAAAGAAATTGCGATCGCTAATGCTCATCGCATAAAAGTAGTTAATTTTCCTATTTTATGTAGGTACAATGCGATGGCGCATATGAAATTGCGATCCAAGGGCACAATGCGACAGCTTGCTTGAATTTGCGATCCTAAGTCATGCGATCGTGAAAAGTTTCTCAAAAAGTGATCGCATAAAGACCTCGCATCAAGGCGACAACATAATAAATCATGATGGTACGTAAAGCTAATAACAGTCAATTTTTGAAATTCAGTTGACAAGCCGTTAAAAACCATACTATTGCAAGTACATTGAACTTTCAGTGACTTTAGACAGCGCAACAGAGTAGGAAAATTAATGTTGCCCATCGTTACAATCATTAGTAAGAAGAGCTACTTCACCTTGAAATCTATAAATACCCAATGCTACCAGAGAGAGAGGATATACAGAGACAAAGAGAGAGCAAGAAAATAGGCGAAGCCGAGAGAAATCGCTTTCCGGACAAATCCAGAGACTGCCAGAAAACAATACAAAGGAGAAAAGTTTAACCCTTGTAAGAGCAAGAATCCGCAAACTGGAACAAAGTTGAAGTGATAAAGAGCAGTGTAAAAGGCCACGGAAAGCAAGACATTGCTTACCTGGCTTGTTATTTCTCAATCCATTTGTTATTTTGTACTCAACCCTTTATTTGCAAAAATGGAAACTTCATTTTGATTTATGTTCAGTCTCTCCACACAATGCATGAGTAACTAAATTTGTGAATAGGTTGAAAAGTACTTAGCTAGCATGACTTAAGCTATGCATTTTATGCGATCATCTTGTCTTATGTATGCATCATTCATCATTTGGAAGTACTTGAGAAAGTAGTCTAAAGATAGAATCTAGGCTTCAGAGAGTCGGATTAGATCGCATAAGCAAGAGTAGAAACTTAGAAATAAGTTCTATCTATTGTTTTCCATACACATCGCATGCGTCCTAAAAATAAGAAATGTGGCATTATGCATTGAGAAATGTAGTACGAATATTTGTGTATAGCGTGATCGCATGATTTGTACACCATCTTGAGAATTTTAGCTAAATCTCTTCTCAACCCCTTCATCGCATACTTGTTATAACTCTACGCTTTCATCACTCCGTGTTCAACTCCATCGCATAGGAAAGTTTAAATCAAAACACCATCTACTTCTTTATCACCATCGCAATAGAATCAGAGAGTCCGTCACATATCTATTTAGTAGTCCCTGTGTTCGACCCTGGATTTACCAGGAACCTAAGAAGGCTTATACTTGGGCTTTTTTACAAAAACTTGTATGATCATCGCAACCACACATCATTGCTTGATAAATCAACGCATCAACAGATAACCAAGGATTTTATGTTTGTTGGTTTGTGGTAAAGCAAATAAAAGATACAACTGATCAAAATACAAGATGTGAAGTAAAATATCACATATTATATAACACAAGCGTTTGTACAAGCTATTTACAAACTACAAGACACGAGACTTTAGGAAATTATACAAATTAGGTGATGCATAGTCCCTAACAGGCCTATTGTGATAATTTTCCAAAAGAATCAGGTTGGTCAGAGCATTCATATTGTGATTGATCACTGCCCATGGTTCTTCTGGATGATTTCACTGATCCGCCATCCTTTGGGCTTTATTAGTCTATCGTCTTTTTCTATTTGTTCTTTGTCTTTCGCAAAAAGTCCTCTTGATCTCTGAGTCGAGTACAAGCTTAGGCGTAGATCCCTCACTCATAAAACATTTGTATCCTTTTCACAGCCAAAGATACAATACTTCTAAAAATTAAGACCTGCGAAAATAAAAACAATAATATTCGCACACTTAGTTACCGCTATTCTCGACAATGACATCAAAAAATTGATGCATTTTTACTATGTGATGAAGTGAATGCTAAATGTTGATTTATAACGTACTGTTTTATCTAGTCGAACCCAAGTGTAAGTTCAGCTAGAGTCCTAGTAAGTCCAGGGTCGAACTCAGAGATTGCTTTGTAAGTATATGTTTGAAAATTACTGTTTCGATCTTGACACGTCTAAATTACTAAATGAAGGATGAGTTGGTTTATGCTATTTTAACGCTAAGGTTGGTTGAATGACAAATGCGACGGACAATACAATCTATGCTAGATATTCTGTGCGATGAGTGTTAAATTCGAATTGATAGAAGTAGGGTTGAGAAGAATATTCAATATCATTCTTAAATAAATGCATAAATCATGCATTCAAGTAGATCACTCAAAATTATAACCTACACCTTTTCGTGCACAGAGCCACAATATCTTATCTCTAGAATGCATGCGATGAGTGTTTATTGCAAGCAATATTTCTTTATTTCTAAAGGAGCTCTCTTCTTGTTTTATGAAATCTAAACCCTTAGTTCTTCCAAACCTAGGTCTAATCTACTCAGCCTAATTTTCAATTTGTTCAAGTATTCAATAAGCATGCTTAAAATAAGTTTAACGCATAATTTTGTGTTTTTGCTTAGTTCATGTTAGCTATATGCTTCTCAACGCGTAAATCTCTATTCGGTTCCAAAGATGTTCCTGCTTCTGCAAGCGTCGGCCCTCCCTCTGTCCTTGAAGCTTCTGGTGCTCTCCCAAGCTTATCGAAACAATCTGTTGGCATAACCTCCTATCTCGCGTCCGCCTTGAAGTAAAATAAAATCTAAGAATTAAGCTAAACTCGTAAGATGGTGAACTCGTGAACTGGTGGAACCCCTTTTCTGAAGGATGCCTCTGGTATTTATAGACATCCAGGGTGAACGACGGCTTCTCTCTCATGATTTCACAGATGGGACAACTTTAATTCCCTGACTAATGCACCGAATATTTGTCACCGAAAAGCTGAATGTACTTGTTATCGTTAGCGGCTGTCAACTTAATTCGGATTCGACTATCATCAGCTTTCTGTCCCATCGCGATGAATTAGCCTTTCACCCAGATGCGCCCACCATGTTGCGCCGACCAAGTTGCGGCAATCCTTTTCAAGAAAATGTTTGCAAACACGATCACCGCAAAGCCTTGCGGTGATGCTGCGCTCAACCAATGATTTCCTATGATCGAAATTTCCGCCTTGCATTATTGCATATTCTACACAAAAATATAAAAATCAACTGTTCTAATGCGATGAATGCATGCGACCGCAATATTATGAATTTGATGCTTTTTGGACACAATTTATCATGTTTTATCAACACAAGCCAGAATTGTTTAAGAACTTAGCACTATGGTAACGTGCATTTCTGCTCGTTATCACACCCCCAAATTTAAACAATGATTGTCCTTAAGCATAAGCAAAAGATTTCCTTTAGCAAGTCAACCGTAATGTTCTTTTTCTAGATTTCTAAAGGATACTTCATTCAAATCTTATATACCAAAGTTTCCTTAAGTCTTGATCAAGTCTCCTCTCAAAATATTTCTAAGACCTAGGGACTGCAAGCTTAACCTTCAAAAAGACTTTACTAACTTCCGGAACATCGCATGATTTATTTCAAAGAGATTTTTTTTTACCGGGGTGTCAAATGATTTTACCCTTGCATATTTCTTGTCATTGTTATCTTTTCTTGACCTTGCGTTGATTCAAGTGCCTTGCCTTCGTTTGGGCTTTCCTTCACGTGTGTCATATGGACATCCAACTACGAGCAATGCGCTCTTTCTAAGACTAAACTCATACCTACTTGGCAGTGGAGTTGTAGTCATTTATTTATGCGTTGATCCTGGTGACTTACTTTTGTTTTGGCTTTCCCCCACATGTGTCATGCGAACATCCAATTACGGGTAAGTGCCTTTCACAACTTAACTCTTATCAACATGAGTTTCCCATTGCATTGATAGTGGAGTTGTTATTCTCAAAAATTTTCCCTTTTTCTTCTTAGAATAGCAAGGTCGAAAATAAATACCTCACCCCTAAATTTAAAATGTGGCAATGTCCTCATTGCCAAAAGATTGAAATAAGTCATGTGATGTTCGTAGAAAGCTTCGTAAAGAGAGTTTGAAAGAAAGCTAGCAAACCCCTAACTTCTAGAAATATTTCATGAGGTGACTATCTCAAAGTTAAGTTGACTCTAGTATATACGAAAGAAATAGAAGTATGTTTTTCATCATTGAAATCAAAATTGGTAAAGAGACATTATGCGGTAACGTACTAAATTTATCCATGGCAAATGATTGCGATAATCAAAGAGGATGCGGTGATAAATCTTTTAAAACTAAAATGCAATGAAAAATTTGAAATAGATATAAGGAAGAATACACCACCAAATTTGCGTTGTCGCCTGCAGTGTGTATTGACACATCCATCTTTGCTGCGATCTCTCGTCTTTGGATTGCGGTGATGGAGTGAGATAATTTGCTGCTTCATGTAACATCTCCGCAATCTTGTGCCTTAATCGTTGTAAACAAACAGTGAGAGGGTCAAATGATTTTAAACAAAACATGTTTTTTTTAGAAGTAATAATAAGTAAAATGCAGATAGATAAATGATGATTAAAGTGACGAAAGAATGAGAGTTCAAGAACCAAACAAAGGGTATTCCAGGTTTTTAGATTCACGGAGGTCTTTTCTAGCTAGAAATCATCTCCGCAATATGCCTTAACTCGCTGTCCATTGACCTTAAATGTACAGTTTCCATACTCAGTGATCAGCTCCACCGCACCATGTTGGAATATTTCTTTAATGATGAAGGGTCCAAACTAGCGTGATTTTAATTTTCCCGGGAAGAGCCGTAGACGTGAGTTGAAGAGTAAGACCTTTTGCCCGACTTGGAGTTTCTTACCGCATATAGGTTTGTCGTGCCAGCGCTTGGTGCGCTTCTTGTAAATCTTTGCATTCTCATATGCGTTAATCCTCCATTCTTTTAGCTCGACTAGTTGCATTTTTCGCACTTCTCCTACTTTCTTCAAATCAAAGTTCAGCTTCTTTACCGCCCATAGTGCCTTATATTCCAGTTCCAGAGGAAAATGACATGCCTTACCAAATACCAACGCATATGGGGACATACCTATGGGTGTTTTAAATGCAGTCTAGTATGTCCACAACACATCGTCAAGCTTTGTTGCCCAATCTGTTCGTGAAGGCCTTATTACCTTCTCGAGTATTAGCTTAATTTCTCGATTGGACACCTCGACCTGACCATTCATCTGCAAGTGGTATGCGGTGACCACTTTGTGGAGGATGTTGTATTTGCACAGAAACTCCTTAACAGTATGGTTGACAAAGTGGGACCCTTCATCACTTATGATGGCATGGGGATTGCCAAAACGAGTGAAAATATGTTTCTTCAAGAATTGGAAGACTACTACCGCATCGCTTGCAGCGCATGCCACTGCCTCTACACACTTGGATACATAATCGAAGACTAATAAAATATAATGTTTACCATTCGAGGGAGGGAATGGTCCCATGAAATCGATACCCCATATGTCGAACAATTCAAGCTCTAAGATGGTGTTCATCGGCATTGCATGTTTCCATGAAATGTTACCTGTGCGTTGGCACTGATCACATTTCATTACATAGTCAGCTACATCCTTAAACAATGTAGGCCAAAAAAATCCACTCTGTAAAACCTTAATTGCGGTGCGCTGTCCTCCAAAGTGCTCACCATATGGTGAGTCGTGACATTGCGATAATATGCGTTGTTGAGCAGCATTTGGTACGCATAATCGCAAAATCTGGTTTGCCCCTCTCTTATACAGATTCGGCTCATCCCAATAATAATGTTTGCATTCATGTTTAAGATTCCTCTATTGGTGGTAGGTATAATCTTTAGGAAACTGCTCGCAAACCAGATATATAATTATGTCTGCATACCACGGTAGTTCTTCATTATGGAACAGCTGCTCATCTGGTAACACCACACTCACCTCTGATTCATTATGGTAAACTTCAGGGTTTTCCAGTCTAGACAAGTGATCCGCAACTTGGTTCTCCGTCCCCTTTCGATCAATTATTTCTATGTCAAATTCTTGAAGGAGGAGAACCCATCTGATCAATCTCGACTTAGTGTCCTTCTTCGTCATTAAGTACTTTATTGCCGAGTGATCAGTGTGGATGAGTACCTTTGTCCCCAGCAGATATGCTCGAAATTTTTCCAATGCAAAAATTACCGCAAGAAGCTCTGTCTCTGTGGTGGTGCAATTTGTCTGAGCAGGATTTAATGTTTTGCTCGCATATGCGATGGGATGCAAGATTGTTTTTCTCTTCTGTGCCAAAGCTGCTCCCATCGCATACCTACTTACATCGCACATTATTTCAAAAGACAGTGTCCAATCAGGTATGGGTGCGGTAATCAACACATTCTTCAAAACTCTGAATGCGTTGAGGCAGTTATTGTCAAATTTCAATTTTCTGTCAGCCTCTAACAACGCACTCAGTGGTCGTACTATTGTCGAAAAATCCTTGACAAAGCGTTTGTAGAATCTAGCATGCCCCAAGAAGCTCCGTACAGCCTTCATGCTTGTTGGAGGTGGAAGTTTTTCAATTTCTTTGATTTTTGTTTTTTCCACCTCCAACCCATCCCGGGAAACCTTGTGTCCTAACACTATGCCCTCCTTCACAATGAAATGGCATTTTCCCCAATTAAGAATTAGATTCGTCTCTTCGCATCTCTTCAGTATCTTCTCTAAGTTGGCTAGACAAACTTTATAAGTGCTCCCATAAACAGAGAAGTCGTCCATAAAGATTTCGATAGATTCATAAAGATAGTCTGAAAGATGGCCATCATGCACCTTTGGAATGTGCTTGGTGCATTGCAAAGGTCGAACGACATGCAGCGAAAAGCAAAGGTCCCATATGCGCAGGTGAATGTGGTCTTGTCTTGGTCTTCTGAAGCTATCATAATTTGGTTGTACCCAGCATAACCATCCAGAAAACAGTAAAAGTCATTTCCAGCTAGACGATCTAGCATTTGATCAATGAATGGCAGAGGGAAATGATATTTCTTTGTGGCCGCGTTCAGCATGCGGTAATCCATGCAAATGTGCCACCTAGTGATGGTTCTTTGCGGTATTAATTCATTGTTTTCATTCGGGACTACCGTAATGCCACCCTTTTTCGGCACACATTGCACGAGGCTGACCTACGTGCTATCTACTATAGGATAGATAATGCTCGCATCTAACCATTTAATGATCTTCTTTTTTACGACCTCTTTCATTACAGGGTTGAGTTTGCGCTGATGTTCGATCGTTGCTTTGTGGTCTTCTTCAAGACGAATATACAGTACGTTGGGCAAATTCCTCTAATGTCGGCGAGCGTCCAGCCAATTGCTCGCACATGTTTCCTTAGAATGCTCATCAACGCATTCTCCTGGTCTTCGTTGAGCTCAAAGGAAATGATAACTGGCAGCTTCTCATTCTTCCCCAAAAATGCGTACTTTAAATTGGTCGATAGGGTCTTTAATTCCAGTGTTGGTGGTTCTACTAGGGATGATTGTGTTATTTTTCTTTCTTCTTTTTCTATTGGCTCTTCTTCTTGGTTTGCGATCATCTCTTCTTCCTTGCTTGTTTTTGTTATGATCGCATTGCAGGCAGCAACGGATACGCTAGCATCCTCTTCTTCAGTCTCTTCATCAAACTTTTCTTCCTCAATCAAATTCTGGTCATCATCTGAGTCATGTAGGTCTTCTTCATCTGAAAACTTCATGGCACGAATTATGTTGAACTTGAGCTTTTATCCGTTGATGCTCAAAGTGATCTCCCATTTATGCACATCAATCTGGGCACGACTTGTTGATAAAAATGGTCGCCCCAAGATGATGGGCACATCCTTGTCGGCCTCATAATCCAATATGATGAAGTCAGCTGGTAGGATAAATTTGTCAATGGTGATCAACACGTCCTTCACCTTTCCCTCTGGATGCACCAGAGATCTATCGACCAGTTAGAGAGTCACGGTTGTGGGCACAAGTTGGCCTACATTTAGCTGCTTAAAGATCGACAGAGGCATCAAATTTAAACTGGCTCTGAGGTCACATCAGGCTTGCCCGATCTACAGTCCTCCTATGGAGCAAGGTATAGTAAAGCTCCCAGGATCGCTCATCTTCGATGGAATTATTGATTTTGAACTTTGTGTTAACGCCACCGTGGCAAACTTACTAGCTCCCCTTTTCTTAGTTACCATATCCTTCAAAAACTTTGCGTAGGCAAGCATTTCCTCAATCACTTCACTGAATGGAATATTAACATGTAATTGTTTTAACATAGACAGAAAGCGTTGGTACTGTACCTCTTCATTCTTTTTTTTCCTTATTCTCTATGGGAAAGGGAGTAACTGCACTTTCACGGTCCCCATCTCAGTTGGCTTTGAGGTCGATGCAACCTCTAGTTCTACTTCTTCTTTTTCTTTTTCTTCTTCTTACGTCACCGCAATTTTAGGCTCTACCACAATGGGAGCTGTCTGACTAAGCTTCTTCTTTTCTCCCTCCATAGTTTTCCAACTTCTCAATGTCACAACTTGACAATGCTCTTTACCTGATCCCCCCGGGTTGCGTGGGAGTTCTGTTTAACTCGGAAAAACCCCTTCCGATCTACTCTTTAGCTCACTCACAATATGACCCATCTATAATTCTAGATTGCAGATGGGTGTAGCCTGACTTTGAAGCACGATTTTGTTTTTCTCTATGTACTGCTTCAACAGGCTCACCAAGGAAGAGGATTGTGATGGTTGTGAGCTACTTTCTTGATTGCTTGTCTAACCGTTGTTGCGCGGGAAGAATCCTGGTGGCCCTTCTTTCTGTGCCACGAATTGGAAATTCTGTTGCTGATTCTTCCAAGCAAAATTGGGGTGGTTTCTCCACCCGAGGTTGTAGGTATTCGGAAAGGGATTATTTTTCACAAAGTAAACGAACTGTGGATTTTGTGGGTAATCTTCCATCGCGTGCCCATCACCGCAAGTCGCATACCTTGCGGTGTTTTGACTGTGTGTTGATTTTTCCATTTTCTGGTGTTGGGCTGCTAATACAATTCCCTGAATTAAGTTCATCATTGCGGTCATCTGATTTTGTAGTGAAGCAATAGAACCACTACTTGCGTCATTGTCTTTGATTCTCAATCTCTGGTCACTCTCTCTCCAATCTTCATGGTTCTTAGAGATGCGATCCAAGATATTCTTTTCCTCGTCATATGTTTTATCAAGCAAACCACTAGCAGCTGCCGCATTGGCAGCGGTCTACGAAGCGGGATTCAAACCATGATAAAAAATTTCCATCTGAAGGCAGTCTGGCAAACCATTGTGTGGACAATCCCGGACCAACCTCTTAAACCTTGCCTAGGCATCGCTAAACGATTCGTCCATGTCTTGTTCAAAATTTGTAATGAGTTTCCTTCGTCTAGCATTCTCAATAGGTGGAAAATATTTCTTCATAAACTTCTCCACGACCTGTTCTCAAGAAGTGATCTCTCCCGACTCGAGAGAGTACGCCCATTTCCTTCCCTGATCACAGAGAGAAAATGGAAACAAAGTTAGTTGAACTTCTTCGGTAGAGATGTTCAGGAACACAAAAGTATTGCAGATTTCAATAAAGCTACGAGGTGAGTGTGCAGGTCCTCCCCACGTCGACTTCCGAATTATCCTGCAGTCTGGATCATCTACAGCATCATCGGTTTCATTTTGAATCGTCTTCCATCGAGGGCAGGCCTCATGATTCCTGGAGAGAAATCATAGAGGTTTGGCAATGCATAGTCCCTAATGGGTCTATTGCGATCGTTTGCCAGCAGGATTGGATTCGCCTTGACATTGTTATCATTTGGTGCTCCGTTTCCAAGCTGCTCTGCCATCTCTTCTTTATCTGACTGTGGTTGTTGTAGGGCGGTCTCTCAGTCTCCGTCTAAATGTTCTCTCAATCTCCGGGTCGTAATTCTCCAGAGATTGAGAGTCTGCAAAGAAATCAGAAAAATTACTGTTAGCGCACTATTTTGCCGAAGCCTCCGACAACTATGCCAAAAACATGATGCTTGATTTTGTGATGTGGATTATGGATGATATGCGATGGTGTAATTGCGTTGAGCACTCAAGTTTCCTCAGCGGAATCCAAGTGTAAACTTGTAATATTAAAAATGATATCTTCTTTTTATCGCATATGCACTACTGATGAATGAATGAATCAAGCTCTTGTCCCCAGCAACGGCGTTAAAACTTGATAGATGAAATTTGTGTTTTATATCTTTATCTTTATCTTATTATGCGCTAATGAATGAAAATGATGATGCTCTATGCGCTCAAGTTGCTTTGCGATAAAGATATTATTGTCATACTACGTTCTAAATGTTGCATTGATGATGATATGCTTCGTAGTATGTGATGATGTAGTGCATGTCACAAGTTTTCTTATGTTGGAACCAAGTATAATTCCAATGCAAGTTTCTCAGATTGACCTAAGGTCAAACACAGGGATTGTTATTGTTAATGCGATACTAGTGTGGTAAATGTGATCGGTTTATCATAAAGAATAAAGATATGGTTTGGCATAAATGTAAATTGCGATAGAAAGTAAATTGCAATAAAGTAAATTGCGTTGATAAAATAAATGTCTAAACTACTAATGATACAAGGTGAGGACTAGTTGTGAAGTTGTGCAAGATAGTCTAGTGAATACGGTGGCAAGTCTTGTGAATCAATCAGAAAGAGAATGGGTTGAGGGAAAGGACATCGCAAGTTTGTCAATTCTTTTTGAGAACACAACTAAGGTTCCGCTTTCCCTTGGCTTACACATTTCAGTGATTGGCCGCGTTCCCTTACGTCTATGGTGTGAAACAGGGATGAACGTGAAGAACGCAAGGTTGTTTCGATCTCTAGAAATACTTCTTACTTTAGTTAACGCATTCTTCCAAACTTCTCTCGATAGGCGGAATAACATTTTCACTTCTACACTCACATATGAAGATGTCGTCGAGCATGCTTTAGCTAAACTCAGCCGATTTCTTTAATAAGGATTAACTCACTCGCTTAATCCTTCCCCTTTACCCAGGGGTTTAGTGACACATGATGGAGAAAATGGATGATGAATATATGGAAAAGAACAGAGAAATGACAATGATTACGATGATGATATTAAATCTAAAGATTAAGCGTTTGATACAAATTGTGATGAAAGATTAAAGAAAGGTGAACACAGTAGATGAATGGAAGAATAAAAACAAATACGGAAAGAGTGTCAATGTCTTGACACAGATCCCGATCGGAGACGTTGTGCTTGCCAACGTGTGGATGAAGTGGAGTGGAAAGCTTCCCTCTCAGACTTGCTTTCCAGTAGAAGTGAACTCTCGCACAGAGCTTCTTCCTCGGGAATGGAAAGAATTTCTTGCTTGGAGACTTACCTTTCAGCTTTGTCTCATCATTTTCCCGGATTTTCTCTATGTTGTCTCTTCAGACCAACCTTCTTTACATTGAATTCAAGGAAGCTATTTATAGACGGCTCTCTGTATTAGTGGTCCCACTTTGTAAATCTGATAATTCCTACCATGGCGTAGTGGAAATGTCCACTCTGCTCCACGATCAATTTGTCAAAATCGTACAACATAAAAGTTATACACGTCAGAAATCCTTGTGAATGCGTTGCTCTTCTACATCTTCGATCGATTGTAGCATGTAGTGTAGTTGTTTTGAATTACCGCATGCGGTGGAAATGTGTTGATCGCTTGAATCCATGATCGATCGTCGTATGCGTTGCAATTGCGTTGATCTTTTCCATTCTTGATCGATTGCTGCATGCTGTGATGATGCGTTATTCTTTTTGTCCTCGAGCAATTAACACATGTGGTGACCTATTTCCTGCAAAACAAAGACTTGGACATTCCATTTTGCCACCGCAATGGGGCTAGTGGGTGTGTTTACGATACTTTACAATTTTCGTATTTCTAAGCTAATTTCTATACTGTCGAGCAATTTTTCCTTCTTTTTGCTGCATAAACTAAATAAAACAGCATAAATAACTTGTATTTCTACAAGTTATCAAAACTCCACTGAGTTTCCTGGTAAGTCTAGGGTCGAATTCAGGGACTTGGGAAAATAAATTGCGATGGTAATTTTTATGAAAACTTTGCGGTAATCGGTAACTCAATTAATTGTTGGTTTGTTGTTGATTATGTTAATAAAAACATAAACAAATGCGGCGGATTTGAGAAAAGTCAGTTGTGTGATAGATGCGCGAGTATACAGATGAATGGGTTGAGAAGGTCTTTAGCTAGCGTTACTTGAGAATGCGTCAGACTATGCGATCATGTTACAACCATGCACAGCAAGTCATTTTCCAATGCAAATGTGATGCTCCTAAGTCTAGGACGAATGTGTTGAATGCAAAAGTGTCCATAGAGCTTATTCCTAAGTCTCTACTCTTTTCCTATGCGATGATGCAAAATGCATAAAGGCAAGGTGACCGCATACAATCATATCCTATCTCTAGGATGCATGCGATGCGTTAATAGCAAATAGTGCTTATTTCTAAGCTTCTATCTCTTGATTATGCATTCTAATCTAACTCTCCCAAGCCTAGATTCTAACCTGACCTTCCCAAGCCTAGATCCTATCTTTAGACTACCCTCCCGAGTATCTCTAATGGACGAATGAAGCATACATAATACAAGATAATCGCATAGAAAGAAGATTCCCTAGTTGTGCTAGTTAAATGCTTCTTAACCCATTCAACTGATTTACTACTCATGCATAAATAACAGAGAGTGAACAGATATAGAGAAGTAGATTCCATTTCGATAAATGAGTGGAGTACAAAATAACAATGGAAGTTAAAGGTAGAGAGCCTGGTAGCAATTTCTTGCTGACCGAGGCTTTTACACTGTAAATCTCTATTCGGTTCCAAAGATGTTCCTGCTTTCGCAGGCGTCAGCCCTCTCTCTGTCCTTGAAGCTTCTGATGCTCTCCCAAGCTTACCGGAACGATCTGTCGACACAGCTTCCTCTCTTGCATCCGCCTTGAAGTAAAAGAAAATTGAAGAATCAAGCTAAACTTGTAAGATGGTGAACTCGTGAACTGGTGGAACCCCTTTTCTGAAGGATGCCTCTGGTATTTATAGAAATCCAGGGTGAACGGTGACTTCTCTCTCATGATTTCACAGATGGGACGGTTTTAATTCCCTGACTGATGCGTCGAATATTTGTCATCAAAAAGCTGAATGTACTTGTTATCGTTAGCGGCTGTCAACTTAATTCGGATTCGACTGTCATCAACTTTCTATCCCATCGCACTTAATTAGCCTTTTACTCAGATGCACCCACCATGTTGCACCGACCAAGTCGTGGCAATCCTTCTCAAGTAAATGTTTGCAAACACGATCACCGCAAAGCCTTGCGGTGATGCTGCACTCAACAAATGATTTCCTATGATCGCAATTTCTGTCTTGCGTCATCGCATATTCTGCACAAAAATACAAAAATCAATTGTTCTAATGCGATGAATGCATGCGACCGCAATATTATGAATCTGATGCTTTTTGGACGCACTTTATCATGTTTTATCAGCGCAAGCCAGCATTGTTTAAGAACTTAGCACTATGATAACGTGCATTTTTGCCCGTTATCAATAAGCAAATAGTCTTTGTGCGTGTGATCGCATGGTGTTATTATTTCTACGAATTTTTCATTAAGTTGCCACATTCTTAGCGCTTTTTCCTAATTTTTTTGGATAAAAGAGACAGAATAACTTGTATTTCTACAAGTTATTTGGTAACATTTAACTTGCGGATAGAATTTTAGACTAGGATTTATCTTTGAGAACTTGGTTTAATTTCGGATTTCTCTAATGTAAACTCTTCTTATTTTTGCTCTTTATCTTAATGGAATCAATCTTGATGAATTTGATGTATTTTGATAGATTGTTCTTTTTTGCCTTATTCATTTGGCTCTTGCTTTCAAGAATGAATTAAAGGCATGATTAGGAAATGATTGTATGATCTTAAGCTTATTTTGTTGATTGTATTTTCATGAACTAATTAAAAATAATAAGTAAATCACATGTTAGAATTAGGCTTTCTAATCTATCATTCGTCACAACAATTCCCCATAACACTTAATGCAAACTTGGATTGTTACTTAGGGAGCTTGACCTTAGAGTAATTTTGATAAGTTTGGTTTAGTTAAAGTTTTCTTAATTAATACTTAGGGGCATTTATCGATTAGTTTGATAAATGGTTTTGCATTTATGGAAGAGTGTCCAGGTCATTAATGCCCAATGAAAAGAATCTAGCAAAATCCGCACATATCCCCGGATTGCATCTCTCTAATTGAATTTTTAAAAAGAACTCGATCTCTTTTAATTCATTGCGATTTAATTGCATGTATTTTTACTTCCTTGTTTGATCACCAAAAAAACCCCTTGTTACATTTATTTTGATAATTATACTCAATAAGTAATAGATTCCCTGTGAGATAACCATATCCCACTTGTGTACAAGCTTGGGAGAGCGACCAAAAAATTATTTGTTCTTGGTCTCGATAGGCCTCGAACATTAGATCAATAAAAGAATACCTCAGTGATGGAAATACAAGTATTCTAGCTTGTCTTTTTATGGGACAATGTGTCTATTATGGGTGAACATCGGTCAGTTGATGTCAGCTTTTGTCAAAAACCTCCATCGACCACCAATACTTTGGTTTTCATCAATCGATTTCCATCGATCTTGGAAAGTTGGGATCACCTTGTTGAGGTTGATGTCCTAAATTTCGTGGGTCCTGTAGTTTGTAATTATTTGTACAAACAGTTTATTTATTTAATAAAATCTGAGGTATTTTATTCGGTATTTAGTAGCATTAACCCACAAAATCAATAAGCAAGCATCTAATGTTATCTTCTATAACTTAAACATGTATGTGGAGATATACAGGTTGATCGTGTTTAAGTGAAAACCTAAATGGTCTATAGTAGATGGATAAGGTTGAGTACCTTATCCTTGTGACACTATGAATGCGCCCGCTTTGTAGATGTTACAATTGTTGTAAAGGTCTACAAATGATCTGATCCTGATCATTCATGTAGAGACATGTGAGCAAGGGTGTTCTATACAAAAGGGTTTGTATAAGACCGGTCCACGAAATGAATAGTCTCATTATATAACACCGCTAATAGTAGAGACTTACATTTCACCAGCATAAACATAGTTTACATGACCTGAATCCTGAGTTAGTTATGAACTCCTACCTATGAATGCAGTCCTTTGATTTTCATGGCTGAGAGTGGTTAGTTCACCGACTCATTATGCCTGGAGTTTTGAGGACTCATCTGATCAGAGAGTTGGGAACACAACTACACAAGACATAATTCACTTCTTCCTTAATGTTGGGGTAAGTGGATAAATTGTTCCCATAAAGGCTGCAACTGAGGCTTGAACAATGTGGCACCACACCCTCTCTTGGCTCGAAAGAGGTTTGGTTAAAATAAGACTATGACTTATTGTTCGTTAGAGAGATCAGTAATACTAAAGGAGTTAGATGTAACTCAGACGCAAAACAGTAATTTTGGCCCAGCTGAGCAATTTGTGAAGGTTATCGCACTGTTGATTGGTTATATCTAATGAACACACAAATATATCTGTAGTGCGAAGAGTGCAGTTGACGGTCTTTAGTGGAGTGAACAGCAATTAATAGAAGTTGGGTAATTTAATTAGAGTTTAATTAATTATCCAAGTATCATTGGAGATTCAATCTACAGGTCTATAAGGTCTCCTCTGTAGCTCAATTGGGATAATTGAGAATTAATTTAATTTTGAATTAATTTGAATTGTTCAAATTAATTGAGGGAATTAATTTATGATATAATTAATTTAATTTAATTATATATGATATAGTTAGTATAATGTATTTGATACATTGTAAAATGAAGTTTATTTTGAGAGGAAATAAATATTTGAATATGATTCAAATATTAATTATATGAATTAGATTCATATAATAAAATTTAATATGAATTTGATTTATATTAAATATCATAAACGATTAATAGAATTCTAAATATATATTATATTTTATTT
The DNA here is from genome assembly GCF_027475165.1 of Benincasa hispida. Taxonomy (NCBI): domain Eukaryota; kingdom Viridiplantae; phylum Streptophyta; class Magnoliopsida; order Cucurbitales; family Cucurbitaceae; genus Benincasa; species Benincasa hispida. The sequence continues at coordinate 49,088,001 of NC_143486.1, forward strand.
GATACAATATAAAAACTATAGGTTATCTGTTATATTTGATATAACATATAGTTTAATATATACTATATGATAAGGTGGTTATTATATATATATTAAATATTCTATTAAATTCTTTTTTAATTTAGTTAAGGAAATCCTTCCCCTTGTTTCTCTCTGATAAGGGACATGGGAGATGGAGATTATGAGGATCGTTTTCTTCCTCCCAACAATGCAGAGGGTCTGTATGTTTTTGCTTCCCCATAACGATCTAGAAAAAAAAAATTCTCAAATCCTTCCTCTCCCTATCTTCCAAAATTTAGAACACAGAGCCCACACACTTCTGTGGATTCTCAATCACTCATGAGAATACAGAGGATTATCTATTGGTGGTGTCCTATTTGGGCATTGCTTCAATTTGTGTTTCAAGGTAGGTTTGTGACCAATCAAGAAGGAAATTCGTGAAGAATTGATTCTTCAAAAGGTTAGTAATCTAAACCCCAAATTCCTTCTCTATTTTTTTTATTCTAAGCATGTTGTAATTTGTTTAGAATGGATAATAGGGTTGAAAATTTTATTTTTGTTTAAATTTGAAAATTGAGAAACAATCTCGCTTCCGTCTGTGGTTTTCACAACCATCATACTGAACGTCTAACCATCCAGGCGGGATGGGCAATTTTGTCAGTTTCGTATTTCCAGCTAATTGAAGAAAAATGAAGAAAGAAGAAAAAAGAAGAAAGTGAGAAGTAACAAAAATAGAGAGTGGTTGAGGGAAAAAAAAAACATGAAAAGAAAAATAAGAGAAAAAACTGAAGAAATTAAAATAATGGAGATTAAAAAGAAAAATGAAATAAATGTCGGGTCTGGTATACAACATTGCATACATTAAGCTTCCAACAGCTGAAGCATAGGGAATCAATCTCATCTCCTTAACCTCTTGAGGTGTCTTAGGACATTGATCCTTAGACAAAATGATTTCATGCCTGAAGGGTAACAAACCCCTCTTGGAATCCTACATCCTATACCTGATCAACATTTGATCGATGTACGATACCTGAGACAAGGCTAACCTCTTGTTCTTACGATCCCAAATAATCTGGATCCCTAGAACATACTACGCCTCACCCAAATCTTTCATTTGGAACTAGGCAGCTAGCCATTTTTTAATGTCAGTCAAAAACCCTACCTCATTCCCAATGAGTAGGATATCATCCACATACAGTACCAGAAAAGCTACTGAGCTGTTGATGATCTTCTTGTAAACACAAGGCTCATCAACGTTCTGATCAAAGTCAAAGATTTGACCACACTGTCAAATCTAATGTTCCATGGTTTAGATGTTTGTTTCAGCCCATAAATGGACCTATTAAGCTTGCAAACTGTTTACTCTTGATCTGGAACTACAAAACCTTCTGGTTGAGCCATGTACATGGTCTCCTCAAGATTACCATTAAGAAAGGCAGTCTTAACGTCTATTTGCCATATCTCATAATCACAAAATGTGGCTATGGAAAGGAGTATCCTGATAGACTTGAGCATTACAACAGGTGAGATAGTTTCCTCATAGTCCACTCCCTCAACCTGGCTCTGATACCAATTGAAAGAAATCAGACATGAGGATTTCCATGAGCAGCGAAATGATCGTTCCAAATTTCATTTGTATTTGAACATACACAATTACAGTACAAGAAACGAAAACATACATGTCATGCACAATACGAAATTATAGCATGCTTAACAAAAGATCAAGGGATAAAACATTATACCTTTGAAGACTCATCTTCAAACTCCCTCGATCATGAACGCTCGTTCAATCTCCAAGACTACAAGACACGAATGCTCGAATACAGCAACTGCAACATAGCATGATCACAGCGACCACCACACGAACACTGCGAACTCAACGAGCGGCCTCCAAAACCTTGAACTATGTCGAGTTAAGTATGACACCACCACAATGGCTATCTTGGTATTCTCGTTGTGAGAATCCAGAAGTGTGGACTCTATGTGGATTTGGTTAGAGGAAAAGACTAGAGAAATAACAATCATGTAAACGATTGAGCAAGTGGAAGATAACAGAAGTCTATCGAATAGACGATGCCCAATCATTTAACAAATACTCTACGATCATTTAGCAAATGGTCCACGATCATATAGTGTCACTCCACGATCGTTTAGTCTCTCTTCAGTTATTGTTTAGTGAATCCTATTCACTTGACAGCTATTCTATGAGTTTTCTTTCCGAGAATAGCAACTCTCACAACCACTACTAAATTTAGGAAAACATTTTTTCTTTTATCTCATGGTTACCATAAAACTACCAATAACCTCCCACTCAATTGTTATTAGAGAAAAATATATAATTATCCAATAATTAATATTATTATAAATATATATGATAACCAACTTACCATATTTATTTATAACCTTTAGTTTTAATATTTCATCTCATGAAACATATAAACCATAGTTCTTTTTCTATTTCATGGTACTTAATATAAATCTCATTTACATTAATCTTCCACTTGATGTATCTCATACATCACACCGATCATATCATATATAATCAAATTTTCTCTTGTCAATTTGAACATTTTAAATCAACACCAATAATTGATTCTCAACTTGAATCCATTGAGCTACCAAGGGGACCTTATGGACCTGTAGCTTGAAGCTCCAATAGTACGTGAATAACTGACTAAACTCTTTAGTCATGGGATCCACCATCCGCTAACTACCAAGCACTCCACTAAAGACAGACAGCTAAACTCTTCTTACTACAAATATATTATGTGTCCATATCAACCAATCAACAGTGTGATAACCCTTCACAGATCGTCCGTAAGTTCAACTGGGACAATAACCGTTATGCCCCTATAGTTACATCTAACTCCTTAAGTACCATTGATCCCTCTAATGAACATAAGTCATAGTCCTACTATGACTGAGTTCTCTCTTCCAAAGAGAAGCTGTGGCCACTATATTCAAGAACCGGAATCAGCCCTTAAGGGAGCAATCTATCTACTCACCCCTGCTTTGGGGAAGAAGTGAATTCCATCTTGTGTAACTGTTCCCAGCTCCCAAATCAGACAAGTCACCAAAAATGTAGGCATGTTGAGTTGGCAATATGGCCACTCTCGTCTATACTAATCAAAGGACCACCCTCAAAGGTAAGAGTTCCAAAAACACTCACGATTAAGGTCATATCACCTATGGTCATTTAGGTGAGATGTAAATCTCCAGTATCAACGATGGTATATACAGAGATTAGTCATCTCGCGGTCCGGTCTTATACAAACTCTTTGTATAGGACACCCCTGATCACATGTCTCCATATGAATGGTCAGGATCTACCATCTGTAGCAGTTCACAACACTTGCAAATCTCTACAAAACGGTTATATCCGTAGTGGCACCAGGATCAAGCATCCCTCCTTAATCCTTATACTACAGACCTTTTTAGGTTATCACTTAAGCATGATCCACTTGTATATCTCATATACATACTTAAGTTTTTATAAAATAACTATGGAACTTTGTTTATTGGATATGAGTAAATACCAGATAAAATAACTCTTATTTTATTCATAACAATGTGTATAAATTACAAACTACGATACTTCAGGAGAATTAGGACACCAATCCCAACATTATGAAGCAGTCTAGTGAAGGTTAAACTTGAAGAAGATGAGAGATGCTGGGATGGAGATAGACTGAATACTAATAGAAAACTCAAGAAGAAGAATGATATTTATTTATCGGTCACCGCAACTTGATGCCAAAAACTTGATGTGTGTGCAATGCATAACACATCACCACAACTTCACATCATAATCGCATTTTAAATGTGATACGATTATGATGTGAAGTTGCAGTGATGTGTTATGCATTGCACATGCAAGTTTTCCTAATAAGACCCAAGTATAAGTCTCACTAGGTTTCCTGATAAGTCCAGGGTCGAACACAGGGACTATTGAGTAAATATGCGACAGTAAATTTGATTCCTTTGCGGTGGCGAAAACAAATAAGTTGAATGGTGTTTTGTTAAGAATATTTCCTATGCGACAAAGTTTGAATAAAGAGTTGATGAAATCGAGAATTACAATGAGTATGTGATGAACAGGTTGAGAAGGGGTTTAGCTAACACTTTCTAAGATTACGTACAAGTTATGCGATCATGCTACACACAAACCACAGCATGTCATCTCTCAATGCAAATGTCATAATTCCTATTCCTAGGACGCATGCGATGTATACGAAAATGTCAATAGAACTTATGTCTAAGCCTCTATTCTTGTCTATGCGATGATGAATGATGCGCACACAAACAAGGTGACCGCATAATATCATATCCTATTTCTAGTATGCATGCGATGTGTTAATAGCAAATGAACTTATGTCTAAGTTTATATCTCTTGCTTATGCGGTTCTAATTTGACTCTCCCAAGCCTAGGTTATAATTTGACTCTCTCAAGTCTAGATTCTTTCTTTAAACTATTCTAATATTTCTAAAGGGTGAATGACGCATGCATAAAGACAAGATGATCGCATAAAGTGTAAATCTTAGGTCATGCTAACTAAGTACTTCTCAACCCATTCGGAAATTTAGCTACTCATGCGAAATGTGGAGAGATTGAACATAGATTGAAATGAGAATTCCATTTTCTATAAATAAAGATGTTGAATACAGAATAACAATGAAATGTAGAGATAAGAAGCCTGATAGCAATGTCTTGCTTCCCGTGGCCTTTTACACTATCTTTTTCACTCCAACTCTATCCAAATGAATATTCTTGCTTTCATAAGTGTTGGCCCTCTCTCCCTTTGTAGCACTTCCCAGCAGTCTCTTGATCTGTTCGAGAATGATCTCTCGGCTTCTTCGTCTCTTAGCTCGTCTCCATCTTCTAAGTATAAGTAAGAATACGAACAGACTAATGGTTCTCTAACTTATTCTCTATATGATATATGGTGATCCTTTTACAATGGTGGCCTCCTGTATTTATAGAGCTCAAGGTAAAGCAGCCTTTCTCTCTAATGATTGCGATGTTGGGCAGCCATTAAATCTCCTGCTCTGATGCACCGATTAATGGTCACTGAAAGTTGAGTGTACTTGCTACAGTGTGGCATTAACGGCTTGTCAACCAAATTTAGATTCGACCGTCATCAGCTTTCCGTCCCATCATGATTTATTATGTTGTCACCTTGATGCGCAGTCTTTATGCGGCCACCTTCTTGAGTAACTTCTCACGATCGCATGCGATCGCATGACTTTGCAATCACAACCTTTCAAGCGCGCGGTCGCCTAATTCCTTGGATCACAATTTTTCTTGCGCCAACGCATTTTTTCTGCACAAAATAAGTAAATTAACTACTTTTATGCGATGGGTGCATGCGATCATAATTTCTTCAGTTTAGCACTTACTTATACTTAGAAGATACAGTAAACGGTGTTAATACATAACAGTGATTATTTCGTGGTTTGTCTTACACAATCTCATCGTGTAGAACACCCCCTCTCACATGTATGTACATGAACGAACTGATCACATGTTTTATGACACTTTACAACATTTGTAACAATCATAAAGCAGGTCATATTCAATAGTATCTACAGAAATAAGTACCCAACCTAATCCAAGTACTATAGACAGTTTAGGCTATTTTACTCGAACTTGATCAAGTTTATGTCTCCACATAAAGTCCAAGTATTCATGACAATGCCAAAGGGTTCGTAGTTTATTGGATTTAAAATTATTAAACAATCAATAACACTTGTCTAAATAAACTTCATATATGTTTACTGTTTACAAAACTACAAGTTTTAGGACATACAACCCAACAATCGGAGCGTCAGGTTCGTAATTTCTTGAATGTCTTAGTATGCTCTATGGTTGAACTTTGTTTGAACTTCCACATCATAGAAGAATTCTTGAAATGGGCTGTGGTATTTGTGAATAGTGTGAGTTGTTCACTATTTGCTTTTTTTCTAGGAAAAGAAGCAGATATGTCAAACTTTATTAGTTCGGTAAAGTTTGATGCAGAGAAATTTGATGGAATGATCAACTTTGACTTGTGGCAATTACAAATCAAGGATGTACTGATACAAGCTGGATTACACAAGGCCTTGAAAGGAAGACCAACCTTTGGTGCTTCTAAAGAGAAGCAGTGATGGTGGTCTAAGAGAGTCTAGTGATTGTTCCAGTAAAGATTCTAAGACATCCAGCATGAGCGATGAAGATTGAGAGGAGATGGATTTGAAAGCTGCAAGTGCAATTAGGCTAAATTTGGATAATAATGTTCTTGTAAATTTGCATGGAATTACAATCACCAAAGAGCTTTGGGAGAAGCTTAAAGCAATGTATCAAGCAAAAAGCATCTCAAATCGATTGTGCCTGAATGAGAAGTTTCACACCTTGTAAATGGTGAAAGGTACAAAAATATTAGATCATCTGGTTATTCTCGATGGCATTGTTTCTGAGCTGAAGGTGATGAGGGTGAAGATAGAAGATGAAGATAAGGCACTCCAACTCATTTGGTCACTTTCTCCTTCTTATGAATATATGAAACCAATCTTAATGCATGAGAAAGAAACTTAGTGTTTGTTAAGGTTGCTAGTAAACTTCTGTCTGAGGAAAGAAGACTAAATAGTGAAAGATGTACTTCACAAGAGACTTCAGTATTGGTAGCCAACAAGTGGAAGAAGAAGAAAGAGTTCGTGCATAAAAAGGTTTACTGAGAATGTGGACAGTCTAGACACATGAAAAAAGATTGTCCTAATAGAGCAGGTTCGTCAAAAAGCTCTGAGTCGAATGCTAATGTTGTCTCCGTCGTCACGAAAGATGACAATCTCTTCCATTGAAGCAAGGCAATATTCATCTTCATGGTATGCCCGCTTTACCATGATAGAAGATGTGATGTTAGCGATTCCACAAGTTTGCACACGGGCATTGACTTGGCAGATATGCAAGGTGTGTGGTGGAAGTTATGTTAATGACCGAAGAACTTCCAGGTGAACCAAAGTGGTGGAAGTTGCACCATAATATCAGCATGATTTATCGCTACGTGACAAAAAAGGAAAATCTTGAGAGGTAGTATTCCAAGTGGTTTACTTTTTATGGTGGAGTAGGTTATAATTCCATGACATGAGAATTATGGTTGTCAGTGAAGACATTAGGTTATAATTCCATGATATGAGAATTATGGTTGTCAGTGAAGATAATGGATATTTCAGAAGCTATGGATTTTTCAAATATCTTGCCAAGGTAGAATTTGTTGGGTTTTGGCAAAATATTAGAAGTGCAGTTTGTCCTATATCGGTTAATTGAAGAATAAGGATGGGCTCCAAGCCTATAAAAGGAGCCTATACCTCTAGTTTCAAGTCGTTCCAATTAGAAACACTTTAAGCTTATTGTGCTAACTCTAATTAAATTCCTTTTTGTATTCTCTAATTTAAGAGAAAAAAAAAAGGTGTGAGTAGCCAAAATCTTTGAGAGAGTGCTATTGTAATTGGGATATGGAAAATAATTATTCTGTATGATTTTAACAATTTTTCACATAGTGAATTTCTTTTTGGTGGGTCGTGGTTTTTTTCCAAGTTGGGAGTTTTCCACGTAAATTCTTGTGTTTCAAGTTTTACTAAGTGGGAGGTTTTTCCCAACAAGTATCTCAAGCTCTGTAGCAACCTATGTGTGTAAAAATATAAGTCATAAGCATGAAAAAGAAAAATTAGCAAAAAACTTAACACAAAGAATAAAATTAATCGTTGTTAGAAGCATACATGGTCCTGTATCTAAGAAATGAAAGTCCGATTGTATTCATCTTGTAACCACTTTTGGCTTCTTGACTTCACTTTTGGCTTCTTGACTTCAATGAATACATTTTTCTCAAATAATTCAAATGTTTTCTAAAATGATATGTAATCCATCACGATTGTTAGAAATACCAAGTTATCGAGAACATAATAAGAATACAAGTACTAGTTTAAGTCAGCATACTCTATGCAAGGTTGAACATCATTTGTATTCTCTGAAACATACAAATGAGCCCGTCTTAGTTGTTCTTTGTCGGGCTTTATGTGGGAGGCTACTGATGAGGGTCGTCTAATTTCATCATTCTGATCTTCTCTAGCCTTTCCAAGTCCAACCAGCATTTCATCATTTAAAAATTAAATACAAAATTCTATAGCTTCCTCAACAAGATACCCCTTAACATTACAGCCCTCAGGTTGATTTCAATTTCAAACATATCCCTTAAGAACTTTCGTCTAACGTTCAAAAGGATACATCCATCGAAGATACACAGGACCACAAAGAGGAATTGTGTAACATCTACCACCTTACTCATATAGCATTAAAATGAACAAAATCGTGTGATAGCATTTCTCACATGCTTAGGTAGTGCAGCGGGAAGTGCAACTAAAAGTAATTATTGCATAATCATGTGACAATCATGAGACTTTAACTCCATAACTCTCAGAGTGTCGATCAATACAAGATTTTTTTATGTCAAAAGAATATCCTTCTAGAACTTTCATTTTACAATGATTGACAAATGACACGCTTCTCATTTTTGGATAATGTGTAACAAGTTGAAGGTATATATGTCCTTCTCCCAACAACATTTGGCACCAACTTAGGACGGATGCCTAGTTGTTCTAAGTCACGGTGAGTCTTCAATCCATCCTTCGTCTTGCCAAGAATATCAAGCAAGATACCCATCAAATTCATACATACATTCTTCTCAATGTTCATAACATCTAAACAATATCGAACATGAAGCTTCTTCCAATATTCAAGTTTAAAAAATATGGATTTTTTTCCAACAACTACATAAAAAACTTATCATTTCTTTTCTTTCAACGAATGACATTCATTAGAAGAATCATTAATGATGAACATTTCAAAAATACTTTCTCAGACAACGGATGTGGAGTCATTCCAACGTCTTTTCTATTATTGAATGCTTCCTTTTGTTTTCTAAACGGATGATCAGGTAGTAAAAAATTTCGTTCAAGATATGTCATCTTCTTTCCAATTTTTAGATATACAGGAGATTTGTTTTCGTCACGTATAGTGTCACGCAATATCCTTTACCATATGTTAGAAAAATCATTAATTGTCCACAATAACACTGCTTTTAACATGAAAACTTCATCTCAATATCCAAGATAACACGAATACACCATCATTCCAAAGAATTTTCAAATCATCTATTAAAGGGGCTTATACATCTATGTTGTACCCTGTTTGCTTTGGCCCAAAGTAACATTGTTAACTTCATAAATTTACATTCCATACATAAACTAGGGTGGGAGATTGTATGTCGCCAATATCACAGACGAACAATTATATTTACTATATATCTTCCTATGAGGATTTATTCCATCAATTGGTAAAGCAAGATGAAGGTTTTTATCTTTGCTTCTAAAATCATAGTGTTTTTCCATTTACGATATCTATAGTTTTTTTTTTTTTTTTTTTTGAAAACATGTCCACAATTATTTTTGGTAGTCTTACAAGGGGCCCTTAAATAATTCATGATAAAATGAATGTCTAAAAATTTTACTCACGTAGAGAGACCATGAACTTCAGAAACTTTTGTCGAGAACAATAACTTTAGAGACATTATGTGGCAAATGATCGCTCTCACACAAATTATTATGTATGAGTGTGTTTAGTTTAACTTTTCAAGTGTTTAATTTTGATCATGTCATTTTGAAAAAAAATGGAGTGTTTGACAATTACTCAAAATAGATTTTGAAATACTTTTAAGATGTATTTTAAACAATTTTATCAAAAAAAAAAGTTCAAATAAGAATAACCATTTTGAAACACTTTTTTTCTCTTATCACCAGACCCCACATGTTGGCCGAAGCATAGATTTACAATTTATATTACCATTTATATTTCTGTTTCTATATACATATTATGATACTTAATGCAATGGAACAAGATTGGAGCATATTATCATTACAACTACCAAAAGTTAAAATAAAAATAGGATAAGGAGATGAGGGACAGTATTTTATTTTGTTAAAATACCATTTTAGTCCTTTATATTCACGTTTGTTTAAATGTAGTGAAATCCCTGTACTTCAAATATTCAATTTAATTTTTTAACTTTCAATCAATCTAATCAAAGTTGTTTTTTTATCGTTATTGTTTAAATAACGATAATAATTTCCAGTGAAAATGCTGAAAGATAACAAAAGAATTTTTTTAAAAAAAACAATAGAAACTAATTAAAGATTTATTTTAAGTATATAAACTAAAATTGAATATTTCAAAATATAAAGTCTAAAATTAAACTTCAATATAGAACCAAAAAGATATTTCAACTCTGTTATTTTTCGCTAACACAAGTAGAAAATTGAGCAGATTTCGAGATAGTCATTTTACTTGAAACAATGAACATATTACATACTTACACAGATCATCGCCGTCAGTAAGGCTATTTTTAAAAGCTAAATTTACTACTTACATACACAAGATCATTTCAGTTTATCCATCAAGTAATGTGGTTTGGTTAGCCAAAAAGCAACAGTTCCATGAGGCCAAGCAAGAGTTAGATTATTGTACTACTCATTAAGCCAACCCGCTGAATTCTGGTTCGAATACGGGTATTGAGGACCAGGTGCAAAGCCCTGTGGCGCACCCCTGAAACCAGAGGATAGGCGTTCTCTAGGGTCGAAAGTGCTGCTGCCGTTCATCTGATGGCCAGCACCCATTCCTCCCAATCTAGTGTGGTTCAACTCATCGAGGCGAGGTGCATATCGTTGCGTTGCTGAAGTGTTCATCCAGTGAGATGGTTCAGGAAATGTACTCAGATGCCCATAAGTAGATGGGAATGCCCCAATCCTGCTATACCTGGGATCAGGTCCAGTTTGGTAATTGCTTCTTAAATTGTCAGTATCTGGGTGCCCGTAATGACGAATATGTGGCCGTATTTCGGAGTCCCTCATGTACGTGCCAACCCCAGTGGCGTATGGTTTATAATTAAGGCCATCAACATGTCCTCCCATTTGATCCACGTTACGTTGTTCCTCGATGTGTCTAGAACCAATATCATAAATCGGACTTGCATTGTTTGACCATCCAGTGGTCCCAATTGAAAAAGACTCCTCAGCATTGAGGTTGTACTTTCTGGCAATGTCATCAGTTAAGCTGGTTTGTGCATCGTAAGGAGCTCCAAAGTTGGTATTCGGGTCAGGCATGGTCAACCCAGACTGCTGACGTTCAATCCCTCCCGCATCAGCATATGAAGGCCTCTCAACAGACTTATAGGATATATGATCACTCACATTTGGAGAAGCATGAGGTCTCTGATTAATCTCATTTAAAGGCCTTTTACCATCACGTCTGCTCTCTTCTGATGTCTCGCCATCGCCTCTTCTAGGTATTTCTTCAAAACGCTGCCTCTTCTTCCTTGGAGCCTCAGGAGACAGATTAGGACGGACGTCTCGACTGTCATGACTCTCTCTGTCACTATCCCTCTTCGATGTTTTCGTGGACCCATTTTTATGAACTTCAGAGACAATCGATCCACTCTTCGAATCTTCTGGTTCATCTGCTGCTAGTATTGTAGATTCTTTCATCAGGAATGTTTCATGGAGATGAATATCATCAGCCGAAGTTTTGGAGCTTTGGCCTTTTTCTGACTCCAATTGCTTAGGCCTCGGCACATCGGAACCTTTTCCCATTCCTGAATCCTCTTGTTGCCTGAGCCTTGACAAATCAGAACTCTTTCCCTTTTCAGACTCCTCAGGTTGCTTCACCCTTGAAGTATCAGCAGTCTTCCCTTTTTCTGATTCCTCTTGTTTCCTTGGCCAGAGATGTTCATGCTCTCGGGCTATGGCTGTATGTTTATCAGTCCAGTCACGACGACTCCACAAATAGAGCACAGGTGGCCGGACATTCCACTGATCCATCTGCTTGTCTTTGGCATTGACAGATCCGGGAAGATAAAATGACTGAAAAGGAAGGGAATCAGAGTCTATCTCAATAATATTAACAGGAAATTGCCACAGGATCTTGCCAATACCTTTCCTGACAAAAACTCATTATCCTCCCAAACCAGGTCATAAGGAGTCTTTTTTCTATCCAACCTGCCAGTGGAAAATATGCAAGTCAATGAAAGTTTCCTCAAGAGCTTCGTTTCCTTCAAAAAAAATCCGAGTTGGAAAGAAAAAAGCTGTGACTGACGACCATTACCTCTCTGTTTCAGGAGGAACAATAAGAATAAGGAGCTTTGGATTAAACTCAAGAGCTTTATCTATGAACTTGTTTGCCAAAGCAGCCTTAACTCCAAATGGAGGATTTAGCCCCATGATCTACTCCCACAAGATACGTAAGGAAGGTAATCAGCTACGTTTAATAATAAGCCACAAAGATCCAAATAACGTATGCCATAGTATATAAATCATTGCTTTAATAATTTACATATGAACATTAAAAAGAATTTACTTATTTTCAAAATGTCCCCAGGCCAAATAATCTTATCTTGTAAATGTAATATTTTATATATGTATGACTTATTAGATAAACTAAAACATGGGATTCATTTAAAAAACAACTGACAATGAGAGGAGTAACTCATGTGCCGTATAAAATATTTGGACCTTCATTTTTCTGATGTGAGACCTTCAACATTACTGATTAGTTGTACTTGAAAAGAGAGAACATCTAAAGAAATTATTTTAAACTAAGAAAATAACTTATTATATATTTTTAGTTGGAAATAAATAAGAATGTTATGGAATAAAAAATCTTCTAATAACATTATGATAAATTCTTAAAATAGTCATAATTATCCATTAATTAACACGTCTCACATATTTTGGAGAAAAATTAATTGACCAGGCCTAGGGAAAGAAATGAAGAGTTGACTTTGATTTGTGATTTTACTGTCTCAACGTTTGATAAGATACCAATTGTCTTAAATGTTTAATCAACAAATAGTTCTAACACATGTATATTGATTTTGATCAATTATCATTAAATCAATAATAAATTTTTCAAAAAAGAAAAGAAAGAAAGAAAACAAGAAAAAGAAAAAGTTCATGTGATTATTTGTTACTCTATAAGTTTTATTTTTTTATCAAATAAATGTGATAATATACTAAAAATTACATGTAAAGAAAATGCATCCCTTTCTGCATACTTGACAAGTCAAAAGTATCTATATATATTTGGGACTCAAACTTATACCATCACTTGAATTCTACAAGACTTGACTGTTTAAATTTAAAGATCAATTAAGATCTTACGTGCATACTAATGAAAATAAATTAAAGGTTAAACTACTAATTTGGTGCATGTATTTTGGTTCTCATTCTAATTCTATTTCAGTCTATATACTTCGAAACATTCAAATTGTCTTTATACTTTCAATAAATCTTAAAATTAATGATGTAATTTTCATTTAAGAAAAGACACGTTGTGAATAAAATATTTCCAAAATTTATAAAGGGAAGATTAATAATATATATATATATATATATATATATATATAATTTGGGAAAGTTTATAATAAACTAGGAATGGGGACTAAATTTAAGATTAGAGGGAAGATTAATATTTTTTTTATTTTTTTATTTTTTTTAAATGTTAACAATAAATGAAGAGTATGGTCTAAATTTAAGATTTATCTTATGGAAATTTGGATATTTTCAAAGAATGAGTCTTGAAGTACAGGACGAAGATGGTATTTTAACCTAAATTTAAGTGTTAACCTACGATTCTATTTTATTTATAAAAGTAATACATAGATCTAGTGAAATATTAAACTACTAATATTTTCTAAAATGCTTCTTAAAAAATATATCTTGATAAAGCAACCAAGAAAGCAATTGTTCACACTTTTTTTTTTCTTTTGGGGGAGTTGGGGGGGTGGGTTTGGGGGAGGGGAGTAGGAGAGAATGTTTCATCTTTTCAATAGAGACTATTGCTCACTCACCAATTGGGATCCTTTAGGCAATTCCTTGGGTTGCACAGTCATCCAATCCCGTTTTTCAAAATTGAAATCATTCTGCAAAAAAAGGCATGAAACCAACATCCGGAAATCAAGATAAACAAACAAATATTAAAAGATGTAGAAAACAAGTAACAGGCAATCAGCATGAAAGAAACACGAAAAAATTCTGATAACAGATAAGAAGCAATCTCCTTGAGGAAAAGAGTGCTGACGTCTAGAAAATATAATAAACAAATAAGTAAAAATCATGAGAATTAGTAATTGACTTGATCAAATAAAATAGCACATCCAAATCAGCAATGGTATAACAATTGGTCACAACACATAATCGCTATGTTATGTTATATATACATACAGCTTAACGAAGTTGCTAATAGATCTGACTTCTATATGCTTAAAATGTAAGTTTGGGTTGGTGTACCTTCGGCGGAATAAAGTCAAAGTTCCTGTACGAGCATCGTTTACCAATCTCATCAAGTTTTTTCTTCATTAAAACACTAAAATCATTTGCACCGCAGCAGAAATCCACTATCTGTTTATAGGAGAAACTTTAGTATGCAGCAAGACTCAATTATGATGTAAAAATAAAAAGGACACTGTAACATGATGCGATTATAAAATAGGCATGACCTTGGGTAGGGTTCAAAATCAAGAGCTACAACATACATCATTACCCCAAAAGAAATCTCTGACCATTCTATTAGACTATCCAACGACACCACCAGTATTTTAAGTGTCAAACATCAAAACTAGTTTGGAGAAGTTATCTCCTTGGTAACAGAAGCATCGCTGTAACATGATGCGCTTATCAAATTGACATGACCTTGGGTACGGTTCGAAATCATCACTAGAACCCCAAAAGAAATCTCTGACCAATCTGTGAGACTATCCAACGATACCACCAGTTTCAAGTGTCATACATCAAAACTAGCTTGGAGAAGTTATCTTCTTGGTATCACCAGAATATCATGATATTCAGGTGCCATACATCAAAACTAGCTTGGAGAAGTTATCTCCTTGATATCACAAGCATCACTGTAACATGAAGCAGTTATAAAATTGACATGACCTTGGGTGGGGTTTGAAATCAAGAGCTACAACAAACATCACTAGAACACCAAAAGAAATCTCTGACCATTCTGTGAGACTATTCAATGACACCACCAAGTGTCAAATATCAAAACTAGCTTGGAAAAGCTATCTCCTTGGTTTTTTTTTTATTTTTTTGACATAAGCATCCGGTCCAATTAAGTCTTAGAAACATTTCCACATGGCACTCTCTCTCTCCCACGCCACCCATTCTCTTCCCCAACATTTCCCTGTAACTTTTCCATACTCTCCCTTCCATTCTCGTTAACCATGGGTGTTAAGCATTCCCTTAGCCATGGTGGTTTCTCTTAAAGTAGTCAAATGTGCAGTTGAAGATAAAGTTTGTGTTCGATTTTGATAGCAGGAAAGAAACAACTGTCTTCAAGATTGAGGATAGAGTGGCTGCAACTTAATCCACCTTTTCAAAGAAGGAACCTTTTTTGGGTCTTGGACACTCTCTTGGACCTGGCCCTTAGTCCTTTGTCATACAAGTTCTATCAAACATGGAGAACGAGGAGATGCATCTTTCTGGGTACAAAAGATAACAAACATGTTGATTATTTCCTTTATTATGAAATTTTATATTGTACTTATTGTATTATATTTGCTATATTTTATTCTTTCCTTATTTGTAATTATTTTATTTTTTCCTTATTTGTAATTGGGTTTTTCTTTCTATTTAAGAAACACTTTCCTCCTAAGATTAATAAGAGAAAAGAATAATGGTTTCTAGCATGGTATCAAAGCAACAAATTTTTTGAAACCCTAAAAACACAAAAAAACCCTATTTTTTTCATTTTGAAACCCTAGAAAAAATCCAGTCTTCTGCCGATCGGTTTCTGCAGTCCGTCAACTATAATTTTACTAGTTGCTGGTTCGTTTAAGCCATTGTGTTTTTTTTTTTCTTTTTAGATCTACTGATTTTGTATTCTGGGTTTCCTTTTTTTTCAACGATGTCGGACACTAAGGTACCCATCATTCGAGTTTGCGACCATTGCAATAAACCTCGACATACACGTTAAACTTGTTGGAAACTTCATGGAAACTTCATGGAAAACCTGCAAATTGGAAAAGTTCTAAGCAACATGCCTCTAATGCTAATGTTGTTGACTCCAGCTCGTTTAACAAAGAGCAAATTGATCAAATTCTGAAGTTGCTACAGACCAATTCTTCATCTGGTAATCCTAATGTTTCCTTGGCACAATCAGGTACTTGTCCTCAAGCTCTCTCTTGCCTTAATTCATCTCGAGATTAACAAAGTGTGCAAGTTAAAGAAATCATTATATGCGCTTAAACAATCTCCCAGAGCATGGTTTGAACGGTTTGGAAAGACAGTCACAAGCTATGGATTCAATCAAAGTCAAGTTGATCATACTATGTTCTATAAATATACTGGAAGTGGTAAGTTGGTCGTTTTGATAGTGTAAGTTGATGATATCATTCTTACAGGTAATGATGAGACTGGACTGAATATCTTGAAGAAAAACCTTGCTAATGATTTTCAAATCAAGGACCTGAGAACCTTAGAGTATTTCCTAGGAATGGAGTTTGCCAGATCTAAAAATGGCATTCTTATCAACCAGAGGAAGTATATTCTTGACCTACTGAATGAGATAGGTTTACTTGGTTGCAAGATAGCAGAAACTCCTATTGAGCAAAATTTAAAATTGGTTGCTGCAACTGAAAAAGAAGTAAAAAAAAAAGGAAAAGTACCAGAGGCTTGTAAGGAGACTCATATACCTCTCTCACACACGTCCTAACATTGCTTTTGCAGTTAGTGTAGTAAGTCAATTCATGCATGCACCCGGGTCAGTTCACTTAAAAGCAGTTTATAGAATTTTGAGATATTTGAAAGGTATTCCAGGAAAAGGTATATTATTCACAAAGCATGACCACCTAAACATTGAGGTTTACACTGATGCTAATTGGGCAAGAAGCACGACTGATAGAAGATGTCGGGGTATTGTTCTTTTGTTGGAGGAAATCTAGCTACTTGGCGAAGTAAAAAATAAAGTGTGGTTGGAAGTAGTGCTGAAGCAGAATTTAGGGCATTAGCCCATGGTATTTGTGAGGGCATATGGATAAGAAGACTATTGGAATAATTGAATTTCTCTCAGACAATGCCCATACGCATCTATTGTGATAACAAGTCAACAATTTCCATTACCCACAGTCCAATTCTTCATGATAGGATCAAACATATTGAAGTTGATAAACACTTCATAAAGGAAAAGATTGATGCAGGAATAATATGCATTCCCTTTCTCCCCACAACAGAGCAAATTGCAGATGTGTTAACCAAAGGTCTTCCAAAGTAGCAATTTAAAAAGTTGATTGACAAGCTGGCTATGAATGATATCTTCAAACAAGCTTGAGGAGGAGTGTTGATTATTTCCTTTATTGTGAAATTTTATATTGTACTTATTGCATTATATTTTCTATATTTCATTCTTTCCTTATTTGTAATTGGGTATTTCTTCTATTTAAGAACCCCTTTCCTCCTAAGATTAATAAGAGAAAAGAATAATGGTTTCTAGCATTCCCTTAGCCATGGTGGTTTCTCTTAAAGTAGTCAAATGTGCAGTTGAAGATAAAGTTTGTGTTCAATTTTGATAGCAGGAAAGAAACGACTATCTTCAAGCTTGAGGATAGAGGAGTGGCTGCAACTTAATCCACCCTTTCAAAGAAGGAACCTTTTTTGGGTCTTGGACACTCTCTTGGACCTGGCCCTTAGTCCTTTGTCATACAAGTTCTATCAAACATGGAGAACTAGGAGATGCATCTTTCTAGGTACAAAAGATAACAAACAAAACAAAAGAAGTATGCAGGGTTGATGAAGTTGGGAAAGAAGCAAAACATTATTATACCCTCTGCGGTCGACAAGGATGGAAGCTGGTGATAAAAATGCCTAAAGTTTCCCACCCCTTCAAAGGGACATTGAAAGAAAAAAACCAGAAGAAAGAAGGGGAAGAGTTCAGAACAAGTAATATAGAATACAAGTAACCAGTACGTTAAAAGAGGGTTGCTCCTTTCCTAATGTCGTGAGTAAACAAAAAAAACGAGGATGTTGAGGATGGAGTCAAAAAGCTTAGGTACCTTGAAAAAAGGAGGTTAAAAGCTTAGCTCCCATTTCCTAATCACACAGGATTGCCTTAGCAAATTTGGTGGTCCTTTGCTTGCCTCGAGCACTTGGCAGAGTTTCATCGGGATCATTACACTTTGATCATAACTTTTGGAAATATAAGATGGGCTCAATGCCATTCCACTTTGAAAATTATTGGCTTCAAAATACAAAATTTCTGCCCTTTTTTTCCAGGATTGTGTTAGGCCACCACCAATTATATTACAATACCAGAGGGGTAAGAAGGTCATTGCAGAGGGGACTCGACGTAGTAGAATTAGAATAACTTAGGGTATATTGGTCAAATTCATGATTGATTAGAATTAGTTTCTTTGGTTATTAATATTAGGATTAGTTTCTTTTATTAATTAGGATTAGGATTAGTATACTTTTCAATTCTCAATAGATAGAGTAACTGTCTTCTTGTATTGATAACTTTTAATTGATAATAAGACTTTTATTTGATTTATGGAGAAAGTTCTCCTTTTATCTTTTAAGCTACATCAATTTGGTATCAAAGTAGTTTCGTGAATTGTGTTCGTTGTTGAACAACGCACACCTAATTAGGGGAAACCCTATAAATTCAAGAAGAGCAAGAAAAAATTTGAAGACTCGTCCAAGAATAGAATTATATTGAAAAAATAATACATTTAAGAGCATAAATCATTATTTTGGTTATGGAGAATGACCAAGAAAGGTTGAAACATATTCAAGAAAACCCAAGAATCAGTCCTACTTTGTTTGAAACTTATTCAAGATCACCAAATTTGAACATTGGTCCTGAAGTATTAGAGGAAATGAAAAAGGGAGTAAAAACAATCCAACATTTGTAAGGAAAGATGACTCAAAACATGGATCGACTTTCAGAACAATGGTAAGACATCAAAAAAGATATAATTCAAGAAAATCACAATCTAAAGCTTACTGGGTTAAAAGAAGATCAAGAATTCAACCAAGGTTGTCGAACCTTGCAAGAAACACATAAGATAGACAAAGACGTTTGGAACCCACATGTAGACCAACTGAGCAAGGAAAAAAATGTCTGAAGAAAAATCTAGGGCAAGGGCTTACGATGTCATGTTCATGAAAGAAAAGGATGTCATAATAGATGGAGGTGATTTTGGTGAATAAGGCGACAGCCATGAGCGATTTGAAGAAGTTCGAATTTTTGGTTGCATATGATTGCTTCGAAGACAGCAAGGAAGAATACGTCGTAACACACTATCCATTCGACTCAACCCATGCAATCCAACCCAACATGTGTACTCAATTCCTGGCACGTGTTTCATGCGATCTAACCTGGGTTCGGTCCTCCCCAATTTCAATTTGTTGCCTCCCTTTTTATGGGATAATTTCAACCCATTTCTTCACAAATTTTGGGTTATGCAACAACTTCTTTTTTAAATGGGTTTATGGGTTGCTTTGATACTACAACTTTGGCTAAAATGGTTGAGCAAAGTCTTGATGGCAGGAGCGTATACAGTTCTCAACAACCAAAGAAAAATTTTGATGAGGGTCAAGCTCGGCAGATCTTTAATTTTTTATGGGCTCCTTCAATCTTTGAAGTTGCAGTTCAAGATTTCCATGGGCCAACGACTTTATTTAGGATTTTTACCAAAAAAAAAAAAGGATGCAAATAATTAAATAAGGCCAAAAAGATAATTACAAAATAACTTTGTCAGTAAAGCCCAAAGAAAAATCTGGAATCTGAAAACTTCTTATTTTGAATTCCAAAGAGAGACAAAAATATTCACTAATAATTGGAAAGTTACTATTTCTTTTTTTATAGGAAACAAACAAATACAATTGAAAAGTTACTACTAATAACTAGGATTCTGGTGAATGGAATAAGAATTATAAAATTCCACTCATCGTTGGTCCCTAATTTGATATCCTCCCTCATCACATTCACATGGAAGTTTAGAATTCCGAAGGAAGTGTTTAAACACTCAGGACCTCCTCCAAAGAAAATGTAGACATTGGGCCCTTTCTCCTTCGACTTGCAGCCTTTGTTTTGAGAGTGATGAATCCATCAGTCACATTTTTATCCACTGCCCTTTCGCTGCTCCTGGTTGGTCGTTTACGTAGGATACTTTCAGTATCTCTTGCAGCTTGCCCAAGAAAATAGATAATTGGTTGGTTGAAGACATTGATGGATGGAAGCTTTCTAAAACGAGCTAAAATTTTTTGGAGATTTGTGCGACTAGAGAACTCATCTGGGATAATTGGTTGGAAAAGAACCTTCCTACCTTTTTTTTTTTTTTTTTATTGTGAAGAGGAGAATCTTCGTACCTTTAAATATAAGTCTCCTAAGTTTGACACCCCTCTTCTCAGTGGTGTTTTAATCACAAAAATTATTTGCAATCAGTCTTTCCATGATAATGAACCAAAAAGCTCTTTAGTTTTGTTTTGTTTTCTTTCTTTTGTTGTGATCCCTCTCCCACCAGCCCGCCCTTAAGCTGTTTTCATATCTTTTGTTAATATACACAAGTTTCTAATCTTAAACAGAATCTATATATATATATATATATATATATATATATTCTATTCAACCTCTCACGTTTTGTTAGATTATAGAGTGCACTATGAATCGAAAGAATATTGAAGTATGAATTGCATTGAAAGAAAATGTTGTACTAAGAAAAATAAATAACAAATTCTGCTCATACATGATAAATATCAGACAAAATAACATAATAGACTTACTGTATCGCCTTTCTCTATGTACCAATGAAGCCTATCAACAATCTGCATTGCAGAAGATATTTTAGTGTTTACTAGGGCTAGAAGTCTATGAAATGGCAAAAATAATGAGCGGGAAAAAAAATTAAAAAGAAAAAGAAAAGAAAACAAGGAAAAATAAAGGAGAAAAAACTTATATAGGTCTGAACAGAAAAAAAAGACTGAATGCTAATTAACAATTTCCTTCTGCTATCACACATTGATTTTTTATAAGAAACATATATCATTAGACAAAAGCGAAGGAGAAACAGCTAAGGGGCAGCATGAAGAGAGAACCCCATCCTAAAAAAACTAATTGCAAAAGATTTAACCGATTGTTGTGAAGCAAAGAAATTGGATAATTACAAAAGAATTAGCTATCACCATGAGCCTACCACAAGGAAATGAGCTGTAAATTTCCACCAAATGAAGTAAAATCAGAAGACTTATCTTCAAAAGGTTTTACGTTCCTTTGAAGCAAAGCCAACCAAAGAAATGCCCCGGCAGCATACCCCAAAAGGATTTTAACTTTACATTGCAAGTTCCAATCATGAACCACTTCATAAATATGATTAGAATTAAAAAGACAAACGGAAATCTCAAACGTACTAAGAAGAAAGCTTCATCCCTTGGAAGCAAAGGAACAATGAAGAAAAAGGTGATCAATATTCTCCTCCCATACGCAAACTGCACACCATGGGGGACAGGGCCCAACCTCTACAAGTTTCTGAGGCCTATCCTGATTATTAAGGCTCTTATAAGCTAACAACCATAAAAACACTTTCACGTTCTTTGGGATCTGAAAATTCCATACACCTTTAATAAGCCAGAACATCAAAGAAGTATTCACTTTATAAATATTCATAAAAGCCTCCTCCCACCCATCAAGTTGGATAATGTGAAGAAACTGATTTTGCAAGGGGTTTTGGGGATCACAGATATAAGGTACAGAATAAGGCCCTTTTGACCAAGTAGATTTGAAGATATTATAAGAATCGGAGTGCATGTCAATAACACTGATCTAAGCTCGTTTTGGCAAGATATTACAAGGAAAGACCTCTGTTGGGAGGAAGGTGATCACGACCAAGTATGGCTCCTCACATTTCAACCAAAAGCCCAATCTCAGTGTCAAGTCTTCCTCATACAGCCCTTTGAAATGGATTATAAGCTACTGCCTATTGTCATCTTCCTTTTTCCCATATTTCTGTCAAGATTGGGAAGGGAGTTAATACTTTGTGCTGAAGAGATTCTCGGTTGGATCAAGCTCCTCTTGCAGAAACCTTTTACAGACTTTTTTTTTTTTTTAGAAGAAACGTTTCATTGAATAAATGGAATAAGGGGAAGACCCAATAGCACCTATAGGTGATAACAAAAGAGATTTTCAATTGGAAACTAAATAAGAAAAACTAAAATGCTTAAAAGGGTGCCTATTTTTGCACCAATACAAAGTTGTAGAGAGAACCAGATCCATAAAATTAACAAAATCAGGAGTAGAGTCCCTAAAAAATGTTCTTTATGTTCTTCTGATAAAGTCCAAAAGTAAGCTCGCAAAATGGCCTAGAACCATGAAAAGGATGCCCCACCATGAGGGAAGCAAGAATATCAAACATATTATTTGAACAGAATATTGACCAATCAAAAGCGTCCAAAACAATATGCCAAAAGCGAGTAGCAAAAGGAAATGCAAACAAATATGAGCCGCAGATTCAGAATGCCCTTGACACATGAGGCACCAAGATGGAGAGATAGACATATAGGGCATACGATGTTGAAGACAATCAGCAGTATTAATGGCACCCAAACTAAGCTCCCATAAGAAAATTTTAATTTTCTTTGGGAAATGATCCAACCAAATAACATAATATAAATCTTTAACAAGACGCTCAACAATATCCACCAAATCATCCATAAGAGATTTAACAGAGAACGATAAAGAAGGATCAACAGCCCAAATCCAAGAATCAGGTGAAAGGCGAAATCTGACAGAAAATAATAACTGAGACTATCTCTCTTCGTCAAAAGAATTAACAGAGACTGATAAATGGAATATCCAAACAGCTTCATGGGTAACGGATTTTAGAAGAAACCCTAAAGACGAAGAAATTGTACACAATGGGCAGCCTTAATTACAAATCAATTATTTTATCTCTTGTTCGGCTAAATTTCAAAGAATCACAAATGGATATGGAATTTAGCAGAATTGGGAGCTTTCTCCACAAGATCCCTCACCCCTGCTTTCACAAACACCGTACAGGGACAACCATCTGACTTATACAAAACAATTTGGGAAGGACACTACCTAAAAAAAGATAAATTCTTTCTATGGGAACTTAGTCTCAAACGCTTAAATACACTGAACAGGATCCAACGGAAGGACCCATGGTAAACTTTTATCCCCAATCTGCTGCTGCATTTGCCACACAACCTATGAGACTCAGGACCACTTGTTCATACACTGCCCTTTTTCTTGCAAAATCTGGGGACATTTTCAAACGGTGTTTGGTTGGTCAGTGGCACTTCGGCCTAAAGGTTTGGTTTCATACGGTTTTGTTTCATACGGTTTTTAGAGATCACTCTTTCAAGGAAGCCAAACAGCTTCTTTGGCTAACATCAGCCGGGCCTTTTCTGGACCATCTGAACAGAGAAATTCAAGGATTTATCAAGATAAGGAAAAATCCTTTGAAGCTTTAATCGACAACATCCTCTTTCTTCCTTTTATATCAGTGTATATATGCATATCTCTTTGGTGATTTTTTTTAATGAAAAATCCTTTTCATTGTTCTTAAATGGAAACAGAATTTTTCATTGATATAATGAAATGAGCAAAACTCAAATTACAAGGAGTGGAGACAATAAATCATTTTCATTGAATTCTAATTTGTGTGCTATCATCATATGATAAGAGACAAAACAAAAGACCAATCAAAATATGAAATTCAAGAACATTGCAAGAACTTAGCAAAATATTACAAATTAACTAGTAGAAAAAGAAGAAATAAAAGCATTCCAATTTAAACTAATGTCATGAATAGAATAGTCTGCAAAGAGTTTGGAATGAGAACACCATGAGGAAGCTTTGACTCAAGCAATTAAAGAAATTTTTAGTAACTTCATTTGGATGGAATTTCTCCCTTTTGTAAATCTCATACTATCATTGAAATTGTAGAAAGAGGGGGCGCAGCAGGGAGGGAGTGGGGGACATAGGCGAGGGATGGATCTTGAACTTGGGTTACATGCATAAAAAAGTGGCTATGAGAGGTAAGAAGTTTATGGTCATTCAAAGTGTAGGGACGTGCAGAGAAGGTTGCCCAATGCTTGTAACTTCCTGACGAATCTGACATTTTCCAAATTTTCCATGTCTCAGGAAAGCTATCCGAGGGCAGGTAGAAAGTCAGGCTCGTGGCTTTATGTGCTTAGGACCTTTCTGGTACTTAGAAAGAATGTTATTTTGTGTTACATTTACCTATGAGTCAGTTCTATGCTTATATAATGAACCGTATATAAGAGAGAGAGGCAGTTTTTGCTTTTCATAGACGTCTTGAATATCCAAGTCTAATTAAGGTTGTACTGCATAAATTCTGATTCGTGTGCTATTATCATATGTTGATCATCGTCAGGAGTTCTGGTGTGCAGTAGTACACATCATGCTTCAACAACAGATTTTTGATAGTTCGTGGCCAAGACTATCTTATTGTTACCGAACATCTTCCTTGAAGTACACAATATATCATGACCATCCTTCCACGATTAAAAGATAAGACTACCAAAGTACTGTTAAACCAAAGAAAAACATTGCTGTAAAAATAAGTTTACCTCCACAAGTTTCTCAACTTTTGTAAAATGACGACCAAAGGAGGAGTAGCGCATGCCATAAAGAAATGGTGCAAGATATACCTTGAGTTTGTTCTACAGCAAAGGAATTCACAAAGTCAATTAAAAATAATTGTTCGCAGAAAACAAAGAATTTAACGAAGCTAACATATTTAATCCAAATAAACAACATTATGTTTATCTCTTTTCTAAAAAAATGAACAACAAAACTTACATTGAGAAAAAAAAATAGTTATATAAGGGAAGACAAAAAAAAAAAATCAAAGCCCATAAAAAATGAACCCAATTAAAGAAAGGAACTCCAGCCAAATAAATTATGACCTAGGGGATAGATGGAAAAGGAATCCTCAATGATCTCTCTGCAACCCGTGTCCAATGATTTTTAATGCTCAAGGTGAAATAAAGCGCAATAGTATTTGGGAGCTTAAGTGCAAGACACAAAGAAAAATGCAGGCTTTTTTTGTAAGGTGCACTATGTATATATAAAAGTACTACATAAGGGAGAGCATAGTTGACCTGTGAATATAAAAAAATAAAAACAAAACCCTAGGAAAAAAAAAATTTCCATTTAGGCTCAATAAATTTTATTATTCATAATTAATATATCAGAAAAAAACCCTAATAATTGTTTTTTTAAAATAATGAAAAAAAAAACCCAGGGCCCAGGGCTTTGGGCCTTAGGGCTTCACAAAAGGCACACCGCATGCCTAAAGCACTCGGCACTTTTTAAAACTAGGTCTGTGTCTTTGACTTTTCAAATACTTTTGTCTTTTAGAAAATTTTCACCTTTACAGAACTTTGGAAGAGGGAACCACGAATACTTTTAGAAGGATTCAGGCTCCAAAGAGAAACATTCCTTCTCCCTCATACTAATATCAAACTCCCCAATTGAGGATAAAAGAGCCACTATGACAATTGTTTCTCTATCGAGCAAGTGACAGAATCCCAATGATTTTTTATAAGAAAATCAACTTTTTGATGTAGTAGAATAGGGATAATTTGGTAAAATCAAGTTAATTTTGGTTAATCCTTGATTAATTACATTTTAATTACCAATTTAGTTTTAATCTCTTTTAGTTATCCTTTTGGGACACTTATAATTCTCTATAAATAGAGAGAGCCTCCTTTTATTAGGCCACATTCTCAAGGGTTTTGATTTAGTTCAGAAACCCCAATTTCAAACATATCATCTTCCACGTTGTTCCGTGGTCGGCTGCAATTAGGTTTTCAAACCTTTTCAACATAGGATGCCCATGGGTATTGTTTTCTTCTACTACTGTCGTGTCTCTGCTTTCAACGTCCCTACCATCATTTTCATTAACCGATTGTTCATTCTCATCCGGTTCAAGTTGTACAATCTCAGAGTTAATCATTTTTTTAACCTTGTTGTCGACAATTTCTTCAATTTTCTTTTTGTACGGTTGGTCTTCATCTTTACAATGGATTTCTTTTCCATTCGTCTCTTGCCCGATTTCACAGCCCTATTGGATGGATTCTTGATTTTCTTGCATTAATTCTTTTCTAAGTTCTTGTAAATGTTCAGAAAGTTACACCACATTTTGAGTCATCTCTCCCAACAAATGTTGGATTTTCTTCACTTCCTTCATTTCCTCCAATACTTCGGGATTGATGTACAAATTGGGTGTTCTTAAATAAGTTTAGTCACCAAAATTGCTGTAGAACCAATTCTTGAATTTTCTCAAACATGTTTTGAACCTTCTTGGCCGTTCTTCATAGCACGAGTAGTAATTTCTGTCCCAAAATGCATTAGATCTATAAAATTCCATTCTTGGATGACTCTTCAAGCTGTTTCTCAATTTTCTTGAATTTAAAGGGTTCCCCCTTGTTAAGTGTGTTGTTTGGCAATGAGCACAACTCACGAAGCTCCCTCTTGCGATCGGCATCGCCAAGAGTTTCCCAGACTTCCACCAGTGGCAGTCAATGTTGAAATTCCACCGGCGGCAATCATCTAATTAGAGGGAACCCTTGAAATTCCAAGAAAGAAAGAAGAAACCAAATATTTATCAAGATTTTGCAATGGACTATTATCGATCCAAGAGGACGTCCGAGAAAAAAATCAGCAATTGGTATAGACAAGAAAATTAAATTTACTCCAAAAAACAGTTATCAAGATTTTGCAAGAATGGACTATTATCGATCAAAGAGGACGTCCGAGAAAAAAATCAGCAATTGGTATAGACTAGAAAATTAAATTTACTTCAAAAAACAGTGCTGGAATTCTGACTCAAGTGATCTCGAAGAAGAATTTCAACATACTAATTTTACTCATGCTCGATTTCTCAAAGAACCTATCATTATCCATATTGGAAATTTGATTCTAGCGATTTTGATGATGTTTCAAGGGCAATTTGGGATGAAATAAGAAGGCAAAATATCAAAAAAAAAAGGCCCAACAATCCAATCAAACCCATTTTTCAAGATATCAACATAAAGATTGGGAGTTAGATGAATTAAAGAATCATCAAGAATCATCAAGAATGGATTTTTACAGCCCAAGAAAAACGTCGAAGACTCAAAATTACTCTTTTGGTTATGAAACACGATCAAGAAAGGTTGATTCAAGAGAATCAATAGATGAGTCCTATACCCATCATGAGATTAAAACATATTCAAGAATCCAACAAAATGACTACTTAGATCTCATAGCATTGGAGGAGATAAAGAAAACAACAAAAGAAATCCAACGTTCATTGAGGAAATGACTCAACATATTGATCAACTATGAATTCATTTGCAAGAGTTCAAGAACGGATTGATTTCATATACAGAAGAAAAAACAAAAGAATCACAGTTGGAAAGTTTTCAAATAGAAAATCTTCAAGATAAAATTGAAGAAAAACAAGAACTTGAAGATGTTGATTTGGAAATAGTTTCAAGTGAAAAAGAAAAATCCAACGAAGATGGAAAAGAAGTATCATACGCTGAGCAAAAATCGAACAAGAACAACCAGTGAAAATGGATCATCAAACTGTCAAAGAACTTGAAGCGAATGATAAAGAAGACGTGATTCTTGAACGATTTTACTTGGAAGGTGGTTTTTTAGTGATTGGTCCTTTGAATACGGTTTTGAATGAGCTTGAAGGAAACATCTTTTTTAGGTTTATGCCCGATGGAGAAGTTCATCTTTTGGTGGCAATGTTGGATTTTTTGTCTCAAATTTATACCTTTGATCATTATAGTTTTTGTCAAAATGTAGGAGGTTGATTTGGTCATACTCCGTTGAACAAGTTTATTTCATTCTTCATTTGCTTCATAATTTTTTTTCTTTTCAAAACTCGAGGGCAAGTTTTCTGTTTGAAGGGGTCAATGATGTAAGAAGAATAAGGGTTAATTGGGTAATTAGGTAACATTCTAGGTTAATTCCCTTTTTACCCCCACTAGTAATAAAACTCTATAAATACGAACTTTCCCCTCTTGTATGGAACACATTATTCATTCTAATAAAAGATCAACAATCTTGATTCTTGGAGAGAAAATCTCCAAGAATCTAATCAAGAGTCTTTTTATTAATGAGAATTTGCCCTAATACAAGGAGGCTCTATCTATTTACAGAGAATTACAAGAGTCTCGAAAAGATAACTAAAAGAGATTAAAACTAAATTGGTAATTAAAATGTAATTAATCAAGGATTAACCAAGATTGAGTTGATTTTACCAAATTATCCCTATCCTATTACATTACTTTCATTGATAAAAAAATGAAAGAATTCAAGGGCATACAAAAGCACAAGGCCCCAAAAGCCACCCCTAAAGAAAAGGTTTCCATCTAAGCATAATGTTGCCTAAAGAATCATTATAAAAAAAACTTCAAAACCGAAGCCCAAAGCAACACATGAAACCTCATTGGGTCCTTCTCAAGACCTCTAAACACCCTTTTGTTCCCCAAAACATCCCACAACACAGCACAAACCCTGCAAACCACAAGAAATGGCCCTTCTCTCTGAAAGGAGGATGGAGGATGAACTCCCCGATCTTCAATCCAATATCTCTTTTGGCCGGCTAACTGGACATCAAACTCCTGCAAAAGGCAAGTCCACATAGACCTCGTAAACTAACTGTCGCAGAACAGGTGATCCAGGTTTTCCTCTGCCTTCCGACAGAGTAAACAGCAAAAATGACCCATTAATGTTAATCCTCCAGACCACATCAAAGACCGACTCACTAATAGGAGAGGGATCCAACAACAACCTAAAGAAATATTTACAAGAAAAGCTCTCAAGAGGATTAGGCTTCCAAACACAAATATCCTTTCTCCCTTCTCTAAAACTGCACTCATCCAACAACCAAAGAAGAGAGACAACCTCCGTCTTCTCCCGATCGGATAAACTACGACGAAAACCGAAAGAAAAGGACACAACACCTCCCGACCACACCAGAAAGTCAAAGATTGAACAATTTTTTAAGACAAGTGACAAATACGAGGGAACACAGAATAAAGAGGACTATCCCCAACCCACCAATCTTCCCAAAAGTAGGTATCCTAACCATCCCCCACAATACAACGGACCAAAATGGAGAAAAAAGGGAGCTCTAACACGATATCTTTCCAAGGATTGCAGTGTGTGCCTTTAACCCCCTTTACCATCCAGACAAAGGGATGAGTTTCGTATTTACTACTAATAACTCTACGCCACAAGGATTCGAGCTCGAGGGCAAAACACTACAGCCACTTAGCCAACAGAGATTTGTTTCAAAGTCTTAAATTCTCCACCACCCCCCCCCCCCCCCCCCCCCCCCCGGTGCACAAGGCGCCCCACAACCTCCCAGCTAACCAGATGAGATCCTTTACCCTCATCCACCCCTTCCCACAGAAAGTCTCATGTATTTCTCAATACTTTTGCAGACTGAGTTAAGGGCCTTAAATAGTGAGACATAATAAATAGGGATGTCACTCGACACAAATCTGATCAGTGTAAGGCTCCCCACCTTGGAGAAGTAACCTTTCTTCCAAGAGTCATGCCTTTTCCAGATTTTCTCAGTAATGAGATCCCAAAAGGACAAAGCTCTTAGGATTCCTCCCAAAGGAAAACCAAGATAACAAGAAGGAAAAGTCCCAACCTCGCAACCAACCTCTCTAGCCCACCTATTAAACTTGTCCTGCTCGCAGTTGATACCTAGGATTTGACATTTGCTCCTATTAATTTTAAGCCCTAATATGGCTTCAAAAAACCTCACCATGTGGTTAAAGGTCAAAAAGGAATTCTCATTACCCAAGTAGAACAAGATTGTATCATCTGCAAACTGAAGATGGGATAAAGCAACCTCCTCAGTCCCTATCCTAAAGGGCTCAACAATATTTCCTTCTACTTCCCTAGAGATAATACGACTTAAAACATCCACCACAATAAAAAAAAACAAAAAGGGAGATAATGGGTCCCCTTGTCTCAAACCTCTAGAAGCCTAGATCGATCCCTTAGGGGTTCCATTGATAAGGATACAATAGTGTACATTCCTACCACACCCACACATCCACATTCTCCGTCTAAACCCAAAACCTTTCTTCTCCAACACTTTATCCAAAAAATCCCAATCGACATGATAATAAGTCTTTTCAAAGTCAAGTTTGAAAATAACTCCCTCTTATTCACCCTGTAATCTTCAATGGCTTCATGGGCAATGAGGACCTGATCGAGAATCTGTTTACCAGCCACAAAAGCACCCTGAGTCCCTGCGATAGTCAAGGAGAGCACTTTCCTCAAACGATTCGCAAGAACCTTAGCCAGGTTCTCGTAGACTCTAATGATAAGACTAATGGACTTGAACTCCTTAACCCTATTAGCATTCTCCTTTTTAGGGATCAGACACACAAAGGTTTCCACCATAGTCTTATTCAAGATGCCTCTCTGGTAAAACTCTCTGAACACACCCTCCGACTCTGCCTTAAGCAAATCCCAATTATCTTGGAAAGAGGCTATAGAAAAACCATCTGGACCCAAGGACTTGCTTCTATCACACCCGAAGACTGCCCTCCTAATTTCTTCCAAGGTAAAGGAGGTCACCAACTCTTCATCCTCGGCAGTCGAGATGGGACTCCAGTCAATACCACTAACAAACCGTTTGGCCCCAACCGCAGTTGGAGAAGGCCGACAAGACCTCCTCCTTAATCTCTATCTTTCCTAGTGCACTCCCCATTCTCCAAAATAAGTTGACCTTATATAATTCTTGTTCCTTCTACCACTAACCACTCTGTGGAAAAAGGTGGTATTGCAATCCCCTTACTTCACCCACTTAACCTTAGTCTTTTGGCACCAACTAATTCATTATTTCTTAATCACTTCAGCAAGCTCCCCTTTTAAAACAAATCTCTCCTCCCTCGAAGTACTATCCAAGTGGCCTTCCACCTCAACCTCATCAATCTCCTCAATTCTTCCTAGAATGACAGAATCCCAATGATATAGGAGGGCTCCTAAAACGAGAAAAGACATCAGCCACCGAATAATTCTTCATAGAGGAAAATGATATAAACAGGAAAATAGAGAGAAGGGGGAATGCTATATATGCACAAAATAGTTCAGGACTACAGAAACACAAAATAATACTCAGTATAAGACCATGGTTTCTAAAAAAATTTAGTCAAAGCAGCTGAGCAAATAAAAGCTTAAGAAAGTTGCTTTTTGAACAGTGCAATAAGAAATTGTAAGCACCTTCCACTTAAATATGTGATTAAGAACTTCAGGCTCACAAACAGCTTCTGCATCCTCAATGCAACATCCTTCCTCAAGTTTGAGTAGAGCAGCTCGAACAGCCTAACAACCAAAACAGTATACCATCAATGGATAAGAAACTACAAGATCACTTTAAGGATACATAAATTAACAA
Source organism: Benincasa hispida (assembly GCF_027475165.1). Classification (NCBI taxonomy): domain Eukaryota; kingdom Viridiplantae; phylum Streptophyta; class Magnoliopsida; order Cucurbitales; family Cucurbitaceae; genus Benincasa; species Benincasa hispida. The sequence goes on from NC_143486.1 coordinate 49,119,548, forward strand.
TTTTCTTACCACAACTGAGCCTTCCAACTTCCCCATTTTAATTGTCTTGTCCACTACATTTTTTAAAGAATATGCATGAGTAGATGGAACTTTGTGCTTCCGAATTACGTCCTCCAAAGTAATTGAAGATGCAACATTTTTCATCAAATCCATTAACCTAGGTCACAAGAAAGAATATTTTAGGAAAAAAAAAAATCCCTTTTACCAAACATCTAAAAGCATACATTTCAGGAAATTATAACTTTTGTCATTCCTTTATCCAATTTTTAGGGGTGAGGGATCGAAACTAAATGTTAAGTCAAAATGGTAGCCACCTCCTCTCTGAATCGGCATCTAATAGGTACATCCCACTGTTCAACCTCTTTGTCAGAGGCTTAGAGGCATCAGACTTTCCCAGTTCACTCCTATCCTCCTTGGGAGCCTTATTTTGATCAGGTCTCTTGGTTGGCATGGCAGCCTTGCCAACTAAGGAGGATTTTTTCAATTTGATAGTCTTGTCAATGTCCATGAGGACAGCTTCTCCATTTTGATTGAAAGACTTTCTTGAAACATTACCCAATTTCACTTTTCTAGACTCAGAACCCAACAATGATTTCTCAGCCATTTTGCCAACAACCTTCCCATCAAATGAGGACCTCTCAAATGATTTGGATACTTTTGCAGCAGACTTTCCCTGAAGGTCATCTGACATACTTTCCTTTTTCGATGCAACATTCTCCCCAATCCGACGAAAGCCTATTGTCTTCCCTTGTGTTGTATCACCAGTAGGAAGTTTCTTTTTCTGAATATGAATCCTACTCTCTTCAAGACCAGGGAATTTGATATGGTCTCTCGCTGGAGTCTCAATTTCTTCATCAATCTCATGGTCTCTGGTCAAATTAAAAGAAAAGAACATTAACAGGCCAATATTGATCAAGTAAATAACAGTAACAGTTGATACAACACTCTTACAAGCAATATATCAATATGCGATTGGGCAATAGCTTTTCCCATGCCCTGGTTGGGGTTTCGCCATCCTCTGAATCTTCAAATGTGATCATCCTAACAAAAGCAATGCATGCCTTAACCAGTTAAGCATCAGAAATTACACTCTGATTCACTATACAGAAATTTGAAGGATACCTTGGCAAGCATTTTCTATGATATGACTTGGGACAACGTCGGCAAACAGCAAACTGTAATTCACATACTTTTTTATTTTCGCCGAGTTTACAAACAGAGCACTTATGCACAGGGCATGAGAAAGATTCTCCAGAAGCAATCTTCTTCTCAAGTTCTCCAGCAGCAACTTTATTCTCCCGATGAAGCAATTTTGAAATACATTTAGGATGATAAAAATAACCACAAGTTGCATTTACACATTGGAAGACCTAAAGAGCAATGGTAATTCATATTAGGTAATAATCAAAGACAGTGATATATCTAAAATCATATGTAAATCAACTTTGTTTATAAGAACTGGATATGTATATTCAACAAAAGAGCCAAAAAGGACAGTCTAAGGGTAAGGGGTTGAGGAAACCCCCTCCCACAAAACTAATAAAGAAGAACCTACCAATTGTTAATACTCATTAAAAGATTGTAATTTCAAAGGGAGAGATGAGCCATTGGCATAATTAACAATGCCAATAAATAACTTAACATTAAAATAACGAAGGCTCCAAATCTACAAACAGGAAACTAGGAAAGAAAGTCAAACAACACAAAGCCAATCGAAGGGTCGCTAGAATTATGAATTAAAAGATTGTGAAAAACCACTAGTGTAAAGATGGAAAGACATTAGGATCCAGTTAAGTTTATTATGATTTGAGAGAGAGAGAGAGAGAGAGAGAGAGAGAGAATCATTAAATAAAAACAAAACAAAAATTAGACAATGCCTGTATTGTATTGTGCATGATTCATATAGCAATTTATCATACAATACGTGAAGGATAGCCATTTTAGAAGCAAGGCGTATGAAAGCAATCAATTTTATACCTCCTGAAACATCAAATTGACAATGAGTTACTTTATAGAGGAGTTCCATTGAATTTTTAACAACTTTTTCCAAATATAAGCAGAGTACTTCACTTGACTTTGAGGGTGAGTGTTGGCTGTTGAACAAGAAAAGTTGTTGAATTATTCTCACAATGTACTACTTTTTGCAAAAGGACTATCATTAATGAGGCAATATTTTAAAAACCCCTCCCGGATGCGCACCTAAGCTCCAGTCGTAGGTCTGGCACCTCGTCTTGAAAAGAGGAGGCTCGTAAAACAAGGCACACCTCTTGTGAAGTCCCAAGGCTCAAAGCCCTAGGCCTTGGGGCTTTTTAATTATTTTTAAAAAAATATTAATAATTGGTGTTTTCCCAAAAAAAAAGTTAATTTACGAGCCAAAATGCAAAATTTCTTGTGTTTATGAATCTTTTATTCATATTTTCACTTCAACTATGATTTCTCTTCTTTATGTAGTACTTTTATATATATATTGTGCCTCACAAAAAAAACGCTTCTTTTTGCGTCTTGTGCATTTAAGCCCCAAAAGATTATTGCACTTTATTGCGTCTTAAGCTTTAAAAAACATTGAGCGAGGTAGAATAAAAATAACACATCAAATAAGGAGGGTTATGCACAAGAACTCATTGAGTTTTCTATAACTACTATGGTCACAGTTTCCTTTCTGTATTTCTGTATTTCTTTGCATTATTACAATGAAATCTTTTATTCATATTTTCACTTCAACTATGATTTCTCCTTTATGTAGTACTTATATACTGCACCTCAAAAAAAAAATAACGCTTTTTTTTGCATCTTGTGCTTTTAAGCACCAAAAGACTATTGCACTTTATTACGTCTTGAAGTGTTCACTGAGAAGGTAGAATAAAAATAACACATCATATAAGAAGGAGGGTTAAGCACAAGAACTCATTGAGTTTTCTATAACTACTATGGTCACAGTTTCCTTTCTGTATTTCTGTATTTCTTTGCATTCTTACAATGAAATCTTTTATTCATATTTTCACTTCAACTAATTTCTCTTCTTTATGTAGTACTTTTATATATACTGCGCCTCAAAAAAAAAATAACGCTTTGTTTTGCATCTTATGCTTTTAAGCACCAAAAGACTATTGCACTTTATTGTGTCTTAAGCTTTAAAAAACACTGAGCAAGGTAGAATAAAAATAACACATCAAATAAGGAGGGTTAAGCACAAGAACTCATTGAGTTTTCTATAACTACCATGGTCACAGTTTCCTTTCTGTATTTCTGTATTTCTTTGCATTATTACAATGAAATCTTTTATCTCAAGTCTTGAATTAGAAAAAAAGTTACCCTCTCTTAATTAGTCATCAAGTCACTAGATTTTATAAATTACATCAATCTTATAGAAAAACATTTGAAGGTAACGTCTAAATCCAATCTATACAGACTGCAGTTTAGGCTGTGCTTTTGGTATGGTCATGGTATATCTTGATGTTTCAGCAGTACTTAGTTATCCTTCAAACAAAACGTGGAGTGTAATGGGATTGTGTTATTAAACCTGCAGTGGGGAAGTAGTTCGAAAAGTACTAAAGAATATATCTAGCGGATGCCACACATATTTTTTTAACATTATTAAATTTGTAACCCCTCTCAAAGTCCTAAATTCATCTTTCTCGGTGGTGAATACAACTCCTGAACTAGTGTCAACTGGCTATTGAGGATGTGTAATCTCCCTCTCTTCATTTGTACCATTCCTTCCTGAAGGTTATTTCATGTCTCATCTTAAAAAATTTAATACGTGATACACTAGATGGCTCCATTAAATTTCAGGAGTCTGAACGTATCACATTGCAGGAAAAATTACACTTTTGGTCCAAGTTTGAAGTTTATTTCAAATTGGTCTCTAGGTTTCAAAATTGAACATTTAAAGTCCCCAACACTTGGAAAATGCTCCATTTTGGTCCTCTATTAACAGAATATGTTAAATAGATTACAATTTGCTAATGTGGCATTTTAAAATATAAATAATTATTATAATAATATTTTTTTATAACAAACAAATTTCATTGACGTATGAAATTTACAAAAAGCCGAACCAAATCAACAAAGTTACAAAAGATTCCTCCAATTGTCAAAAGAGAAGATAGATTGTAAGAACTATAGAAAGATTCCTCCAATTACAAAAGAATTATTATAATAATTATGATCAAAATATAATAAATAATAAGTTTTCTCTCTCCTCTCCCCCACTTTTTCCCCTTCCCCTCCCTTTCCGATCTTCATCGGCTTGTTTTTTTTCCTCTCCTTCATCTTCATCTCTCTTTCTCGTTTCCACCACCTTTCCCCTTCTCCCTTCTGATTCAATCGACAACAATTAAGCTCTCTTTAAACCCTAACCTCAGTTCCAATTCAATCAACTTTTTTCCTTTTAAAGAAACATTTCATTGATATATGAAAATAGGGATAAGACCCCCCAGAAAAATTACATTAGGGATTACCAATTGCTCACTAAAAAGGATAAGCTGAAATGACTAAAAGGGTGCTTAGTTTTGCACCAAGAAAAAGCAGTAAATAAAACCATATCCATAAAACAATGAAAGGGGGAAGATAAGTCGTTAAAAAGACGATTATTCTTTTCTCCCAAACGCCAGAAAAAAGCACGCACAATAACCAACCAAACCGTCTTCTTGGTACCTCCAAGTGGATGACCCACCAAAATAGAAGCCAGAGCATCAGAGATTCAATTAGGGCAAATAAAGTACCACCCAAAAGAAGACAGAATAATATCCCAAAAATTTGCAGCAAACGGACAATGAAAAAACAGATGAGTTGAAGATTCAGCTTGTTGATGACACAAGTGACACCAAGATTGTGAGATACACATATATGGAAGACGATGCTTCAAACAATCAGCAGTATTGATGGCATCCAAGCTAAGCTCTCAAAGAAAAAGGTTAACCATCCGCTTAAGATAGTTGTCTTTCCAAATCATCCAGTAAAGATCCAAGGAGGCCGAAGTCCCAATATCCATCAAGTCAGCCATAAGGGATTTAACAGAAAAGACTTGAGAAGGCTCCAGAGGTCAAATTCAGGAATCAGGGGAAGAGCATAACCTAACAGATGACAAATAGTGTGACAAAGTGGTCCATTCCGCAATTTCCATCTTAATAAGATTACGGCAAAGATTAAGATCCAAGCATGTGTAGATGAGTTCCACAAGATAGCCACCGAAGCCTCCAACTGTTGAGCAAGGCGATAAAGCTGCAGAAACACAACTGATAGGATACCCCAGCTAAGCCAAGAGTCATGCCAGAAAAAAGTAGAAGAACCATCACCAAGCCTACGACGAATACGAGAAGCCACAAGACTAATATTTTGGCAAATAAACCTCCAAGGTGCCTTAAAAGAGGCACAAGAGATAGGAATAGGCAATATACAATCAGTAGAATAGAATTTGGCCACAATAAAAGACCTCCATAATGCATCATGCTCAAAAAGAAAACGCCAAGTCCATTTTGCAAGAAGGGCAAAATTTTTATGCTTAAAATTGCCAATAACAAGGCCTTCCAATAATTGAGGGCGCTGAGATATTTCCCAATTCACATTATGCATACCAACATCACCCTGAGAACCCTCCCAAAAGAAGTCCCAAACCAGCTTAGCAAGGCAACTAATAACAGAAGAGGGAGCCCTAAACAAAGATAAGTAACATGTAAGGAGATTAGAAAGGGTAGCCTGTATGAGAGTGTGTCGGCCACCCTTCGAAATATAAGCATATTTCCAATTATGAAACTTGTGTTGAATTCTCTTCATCATCATTGCCAGAACGTCAAAGAACTGGGACCACCCAAAGGGAGGCCAAGGTAAGTAGAAGGCCAGTAACCCCGCTTGCAACCGAAAGAGTTAATCAACCAATCAAATTTAGAATCAAGAACATAAATACCAAGGAGCTCACTCTTAGCCAAATTAATTCTCAAATCAGATGCACATTCAAAAATACGGACAACATCAAACAAATTCTGTAAAGCATGTTGCTCCGTAGTGGAGAATAACAATGTATCTATTGAAGTAGAAAAAGAAGACGACACAAGGAGTTTACGTGGAAAACCCTAATTCAGGAAAGAAAAACCACGGTAGAAAATGACTTATTATTTTATGTCATGTTTACAATAGACCAAACCTCAGATATAAATAGAATGAGGTGAAACCCTAATTTAGCAAATATAGTAAAAATTACAAAAATGCCCTTAGGGCTAATTCAACATATTTCAACACTCCCCCTCAAGTTGGGGCATAGATATCGGCAAGACCCAACTTGCTAATACAAGCTTCAAACGTCTGTCTCGATAACCCTTTCGTAAAAACATCTGCAATCTGTTGGACTGAAGGTACATAGGGAATACAAATAGCTCCGCGGTCTAACTTTTCTTTAATAAAGTGTCGGTCAATTTCCACATGTTTGGTTCTATCATGTTGCACGGGATTATTCGCAATACTGATGGCAGCCTTATTATCACAATACAGCTTCATGGGCCCCGGACTACTCTCGTGAAGATCAGATAAAACTTTCTGCAACCAGATTTCTTCACACACTCCCAGATTCATAGCTCTATACTCTGCCTCAGCACTACTTCTGGCCACTACACCCTGTTTTTTACTCCGCCAAGTTACCAAATTTCCCCATACAAAGGTATAGTACCCTGAGGTTGACCTTCTATCAATCACAGATCCGGCCCAATCTGAGTCAGTATATGCCTCGATGCTTCGTGTGTCATGTTTCCTGAACACCAAGCCCTTCCCAGGGGTGGACTTTAAATATCTCAAAATTCGAGTCACAGCTTCCATGTGCTCCTCATATGGACTCTGCATGAACTGACTTACTACACTCACAGCATAGGAGATGTCGGGCCTAGTATGAGACAAGTAAATCAGTTTTCCTACTAGGCGTTGATACCTCTCCTTATTCACAGGAACTCCTTCCGAAATACTTTACATCTAGTTGATGTAGGGGCCAATCTTTATTCACAACGACAGACAAAAGAACACGAATCGTGTTTAACTTAGCCACTGGGGAAAAAGTTTCTGAATAATCAATCCCATATGTCTGAGTGAATCCTTTAGCAACTAACCTGGCTTTATACCTCTCGAGTGTTCCGTCAGACTTATACTTCACTGTGAACACCCATTTGCAACCAACTGTTTTGTGACCTCTAGGGAGAGCTACTAACTCCCAAGTCTTATTTGTCTCAAGAGCTCTCATTTCCTCCATTACGGCTATTTTCCATTCGGGAACTTCCATGGCCGCATGTACACTGGTAGGTATTGTTAGAACATCTAGCTGAGTAGTAAAAGCCTTAAAAACAGGAGATAAGTTACTATAGGTCAGAAAACTATGCAAAGGGTATTTTGTACATGACCTGGTTCCCTTTCTCAGAGCAATTGGCATATCCAGAGTGGTATCATAGTTGTCAGCTTTCGTCTGTCCCTCTTTAGTATCAGACTTTTGAGACAATTTTGCATCTTCTTGAGGGTCTTTCAGCATCTCATTACCTCCTGAAGTTTCAACCTTCTCTGAGCTCATTTCATCATTTTCTATGTTCCCAGACTTTTCTTCAAGACTCTCCTTTGAAACAACGGGATCTTGAACCTGAGCTGGTTCCGACGCTTAGACACTTTCCGATGGAACACCAGAGGTTTCCTGAATTTCCTTTCTGAGATTCCTCCTATAATATGTTATCCAGGGCACTTGTCTAGTAGGAAGAACCGACACAGGAACAACAAGAGCAGAATTAGGTTCAAGACTAGGTAGACTAGGTCCAGGAACATTGGGACTAGGCTCAGGTTCAGGAATATTCGGACTAGGCTCAAGATTGAGGCTAATGGGTATGGAGTACGTGGAATTGTTAGTCTCTTCATTCGTGGTCTCCCCCTAAAGATGACTAACGGGAAAGAACGGTTTATCTTCAAGGAACGTGACATCCATAGTGACAAAATATTTTCTGGAAGATGGATGAAAGCATTTATAGCCTCGCTGATGAAGGGGATACCCGACAAACACACATGTTTTAGCTCGTGGAGCAAACTTAGTCCGGTGTGGACCATGAGTATGAACAAAGGCTGTACACCCAAACACACGAAGAGGAACCTCAGGAATAAGACGGGTAGACTGATAGGACTCTTTGAAGCACTCAAGAGGGGTTTGAAACTTTAGAACTCGTGAAGGCATTCTATTAATTAGATGAGCTGCGGTAAGAACCGCATCTCCCCACAGGTACGAAGGAAGAGACGCTGGAATTATCAAGGAACGAGCAACTTCAATGAGATGGCGATTTTTTCGTTCAGCTACCCCATTTTGTTGTGGAGTATATGCACACGAGTTTTGATGGATGATCCCTTTTGACACTAGGAATTCCTGGAAGGTGTGGTTGACAAACTCACGACCATTGTCACTTCGAAGATGGCAATCTTTGTGTTGAACTGTGTTAATACAGTGGTATAGAACTGTTTGAAGGTAGATAAAACCTCGGACTTATCAGCAAGGAGATATACCCATGTAAGTCGGGTATGGTCATCAATGAAAGTTACAAACCACCGTTTACCAGACAGGGTAGCGATGCTCGAGGGACCCCAAACATCACTGTGGACCAGGTGGAAAGGCTGGGTAGGCTTATAGGGCTGAGAAACAAATGACACGCGAGGTTGTTTAGCACGTATACAGACATCACAAGATAATGAAGAAACATTCACATTATGGAATAAATGAGGAAATAAATATCGCATATATTGAAAACTAGGATGTCCAAGACGAAAATGCCACAATAAATAATTTGTTTCAGATATAGTAAACGAAGATAAAAGACTAGTCCTAAACAAGCTTCTGGAGGAAGCATCTGTAGAAAGGAAATATAGGCCTCTGTCATATCGGGCAGTGCCAATCGTCTTCCCTGAGCTCAAGTCCTGAAACAAAGCAGTATCTGGTGAGAAGACAACTCTACAATTCAAATCTTTTGTTATTTTGCTTATTGATAATAAGTTGTAAGAAATTTTGGGCAGATGTAAGACATTTTGCAGAGTTAATCCCTGAAATGGTGACAGTCTGCCTTTTCCAGCAACAAGAGCGAAAGACCCATCGGCAATTCGAATCCTCCCATTTCCAGCACTTGGATAGTATGAGAGAAACCGGTCGGATGAGCCAGTCAAGTGATCGGTTGCTCCTAAATCTAGAATCCATAATTCATTCCCTTCAACAAGGAAACTAAAAGATTGAGGGTTACCTGATTGAGCAACTGTTCCGATCCCTATGGTACCTGAATCACCAGGATTAGTCACTAGAGGCTGTGTCTGAGGTTGTGCAGCCCCCTCAACTGATTCACCCACTAGAGCACGCCCAGATTTCGACTTTTCATTCAGAGGGCGACGTTTACCATTTGGAGGGCGACCATGCAATTTCCAGCACTGATCCTTCGTGTGCCACTGTTTTTTGCAATGCTCACAAACTGGGGATGTTTTACTATTCTGCTTGTCACCATCAGCTCCAGCGGACTTTACCCCGAAGGCAGTTGACTCTACAGTGGGAACACCTGGCCCGTTCATTGCACTCGATCTATCTTCTTCCAATCTAACTTCTGAACAGACCTCCATGAGAGACGGAATTGGTTTCTGCCCTAGTATTCTACTACAAACTGTATCAAATTTGGGGTGTAGCCCAGCAAGAAAATCATACACACGCTCAACCTCTTCTATCTTGGAGTATTGAATTCCATCTTGTGGGCAGGTCCAGATGATCTCCCGACATAGATCCATTTCTTGCCATAACAATGACATCTTGCTGAAGTATGACGTTACATCTATGCTCCCTTGTTTGCATTCGTGAACCTGTTTACGTAGAGTATACAGGCGGGATGCGTTCTGACGCCTCGAATATAACCTTCGGACTGCATCCCAAATATCTCAGGCAGTGGCTGAATAGAGTAAGGGTTTCCCGATTTGTGGTTCCATGCTACTGATTAACATTGAGCGGAGCAAAGAATCCTCTGCCTTCCAGACACGCTCTTGAGGATCCCCAGGATTCGGTCGTGGTATCTCTCCAGTTAAATATCCAAACTTATGGCGTCCCTCAAGAACCATTTTAATTGTTTGGGACCAAGAGAAGTAATTTGCCCATTCAACTTCTCTCCCGTGATCATTCCTGCAGAATTTCCAATTGTTCCAGATAAAAGATTAGAAGTTGGAAGAGTAGGAAACATTGATACCGGATTTTCTGAATACATTGGGGAAGAATCATGGCCATTCAATCTGGCTCCCAGGGCGACCATCTGTTGCTGAAGACTAACTAATTGTTGTTGGAGTTCCCCATGAGATTCAGATCTAGAATTTTTCTGTCTAAAAACCATGGGATTTTCTTCAATGGAATCACCCATTCGAAATTGGGGCTGAACTGGATATACATGAGGAAGAAGCTGTCCACCATGGTACTGTGAAGAAGCTACTGCCGGAAGTCCACCCGCGGCAAAGTTCGGCACCCGTGACCGGCGCTACTCCCAGACGGCTGTGATGGTGGGTAACGGACAGAAGGCTCAGCGATCGACTGCGAGGTTGAAGAAATCGCACCGGTCTGACCCGACCCGGCAGCTAAAGCAAACCCATGACCGTCTGGTGTAGATCCCGTTCTGTGCGACGCCGAGGTACCGATCGACTGTAGATCGATCGCGTGCGCCGGCTGGGGAACGTGCGAGGCTGAGACAGTTGTGTGCGAAGTTGAGGGTCCGATCGGTTGTGACCCGTTCGCGTGCGCCGGCTGGAGCAAAGTCGAGAGTCTGATCGGTTGTGACCCGTTCACGTGCGCCGGCTGGAAAGCGTGACCTTCCACCACCACCTGCTGTTCGGCTGGAAAGGTCTGATCGATGGTGTTCGGTTGGAACGGCTGAGCCTGGAAGCTAATCGGCGCGCCAGCTGGAGCAATCCCACCACCTGCTGTTCGGCTCGCCAGCTGGATCTGTTCGACTGAGCCACCTGGGATGATGGTTCGGAGATAGCAGTCAACCGCTGCTTGAATCACAACCTCATTAGTCAGCGTACCTTCACCTATCAAGTTTGATGACTGAGTTTCTTCTACCGGGGCTAGGGTTTCATCACCTTGCTCTGATACCATATTGAAGTAGAAAAAGAAGACGACACAAGGAGTTTACGTGGAAAACCCTAATTCAGGGAAGAAAAACTACGGTAGAAAAGGACTTATTATTTTATGTCATGTTTACAATAGACCCAACCTCAGATATAAATAGAATGAGGTGAAACCCTAATTTAGCAAATATAGTAAAAATTACAAAAATGCCCTTACGGCTAATTCAACGTATTTCAACAGTATCATCAACAAATTGTAAATGATTTAGAGAAAAAGATGAATGACCAACAGGGTGTGGGCAATAGTGAGCCTCATCAAGAAGCTATGAGCAAGGAGGCGGCTCAGGCAGTCAGCAACAAGAATAAATAAGAAAGGGGAGAGAGAATCACCCCGTCTAATGCCATGGGTAGGTATAATCTTTCCCTGAGGACGACCATTAATAAATAATGGAATAATTGGCACTACTGATGCAACCTCTGATCCAAGTGCACCAAAGAGTACCAAAACATTTCATCATAAGGATGTAGTCAAGAAATTCCCAATCAACCGTGTCAAAAGCCTTCTCCAGATCTAGTTTTAGAATCACCCCAAGCTTCTGATGAAAACTAATCATCAATGAGCTCATTGGCCATCAAAGAAGCATCAAGAATTTGCCTGTTTACGGCAAAAGCAAGTTGGTTGGCAGCAACAATAAAAGGAAGAATCAACTTGAGGCGATTTGAGAGAACACGAGTCACAATTTATAAGCACAAGGAATGAGACTAATAGGCCGATAATCAGAAACAGATTTAGAATCCACCTTCTTAGGAATCAAGCACAAGTAAGTCTAATTCAGCTTAACATTAATAACCCCAGAGGAATAAAATTCCTCTATCAAAAGCATCAAGTCAAATTTGATGGTGGAGCAGAAAAATTTTTAAAATTCAGCAGTAAAACCACAAGACTAGGGGATTTGCTTGTGCTAAGAGAGGAGATAGCCATATAAACCTCCTCTTCAGTAAAAGGATGCTTCAAGTCTATAGCTTGAGAGGAAGAAATAGGACTCCAATCAAGGTTGGTAGGGAAAAAACGTTGTTTATCATTCTTAGTAAAAAAGGGAGGAGTAAAAGCCCAAAAATTCAGCCTCAATGTTCGGATCAGTCAAAAGACTAGTGCCATTCCAAGAGAGAATCTCAGATATCGAACTTTTATGACACCGGGCAGCAACAATTCTGTGGAAAAAAATGGGTATTTTCATCCCCTTCAAGAAGCCATTTAAGCTTATATCATTGTTGCCAATGGATACGATCCTGAACAATCATGTTTTCAATCTCTTCTCGAAGTAATCGCCGCCTAATTAATTGATGCTCCCTAAGAGGGCCGCTATCTTCCAAAGCATCTAACTGAGACAATTGAGTCATAAGAGAGGGAAGTTGAGATGTTGTCATACGTTGCATAGTATTCCATTCACAAATGATAGATTTCAGACCATTCAACTTCATCATGAAACCATGACCAGGTCAACCAGTGATAGGGTGGAGATTCCACCAATCCTCCACCAAAGAGTGGAAACTAAGGACTTTAAGCCATGAATTTTCAAGTCAGAAAGAACCTAGCCCCAAATAATACTGCCCATGGACAATGCCAAAGGAAAGTGGTCAGAAGTAGTTCGCTCCAGCCGTTTGAGAGTAACAGCCCCAAATTTTTTAAGATAATCCTTTGTGAGTAAGAACCGATAAAAAAGAGAGATATTGAGTGGGACCATAGCTAGACCAAGTAAAGCAGTCATTCGACAAAGGAATATCCCGCAAGTGTTAAGTAGAAATCCGTTCATTAAAAGTACGCATACTGGAGGAGATTGTGGGATCATGAGATTTCTCCCAAGACCACCTTCTGACGTTGAAATCACCACCAAACCCAATTCATGCCTCCCAAAGAAGAGCCTCTTGGGTCACCGCAAACCACCATCTAGAGCGATGCTTCAGACTCCGTTGCCATCGAGTAGGTTGAAGAGGTGCATTTAGAGGAGTTGGTGTAGAGTGAAGAATAATCAGGGGTGGAGGTGATGGTAGTGGGGTTTCAAAGGGGTCCACAATGGTGTATGGTGTGCAAGTTTTATGCCTCACACAAATGATGGCAAGGCGTTGGTTTTTTGTTCAAATAAGAAGGGGGCAGGGTGTTGGTTTTTTTGCTTATGAAGCACAAATACTTCATGTGGGGCAAAAAATCAGTATCGAATATGTATTAGATATCAATACTCCCAAATACTTTCTAGATATATATCTGATACGTGTGTCCCCTTCCATATCCGTGAAGGGGACACACTAGACCTTCTAAAAGAACTCATCTAATCTTTTCCAACCTAAAACTAAGCAGCCTATTTAAAAAGCCTATTGCACCAACCCAAAACTAAAACGAAAAATTAAAATAATAATAATAATATATATATATATATATATATATATAAACTCTAGAATCATCTATCTTCATCTTCACATCTTAAAAAATAATTTGAATATCTTTCTAAAAAATTTAAAAACAACTATGGTTTAACAAAAAAAGAGTGATATATATAAAGAAAAGATAATGGGTGAAAAAGTAAAAATGGAATGCCACCGACTTGGGAATCCAGAAAACCTATGTTTTAGGAGGGCATCCAAAACTCTCAAGATGACCTCAGTAAGGGCATCCTAAGATGCCCAGGAATATTTAGATGCCAAGGCATCCTACATTACCATGAAACAAACACAGTAATCCAGATACCCATTCATGGGAATCTTGGATGCTCTCGATTCAAACGACCCTTAGTATCTTTATGTTAAATTTCCATATATCTTATATTTTTTTTAATTAGAAAAATGTATCTTCAATGTATTTGTATCCTAGTTTTAGGGGTGTGCAAAGGAAGACCGAAAACCAATGCAACCACTCCAAAGTTCCAAACCAACTGAACTAACGTCAAGCGGCCAGTTTAGAGGGCATCACAGTCGGGGGTCAGTTTTGCATTATTCAAAACAGGTTGGTCAAATCCCGAAAAAAGAGAAAAACCAAGAAAACTAACCAACACCCATAATTTTTTAACAAAATTCGTGCATATGGGGTTGTGGGGAAAAGGAATAGTCAATGATGTGTCACACGCTTCTTTTTAGTTTATCGAACTTGGAAATCTGCGAAATGGCCCATCTGCCCATGTGGTTGGCTAATCGGTGTTCTCACTCATCCCAAGATAGACGAAACCAACGTGTCAGTGTTCAGAACCGATTTTTGCCCTAAACCGATGTCAACCAACCGATGCTCACCCTTACTAATTTTTTAGAAATTGACATATTATCATATCCTATCATATTTGTATCTTGTATGCATATATGTGTCTTTATTTCATACATTTTTTGTTTGAAGAAGGAGTGTTGTGGGTTTTTCCTTTAACGGTGACGATGACGGAGGGGGCCAACAATAGTGATGGAGGAGGGGTCGAAGGGGGAGAGGTTAAAGAAGACAGGGGAGTAGGAAGGGGGAGAGAGGAGAGAGAATCCAATAAAATTAAAATTAATAGTTCATTAAACTATTTTTTTTCTTATAGAACAACTATTTTATTTTAATTACTAATATTTTTTTTTGGAGACTGCCATATCAGCATCTCTGTTAAATACTTAACATATTCTGTTAATAGAGGGACCAAAATCAAGCAGTTTCAAATGTTGGAGACTTGATTATTCAATTTTGAAACCTAGGGACCAATTTGAGACAAACTTCAAACCTCAAGGATCACAAGTGTAATTTTCCCTTTAATGGCTTGTGAAAATTGGATTACCAGCCAATTTTATTTCCTCACAACCATGTCCTCTTATATTAAAAGTGAACATACTATGCAAAAATAGTGATAGATAATTACAAAAATCAAAAAAATCAAAAACATCGATTCAGTACACTATTAAGCCCATACCTCAGCACCAGAAGACTGATCGGATGAACCTAAATTCCCACAAGCATAACACTGGTGCTGTTTATACTCGCAATTCTTGCAAATAAAGGTTTCAATTGCCTGCCAACGAGTTCATACATATTGAAGAAAATTAACAAAGAGAGTCGGCAAGCGTAGTAAACATAATAAAATAATACTGCCATACATCTACTTCTTCTCTAGAGAGACCAAGCGAGAAACAATCACCATTCTCTGGAGTTGCATGAAAGGACCTCATGCATCTCCCATCACAGCTGCAAGACAAACCAAAATAGCTTATTAGGCTTAATGCTTCTACTTGGGTGTAAATTTCCAATGACTTCTGTAATTATTCATTAGATATTATTATTTTGAACTAGAAGCCTTCTTTTTTTGTGTAGTCTGACTTCCTGGTCTAGCTGTCTTTTCTATGCTCTTCCAAGGAGGAAAAGAGGGAGAAAAATTCTACCAAACGTCGATTGTTAAACACGGAAAAAAAATAATCATATGTGGGTTATGAAAAACAGCAGAAAGTATATGAAAAAAATAAAATAAAATAAACAAAACAAAACAGGAGAAGAGGCATTGGCAGTTGAGACATGAAATATTACTCTCTTCACAAGAAAATAACTTATCATTCAGTTAAAATCAGATCCAAGATCCATAAAATAAATTAATAATGAATCCCTTTAAATAGAACAGAAAGGAATGCACTACAGAAATAAAAATTTAATATTTCATCAAAAATAATGAAATATACAAAAAGGAAACTGTCAAACTAAAGGAGATGCTGAAAACTATGGAAAGAGAATAGTTACAAAAGATTTAGAAAGGAAACTCCAAGATGATGCTACAAAACTATGTATCATTTTGAAATATTCTACAACTCCATCAACCAAAGTTCTCAAAAGGTAGCTCCCACCACTCAAGTCATAAATTCTTGGCCTTGTCCCTAAATGGTGGGATCTAAGCAAGAGAGAAGAGAAGTCTTTCATGACTACTGGAATAACGGTGTGAATTTGAAAGATGACGGTTCTAACCACCTTAAAGATCCAATTAACCTCCCAAAAACTAATCTTTGCACTGTCCCCAAAATGAAAATTCATTTGTTATAGATGAAAAGGATTGATGGATTATGGCAATTGGCAAGACCAATAGCTACCATGAGTAAATATCAAACCCCATTAATTAAAATCAGAAGGAACATCATACCATCCCACTCAATCTCTCACAGCATGCGGAGTAGGTTCTCTCAAAAGTAGACTGAAGAACATTAGTGGATTTCAACTGCTATTAGACAAACTATTCAGACTATCTACAATATCGCTATTGAATAAATAATACATAACAGAAAATGCAAGAAAGATGACAATTCTAACACACACACACCAGTCCCCAAGTAAGGTAGGGCATGGGAAATTTACAAAACATAAGATAGATTTCAAAAGTTCTTTCTTTTATATATATATTTGTGAGCGTCCGAGCCAATCTACGTGCACCTCAACTTATATCACAAAGCAAACATTTGGTCACACAACCTTCTTTGTCAATATTTTGTAGGATTAGATATTTTAGGTAGGCAGCATACATGAGGTTTGAACCGATTCCCCATAGTACCTTTGAACTTTTTCCGCATGTCCCTATAACTACTTGCCCAATGTTAGTTATCAAATATTTCAAAATATCAACCCAGAATGTTAATTTGACAACAAAGAAGAACAGAAAATGCATACCATATAATGTTGCCACCATTATCACAAAATGCACAGACAGAATCAAAGACATCATCATCACTCTCCTCTTCAACAGCATCATCAACCATGTCTTCATCATCTGAATCATCAACTATAAAACTAGGCTGCACATTACGTTGACCATCCTGAGAGTACAACTGTACAAGCTGAAAATGAGGAAACAGGAGAGTCCTTGCAGGCATGCACTTGACAGCAAAAATGAATTACCTCAAGAGATGACGTTCTCTTAACGGGCTTCTCTTCAAGGAATGCAAGTAACAACTGTTCAGATTACACACGATCAAGGTAAGAAGATCATATAATTCATTAGAAATGAATCTATTAAGACATGGCTCAAGCAAAACTGACTCATGCCACTGTGGACTGCTATAACCCTACAACTTATTCTAACACGTCGTCCCTTTCTTATCGGTATATTATTCTTCCACCACAGTCATGTACAGGAGAATCTTCAGCCATGGGTATTTATATTGAGTGAGAAAGTGCATATGAAGTGGTGGTATGGAGGAAGGATGGGGGCCCAAAAGTCAAACCCTCTGAATGGAGTTCGAAGAGGTCATCTATTTAGCAAAATCTGGTTCTCTAGCACAAATTAATTGAAGATACCCAAAATCCTAAAAGAATTCCTACTTGGAGACTTTATTCATCTATCTCCTGCCCCTTATAAACTGAAACAGTTATTTCCAAACACAACTCCATACAAATGGCGAAAATGAAGCAAATCCCAAGACAATCTTCCCTCCCCTTTGAGCATAAGCCTAAAAGATTGGAAATCCAATGTTGACAACAAAGAGCATCCTTCAATCATTTCTTACACCCCCTTACTTTTGTGACCTTGGTAGAACATTGTTTCTCCTTACACAGTTACAGCCAATTGAAAGACTTTTTTGGAATCTCCTTCAGCATGGGGCTTGCTTTCCTCCCCCTCTTCTGTAATATTATATCATCTGTGAAAGTGTTTCTCATTCTAACAAAATGACAAAGTCATACCACTAAAATAATTATCATTTAAACAGTAACTATAATTTATCCGATATGATTCAAATTATAATACTCACATGTAAAGTTTCCTTGTCACTATCTCTTGAATTAATAAGTGGTAAAAACTCATATTCTGTAGAATTAATTCAATTCAACAGCCTAGCGACTAAGCTGTGCACACTAGAGAAAAGAAAATTATAAAACCAGATCTCTCCATGGTTGATTTCTTTTAAATACC
The DNA here is from genome assembly GCF_027475165.1 of Benincasa hispida. NCBI lineage: Eukaryota > Viridiplantae > Streptophyta > Magnoliopsida > Cucurbitales > Cucurbitaceae > Benincasa > Benincasa hispida. Next base: position 49,137,526 of record NC_143486.1, read on the forward strand.
TCAACAAGTTAAACATTGTACCCCCTACCACTAATTGCAAGATTTCGAGGTAATCTAAAAAACCCCGAACGAAACTGAATCTTTGTTAGAGCTTTCGGAGTCTTTGAACACGTTTATGCCATGAAATCAATGCTTGTGAGATGAAATGAAACAGCTATCCTACTTTGCTGCTTCACCCACATAGGAATATGTGCTTGCAAGCTGACTGCAAGGAGATTAAAATGAAAAGCTTACTGGATAAATCTGGTCCCAGGAATCCTGTAGGAAATTTCGGAAAAGAGGGTATAAAAAATATTTTTGAGGTTGGAAGTCAACATAACCTAAAATTGTGGAATGGATTGAGGCAAATATTTTATTTATCTTCAAGTACTCGAAAAATATTTTTGTAACTTTTTTGGTTGTGGGGCGTGGCTTTGGGACTTGGGTACGTATCACAAACTACCTTCACCCCTGCCCTTCTGTTTCTTCTTCACATCCATACAAAAAAAAATTTATTCAACAAAACAAATTAACAGAATCTTATCGTTGTCTGCACAAGAATGAAACAGAACCTGAGACTTCGCCAATATATCATCCCTGTTAACTGCTTCACTGATTAGAGGCATGTGATCCACCAAATCATTCTGTGAAGGCCTCACTTCATACGAGCTGCAAAAATGAATGGCATGATAAAAACAAACCCATCAAACTGAAGGATGAAATGAATTCATATTACCTGAAGATTCTGGCTAATAGATCCCACAAAGATTTGCTAGATGTATCTGGATTCCTCTTCAAAGCATGGAGGCATTGTACTGTGATCAAGATGGCTCTAATGGTATCCTCAAAGCTCTTTCTAGGTTTCTGAAGCTTAATCCACACATTTTCTTTAGAAAGCACCGATATCTCTGGCTTTGAACCGCAAATATTAAACCTCCATGCAGTAACCTGTTTATAAACCTTTTGAAGTCCACCATCGGCTGTTCCATGCAGGAAAACAGGTTCTTGACTGCCCTCCAATCTCTCCCCTTCATCCCATTGAATCGGCAAAATAGAGAATGAAATAGGTTCATCCATATGATCCACGAAGTGATAATTTGAGACAGATAGTGGCAAGTTCTCAGCCTCATCATCTGAAGATCCCATTACTCTAATGTAGTTCCAGTCCTACTACTTAACAATTAAATACAACGAGTGAAATAAAAACCATGCTTAAAATCCCATCATCAACACAAGAGAATTTTCATTTTCCCTAAAAACTAGAATGGACATCAGTTCTTAAAATGGGGAAAACATTGATCATAGTTACATATTCATACGTACTCTTTACAATGCAAAACAAAATGGAAAATACAAACAGGGTAATTGAGAGGGACGAAAAAGGTACCTGTATGGCCTTTGGTTGATAGTCAATCCCTACTAGAAGCTATTCAAACTCACGATAGGACAATACCGAACACTACATCAATATTAGCAGCGAAGATAAAAAAAACGATGAACGTAAATCTAAGACCGCCAGAATCCACAGTCGACGCTATGAAACAGATTGTAAAGAAGCATCGGATTCCGGCAGACGTACGGAAGAATCGCCGGCGAAAGTTAATGCAGGAGAAAATTAGTGCGCGACGGAACCCGCGAGAGAGCAACGTTCTTGGGGAAAGGAACTGAAGCCACCGAGGGAAATTGCTGAATTTTGTGGGGGAGAAGGTATTTCATAAATTAATTATTAAATTACTGATTTGACCCCTCAGTTTAAAAAATATATTTTTTTAAAAATTAAGTCTACAAACGTGTGTTTGGATTATATTTTCAAGTGTTTAATTTAAAAAAATAAGTCATTTTAAAATAAATTGGAGTATTAGGCAACCACTCAAAATAACTTTTCGTACCAAAAGTGTTTAAATGAAAATGAGTTTTTTGAAAAACATTTTTTTCTTAAGTGGTCTTAAATTTCTTTATTTGTTATCTACTTGTTTTCAAAAACCAATGTCAAATTTTGAAAACTGGAAAAAAATAGCTTTTAAAAATGTGTTTTTGTTTTTAGAATTTGGCCAAGAACTCAACTCTTGAATTTAAGAAAAATATAAATCATTGTAAGAAATCGAAAACAAATATGTTTAATTTTCAAAAACTAAAAACAAAAAATAAAAATGATTATTAAACAACGTCTTAACTATTGATTTTAGTTTTTAATTTTTTAAAAATATGCTTACAACCGCTTCCCCCACAACTAAGTTTCTTACACCTTCTACCAATATTTTTAAAAGCCAAGATTAGTTTTGAAAGTTCAAAATTAGTTTTTAATTAAAAAAAAACTTGTTTTTATTTTAAAATTTAGCTTAGAATTCAACTATTTCTTTCAATAAAAATAAAATGATTAAAAGTAATAGAGAGAAAATACCTTAATTATTATAAACAAAAAATCAAATAGCTATCAAACGAGACCTAGCTTTCACCTTTAAACTTTTTTGTTTTGTTATTTACTCTCTACCAATGTTTTCAAAAAAATATAGCCAAGTTTTGAAAACTAAAATAATATTTTTAAATAAAACTTGTTTTTATGTTTTAGAATTTGGTTAAAAACTCAACCTTTTTATTAAGAAAGATGAAAATTATTATAAGAAATTGAGAGGAAATATATTTACTTTTCAAAAGTTAAAAACAAAATTGAAATGGTTGCGAAACGAAACCTTTATTATTCTAAAGTTGACGAATCTATTTGACATAAAACTAATTTTGTTTCTACCACAATTTAAACATTTAATTTTGTGTTAGCCAAAGCGAGCTTATCTTAGCGGTAATTGGCATGACCTTCCATCCTAGATGTAGGAGGTCTGAATCCCCAAATCTTCACTCGTAGTATTAAAAAAACTTTTAATTTTGTGTTTAATAAACTCATAAATTTTTTTTTAAAATAATGTTGTTTTAATGATTATTGACAAAAAAAAATATGGTTCAGCTGAAAGAATTGACAAAAATATGGTAGTTACATCGTGGACCCGATACACGCTTGCAAATAAATTGTGTACCCATCCATAATTTAACCCAAATCGTGGACTAGGTCCACGACTTCCTTCCACATCATGTGAACTAGCTGCGGACCTGTCGTTAACCTGCTATACAACTAGCATTGATGTTGGATTGGGTTGTTAGTATTAACCTGTTAAGTTAGAATAATATTTTGTCAACTATAATAGTTGTAAACATTTGAGTAAATATTTTGTTGCATCCTGAAGATTTAGTCATTTGAACCTGGAAATGATGGTGACAGTGATATTGATGTTGAACTTGATGAATTATTTAGAAACTATGGAAGTGTAGAACATGAAAATGAGTTAATACCATAAGAGATGTTCACCTAAATAGATTGGACGTTACTGATTCAATTTGTGAACAAGGGTTGACATTGGAGGAAATGAGTAGATGCATAGATAGTTCTAGTTTAATACAAAAAAAAATGTTATTTGATATTAAAAAAGATCTACAACTCACCGTAAAAAAGTACGGCCGAACAGAACGCTATCAGATATTCATTGTAGAATCGAATCAAGATATTTGGTATGTGAGATGCAAATACTGGGATGATGATTGTGATATGAGGTTACGAGCTTGTCGACATAAAACTTACGGGATGTTTGAAATTATTAGACTTAAAGGAGAGCACTCATGTTTGTACTCAGAATTGACACATGATCATTCACAGCTTGATTCGAATTTTATGAATATTGAAATTCAAAATATGGTTAGAGTTGATCCTAGGGTTCCTGTAGCTTTGTTCCAAGAAGCAATTAAAAAATAATATGGGTATAATGTTAAGTATAGACGTGTGTGACAAGCAAAACGAAAAGCATTGATTGTTATGTTTGGTGATTGGGATAAATTATATTCAAAGCTTCCGTATTGGTTAAGTATTGTTGTGCATTACAATCTTGGAACACGATCATATTGGTATTTTCTTCCATCTACGTGTCAGGTATAACTATTTTTTGTCGAGTCTTATGGTCCTTTGGTCCTGCAAGGGAATGGTTCAAATATTGTAGGCTATTAATTCAGATTGATGGAACTCGCCTCTATGGAAAGTTTAAGGAAAAATTATTGATCGTCTTATCTATTGATGCAAACAAACATATATTTCCCCTTGCTTTTGCTATTGTTAAAGGAGAAAACTCATCCAATTGATTATAGTTTTTGTGGGTATTTGAGTGAATATATTACTAAAGAGATGGTATTTGCTTGATTTCTGATAGACATAAAAGTATTCTTGCTGCAATTAACAATGAGGAAGTAGGTTGGAATGAACCTAGAACGTACCATCGATATTGTCTTCGTCATGTTGCTAGTAATTTCAATATGAAATACTAAACGAAGCAACTAAAAGATTTGGTGTTTAAGGCAGGAAATCAACACCAATGACACAAGTTCATTAGGTGCATGAAAGAGTTGAAGCAATTGAACCTTGAGTGCCTTAAAGATTTTCTGATATTGACTTGAAAAATGGACATAACCATGATGATGGATACCACTATAGGTGGATGACAAGCAATGCAACTCAATGTATGAATGGGGTTTTCAAAGGTGCTAGACCAATTACTTCTTTAGTTAGGCTAAAATTCTATCGCACAATACTATATTTTCAACGTCGAAGACAAAAGATAAGCGAGGCACTCGATCGTGGGGACATATATACAAAATATGTCATGAGAAAGCTTAAGAGGTGGGAAAAATCAGCATTTGCACATACAGTGGCATTTATTAACAGGGGAAACCCAAATTTTTGGAGTACAAACTGACATAAGTATGGTTTCTCCCTATAAAGACCAACATGGCCAAGTTGTGGGCTTGAAAGAATGGGCTTGTTCTTGTAATAAATGACAGTTATTCAAGATTCCATACTCTCATATAATTGCAGTTTGTAATTACATGCATTTGACATACTTACCTCTTAATGATGAATGCTACATATTGTCACATTTCAAGTGATGTTGAGAAGGTCACTTCCATCAAATATAATATCCAGTTTATTGGCCAACATTATCATTTACAAAAGTTCGTTCAAATGCGGACTTACTAAGAGAACAGTTCAACCAAAATGTACGCGAATTCATAACGAAATAGATTGGAGAGAGGCTAGCCGATGGTAGTGCAAGCGCACACGTCAAATTATAATATAGTAAAACAGTCAAAAGACCGAGTATCGTCCTCTAAGGAATTGGTTTGACTCTTTTAGCTGTTCAGAAATTCTTCTAATTTTATTTAGGGGATCAGATTGTGATGAGAACCTAACTATTCTAATCCTAAAAAGCAAGAAAAGATAAAACTGGGGTGAAACTAGACAAACACACGTTCTAGGATATGATTTCGTTAAACGAATTAACAAATTAATTATTTTGACCTTAGATTGATTCATGCATATTATAGATCTAGGAGTCTTTTATCCAGGTATCCTCTCTCGAGCTCAACCCTTTCTAATGACTAATCATCGACCCGAATCTCTTATATCGCTTGACTAGCCACAACATTAAGTTCTTCCATCAAAATCTCTATTAATCTCCTATCACTTTCGTGCATACTCGATTAATAGTTTAACATGCTAGATCCAACTCAAGACCTTCTCTCTCGAGACAGACATTAAGTAAAGAACATTCAATTAGTGATCAGTTAATCAAAAGCATTAAGAACAAACATGCTAAAATAATTATGCAAAAATTCAATCCAAAAAATAACCAAATCAGTTTTCGCAATCCATAAAACTAGATCAATACCCTAGAAACACAAATCAGTCACTCATGGTTACAATACAAACATAGACCATTCATGTGGTTTCCAAACACAAAGAAACAAGAAATAAAAGAGGGAAGAAATTGCAAGCCGTGTTCTTGCCTCTCGTCCTCGAATCCAGAATCACAACCCAACGATCTCTTCAATTCTTCGATCCTTTGAAGCTCCAAGATGCCGCCTCTGTCTAGAATTACATTCCCTAGGGAGGCCTCACTGAAATATTGCTTTACGATTTCAAAATAGCCTTAAAAGTGCCAATCGGCCAAAAACTACTTATATAGACAACAATCACAGCGTTGCAATGCTCTAGTGTAGCGTTGCAACACTGATGTGCGGTGTTGCAACGCTGCCATGTTTTCATAAGCTCTCTACCTTGCAGCGTCATGGGGCAGCGTTGCAATACTTGTTTAATGCTGCCCTGCCTCTGATTTCTAAATTCTCTTTCCTTTTTCTCCATTGATGAAACGTCGTCGTCCGAATCGATCTACGCATATTCCATCACAAGGTCGAGCTCAGTGCCACAGACGTGGGATGGCTCTAAATGATTTCCTACCTTAGAAAAGTCATTAGTACATTCACATATTAAATAATCCAACAACTTACCTTGCTAAAAAATTTGAGGGACCATTAGTTTTGTGGGATCATCTATGCTCATATCGCCGCTGCTCACCTCGGCATCCTTAGAGGGTAATTTACAAGACTCCTTCAATTTCCTAACTGATTCAGCAATTTGAGCGATTTGGTCACTCAAATTTTGAGTTTTAGCTCTGACCACACGTTCGATACAGAGATCGCCCTACTAGAAATTGATGGGTTCTTGATAATAGTAGGGGCGTTCCTACACAAACTCACTAGGGCAATTAGAAAGTTCCTTAACTATATCCTCTAAAGAAATACCTGCGTGGGTAGACTGATATGGCATTAGCAACGGTGTTTGACCAACTAACTCCCAAGGAGAATAATATCCGCACTCAGGATCGTGCGAATTTTGAACCTGCATATTAGCCAAAACTTGCACAACAGAGGTTAGTTCAGAAATTTGATCTCTAAGGCCACAAATCTTTCTTACCTCTGGTGATTCCTATTGCTCCGCATATGGAAACCCATACTTGTTGATATTTCCTGCCATAAAAGAACAAATAGACACAAAAAGGAAAGATATATATATATATATATATATTTCCTGCCATACACATATATATTTGTTTTTAAAGTTTAACAGTCAATTCTAACTAAAAGACATTAATTGGCTTGCTTCCCCGTCAACGGCGCCATTTTGTTTGGATGGAATTCGGTGTCGTTTTAATTCCCGAAAAGGATCGCGAAGCAAAAAAAAATTTGTAAATACCGAACTACTCCTATCACTACTAAAACTAGCAACAGTGGTAAGTCCGAGTCGATCCACAGAGAAATATGATTGGTTTTGTTGAGTTAATTTTCTAACTAGAGCGATAAATGGAGTTTTGGTGTGGAAGAGATAATATGTGCGAAATTGAAATAAAAGGGGTAAATGCAATCTAAGAAAGGAGTTTATCTAATTTCTAGAGCAAGAGAGAGTTCCTATGCAATTTCTTTCATTAGGCACCAATTAATTACGCTGAATCTGTCAATCCTCGACCTATTAGAAATTCTAATATTCCAAAAAACCAATTTTGATAAAAAAAAATTTCAAACCAGCACTAATTCAGTTTAAAACTTTTACTTCTTAGCGACATATAAGTTAAAACTGAAAAGCATTAAGAAAGGGTTCAATTGTTAAGACATACTACAAATCAGAAAGTCATATCTTTTAGCATGATTTATTTGGAAAGATCATACTAGGCATATATGAGTTTGGCCAGAAAAAGTCTAGACCCTAAACATACAATCCTAATACTTGCAACTAAATCAATCAATGATGCATAGGCTAGAATGATTTTTGCAAACAAGAATTTCAACAAATTAATTTGTCAGAAGAATTTATCAAAACTTCATTAAGATTAAAACAAATCCAACCAAAGAATTCACAAGATTGCAGTTAAATTAAAACCTTCAAGAAATTAAACACAGAGCTCTTGGTCAAAGAAACTAGATAGAGATTACCTCTCAATTCATAGACAAATATGAGATACACATCCTTTCCATTGATTACAACCCAAAATAAAAAGCGAAACTAACCTAAAGATACCGAAAATTGAAGGGAATGGACGAAGGAACGAGTTTTACTTCGACCTCTATCAATTTGGCTTCCCAAATTTGACATATTTTGACATAAAGACGAAGGGGAGTATTTATAAGAAAGATCGCAACGTCACAACGCTGAAAACAACATTGCAACGCTCACTTGCGTGTACGCTAACCGTGTTCGTCCGTTAAAGTTCGCAGCGTCGCGACACTGTAAAGCAGCATTGTAATGCTGCACATTCTACCTTAGAGTGTCAGGGTAGAGCATTGCAAACCTGTGACAGTGTAGTGGCAGTTTTGTAATTTTCACTATGGAGCCTAGCAGCTCAAATCACCTCCAAATTGCTTCAAATCAATCCCCTTTGACTCCGATTTCTTGGTTCTACCTCCTTGATGCATGATATCTACAAAATTAGACAATAAACACATAAAATCCATTAACAAGCCCAAAGTATGCTAAGAATAATAGCTTTTTTTTAGAGTTAACAACGTCGGAGACCAGAAACCCACACATTTCACATGCCTTCTGGGGAATGCACAATTACGTTGCAAGATGTTGCAATTCAGTTTGGATTATTAGTGGATGAAGAACCTGTGACAAGTTCATTGCAATATGATTGAAAAACTATTTGTGACAATCTTTTGAGCGTTCAATCAGATGATTTGAAAGGCTCAAGATTGAGTGTTTCGTGGTTAGCGTCCCAATTTCCAAGGTTGTCTCCCAATGCCAATCACATCAATGTACAGAGGTATGCATGAGCATACATTATGCAACTTATTTAAGGATTTTTTTCATTGACAAGTCGAACACTCTAGTACATCATATGTTTCTTCCACTACTGGCTGATTTCGAGCATGTTGATACGTACTGGTTGGGTGGTGCTTATCTTGCATGACTTTATAGAGAACTATGTCATGTTACTAATGTACAAGCGTTGGAAAGAGCAGGGCCACTGATACTGCTACAAGTATGGGCTTATGAAAGGTTTAACATTATAGTACCACAAGTCTAGTTACAGGCCTCAGATCATCATCCACTCAATGCCCGATATTATTTTATTCCTATATTTATTCTGTAATCATTTTATGTAACAAAATAAATTATATTTTTTAAAACTTTTAGATGGAGTGGTGTATTGGCTACCTCTGAATAGTTAGTAAATATATTACTAGTATATCGACAAATATTTGACTAACTGATGCACAATTAGGTAAAAAAATGAATATATAAATGTTTGATAAGATATATTTAAATTAATTTGTACAATTGTCCTTTATTGTAATTTTGTATATTCTAAATTAGGGTTTCTCATTCTCTTATATATATGTACTTTTTATCTAATTAAATCATAAGAAATTTATTCTCCAAAAGTATAAAGTACATGGTATTAGAATCATTCTTTGTTTGGGGTTTATAATATTCTTTGACGGCTTTGTGAGTTAGGGTTTGAATTTGGGTCATCACTTTGAGTGGCCGTCTGACGACACCCCCACCTCAGGAGGAGTGTTGCCATTGTCCGCCTTAGTCTATTGTCGCCATTCATCAGAAACAACTGCGTGTGAGTCACACGTGCCACCAGTTCAAAGTCACTCCATTGCCACGCGTCGGCGCAGGAGAGCGCATGAGGTTGTCTTCTTCACTTCCGTCAATTGGGTTTGTCTGAGGTTAGGTTTTTCATTCCATCTGTGACTTTAGTTCTACCAACATCTACTCGAGTGTGAGGCTGTTTGGAAAATACCCTTTTGTTCCTAGGGTTTGTGACAGTTTTTCTAATTTGAGGTTGTTTCGCTTTTTGATTTACCTTGCTTTCAATTATGATTTGTTTAATTCTGCCTGTGCGATCGTGTGTTGGTTCTTAATAGATGAGATGAAGCATATGGTTGTATCCAATGTAATTCTCTTAGCATCAAAGATAACAAAACATAAATTGAATGGAGCTAATTACTATGATTGGCGTTGCACTATTCAGTTTTATTTACTTAATATTGATATGGATGATCATGTGACTGAGAATCCACCACAAGATGATAAGAAAAGGGCTTGGATTTATGATGACACTCGACTTCATCTTCAAATTAAGAATTCCATCGATAGTGGTTGGATTGGTAGATCATTGTAATTTTGTTAAGGAACTCTTAAAGTTCTTAGAATTTTTGTACTCGGGAAAAGAACACGTCCATCGAATGTTTGAAGTTTGTATGCAATTCTTTCAAGTTGAATAGAAAGCATAATTTGTTACAAGCTACTTTATGAGGCATAAAAAGACAGTTAATGTATTACCTTTTAGCCTAAATGTCAAAGTTCAAAAAGCCCAGCGAGAAATATGGTTGTTATGATATTTCTGAATGGATATTCACCTGAATTTGGAATGGCTAAAACACAAATTCTTTCTGATTCTGAGATTTTGTCGTTAGAGGAGGCCTTCAGTCGTGTTTTTCGTATTGAGAGCTCTCAATCTGGTTCATTTATTTCTCATCCTAGTAGTGCTCTTATAAACAAGTATAATAACTCTCGAGTTACTCCAGGGATGACCAACAATTTTCAGAAGCCTAATTTTGATAATTGAAAATCAAATTCTTAGGAGATTGTTTGTCACTATTGTCATAAGCCATGACATCTGAAATGTGATTCTTGAAAGTTGTTATACAAGGCTCAACGATCTTAACATGCTCAGATAACTTCCACCAATGATATGGCTGAAAAGTCTGTTAACATCTCTATTGGCGATTCTACTAAATTTCAAGTATTTCAGGAATCCTTGCAGGCATCTTCTTCATCGAACCCTACTGCCACCATTGATGAGACATGTAATTCGAAATGCCTTCTTACATCATCTACCAAGTGGGTCATTGACTCAAGTGCCACCGCTCATATGATAGGTAATTCCAATTTATTTTCTACACCTTTGTCCCCTACCCTAACCCCATCTGTCACTTTGGCAGATGAATCCACCTCCTAAATTCTTGTATCTGACACCATTCCTGTCACCTCATCTCTTTCTTGGTCCTTTGTATGACATTTGCCTCAGTTGTCTTTTAATTTAATTTCTCTTAGCCAGCTTACACGCGACCTTAATTGTTGTGTCTCGTTTTTGCCTGGTTATTGCTTGTTTCAAGATCGTATGGCAAAGAAGATTATTGGTAGAGGACATGAGTTGGGGGCCTTTACATTTTTACAACCAGATACCAAAAGTTGCTGCCTGCTCTAGTGTTACATCCCCGTTTGCAGTTCATTGTCGTCTAGGTCATCCTTCTTTGTCCACATTGAAGAAACTTTATCCTAAATTTTGCTCTTTGTCGATCTTTGAATTGTGATTCGTGTCAGTTTGGTAATTTCATTGTCTTAGTTCTAGTTCTAGAGTCCATAAACAAGCCAACGCTCCTTTTGATTTAGTTCACCCTGATATTTTGTGTCCTTGTCCAGTTGTGTCTTAAACAAGTTTTCATTACTTTGTTACTTTTTTTGGCGATTATTCTCGTGTGACTTGGTTATAATCAATGAAAAATTGTTCTGAGTTATTATCTCATTTTTGTGCTTTTCATATTGAAATTTGAAATCAATTTAATGTCTCTCTCAAAACCTTGCACACTGATAATGTTGGAGAATATTTCTCTTATGTACTTGGATCTTACTTATTTTATCATGGCATCATTCATCAATCCTCTTACGCAGACACTCCATCTCAAAATGGAGTTGCTGAAAAAAAAACAGACACCTCATTGAGATAGCTCGTGCCTTATCCTTTCAAATGCATGTTCCAAAGCAATTTTAGGCTGATGTGGTGTCCACTGCTTACTTCCTAATTAATATAATGCCTTCCTCTGTCTTCAATGGAGAGATTCCTTATCGTACTCTTTTTCCTACGAAATCTTTATTTCCTATTGCTCCTAAGATCTTTGGTTGTGTTTGTTTTGTTCGAGATATTCGTCCACATCGTACCAAATTAGATCCAAAATCTTTGAAATGCATTTTCTTAGGTTATTCGCATGTTCAAAAGGGTTATCATTATTATTTCCTACTTTGAACAAGTATCCTGTCTCTCTCGATGTTACATTTTTTTAAGATACACCTTTTAGTCCCTCATATCTTTCAATCAAAATAAAGAAGAGGAGAATGATTTTTTTTTTTTTATCTATGAAATTACCTTTTCCACACTATCTTCTACTCGACCTTCTTCTATGTCTCTTCTTTCTCGCCCACTGGTCACTCGAGTTTACTCCATGCATCCTCCACAGCCACCTTTAGACACATGTCCTACACCGATATCTTCTTTGACATCTGATCCGAAATCAAGTGATGATCTACACATTGCCCTTCAAAAAGGTAAACACACTTGTACTTACCTTATTTCTTTGTTTGTTTCGTATATCCGATTGTCTTCTTCCCTTTATTCCTTTATTGCATCTCTTGGTTCCATATCTATTCCTTACTCTGTTCATGAAGCTTTATCTCATTCTGGGTGGCGTAGTGCAATGATTGAGGAGATGTCTGCATTAGATGAGAATGGTACTTGGGATTTAGTCCCGCGTATGATAGGAAAGAATGCTATTGGATGTAAATGAGTGTCTGCTATAAAAGCCAATCCTGACAGAACAGAGGCTCACTTGAAAGCTCGTCTTGTTGCCAAAGGTTATGCCCAAATCTATGGGACTGATTATTTTGAAACATTTTCTTTTGTTGTTAAATTAACTTCCATTCGAATACTTCTGTCCCTAGTTGCTACTCATAATTGGCTTTTGCATCAACTTGATATTAAGAATGCTTTTCTGCATGGTGAACTTCAGGAGGAAGTTTACATGGAGCAACCACCTAGGTTTATTGCTCAAAGGGAGAGTGATAAGGTGTGTCGTCTTCAAAAATCTTTGTATGGACTGAAACAAAGTCCTCGTGCATGGTTTGGTAAGTTTAGTCAACACTCAAATGTTTCGGTATGAAAAAAAGTGCTTCTGACCATTCTGTACTCTATCAATGATCTGATAATGGTATTACTTTGTTTGTTGTGTATGTTGATGATATCGATATCATTAGAAATGATATATCAAGTATATCTTCTCTCAAGACTTTTCTTCAGAGTCAATTTCATACTAAAGATTTGGTACAATTGAAGTATTTCTTGGGTATTGAAGTAATGAGAAGTAAGAAAGGTATTTATCTGTCATAATGGAAATATGTACTTGATTTATTGTCTGAGACTGGAAAATTAGGAGCCAAACCATGTAGTACTCTGATGATACCGAATTTGTAACTTGCTAGAGAAGCAGAGTTATTCAAAGACCTTGATAACTCTCAAGAAGAGTTATTATTCCTAGCTTAATTCAAGCTCGTTAATGGATTTTATTTGTTTATTTCTCTATTTTGTAGGTAACGAACAACCAAGAGGTAGAATTAGGGATTTGAAGCTGATCGGGACTAATTTGAAGCGATTTGGAGTAGATTTGAGGCATCCAAGCTTCAAAGGGCGCTAAAAGACCAAAATACCCCCAGCATCAGCATCACAACATCGTGCAACGCTTCAGCCCAACGTTGTAAGACAATAGCGTAGCGTTGTTAATGCTCCTTTAGAGAGTCGCGATGCTACGACATTTGACAGACGATGAGAAGCGCGCGTACTAGTGAGCGTTGCAATGCTCGACTATAGCGTTGCAAGGCTGTCTTAAAATTTTCTATAAATATTTCCTTTTGCTAGGTCAAAAATATGCTGAATTGTATAGAAAAAGGCCCTAAAAAAGTCGAACTCTTCATGGAGGTCGAGGAGAGGCCTTGATTTTCTCTTTCTCCTCTATGTATTTAGTATCATAGGTTAGATTTATTTTTCCGGATTATGGCTTTGTATCGGATTATATCCCATTGCTTTTTCTGTGAATCAATGAGGTAATTTTCAATTAGTTCTTGGACTAATTGTTCTTTGTAATTTAATGAGTTATGTGTTCAATTTTGCGCTTTAATTAAGAATTGTGTTTTTCTTTAATCTCGTATGAATTAGACTTGCTTTTGTGTGTTGGACTGACGACTCTATCACGATTGCATGTCTTTGCTAGTTAAGTTCAGGCTCGCACGTATCCTTGTCATCGTCCATGCTTTGAATTTACCCCTATAGCACAAATTAGATGAGCATGCTTAGGTGTAGTAATAGGCGTAGTTCAGTGAATTTACAAATTATCTTTTGCTTCGCGGTTCTTTTCGGGGAATTAAAACGACACCGAATCAGGTCCGAACAAAAAATGGCGCCGCTGCCGGGGAAGCAAGCCAATTAATGTGTTTTAGTTAAAATTGACTATTAAACTTTAAGAAAAAATACATATTTTCCTTTTTCGTGTCTATTTATTCTTTTATGGCAGGAAATATTTGTAAATCCCGAACTCTATGTTTCCTATATAAGCATGTTTAGCCATAAGAATGTTATATTAATTATTTAATAAGTAGAGATCCATGGTTACTTACAGGGGTTACGAAGGAAGGGAAGGAAAAACAAATTAATTGAAGAGACTCACTAATTGGAATTGGCCAGAAGCACTAAGTGCTAGATGAGGTGGCGGTTTGACCATTGAACATGGGAGGTAGCAAGAAGTATAAAAGAAGGAGGAATTTCAGAAGCTCAGTTTTGGAAAATGACTCAAGAAAATTAAGTGAGATCAGTGTCATTTGAAAGCTGGGAGAATCTAGTTTTTAAAGTTGTTTTTCTGGAGAAATATCTCACAAGGAGAAAAACAAAAAGTGAAGAATTTGCAGAAGGGGTAGATTCTCGGATTAATCAGGGCCCGGGGTGAATATCAGAAGCTCTAAGCCAAATTAAAAAAAATTTGGGGCTTATATTTTAAGGTAGAAATTTAACTCAATTCTAAACAAGTTTGTAGAAGGAAGTTTCTTGAAAAGAGTCCTGGATTTTGAGTTATGAATTTTTGAAGTTGAAATAGAAAATTGGTGCGTAAACAGGCAGCTGCTTGGGAAGATTAAGCAAGTAGCTCACCATACTGAGCGAGAGCGAGTGCGAGTTAAGGAAATGAGCGAGAGCGAGTGTGAGATAAGGAAGAAGTGGATCTCCCTAAGGATGAAGATCTCGTTGGTTTTGTGCTGAATCTCGCTCAAGAAGAGAATCCCGCTAGAAAGTGGCAAATCTCGCTGGAAAGTGGCAATTCTCGCTAGAAAGTGGTAAATCTCGCTTATGAGGATGATCTTGCTTATGAGGGTGATCTCGCTCATGATGATCATCTTGCTAGTAATGCTAATTTTGTTGATGAAAGTTTCATTAGTAAGCAAACTATCTGAAGCATTTTTATGATAATTTAAGGAATCTAACCGGGAATTATGTCCTTTTAGGCCAAGAGGAGTTGGGAGAGTCATATAATCCATTAATAGCCCCGACGAGCTGTGAGTGACTAAAATGAACTTAATGCTTTCAATGTTTATGTATAAAAGACCATGTTAGTTACAATGATGTTGATGATGAATTTATACTTTCTCAAGCAACAAATGTTTAATGAATAGCATAACGTATCTTCTCCAGCTTGTATATGTTTTAACGCATTCCAAGGTATGTTGTGAATTCATTATAAAAGTTAAGTTCCTATGTTGAAGCATGCGTTTTGGAGGAAGGCTATGATAGAATGAGTCTTTGTGTAAATGGTATGCAATCAAGCTTAATTTGATGCTAGAAAATAACCCGGTACTGAAGGACACGAAGAAGGTATCTGGGTAATAGTACCTAAGGTGTTGACGGTACTTAGAAAACTCCACGTGCACGTAGGTGGTTCTGAATGAGAGGCTGAAGTATGGGTCTCCTAGGCCATATACCAACAAAGAGAGGCCATAGTATGGGTCTCTTGGCTGGTGATAGACGTTGGGAGCTAAAGCGATGTACGCTCGTTCTCAACTAAGAAGTAATGATGTTTAATGATGTTTAATGATGTTTAAGAATGTTTATCAATGTTTATGTTTAGAGGAAGTTGCTTGAGATACTCATTGATATATTTACATGTTTATAATTATGTAATGCATGGTGTAATGCATGGTGTAATATGATCTTATAGTCACTCACTGGGCTACTAGTTCACAAATTTTCTATGTTTTCCTTTTCTAGGTAGTGGTCAGATTCCTCAAGGTTAACCCTACTGCCACTGAAAGGCCCGACTTGTTAAGAAGAATTTAGGTTGATGGTCTATCTATGTACACATGTTTTGAGAGAGATTAGGGCTTTGTTAGTGAAGTTTGGGCCCAATTGTAAATATTGTACCTGTAGATGTTATGTCATGACGGTTTGCATGTGATTATATAAACTTATGTAAAACCTTATGGAGGCATGTTGTGTGTGTACACTAATAATGTTTAACAGGTTGGTTTTCAAGTTAGAGGGCTAAGGTGGTAAGTGCTGACAGTAAGGCTAGTAACTACCACCATCACCTCTTCTTCCAAATTAAGAGGGTAATCTAGGAGGGGGTGTGACAATATTAACAAGTATGTTTTTCCATATGCAGAGCAATGGGAATCACCAGAGGTACAAGAGATTTGTGGCCTTAGAGATCAAATTTCTAAACTAACCTCTGATATGCGAGTTTTCACTAATATGCAGGTTCAAATTCCGCACGGGCCTGAGTGCGGATATTATTCTCCTTTGGAGTTGGCTAGCTAAACACCATTGCCAATGCCATATCAGTCTACCCACGCAAGTATTTCTTTAAAAGATATAGTTAGGGAACTTTCTAGTTGCTCCAGTGAGTTTGTGCAAGAACGCCCTTACTATTATCAAGAACCCATCAATTTCCTCCAAGACGACCTCTATTTTGAAGGTGAGGTTGGAGTTGAAATTCAAAATGTGAGTGACCAAATCGCTCAAATTGCTAAATCAGTTAGGAAATTGGAGGAGTCTTATGAAACACCTTTTGAGGATGCCGAGGTGAGCAACAGATATATGAGCATAAATGATCTACGGAACCAATAGTCCCTCAAATTTCAGAGTAAGGCAAGGCGTTGGATTATTTGAAGTGTGAACGTACTAATGATTTTTCTAAGTGTGTAGGAAATCATTTAGAGCCACCGCGTCTGTGGCATTGAGCTCGACCTTGTGATGGAATATGCGTGGACCGATTTGGACGGTGATGTTTATCTTCTGCCAAAACAAGAATGAGTTAGTGAGGTTAAGCATGAGCATGGGCTTAATCTGGAAGGATTTTAGGTAAAAGAGTTAGAGGCTCCCAAACCTCGCCCTGTTCTTTGTACTGGTATTCCTCTTATTCTTGAATTTTTCTTGCCTTCACCTCACGAGTCAGTTGAGTCAGTCTTTCTTTTCAGTTGAGTCAGTTTTAGAGTCTTTTGTTTTTCCACCATTTTCAAAAATCAAAAATAAAAAATCGACCTGTCTTGTTCATTTCAAAAGATGGGAACCCTTATAGCTTACCAGGATATATCAACTCATCCAAGAAAGAACTGGAGAAATACGAGAATTTCTTTGTACCTTGACAGGGGACGGGTCACGTCGAGCAACCGACATTAAAATTTACGCTTCCTGGAAGTAGCCAAGCTTTAATTTTTTTTTTTTACTTTTTTATAGATATTATTTTATTTTTAACTTTAGGGAAGATATTTTCTTTTTGTTTTTACTTTAGGATTAAATTTTTGATAAAAAAATTATTTAATTTCGAATTTAAGGCATAGCGTCACGCAATGCTGCGAGATAGAACAACGTTAAAATGTTACGATGTCTCTTCTTTCTTCTTCATCTTCTTCAATTTTTCTTTCAATCCCGAGCCAACTCTCTCACTTTTCCTCAAATTTCTTCACTATTTTTCACCTTCCACATGTTTTTCGCCCATCCTTACATGGTTTTCCCTTGAATCCGTCAAAAGTTTCATGGGTTTTTTGTCCATTCAAGATCTAGCAAGTTTTTGGGTTTTTTTAGAATTCGTCACTCAAAAGGTATGATCTTTAGCCATTCTTTTTTCTTATTACTTATTTCTAGTGTATGGCTAAGAAGAAATCTTTTTCTACTTATTTGTTGCTCGATTCTTATATGGGTTTGAGATGATATTGAATATTATATGAATATATTGGGGTTTTTTCTGCGTGCAGGTTGAAGTTTTGGGTAATTTTGGAAGTTAGGGGTAGGTTTTGGTGAGTTTTAGAATTAGGGTGTTGGATATTATCTAGGAACTGAATTTGTGAACCATTTTTGGGGGAAAAAAAATCTATAATGGGTCTTAGAAGGGTACGTAGAAATGAAACTAGCACCAGTGGGCAAGACCCCACACCAGAATTTAACCATCCTAGGTTTAGTTTTAGGGAAGCCCTAGACAGATATAACTATGTTGGCTCTTCTAAAAGGTTAGTTCCTGAGAGAGCCCTGAGCCTAGAGGCTAACTATTACCCTCACATTACTGAGCAGATGCATGAGCGAGGGTGGGAATCTTTAGCCGACCGTCCTGGTGAGGCAGTTGTACCCATAGTTAGGGAGTTTTACACCAACATAGACGAGACAAGGGATAATTTGTTAGTTAGAGGCATTAGGGTTCCCTTTTCATCATCACGCATCAATGAAGTCTACGGTTTACGTGACTTCAATGATGATTACGATAAGTTTTGCTTTAGGCAGTTCCCAGAAGAGGAGGTTATTCAGACCTTGTGTGGGTCAGGAGTTCAGCAGGCTAGGTCACGAGGGGTCGCTGTGAGGGTTCAAAAACACGGATATGTCTGTCTCTGGTCAGATCTGGCACGCTTTTGTGCGTTCCAAATTGATGCCAGTGCTGCGCTTCACGGACATCACGAGGGACCGGGCCAAACTCCTTTATTGCCTTATTTAGGGGATGTCCATTAACGTCGGTGTCATTAGGGCATCAATCCGTCATTGTGGGCAGTGTTCCACCACCGGTAGCTTAGGTCATTCGAGTCTGATTATTGAGATGTGCCGAGGTCGGGGGTGAATATCTTTGATGACGATGAGAAGATTGGGGTTCGTGCTCCCATCAGTAGGTCTACGGTCTCGGCCTTCTGAAGGAGAGGAGTGGACCAGCTTGATGACGATGACGACGAGGAGGACGGGGAGAAGGAGAAGGCTTTGACGATAGAGGCACCCGCCTATGATGGTCCCCAGGATCAGACCGACATTCCCGTTGAAGGGGAGACCTATACAGAGCAGGCATATAGAATGTTAGCTGAGGCACCCTGGGTAGCGACCGAGTCACTGTGAGTGAGTCAGGAGACCGACTGTCAAGCATGGCGCATGGAGAGAACGGTATACTTCGTTGCTGAAAAGAACCATCTCTATTACGCCAGCATCAGTTTCTAGAGTGGCCTTTAGAGGGACCCAGACTTTCCCAATTCCACTTAAGGCTTGTTTCTTTCTTCCTACTCTATTTTATTTCTTTTTGTGTGCCCTCGATTGTTTCTTTTTTTTTCTTTCCTTTTCCTTTTATTATTTTAGTTTTGCTAATTTCTTTGTTTTGTAGGTTTTCTTTTGTAGGTTTTTGTTTTTTTTTACTATGTTCCCTTTCTGGAGGCCTCTCTAGAGCCTTATCTGTTTCTAAGCAGGAAGAGAGCCCAACACCACCACCACCGCTGATGCGAGACATTGTTATCAGGGGAGGTTTTCTATTCCCTTGTGTTCATTCTTCTTGAGCTTTACTTAGAATACATTGGATACAATGTATGTTTTTAAGTTGGGGGTGGGGTACTTGTTGAGTAGTTTTTCTATATATTAACTTGGGGTCATTGAGCGCTGTGCTTAGACTATGTTGTGTGTTTTTATTGTCTTGCTAGCATGTTTGCTCTGTTGTTATCATGATAGTCTACGATGCACTTTTTCTATAATGAAATTTGCATGAAGGAACGTTAGGATTGCATGATCATGACTTTTAGCCCATTTTTAAAAATCTTCTTGTCACTTACATCTTTAAGTCATTGTTTTGCGACATTAAAGCCTTGCATGCTTAGAACTGGGTTATCTGGTTTGTACTTCTGTTGTCACCCTGAAAGGTTCACCTTTGACTTAGGAGTAACTGTCCTTGTTTTAAAGCAAACCTAGACAAAATGGATAAAAAAAAAAAGGTGGCCTATGTAAAAAAAAGGGAGAAAGAAAAACAAAGAAAAACAATTTAATTGCAATTCTGAAAAAAAAATATATATAGAAAAATCCAGAAGAAAAATGAAGCATAACCGGTGTGCTTACAAAAGAATAAATAATGTGCGTGTGTGCATGGATAGAGGCGAAAAGAGCTACCTCTGTTGTGTTTTGTTAGGGCCCGCGAGAAAAGAGTAATAGGTTCCTGGCGGTGGAGTGTGAAAGCTAGCCCTCTAGGTAAAAGAAATGCCCTTTATGTTTTGTGTGTGTGAGTCTAGGCACACTTGTATTAGTGTTGCCCTTTTTTCGCAAGTATGGTATGTCCAAGGTCGATAATCAAACCAGATTAGGGGGAAAACAGGATGAGGAACTTTTAAAACTTTTCCGGGTTGTGCAAGCTTAACTAGCAAACTCTTGGCCCACTTGTGCATGTTTAGATAGAGAACATTCTTAAACTTGTGCTTCATTGATTGATCATAGTTGAATTTCGTTCTTGATTCCAACTTTCGTTCGATCTGACTGTTGAGACTAGAGTAACAACTTTGCAAATTAAGCTAGCATGTCTTTCAGTGTTTTACATAATGTTTGATTATTTGTCTCTACCTTGCTCGGGACGAGTAAGAATTAATTTGGGGGTGTTTGATAGCTCTCAAAAAGAGCTATTATTCCTAGAATATTCCTAGCTTAATTCGAGCTCGTTGATAGATTTTATGTGTTTATTTCTCTATTTTGTAGGTAACGAGCAACCAAAAGGTAGAATTAGGGATTTGAAGCTAATCGGGACTAATTTGAAGTGATTTGGAGTAGATTTGAGGTATCCAAGCTTCAAAGGACATTAAAAGACCAAAATACCCCCAAGATCAGTGTCAGAACGCTGTGCAACGCTTCAACCCAACGCTATAAGACAGTAGCGTAGTGTTGCAACGCTTCTTTACTGTGTCGCGATGCTACGACATTTGACGGACGGATGAGAAGTGCGCGTGTGAGTGATTGTTGCAACGCTCAACTATATCGTTGCAACGCTGCCCTGAAATTTTTTATAAATATTTCCTTTTGCTAGGTCAAAAATATGCTAAATTGTATAGAAAAAGGTTCTAAAAACGGCAAATTCTTCATGGAGGCCGAGGAGAGGCCTTGATTTTCTTTTTTTCCTCTATGTATTCAGTATCATAGGTTAGATTTATTTTTCCGGATTATGGCTTTGTATCAGATTGTATCCCATTGCTTTGTCTATGAATCAATGAGGTAATTTTTTATTAGTTCCTGGACTAAGTATTCTTTGTAATTTAATGAGTTATGTGTTCATTTTGCACTTCAATTAAGAATTGTGTTTTTCTTTAATCTCGTATGAATTAGACTTGCTTTTGTGTGTTGGACTAACAACCCTATCATGATTGCATGTCTTTGCTAGTTAAGTTCAGGCTCGCACGTATCCTTGTAATCGTCCATGCTTTGAATTTACCTCTGTAACATAGATTAGATGAGCATGCTTAGGTGTAAGGCTAACCTTGAATCCTTGCATCGTACATTTAATCTAGATTTAAAGAAATACTTTGATTATTTGAACATGGCTTTCCTGACACTTAATCAACATAGTTGAATCCTCGATTTTCATGCATGTGTTTCTAGTTCTTTATGGCCGATAAGGACCCAATTGCATCTAGAAGCATGTAGGCTAGTTAAGGCACGGTCTTTCCAGCCTCAACTATGGATTAGGACGCTCAATTTGGATTGATTTCGGCCTTTGTAGAGATTAATTAGTTCTTATCAAATTAAGAAACTATGCATGCATAATTCAGACATCAGTTATTTGGCATATAACAATGACTTAATTTACATTGAATGAGCACTTGATCTGAGAACTAACGAGTCCCTTACCATTCCATATATCCCTTGTAGTTTACTTTTCTTACATCTTTATAAATAAAAAACAAGACCCCATTTTTATTGTTTTTCCCACAGTCAAATCTAACACAAAAAAAATTAATTCCTCACTTCTCTTTGGTTCGACCCCGCACTTACCACTGTTGCTATGTTGTAGTAGTAAGGGGAATAGTTCGGTGAATTTACAAATTATCTTCTGCTTCATGGTCCTTTTCGAGAATTAAAATGACACCGAATCGGGTTCGAACAAAAAATAGCGCCGCTGCCGTGGAAGCAAGACAATTAATGTCTTTTACTTAAAATTGATTGTTAAACTTTAAAAACAAATTTATATATATTTTCCTTTTTTGTGTCTATTTGTTCTTTTATGACAGGAAATATTAACAAGTATGGTTTTCCATATACGGAACAATGGGAATCATCAAAGGTACGAGAGATTCGTGGCCTTAGATGTCAAATTTCTGAACTAACCTCTGTTGTTCAAGTTTTGGCTAATATGCAGGTTCAAATTTCGCACGGGCCTAAGTGCAGATATTATTCTCCTTGGGAGTTGGCTAGCCAAACACCTTTGTCAATGCCATATCAATCTACCCACGCAGGTATTTCTTTAGAAGATATAGTTAGGGAGCTTTCTAATCGCTCCCATGAGTTTGTGCAAGAACGCCCTTACTATTATCAATCGCTCAAATTGCTGAATCAGTTAGGAAATTAGAGGAGTCTTGTGAAACATCTTCTGAGGATTCCGAGGTGAGCAGTAGATATATGAGCATAGATGATCCTGCAGAACCAATAGTCCCTCAAATTTCAGAGCAAGGTAAGGCGTTGGATTATTTAAAGTGTGAACGTACTAATGATTTTTCTAAGCACGCAGGAAATCATTGACGAGGTTTGTCATTACTAGAAAATTGTTAGTTGAAAATTTAAAAAAAAAATCAAAATTAGAAAAAAAAATACTAAAATTGTGGACACGGTCCATGAGTTTGGTCGTCTTTTTGACCAAATCCACATGACTGACATGGCAGCCATCTAGCATCCACGAGGTGATGACTGGATTAAACAATAATTGTATACCGAGTACACAATTTTTCAACCTACAAAAAATACCCTATTTTTGTCAATACTTTTCCTTTCAACCCTACTTTTAGATCTTCTTTCCTTATAACCCTATTTTTGTCATTACTTTTAAAAATTACATTATTCTTGAACTTAACTCCATAAATTTTGAAAAATCTTAAATAGGACCATAAGTTCCAAACATTTAAGAGGAACTAAGGTCGT
The DNA here is from genome assembly GCF_027475165.1 of Benincasa hispida. NCBI lineage: Eukaryota > Viridiplantae > Streptophyta > Magnoliopsida > Cucurbitales > Cucurbitaceae > Benincasa > Benincasa hispida. Next base: position 49,160,655 of record NC_143486.1, read on the forward strand.
AATTTTTACATGCCATTAATATAATTGAGTTTTACAAAAATAACCTTGAAAAGTGTACGGACTTTTGGCTTCATAAACTCAATAATCGAGACTGATTTGACCCCTCAATCTTTTTTATTTTACCTATCAATCTTTTTTCTATGTGACATACAATTATGTGATCTTTCATATAAATAAAGGGCTCTCAATATGCCTCATTTTAACTCTTTCTTCTTTTTAAAGTATTTATGAATTTTTAAGAAGTTGTTAAGGACGTGGATTTGAGTTCTGAAATTTGAAGTTAACATATCTGTAGAGTTAGAAAATCTGTGTTCAGTGTACAAAGTTTAGTTATAGTTAGAATATGTGGTATAACTTTTTGTAATAAAAAAAATATGATTTCCTAATGGTTATTTTTATTTGTTTAACTTTTTGTTTAACCCTTCAGTTGCACATATATTTTATTTTATATTTTAAACACTCAGTTGAGATGTCAACTTAAAATCTTTAGGGGTTGTTTGGAGCACTGAGTTGAGATAGGATGTCTGGAGTTCATATATCTATGAAGTTTAGATGTCTGTATTTGGGGTGTAAAGTTATTTGGTATGAGATCATATGTCTAGAGATGCTCACAGGGTGGGGTGGGGACGGGAACACCCATATTCCTTTCCTCATCCTTACGAAACGAATTTTCTGCCATTCCTGAGGGGGAAAATTCCCCACCTTTATTTTTTTAACAATTTTTTTTATTTCAATTAAAAAAATATATTTTTTAACAATTCCTTAAATATTTCCAATAAAATTTTTATTTTAATAAAATACTGTCAATTTTGCTAATAAAAATAATAATACACATGTAATTTGAAAAGAAATAATTAAAATGTTAACTTCTCATAGTTTGTAAAAATTAAAATTCAACAATTAGAACATCCTATCTTAAATATTACATCATCTAAGGAATTAAAGTAATAAAGTTTTAAACTTTAACAAAATTTCCAATATTAATATATATGTGTGTGTATATATACGTATTACAAATTTACAATTCATATATTAAAGTCGAGGGTGGGGCAGAGACACGGGGCGGGCCAAAGCCGGGGATGGGGAATATAATCCCCATCCCTGGCCCAAAATTAAATAGGGAAAATTCTACTCCTTCCCTCATTCCTCATGTGTTCGACAATTCCCCGCCTCATTCGGGACGGGTCCTCGTAGGCCCCAACCCCATGGGTTTTTGTGACATCTCTACATATGTTTGTGTTGAAGTGCAAAGTTGAGTTCATATATCTTTGGTATCTGGTGCAATGTTTTTATCTCTAAGACCCCATTCAGTAACCATTTGATTTTTGAAAATTAAGTCTATTTCCTCCTCATTTCTTATAATGATTTGCATATTACTTAAGTACAATGATCGAATTCTTAGCCAAATTTCAAAAACAAAAACAAGTTTTAAAAGCTACATTTTTTTAGTTTTCAAATTTTGGTTTAGTTTTTTAAATCATTGGTAAAAATAGATAACAAAGGAAGAAATTTGAAAGTGGAAGTAATGTCTGGCTTAATTTTTAAAAACAAAAACCACAAATAAAATGGTTACCAAACGGAGCCTAAATAATCTGCCTTTATGATTACTATTTTGTTTTGATACTTTTTTATTCAATAATTCTTCCCATCTTTGTTTGATAAAATATGAATTGCAATTCTCTTTCTTTTAAGTTTTAAAGTTTTTCTTTCTTTATTTATTTCTTTTGTTTGGGTAATGAACAATAATTAACTCATTATATTTCTTGCAAAAATATGGTTAAATAAAATGAGAAACCAGAGAGAAATTGAAACTTTTTATTCCTAACTTATTCTATGAATTTCATCATCATCGTCATCTTCTTCCTATTGTTGCTCTGTATTTTTACTCTGTCATGAATTTTTTTAATTAAATTTCCTTCATCATCTTAATATCCAATGGAATGCTACCATATTTCTTCAATAATTTTACCTTCACTTCCTCCAAATTTGGAGGATCATTAGAGAATTAATATATATTTTTCATTAATTCTTGCTAGAAAATATTCCAAAAAAAAAAAATCTCCAATTTATGGGGTTTTTTTGTTATATGTTACATACTTTTCAACTACATACATACTTTTCCATACATTCTTAACACTCATTTGATATATGAATTTGATTAAATAAAAATATATTTTACAAATTTCTACGTATAAATATTGTACTTAATGTAGACAAAATACTATTATTTATATAATCAACAATCCTACAACATACTTTAACATTCACTAGTCTTATAATAACCGGAAGTGGTTGTTGAAGTTGATTATTAAAGATGATTTTCATTGAAGTTTGTAGTCGAAGATGATTGTCACAGCTTGAAGTTGGTCACATGAAAGTGGTATTGGGTTGGTTGTCGGAGGTGGTTTTCGAAGCCCAAAGTTGGTTGCATGAAGGTGGTCATCGAAATCAATCATCAAAGATGATTTTTGCCAGAGTTTGTAGTCGGAGTGGTTGTCGGAGCCCAAAGTTGATCACATGAAGTTGATATATGCACTTGGTTGCTAGAGTTTGTCGTTGAAGGTGGTTGCGGAAGCCTAGAGTTGGGCATCGAAGTTGCTCACTCAAAGGTGTAGTCATCGAAGATGATTTTCATCGAAGTTTGTAGTCGAAGGTGGTTCTCGGAGTTGGTTATCGGAGTTTATTGTTGGAGGTGGTTGTCAAAGCCTAAAATTGGTCACCAAAGTTGGTCATGCAAAGGTGGTTGTCAGAGTTGGGTCACCGGCGTTGTAAGTGGGAGGTGGTTGTTCGTGATCGGAATTGGCCGTTGGAGTTGGTGTCGCGAAGGTGGTCGTTAGAGTTGTCATCAGAGGTGGTTTTTGGAGTTCATAGTTGGTTGTTGGAGGTAATTGTCGAAGCTCGAAGTTGGTTCTCAAAGTGTGACAACGATAGTCGTCGACAATGGCTAAAGGGTGGAGCCATTAAAAATATCGGAAGAAGGGAGAGTTGGGGTGAGTTGGTAAAATATACCAACTCTCTACCAATATTTAAAGTTGGTGGGCCAAACATTGAGTTGATATATTATACCAACTTAACTCAACTCATGTTGGTGAATCAAACCCCCCCTAACATATATTTTACAATTTTTTACATGTAATCATTACAATTGAGGTAGACATAATACTATTGTTTCATAAAAACAACAAAATTACAATATATTTTTACATTAATTGAATGTATAGGTGTAATATGCATAAAACAAAATAAGTCATCTAGGGGTTTAGGGCTTTTTATGTCATCTTATGTCAAATTATAGGATAGGATTTATTATGCATGTATGTTGGGGTAATGCAATAAACGTCACAAGTTAGCTAGATAAGAGGATGATTATAGGTATATAAGGGATGGGAACTATCATCAATTGTATGAGACTTTTTTGGTGAAACTAAAAGTAAAGCCATAAGGATATAAGCTACTATATAAGATAACTATTAAACACTATGAACTAATCATTTCAATTTTGTATTTAAAAACACTTTCACCAACGATTTTTTTTAATATGTCGACTAAGTTTGTCGTTGGACAAGATTGTTAGAGTTGGTGGTCACAGTTGTGTTGGTATGTCATAAAACATGCAGTTTGTAAGATTAAACATATTCTATTTGCAATAAAGATGTTATTGAACTTTTGATCAATAAAAATGTTATTGAATATATAAACTGTTATCAAGGTTTTGTTCAATAAAACTATTATTGAATATATAAATTACACTAAATCCAATAAAATAAAAATCCATGATTGTTACATGAGTACTTGGACTTTATGTGGAGACATAAGAGTAGATCAAGTTCGAGTACATAGCCAAAATGGTCTATAGTATACAGATAAGGTTGGGTACCTTATTTTGGTAACACTATTGGATGTGACTCACTTTGTACTTTGTACAAATGATGTGATCTTGAATCGTTCATGTGGAGACATGCAAGTGGAGGCGTTCTATGCAAAGAGTTTGTATAAGTCTAGACTAAGAATAAGTCATTCTTACTCTATAATGTTGTTTACTGTTAAGACTGACTATTTCAAAGCGATGATCTAGGTAACTTGACCTTAATCCTGAGCTAACTATGAACTTCTATTTATTCGGGATTATCCTTAGATTTGCATGGGCGAGGGTTGACTCAACAACGTCAGCTCAATAAGCCTCCCATTTTAGGGATAAGACTGGTTAGATATCTGGGGATATAGGGTGCAAGACAAAAATCACTCCTACCTGCTTTTAGGGATAGTAGAGAGGTTGTTCCCTTAAAGTACTGACTTCGGGTCATGAAAAAGGGGCCCCACCCTTTCATTGGCCCGAGATGGACTCGGTTTGATGACTGGATAAACCAATTATTCATTAGAGGATTAGTGCAACTTAAGGAACAAGATGTAATCTCGGGGGTAAAACAACTTTGGACTCAACCGTTATTACAAACAACCCGTAAAGGGTTAACTTACTAATTATCGTTAAATCAAATGGACAAATATATATATACAATGAGGGAAGTGTAACTACTGGAATTTAGTGGAGTGACCTGGTAGTTAACGAATGTTGATTAATTCGATTTAAAGAGTTTATTCAATTAATTTCGAATTGTTGGAGCCCATGATCTATAGGTCCATTAGGTCTCCCTACTAGCTCAAAAATGGACAAAACCTTAGAACAATGTGATGAGAGAATTTGAAACGTTCAAATTTTAATTAAGGGAATCGGTAATTATATATGATATAATTACATATACAACATAACTAAATGTTTAATTAATGAATTAAACGAAATTGGAAAGTTGGAAAATATTTAAATATGATTTAAATATTAAATACATGAATAGGGATTCATGTTTTGGAATAGGTGTTATATTAATTTAATATTTGATACTGAATTAATTAATTAATCAATTTGTTTAATTAATTATTCAGAATTGATTTTATTTAAAATTAATTTTTTAAGTAATAAATTTTACTTTCTTCTTGAAAATCCCACTTTATAGGCTTACTTCCTTTAGGAAAATCCACTAAGTCCCACGTTTGATTCATGGTTAAAGAATCTAGTTCACTTTTGATGATTTCGTTCCATAAGCTAGAGTGTACAAAATTTAAGGCTTCTTGGTAAGTTTTAGGATCCTCATCTATTAGATATATACTTTTAAACTGCCAGTCAATACATCTGGCCTTTCAACTAAAAAATCAGTCAATAAGTTAGGACCAAAACTTTTCTCTGTCTCTGACTTCTTCTAGGTTCAATTTCATGCATTCTATTAGAGGTTCCAACATTTTTCAGTTTGAAGCATACTACTAGAAACTTTATTATTTTCAGTTTCATGCATACTATTAAATGAAGAAGGCATAGAAGTAGATACATTCTCATAACTAAATGTTCTATCTGATTCAAGTTTTGCATTTTTCATTGGAAATATATGTTCAAAGAATTCGGAATCCCTATATTCACAAATGGAACTATCGTTCAAGCACATGAATCTATATGCAACACTATTTTGAGCATAACCAATAAACACACAATCATAAGTTTTAGATCCTATCGTAGATTTCTTGATTGTAGGATATGCTACCTTAGCCAAACATCCGCACACCCTTAGGTAATTGAGATTAGGTGCATACCCTCTCCAAAGTTCGTAAGGTGTCTTATCCAGTTTTTTGTGAGTTACCTTGTTAAGAATAACAGGTAAAAAGCACGACTTCCCCCCACATATATCATCAGATAGTCTAGAATTTAACAACATAACATTCATTATTTCTTTAAGAGTTATATTTTTATATTATGCTACACCATTTTGTTGTGGTGAATAAAGTGCAGTAAATTCATGAATAATGCCATTTGATTCACAAAATTCTTTAAGAAAATTTATCACTGTATTCACCACCTTTATCTGACCTTAACCTTTTAATCTTCTTATCTAATTGATTTTATACTTCTGCTTTATATTTAAAAAACATACGACCAACATCATCTTTTATCTAGAGAATTCATCAACAAAAGATATGTATTATTTTTCCGACTTCTACTTATGGTGTTTCTGAAATCAATGAAATCAGAATGAATCAATTCAAGCAATTCTGTACTTATGTGGGTGACAGGTTTAAAAGGTTTCTTGATAAACTTTGCTTCCATGCAAATAGAACATTTATTAATTTCACATGTTTCGGAGGCATCGATCGGTTTTAGTCCTTTAAGTTTTTTAACCGATGCAATATTCACATGACCTAATCTACCACCACATATCAAGAGACTCAACTATGTAAGCTGCATTAGAATCACTTGCATTTATCATGTTCATAACAGGAACAATGATCAAGACAAAAAAACCATCAGCTAGATACCCCTTACCAATAAAGTTGTCATTATTGGTGAAGATAACTGTCACACCTCGTTCCAGATTTCCCTTCTAACCTAGAATGAAGCATGAAGACGTTAAACATCACTTCTCCCTATGACATCTAACGTCTCAACTCTTAACATATCTTGTACTCAAGATCAAACTCAGACTTCCAAACCCATTTCCAAAAATAATCTATGTTAATTGACAGAGTTTAGGAATTTGATTCAGTTTAAATCATTAAACAGTATTGCCAAACATCAACGAATTATAAAAAAAACATTCTATGAATTGTTGGAAACGTATATAAGATTCATTAATAGCTCAAACTCGTATTACTCAGACAATGGTATGATCATATTTCATATAAATAACATTATAAAACATTTAAGTGTCATCAGAATGCATAGGCCCATTAGCCTACCGTTTGGCATTGCCAATGGAGCTTTCCAAGATACATGATGTCTTCCATATGTCAATGTTGCGTAAATATATTTCGGACCCATCTCATATTCTAGAATCACAACCATTGCAACTTAAGGAAAATTTTTCCTATGAGGAAGAACCTATACAAATCATAGATAGGAAGGAGCAGATATTGAGGAACAAGACGATTCTACTAGTCAAAGTGTTGTGGAGAAACCATGCAGTGGAAGAAGCAACTTGGGAGAGCGAACAACAAATGAGAGCCAAATATCCTCATTTTTTCTCCTGATGACTTCCTACTGAATTTCGAGGATGAAATTCATAAAAAAAGGGGTACGACTTGTAAGCCCTTGTCCCTTTTTCTTTTGTTTATGCTTAGCATCAACCTAGATAAGTGAGCTTAGTACGTACTTAAATGAATAACTTGGATTGTATGACCTAAGAAAGTTCTAATTCTAAGTGTTGGAGTCAAAGTTAGAAATTACTTAACAAATGCAAGTTCTTTTAGAAATGTATTAATACATGTTATTGTTGGAGCAATTCTTTATGATTGGGCACTTGTATAGTGAACATGATTTGTTATTGGCTAAGTGTTACAAGGAAAGAAAGAACAAATTTTGTTGGAAATGCAAGTTGGCCTAGAGGGGTGTTGAAGTTGTTTAATTTGAAAAAACATTTTTGGATTAATTTACTAAAATCTAAAATTAATTTAACTTTATAATTCTTTTAAGGCTACAAAGGATAAGGAAAATGAATAAAAAGCTATGTAGTAGGGCAAACAAGCAGCTGGGTGGAGGACTTTGATTGGAGGAAAAAGTATGCAGCTTCGGCCAGAAACTTAGGGTATGAAGAATGCGATGGTTCTCCCAACATGCTCATGCAAAAGCTTCCATATTTAAACCAGGTTAAATATTATTGAGTTGTAAGTCTATTCTAGGGCTGCTCAAGTGATTTGGGATTAGAAAACTGGAGAAATCGTGAAGATAGTGAAGGTTGCCCAAAAAACTGAAAAATCCGAGTAAGGTGTAGTCCAGGAGAGATTCGAAGCTTTAGAATACGATTTAAGAGCTGTAATTTTGAGTTAGTTAGCTTAAAGGTTTATTAACATATTTCATGAAGGAAGTATGTTCAAAGTTTCGCTTTAAGTTGGGTTAAAAGTTGGTTAAATTGAAACCAGTGTTTTCTCGAATAGGGTTGCAGTAGGCCAGCCATCCCCTTAAGGCTGCCAGACCCACCAGTGCGCCTCTTGCCATGCCAGCGCCCCTCAGCACACCTCAACCTGTCCAACCCTGCCCACCCATGGCCAGCCTTGCCCATTCACGCCTACAGCTCGCGCCCATGCCCATTTCTAGTGCCTAATTGCTTGTTTTTTTAGCATTTTGGGTGTTGGTGAGCATTTTTGAATCCCAATTAAGATTTTCTTGATATTTTGACCCTAGAATGAATATTTTTGGATTAAAAATTGATTTTTGGGCCATTTTGGGTAATGTGGGAAAAATGGACTTAAGGAGCAAAATGTGAATGTTTAGGTGTTAAAATGAGTTCAAGTGACATTGAACCACCACGGACTGTTTAGGGTTGATTTGACCTCTTGTGAGTGTCTAGTAACCTTGGGATTTTATTTCAGGCCAAATTGAGGTTGGAAAGGCTTACAACCCAAGGAGCTCGTGCCAGTGATAGTGAGTGTTTTATTTTCGAATGTTTTGATTTAAAAAGTAATTATATATGATAGTATGCTATGATTTATGAAATGTGATGCCATGATCTATTTTACTTGACTAATATTTCAAAAATGTTTGAATAAGGATTTATGAACTCTCATTGGTTTATATGAGCCCGATTTATGATAATGTAGTTTGGAACCAGAGTTTACACAATTGTGACTTGTATGGTTTTATATGAAAACCTCTTGATATTAAATTTAAAAATGCTGAATGTTTTTTAAAGTGGTTTTAAACTACTAATTCTTGTACCCGAGAGTTGGTTATTTTCTCGTGCTACTTGAATGTGTTTCAATAGCATTACTTAGGCGATCAGGGGGCTACCGGGGTCAGATGTGGCCAGAGTATATTGGGAAGTCCAGAGGAACCTGTGCCTGTAGCGCCACCCAGGCTATCAGATGGTTACCACCGAGGTCAGATGTGGCCAGAGTATACCGGGGAGTCCAGAGTAACCTTGGCCTGTGGTGTGTATCTATACTTAGCCTTGAGGCAGTTCTACGTGACGTATGACCTTGTGATTTGGTTTACACCGCGGGGGGCATTCTTTGTCCAGAGTAACCCGCCGTTGTAAACGAGTATTTGGGTACAGAGTTGATGTGGTTTTCTGATAACAACTAAATGCTTTATAATTTGCTTATGAGAGTTTATCATGCCACTTTTTTTTTTTTTACTAGCACGTGTTTGAGATGTTGTTGAATCTTTTATACTTTGTTCAAAGGTTTACTGAATGATTTGATAAACTTTATTGATGATTTAGAAAGTGACAACTTATGTTTATATTAAATTACCACTCACTGGGCATTAACTCATGCTTTCGATGTTTTATACCCCCCTTCCCCCCAAGGTAGCGTTAAAATTCCGGAAACAAGCTGAGCTGTTTACTGCCACACGAAAAGAGTCTTCAGCTACATTGTAGGCCCTGCACTGTTGTAAATAGATTGCATATCACGAACCTTACGTGTCATGGTTTTGGGAGTAGGGGCAAAAGGAGTTGTTTGGTTGTGTAATGTTTAAAAGTGTTTCTGTTGTGTCTAAACTTTGTTCATGGTTTGTATATAACAAGAGATGGAAAGTTTATGAAACTTGCTTGTGGATATCGTAACATGGATATGTCGAATAGAAATTAAATGTATTAAAGGATTATTGTGTAACTGTTCAGATTTAAGCACAAGTTAAGTTGGTTAGTAAGATGCTAAATGTCATCAGGAGAGGTGATGTTTAGCATCTTCACACCTCTTTATAGATTAGGTGGGTAAACTGGGAGGGGGTGTGACAATAACCTTGTCAACTTCTAGTACAATTTTAAGCCCAGCCTAGTTCAATAGACTTCTAGACACCAGATTCCTATGTAAGGAAGGTACAAACAATACATTACTTAAGGATAAAGTTTTTCTAGAGGTTAATTTTTAAAAAATCTTCCCTTTTCCAAGTACTTCTATCGTGGAAAATTTACCTATGAATACACACTCTTCATTAGTAGAGTCTAGGTAGTCTTGGAAGAGCTCTCGGTTTGAGAAAAAGTGCCTTGAAGCCCGGTATCAAGAATCCAATCTAATTTGTTTTCCACTACCACAACAACAACTATTATGTCATCTTGCTCAACAAAATTGGCTTGTGGGGTGGATTGTAGATCTCACCTTCCTTTCCTTTGATTTCATTAATAGGATTTGTGCCAGGCTTCCTATAGACACAACATATTAATTTCTTCTTTTCAATCTTTCCACCAGTAGGTTTGTGATGTTCTTTCCTTTGAGAGGAATTATTCTTGTCAGGCTGTTTGTTGTGATTTTTGAACCTACCTTTGTTAACAGTAGAAGACTCAACCAAGTTAGCACCACCCAAATTTAGATTTTCAGAAATTAACTTATCTTTTATCCTTTTGGTATCTTTTGTGTGCTGTGATAGATCAACTCCTAAAGTGTTAAATCCTTCTTTTTGTGTTTCAGTGGTTTCAATATTCACTCCAAGATGGGAGAAACTTCTCAAGCAGCACATTCGCTTGGAGAATTTCACACATCATCATGCCTTCAAACAGAAAGTTTGGTACTAAGTTTTCATACTCATGGATTTACTCAACAACAGGTTTCTCGTCAGCCATCTGGAATTGTAGCCACTTTCTGACGACGTATTTTTTCTGTCCAACATCATTTCCTTCGTACTGACACTTCAGTGTGTTCCAGATTTCCTTAGCTAATTTTTAGACCAAAACAAATCGAACACGGGGTCTATCATATGGTTGAGCAGATGGCCACAAATTAATTTATTGTATTTCTCGTATTTATCATAATTGATCTCGAAGGGCTGCCTCAGTTGGTCAGAAATAATGACATATTCTCTAGAAGATTCTGGATCAATGACAGTAGATACCTTCTTGGTAATAACATGTGCTTCTGTGGCGAGGATATAATCAACCTCCAACTACTCGAAGAAGATCAGCAATTTTTGGGACTAGAGGTGATAATTCGCTCCATCTAGTAGTTCGAGTTTGGACAAATCGAGGAGGACCTTATCGTTCTTGATCGAAATCTAGAGAAAATTATTGTTTTTAGAATATAAAAAATAAATGTTGAAAAATTTCTGTCGTGGAGGAACCATTGATCTGAAAGCAATTACAGCGCAACCTTGGTGTCAAATATTGTGTCAGTTATTTCCCAAGGTTAACACAACATCCAAATTTAGGCGTGCAGTCACTGGAAGATGTATTGGAATCAAGGGAAAATATTGCTTAGAACAGAACAGATGAAGGAAGATTAATAGAGATATTGTTGTTTTTTTAGATTGGTATTTTTGTGCTTAAGAAGAAGCAACAAGAAGAAAAACAGTCACCACAGTCATAAAACAACTTATTTAAAATGTTTAATTTTTAGGTTAACATTAAATGGATAAGTTATTTCTTTTTCACGCAAGCGTGGTTACTCGAACCCGAACCTGTCTGATCGGACAAACGGTGGTGACGAGCATGTGTGGTGAAAGGGTTATATTTCTACCACCACTACACTTATACCTTCAAGGCATTGCTTGATTCTCCAATATGAGATTCTTTTAACTCTTGCTATGGGCCTAAGCCCAAGAGTCATTTCCAACACTCGTCGGTGGTAATACCATCATGGACTGCCTTTAGATTCGAAATTTCATTCAAAATACCCATAACTCACGATTTTGTTTAAATTTTACAATGCCACATATTTTTGTTGTATGGTTGTAACTCCTTATGATTATTTATGGACTCAATAGTTGGGGGGGAGGTACACTGTAATTAATTTTTTTTGCCAACTAATGTTACTTTATAATTTAGGGTTTCTTCAAAATTGGAGAACGAGTGAGGTTTTTGTGTTTGAATCTTGAAAAATTACATTGTAATGAGTTTTTTCATGATCTCGATCTCTAGATATTTTTGGTGTTGTTAGGTCAGTCCTTTATTTTGAAATGTTTGATACTTCTCTTATTAATCCTTAAAAATAAGGAAAATTAGAACATAACAATTTTGTAAGATTGCATTTGAAAATATGACAGAAAATTGAATTTCAAATTTCATTTACGATTTTGCTCCCTAATCAAATTTGAATTTCAAAATTTGGAATATCTTTTTGAATGTATGTAATGTTTTTCTTTTTTGATTTTTTTCACACATTCTCTTCATTTATCTGTTAGTTAATGACATGGTTTCTATTTTAAACGTATCTAACTACTTTTTAATCTAATGATATACTAATATATATATTTATTTTATTGATATTCTTTTATGCTTTTTTAACATTAAGTCGCTTTTAATCCATAATGGTTGTGTGTTCTTAATGATTTTAGGGTTTTTTTTTTTTTCAAAAAGAAATTAGATCTGAAGATTGATAATAGTTATAGCATGTTCTTCACATTTAAATATCAAATATTGGCTTATTGTCTCTTCTTTGATGGTAGATGGGAATTATTACGTTTTTTGGGTTGTGAGGCTTCTACTCCTAATTCATCATTTCAACAATTTTTGGAATGTGTCCAACCTAAGCCTTTTCCCTTCGAGAATCAAAATATTTCTCATTTGACCATGTATCAAGATGGTTCCCACAAATCTAATGTTATTAGAATTGACGAGGATAAAGATGTATTATGGTTGAAGTTAGTTTTTTCGAACTCTTCCCAAAATATTGCATGTGATGGTTAACCGTGTCTTCCCTAGACCCAAAAATACATTGTATTTGAATAACAATATCCTAGAAACACATCCTTCCATCCAACCTTTCGAGCACATTATATTGAGATCATTGATTTTCTAGATTTCGAGTTCTGTTCATCTGACATTCTCATCAAGGAAGGTTCTCTTTATAAGATGAAGTTTGTATTGAAGAAAACAAAAACTTGTTTGCTTGTCTTTTTCCACTCATTATTCCAGCACGTTTCAATCTTTCGCTTGTTCTTGTTTTTGCTTTGTTTTTCTCTTTTTTCATAGATTCAACCCAAGTCGAATGTTTTTAAATATTTGGTTTTAAACTGGAAAGTTTAGATAGATTACAATTAGCTAATAGAATAGGACATATTCCATTTCTATTTTGACTTTCTTAAGAATCGAGGAAAACTTTTAAAGATAAAGATTGAGATTCAAATGGGTTTTACAACCTTCAATAGTTATTTTTTCAAATTGAGATAAATCTTTCCCTAATTTCTTCAAACATATCTGTTAAATGAGAAATTTTGGACTAATCACAAGTCACCACGTCGTTTGTTAAATTAACGACGAATTTCTAAATCATTGACTTTGGGTCCAATTAGAAGTTGACACATGTCCCGAATTGAATTGAAGACAAGTTTTGATGACGTCACGCGCATGAATCAGATAAGATTAAATTGGTCCAATTTGATATTACTATTTAGGCTTAAAGTCCAAACTACAAAAAAGTTGAATTGGATCCAAATTCCAGATCAGGCCCAAAACCAAATAATTGGGCCCAAGGGTCAGGCCCATGGACCAACCAAGCCCACGAAGCCCATCTGAGAACTCTATAAATAGAGAAGTTCTCTTAATTTGTAGGGGCAACATTTTCTACACTCAGAAGGCCCAGAGGGAATTCACTAACAAGCAGAGGACTCCCAAGACTCCTGAAGTTGCATTCCTATAAGGCAAAAGATCTTTGAAGACACAAATACTCTTCCAAGACTTCTACTTTAAGCTTCCAAGACTCCTGAAACTGTACTCTTATAAGGCAGAAGACCTTTGAAGACACAAATACTCTTCCAAGACTTCTACTTCAAGCTTTCAAGACTCCTGAAGCTGCACTCCTATAAGGCAGAAGACCTTTGAAGACATAAATACTCTTCCAAGACTTCTACTTCAAGCTTCCAAGACTCCTGAAGCTGCACTCTTATAAGGTAGAAGACCTTTGAAGACACAAATACTCTTCCAAGACTTCTACTTCAAGCTTCCAAGACTCTTGAAGCTGCACTCCTATAAGACAGAAGACCTTTGAAGACATAAATACTCTTCCAAGACTTCTACTTCAAGCTTCCTAGACTTTTGAAGCTGTACTCCTATAAGGCAGAAGACCATTGAAGACACAAATACTCTTCCAAGACTTCTACTTCAAGCTTCTAAGACTCCTGAAGCTGCACTCCTATAAGGCAGAAGACCTTTGAAGACATAAATACTCTTCCAAGACTTCTACTCCAAGCTTCCAAGACTTCTACTTCAAGAACGTTCGGTGCTTTCCTTCTCCAAGTCAAGCATATTCACCCAACTGAGAGAGAATCAAAGGATCAAATATTAGAGATCGAACCACATCGCATCAAATCAACTCCAACATCAACACCAACTTAAGTTCAACTCCATGAAACACGTTTCTCCGGAAACCTAGTGCGAATAGTATCTACAACAACGTTGTCACTATGCCAAATAAAATTTATAAGGTGTCTTTTTTTTTAATTTTTAAGAAATCAGTTTAAAGCTCACCTTGAACGAGGACAACGAGTTGTTGAGTAGGCCTTCTACTATTGATCACTGTCAATGAATAAAGGGAAAGAGATTAACAGTTTTAGTGTCACTCAGCCGTCAGGAGCAACGTTATTATCATGGATGTTAAAGCACTAATGTTGGAATCACTAGTGTAATGTGGTTTTCTTTTCTTTTTTTTTTTTTTTTTGCCAATTGCTAGGAATCTATAAGAATCATCTAAAGATATGTAAAGGTTTTTGAGCTGCTCGGTTATCCCTCGTTGTTATTGATAGGACCCAAACAATATATCAAGAACCCACTAGAATTTTCTCCAAGACAATAAACCAATAATGGACTGAATAAATCATAAAATTTTGGAAGACTACAAGTAAAGAGCACACATGAATTATACGTGGAAAACCCCATCGGTGTGAGGAATAAAAACAACAGGACTTGTGAGGAGTCCACCCTTGTCAACTTCTCTTATTATGATAAAATTGAGGGGAAAAACCCAAAATCATTCATACAAAGATTCACTACCCAACAACTTTCATACATAAGAGATCAACACTTGACAGATAAAAAGAATGAAAAATCACTTAGTTTTACAAATTCTGTTCAGCAGCCAAAACTCCAAAAAATGGTCCAACCATTTAAAACGAGACTCTACGTTTCCTGAATAGATCGACCAAATTTTAGCATGATCCAACGGTTTAAACTTTAGACAACTTTGTGGAAGCTGTCCTTGAAAAACAGAACTGCACAACTCTCTATTTTTCTCTCCGATTTTCTGCCTTTTTTTTTTTCACTCTCTTCCTCCTTAGGTCATACCCATATCACATAAAAGATAGCCTAGGCTTTCATGATGGGCCAACCCAAAATTTAGTCCCAATTGAGCCAAACATTAATCTCAACATTTTCGGCTTACAAAATACAAGTTTAAAAATAAAGCTTTGTTTGTGCAACAAGTGGGCTGGACACCTACAACAATCTCTCCCTATAGTCCAACACAGGGAAGACACAATCATATACATGATCACATGAATCTCACCTCGACAAGTTTACTACAAAGCTCAATCTTGCTTTCGAAAACTATCTTAGTTAACATATCTACACTGTTCTTGTCAGTGTAGACTTTCTTTAGATTCAATCTCTTTTATTCAATTACATCTTATAGCTAATTATATCTAATGTCAATATGTTTGGTACGAGCATGACACATTGAATTCTTACTCAAATCCATAGCATTTTGACTATCACAGAATATTACATACTCACTTTGCTTCAAACCCAACTCCTGAAGGAACCTTTTAAGCCATAACATCTCATTGCTTGCTTCCTTTGCTACAATGTACTCTACCTCAGTTGTGGACAATGGTACACATTTTTGTAGCTTGGATTTCTATGAATTGGCTCCCCCTGAAAATATAAACACATAACCTGAGGTAGACTTTCTATTTTCAAGATCACTTGCAATGTATGTATCAGTACAACCCTCAGGTATAGGTTTGCCACCTCCATAACACAAACTCAATTTGGAGGTATCCCGCAAGTATCTGAAGATCCATTTCACTGCTTCCCAATGAGTCTTACTTGGATTGGATAGAAAAAAACTCACTAGATTGACTTCATGTGTAATATTAGGTCTAATATACGCCATAACATACATAAAAAAAACCAACAGTAGAAGAGTAAGGAATGGATGACATAATTTCTTTCTCTTTCTCTGTTATAGGACAAGCTCTCTTACTTAGCTTGAAGTGAGTTGCTACTAGTGTACTAATTGGCTTAGCATTTCATATTGAACCTTTCTAGCACCCATTGAATATACTTCTCTTGAGATAATCGCAATTTCCCAACTTTCCTATCACGAGCAATCTCCATACCTGAGATTTTCTTTGTAGGACCCAAATCTTTCATGCCAAAAGACTTGGACAAATCTTTCATGCCAAAAGACTTGGACAAATCTTTCATGCCAAAAGACTTGGACAAATCTTTCATCAAATTTCGAATCATATCTGCATCTTGTCCAACTATCAACATATCATTTACATATAAAAGAAGAATGACGAAGTTACCTGTAGGAAACTTTCTAAAATACACACAAGAATTAGTTGTAGTTCGTTTATAACTGTTGCTTATAATAAACAAATCAAATTTCTTGTACCATTGTCTTAGTACTGCTAAGCCCATAAAGGCCTTCTTCAACTTGTAAACAAGTTTGTTTTTCCCTTTTTCTTCAAATCCTTTAGGGTGCTCAATATAGATCTTTTCATGCAAGTCACCATGTAAAAAAGCAAGTTTTACATCAAATTGCTCTATCTTAAAATCAAGACTTGTTGCTAAACCTAACACTGTTATGGTATATGTCATTTTAACCACTAGAGAGAAGATCTCATCAAAGTCAATGCCCTTTTTCTGGCTGCATCCCTTAATCACTAATCTAGCTTTGTAACTCACTATCTTCTCACCATCCTTCTTGTGCATGAAAACCCATCTATTTTTCAATACTTTCTTGCCCTTTGAAGGTTTCACTGACTCATAATTTCCATTTTTTTTCCAAAGAATTCACATTCTCCTTCATTGCATCGAGTCACTGTCCTTTTCATCATGAAACAAAACCTCTTGATAGTTCTCTGGCTCTCCATCTTCATTAACTAGAATGAACTCTAAGCTTGGATACCTTGTTGAAGGTTCATGCTCTCTGGTGAATTTTTGAGCTTGAGTATCTTCCACGTGGGGAATAGGTTGTTCTCCCTACTCATGAACTTCTCCATGACTCACTTCCTCATCTGCATCTTCCTCATGAATTTCTTCATCAGGTGAAGACTCATCAAGATTATCATCATCAACATGATCTAGTACATTACCATCAGGTTGTATCTCACCAACATCATCATGTACATCATTAACATTCTCATTTGTCAGCTGAAGAACAGAAGGAGTAGAAGTAGAATCATTAGTAGTATAAAAAAACAATTATGAAGTAGAAGTGTACCTTGTACTCAGAAGATCTGCACCATTCTTATGCTAAAAAAATACTATATCTTAGTTTCACACTGTCTTTTTCTTTTCTGGATCGTAGAGCCTGTAACCATATTCTTCATCCCCATACCCAACAAAAATACATGGCTTGGTCTTCGAATCAAGATTTTATCTATGTTCTTTAGACACATGCATGTATATCTTGTTGCCTTCACCCCAAAATTTCTTAGGAATATCAAGCATTCTAAGCATGCACCTCACCTTCTCCCCAATGGTTTTGTTCATCCTCTCAACAACTCCATTGTGTTGTGGTGTGCCGGGCTATGTCTTTTCATGTCTAATGCCATGTTTTGAACAATAATACTATTGGGGTTGATGTCCTAAATCTGTAGGGTCTTATAGCTTGTAAACATTGTTGAACAAACTATTTATGTATTTAATAAAATATGTGATATTTTATTCATTGTTTATAAAATATATGATACTTAGTTGTGTTAACCACAAACAAATGAACTAACATCCAAGGTTATCTTTGTAACTTAAACATAATGTAGAGACATATGGGTGGATCATGTTTAAGTGATAACCTAAATGGTCTGTAGTAGATGGATAAGGTTGGGTACCTAATCCCTGTGACACTACGAGTATGGCCCGTTTTGTAGGTGTTACAATTGTTGTAAAGTGCTACAAATGATCTGATCCTGATCATTCATGTATAGACATGTAAGCGGGGATATTCTATACAAAGAAGTTTGTATAAGATCGGACCACAAAATGTTTAGTCTCATTATATAACGCCGTTGATAATAAAGACTTATATTTCACCAGGATGACTATAGGTACCATGATCTGAATCCTGAGTGAGTTGTAAACTCCTGCCTATGAGGGCGATCTTTTGATTTGTATGGGTGAGAGTGGCTAGATTGTGGACTCAAAAAGCCTACCATTTTGGGGATTCATCTGATTGGGGAGCTGGGAATATAACTACACAAGATGGAATTCACTCCTTCCCTAAGGCAGGGGTAAGTAGATAAATTGCTCCCTTAAAGGTTAATTCTGGGTCTTGAACAATGTAGTGCCACACCTTCTTCTGGCCCGAGAGGGGTTTAGTCATAGTTGGACTATGATCTATTGTTCATTAGAGAAATCAATGGTACTTAAGGAGTTAGATGTAACGACAGGGGCAAAACAGTACTTTGGCCTAACTGTACTTACGAGCAATTTGTGAAGAGCATTGTACTGTTGATTGGTTATATCCAATAGACATAGAAATATATCCGTAGTGTGAAAAGTCCAGCTGTTGGTCTTTAGTGGAGTGCTCGACAGTTAACGGATGGTGAATAATGTAATTAAAGAGTTTAAGTAATTATTCATGTACTGTTGGAGCTTCAAGCTACAGGTCCATGAGGTCCCCTTGGTAGCTCAATAGTATTTAGTTGAGAATAATTTTTTGGATTAATTTGAATTGTTCAAATTAATAGAGGATTTTAATTATATATGATATAATTAAGTTGTTTCAATTATATGTGATATAATTGTCACAATATAATTGATACATTATAGCTTAATGGGAGGAAATAAATACAGTTTCTATGAATTAGATTCATAGTTGTTAAATTTAATATAAATATGATTTATATTAAATGCCATATATAAAGAGAAAATAAACTATAGTTTATATTGTATGTGATACAATATTAAAACTATACTTCTACTGCATGTTGTTTAACTCTTACACTTCCCACGCTTATGGCTTCTTGGTTCTTTGGAATTTGAAATTGCTCCTTTGTTATCACAATAGAAGGTGATCGGTAGATGCATATTTGGAACCACGTCCAAATGGGTAAAGAACTTTCTAAGCCATACTGCTTCTTTGGTTGCTTCACATGTAGCTACGTACTCCGCTTCCATGGTGGAGTCAACAATACAACTTTTCTTTATATTCCTTTGTACTATACCTTCTCCATTAAAAGTGCATATTGATCCCAAAGTTGATTTTCTGGAATCCACATCGGTCTGAAAATCAGAATCAGTGTATCCAGTGAGGATCAGATCCTTAGTATCATACACGAGCATATAATCTCTCATTCTTCAAAGATAATTGAGGATATTCTTAACGACAGTCTAATGATCATATCCAGGATTGGACTGATATCTACTGACTATTCCAACTACATAACATATGATTGGACGTGTATACTACATGGCATACATCGTGTTGATGCACAGGGAATTCGTTTCATAACCTCAACCTCTTGAGATGTCTTAGGACATTGTTCCTTAGACAAATGAATTCCATGCCTGAACGTAACATACCTCTCTTAGAATTTTGCATTTTATATATAGACAAGATCTTGTCTATATAAGATGCTTGAGATAATGTTAATGTTCTGTTCTTGCGATTTCGAACTATTTGAATTCCAAAAACATACTGTGCATATTCTAAATCCTTCATTTGGCATTGTGAAGCTAGCTATTTCTTAACATTAGCCAAAAATTCAAACTCATTTCTAATGAGTAAAATATCATCAACATATAAAACCAGAAAAACTATAGTCTTATTGACTATCTTCTTGTAAACACAAGGTTCGTCAACGTTCTGTTCAAAGCTATAAGATTTAATCGCAGTGTCAAATCTCATATTCCAGGATTGAGATATTTGTTTCAACCCATAAATGGATCTTTGAAGCTTGCAAACTTTTTGCTCTTGACCCTGCTCTATAAAACCCCTCTGGTTGAGACATATAGATACTCTCTTTAAGATAGTCATTCAGAAAGGTTGTCTTAAAATCCATTTGCCATATTTTCTAATCATAAAAAGCAGCAATGGATAAGAGTATTCTAATAGACTTGATCATGGAAACTAGAGAGAAGGTTTCTTCATAGTCCACCCCCTCTCTTTAGGTTAACTTTTTTGCCATGAGTCTAGTTTTGTAGGTCTATACCTTCTAGCTTGTTCTCCTTTTCTCTTGAAAATCCATTTGCGACCATTAGGTTTCACCCCTTCTAGTTGAATTGAAGTACATTGACTCCATTTCCTAGACTGGATTCAAGTACATTGACTCCATTTCGAGGTCAACGACTTTTATCCATTGGTCTCTGTCTACATCTTCCATTGTTTGTTTAAAGGTCAATGGATCTTCTAAGCCATCATCAGGTATGACAACTTGAGTTTCTGTCAAACCCATGTAACGGTTAGGATGTTGAAAAATCCTCCTACTATGTTGAGGTATTCTCAATTGTTGAGAAGGATGTGAAGTACCAGTTTCATCAACAACTCTTGTTGAAGGACCAGCTCAATCAATAACCCTTCTTGATTTGTTTGTAGCTTCTGCAGACATTTCACTTAATACTAGCTTACTGCGAGGTTGATGATTCTTTATGTGGTCCTCCTCTAAGAATATTGCATTTGTCGATACAAATACTTTGTCATCTTGAGGATCACAAAATAGACCAGCATTTGTTTCTTTGTGGTAGCCTACAAATAGGCATACTTTTGAACGTTGTTCCAATTTCCTTGGGTTTTGCACCAATACATGTGTTGGGCATCCCTAAATTCTAAAGTGACGTAAACTACTTTTACGCCCTTTCCATAACTCATAAGGTGTTTCTAAAACACTTTTCGAGCGAACCACGTAAAAAAATATATATAGCAGTCTTTACTTCGTGTCGCAAAAAAAAAATTGGGAACTGAGCATAACTCATCATCGAACAAACCATGTCTGTGAAAAGCATCCAAAAAATACATTTTCTGGGCTTAGAGTTTAGTTAGTTTTATGCTTAATTTGAGATCTTTGATGCTTTTATTGTTTGATCATAGGAAATCGAGCAATTGGATGAGAACAAGCAATTTTGGAAGATTAATGACCAAAATACCCCTAAGATTGTCAAAGTTTTGACCTAGGGCATTGATCAATGGAGAAATAGGAAAGAAAATTAAAAAATCGAAGGTAGGGCAGCGCTGAAAAGCATTGCAACGCTACCCCGTGATGCTGCAAAATAGAGAGCTCATGGAAACAGGGAGCAGCATTGTGACGCTACGATTAATAATGCTGAAATTACCGTTAGCATTGCAACGCTACATTGGAGTGTTGCAACGCTGTGACTGCTATCTATATAAGTAGTTTTTGGCTGATTTGATTTGGGGAGGCACTTTTAGGGCTATTTTGAGAGCGTAAAGAAATATTTCGATGAGGCTTCCCTGTGGAGTGTAATTATGGACAGAAGCAGCATCTTGAAGCTTCAAAGAATCAAAGACTTGAAGAGTTCGTTGGGTTGCGATTCCGGATTCGAGGACGAGAGTCAAGAACACAACTTGCAATTTCTTCCCTCTTTTATTTTCTATCCTTTGTGTTTGGAAACCTCATGAATGGTCTATGTTTTTGTAGTAATCATGAGTTTCTAATTTGTGTTTCTAGGTTGTTGATTTAATTTTATGGATTGTGAAAATTGAATTAGTTGCTTCTTGGATTGAATTTATGCATAATTATTTTAGCATGTTTGTTCTTAATGCTTTTGATTAACTTATCACTAAATGAATGTTCTTTACTTAATGTCTGTCTCGAGAGAGAAGGTGTTGAGTTTGATCTAGTATGTTAAACTGTTAATCAAGTATGCACGAGAGTGATAAGAGATTAATAGAGATTGTTGACGGAGGAACTTAATGTTGTGGCTAGTCAAGTGATAGAAAAGATTCAGGTCAATGGTTAGTCATTAGAAAGGGTTGAGTTCGAAAGAGGATACCGGGATAAAAGACTCCTAGATCTATAATTTGCATGAATCAATCTAAGGTCAAAATAATTAATTTGGTTAATCCGTTTAACGAAATCATACCCTAGAACGTGTCTTTGTCTAGTTTCACCCCAGTTTTGTTTTTTTCTTGCTTTTTAGGATTAGATTACATAGGTTATCATCACAGTCTGATCCCCTAAATAATTAGAAGAATCTCTGAATAGCTAAAGGAGTCAACCCAATTCCTCAGAGGATGATACTCGGTCTCTTGACCATTTTACTATATTATAATTTGATGCATGCACTTGTGCTACCATCAAGTTTTTGGCGCCGTTACCGGGGAAAGAGATTTGACTAATTTTAATTCAAGGTGTAGATTATTTTTTAAAAATTTTATTTTGTTTTGATTTTTTTATTTGAGCCTTATCTTGTGTGATTTTCTTTTGTGGTGTCAAAAATTTGATGCATTATTTTATACGGTGAATTTATGTTCCTCTTAGGTTCTTTCCTTAAACTCTCTCTCGAGTAGCTCTAAAGGGGTATGGGGCACAACATAAGACAAGATAATCGCATGCAATGAAGATCCTATGTCATGTTAGCTTGGTTCTTCTCAACCCATTCGATAGATTTAGCTACTCATGTGTGCTTGTAAGAGAGTGAACATATGTAGATAAGCAAGTTCCATTTTATAGATAAAGACTTGAAATACAGAATAACAATGTGAAATAAGAATAAAGAGCCTGGTAGCAATCTCTTGCTTCCTAAGGCTTTTACATTGTTCTATTCTACTCTGCTCAAAAGATAATCTCGCTCTCGCGAGAGTCGGCCCTCTCTCTGTTTTTCTACACCTCCTGGGTTCTCTCTCGAGCTGACCAAGGCGATCTTCCAGCGTCTCTTCCCTTCTATCTCCCTCTGCCTTCTAAGTAAAAGAAAAACTATGAACAAGGCTACTTCTATCTAAGGGAAAATTATCTAACTCTCGAACTAGACTAATTGACTAACTCCTTCACTGAAGGTTGCCTCTGGTATTTATAGATCTTCGGGGTGAAAGGCTTCTTCTCTCTTATGATTGCACTAATAGGATGACATTAATTCTCTATCTGATGTGCCGAATATTTGTCACTGAAAAGTTGAGTGTACTTGCTACAATAATTCGTTAACGACTTGTCAACTTAATTCGGAATCGATCGTCATCAGCTTTCTGTCCCATTGTGATTTATTATGCTTTTCACCCAGATGCACCCACCAAGTTGCGCCAGTTCTATGCGGCAATCTTCTCGAGCACAAATCACCGCATAGCCTTGCGGTAACGTAATCTTTTGATGTGCTCGACCCTTGATTTCTTGTGATCACATTTTTTGCCTTGTGTCAATGCATATTCTACACAAAAATACAAAAGTTAACTATTTTCATGCGATGGATGCATGCGACCGCAATATTGTGAACTTAATGCTTTTGGACGCAATCTTTTATATTTTTATCAACACAAAACTTCATTGTCTAATAACTTAGCACTAATAACGTTCATTTTTGCTCGTTATTACACCCCCAAATTTAAACAATGCTTGTCTTCAAGCACAAGCTAAAGATTTCCTTTAGAAAGTCGACTGCAATCTTTGTTCCTAGATTTCTCAAGGACACTTTATTTAAATCCTATACACCAAAATTTTTCTTAATTTTTATCCAGGTCTCTTCTTAAAATATTTCTAAAATTTAGGGTCCGCAAGTTTAAACTTCAAAAAGACTTTATTAGATTCCAGGACATCGCATGGTTTTTTTCAGAAAAACTTTTTCACTGGGGTGTTAAATGATTTTTTTTTTATCCTTGCGTATCTTAGACATTTTTTTTTCTCTGACCTTGTGCTAATTAAAATGCCTCGCCTTCGTTTTGGCTTGCCCCCACGTGTGTCATGCGGACATTCAACAACGAGCAAGACGCTCTTTCTTAGACTAAACTCATGCCCATTTGGCAGTGGAGTTGCTGTCATTTAGTTATGCATTGATCACGATTCCTATCTTCGTTTTGGCTTGGCCCCACGTGTGTCATGCGGACATCCAACTACGAATAGGATCCGATCAGAACTTCTTCTTTTTTTTCAATATTTTTTTTAAGCAAGGCTAAAAATAGCAAGGTCGAAAATGAATACCACACCCCCAAATTTAAAATACGGCAATATCCTTATTGCCAAAAGATTGAAAGAAGTCATGTGATGTTCTTAGGAAGTTCGTAAATGGTAGGTTTGAAAGAAAGCTAGCAAACTGCTAACTTCTAGAAATATTTCATGAGGTGACTGTCCTAAAATTAAGTTGACTCTAGTGTATACGAAAAAAATAGAAGCATGCATTTCATCATTGAAATCATAATTGGCAAAGAGAAATCATGCGGTGACTTACTAAATTGATCAATGTTAAACGATTGCGGTAACCAAAGAGGATGCGGTGATAAGATTTTCAAAATTAAAATGCGATGCGATTACGAAATTTGGAATAAAATCAAGGAAAGATACAACCCCCAAATTTGCGCTGTCGCCCACATTATTTGTTGACGCATCCTGCTTTGCGGCGATCTACTTTCTTTGGATTGTGGTGATGAAATGAAGTAGTTGTGTCTTCGTGTAGCACCTCCGCAATCGTTTACCTCAATCATTGCAAGAAAAACATTGAGAGGGTCAAATAATCATTAAAAAAAAACAGAGTTAGCAAAATCGTTTACCACAATCATTCAACACGATCGCATTATTATTATTATTATTTTAATTATTTTATTATTATTTTTATATAATATAAAGACAAAGATACGATAGCAATTAAAAGAGAGGTGATGAAAGTTCATGAAGCATTGATATGAAACAAATCAGATATTCAAAAGGATCGTGTCCCTGATGAGGTTGAGTCACATAGTAACTCAGAGACTGCTTATTTCAAGCTAGGCTTTTCACGTCCACGGTGGCTTTTTCTTCTTTTCTCGATCTTTCGGAATATTGACTGCCTTAATCGGGAGCCTTTCCCCGTTAATGTTCATCGCAATCTCCCCCTTGCGCACATCAATTTGAGCGAAACCGGTCGAGAGGAATGGTCGTCCCAATATGATTGACGCATTTTCGTCCGCTTTATAATCCAAAATGATGAAGTCCATCGGCAAGATGAATTTATCAATTGAGATTGCTGCATCTTTCAACTCTCCCTCATATTTGAGATATGTCCGCAAGTAAGAGAGTCTCCGTCGTGGGCGTGAGTTTGCCCATGTTCAGTCGTTTGAAGATTGATAGTGGCATTACGTTTATACTCGCCCCAAGATCACATAGTGCTTGGCCACTGTTAACCCCTCCAATGGAGCATGGTATCGTGAAGATTCCTAGGTCGCACAGTTTTTGTGGGATCGTTGTATTTTGCGTTACTGTCTCCGTAGCGATCTTATCTTCATCATTTTCTTTTTTTTTTTTCAATCTTTGCGGAAATGGTGGTAGCTGGACTTCTTCCATCTCATTTCTAGAGGCTTGAGGGTGGACGCAACTTCTGGGTTCATCTTCTCGGGATTTTTCGAATTATAAGTCAACGGGTCCTCGGTTGTCACCGCATTCTAGTTGGTCGTGATGGGTTCCTTCCCTACTTCCGCAGTCATTGTTTCACTTAACAAGGAGATTGCTAAGCATTGTTCCTTCTCCGTACCCCCAACGTTGCGGGAGAACTCAGTTGAGCTTTGCAACACTCCTTACGGTATGTTTTTGAGTTCGCCCGTAATCAGTCCTAGCTGAATTTTGAGATTTCAGATGGACGTTGCTTGATTCTGAAGCACTGATTCGTTCTTTCTATGTACTGATTCAGCAAGCTTTCTAAGGACAAAGATTTAGTGTCTGGGAACTCTTGGCTTGGTTATGCGTTGGACCGTTGGTTCGCGGGAAAAATTCTGGTGGCCCTTCTTTTTGCGCCACTGGTTGAAAGCTTTGTTGTTGATTTTTCCATACGAAATTGGGGTGGTTTCTCCACCCGGGGTTTTATATATTGAAATAAGGATTATTCTTTATGAAGTATACTGACTGTGGGTTTCCTAGGCATTCTTCCATCGGATGTGCGTCTCCGCAGATGACACAAATTGCGGTCGTTTGAGCAATTGCGTTGACCTGCCCTTTTTTTGCTCCCGTGCTGTTAATTGCGATGCCTTGTATCAAACTCACCATCGCAGTCATTTGGTTCTGAAGGGATGCGATGGCCCCATTGTTTGCGTCATTGTCTTTAATTCTTAATCTTTGATCACTTTCTCTCCACTCCTCGTGATCTTTTGAAATGCGATCAAGGATATTCTTGGCCTCCTCATAAGTTTTGTCCAGCAGACCTCCTGTTGCTGCCGCATTGGCAACGGTCTGCGAAGCAGGGTTCAGTCCTTGGTAAAAGATCTCCATCTGTAAGTAGTCTAGTAAGCCGTTATGTAGGCAGTCTCTTACCAACCTCTTAAACCTCGCCCAAGCATCGCTAAGCGATTCGTCAATGTCTTGTTCAAAATTTGTTATTAATTTCCTTCTCTTGGCATTCTCAGTTGGTGGGAAGTATTTCTTCATAAAATTCTCCATCACCTTTTCCCAAGAAGTATCTCCCTCGGTTCGAGAGAATACACCCATTTTCTTGCTTGATCGCATAAGGAAAATGGGAAAAAATTAGTCGAACTTCCTCGGTAGAGATATTTGGGAACACAAAAGTGTTGCAGATTTCTATTAAGCTTCGGAGGTGGGCGTGCGGGTCCTCGCCACACCTTCCTCCAAACTATCTAGTAGTCTGGATCATCTGTAGCATCATCGGTTTCATTTCAAACCTCGATCCATCTAGTGCTGACCTCATGATTCTTGGGGAGAAATCATAGAGGTTGGGCGATGCATAGTCCCGAATGGGTCTATTGCGGTCATTCGCCAGAAGGATGGGATTCGCCATGACGTAATTTTCATTTGGTACTCCACCATGTTGTTCCGCCATGTTGTCTTTATCTAGTTGTTGTTATTGGCGACTATCTCTTAATCTTCGTTGGAACGTTCTTTCAATCTTCGGGTCGTAATGCGTTAGAGATTGAAAGCTGCAAAGAAATCAGAAAAATTACCGTAAGCACACTGTCTTACCGAAGTCCCTGGTAACAGCGCCAAAAACTTGATGCGTTATTTTATGCGGTGAATTTATGAAAGGAATTGCAGTGATGGAAAATGCATTGTTTAACAAGTTTTCTCAGCAAAATCAAGTATAAATCCTACTGAGTTTCCTGGTAAGTTCAGAATCGAACTCAGGGACTAAGGAAAACGATATATGGTGGTAATTCTTAAGATAACTTTGCGGTAACAAATAAACTAATGATTGGTTGGTTTGTTGTTTGCGGTATAAAATGTATGCGGCGGAGTTAGGACAAGGGTTAATAATACGGAAGATGTGATGAATATGCGGGGAACGGGTTGAGAAGGGGTTCAGCTAACACTTCCTAGGATTACGTTCATGTTATGCAATCATGCAACACACATACAATAGAAAATCATCTCTCAATGCAAATGCTACGACTTCTAGTTCTAGAACACATGCTATATATGCGATAAAGTCTATAGGACCTATATATAAGCCTCTATTCTGGTTTATGCAATGACAAATGACATACACGCATACAAGGCGACTGCATAATACCATAACCTATCTCTAGGATGCATGCGATGCATGTTGGCAAACAGAGCTTATCTCTAAGTCCCTATCTCTTGCTTATGCAGATCTAATATTTCTCTCTCGAGTCTAGATTCTAACCTAGCTCTCTCAAGTCTTAGGTTTTTTCTTTAGACTCTCTCTCGAGTAGCTCTAAAGGGGTGTTAGGCGCAACATAAGACAAGATAATCGCATGTAATGAAGATCCTAAGACATGTTAGCTTAGTTCTTCTCAACCCATTCGATAGATTTAGCTACTCATGCGTGCTTGTAAGAGAGTGAATATATGTAGATAAGCAAGTTCCATTTAGATAAAGACTTGAAATATAGAATAATAATGTGAAATAAGAATAAAGAGCCTGGTAGCAATCTTTTGCTTCCCAAGGCTTTTACACTGATCTTCTCTACTCTGCTCAAAAGATAATCTCGCTCTCACGAGAGTCGGCCCTCTCTCTGTTTTTCTACACCTTCTGGGTTCTCTCTCGAGCTAATCAGGGCGATCTTCCGGCATCTCTTCCCTTCTCTCTCGCTCTTCCTTCTAAGTAAAAGAAAAACTATGAACAAGGCTACTTCTATCTAAGGGAAATTTATCTAACTGTCAAACTAGACTAACTGACTAATCCTTCACTGAAGGTTACCTCTGGTATTTATACAGCTTCAGGGTGAAAGGTTTCTTCTCTCTTATGATTGTACTAATGAGATGACATTAATTCTCTGTCCGATGCATCGAATATTTGTCACCAAAAAGTTGAGTGTACTAGCTACAGTAATTCGTTAACGGCTCGTCAACTTAATTTGGAATCGACCGTCATCAGTTTTCTGTCCCATCGTGATTTATTATGCTTTTCACCCGGATGTGCCCACCAAGTTGCGCCAGCTTTATGCAGCAACCTTCTTAAGTAGATATTTGCGAGCGCAAATCACTGCATAACCTTGCGGTAACACAATCTTTTAATGCGCTCTATCGTTGATTTCTTGTGATCGCATTTTCCGCCTTGTGTCAACGCATATTCTGCACAAAAATACATAAGTTAACTGTTTTCATGTGATGGATGCATGTGACCACAATATTGTGAACTTAATGCTTTTGGACACAATCTTATATATTTTTATCAACGCAAACTTGCATTGTCTAATAACTTTGCACTGTAATAACGTGCATTTCTGCCCATTATCAGGTGTTTGCTTTACCATGTCTTATTATAATTTTGGGTGGTCTTTTGGGTTTTACCAACCTAATCTAGGTCTGACACCACCACCACCACCAATGTTTTTCAACCCATCTCCATATTCCATCAGTTACCCTTCCCAAGAGTATAGAAGTTTTTATGTCTATCCACCCTCAGTAGAGGAGAATCTTTAGAGGACCAGTTAAAAGAGTTCATCTTAGAGTCCCAATTCAGGAGGTTTTATATGGAAGAAAGTAGAAGGTTGGATAGGATAGAAGCTCAGTTGGTAGAGAATGAGGCAACCCTGAAACGTTTAGGAGATCAACACAGTCTAATGGTTGATGCATTTAGAGCCTTGTTTGAGAAAAATATTTCCAATGCCACTAAGGCAAGGAGGTCCGTGATTGTAGATTCTGATGATGGGGATGAGTTGAAAGCATTAGAGTCATACCAAGAGACGGTTTGTGAGATTGAGAGAGAAGATGTGCCCAATTTAGATAAGAAAGTTCAAGTGATTAAGGTTGAGGTTGAGAAGCCTTATTCCATCACTTGAGAGTCCTTTTGCCATTGATCTTTCTCTCCCATATTCTTATGACCCATGTTAGTTTGAGTCTGCTTTTAATTTTGAGTCTTTCTATTTTCCAAAAATTAAAAATACCAAAAATAATTTTATGCTTTCAGGTACCCAGGAGAAGATGAACAACCTATAAAACTTTGTAGGTTATATTGATTCAATCAAGAAGGGACTTGAAAAATGGGAGAATGTTTATGTACCTTGATGGATAATCTCCCATGACGTCTGGCTTGGACATTAAACTTAGCGCTTCTTGGGAGGCAACCCAAGCTTTTATTTTCTTTTTGATGTTGTAGTTTATTTCATTATTTCTATTTTTAGTTCAGCTCTTATGGTTTGGACTCTTATCTTTTTTTGGTCTAGGTTTTACAGGAGCCCTGAAATTAAAACATGGTTTCGCTCACTCCCTATGTTTAGTTTCATGTTTCTAAGTTTGAAGTAGGGGACATATTGCATACTGTTGTCTGTCTTGTGTTTTTATCCTGCTATGCATGTCATTTAGAAAAATTGTCTTATGCATGATTATTGATTAATTGTTTTGAGTGGCTAAATTTTGAGGATTTTTTTTTAAAAAAATTGAATTAAAAAGAGGATCTTGGGCTTAAATTTTGAAATTTGCTGAGGATATAGTGATTATAATTGCCTATGAGTTATTCTAAATTTTCATGTTAGATGAGCTGTTGTGGAAATAGGATGACATACTCCTGAATTAAATTATCTTTAAGTCCCTCTTTGAGTCTCCCATAGCATGAGCACGTAGTCACCGTTGGATCAATACCAACATGCAGTGGAAGAAAACAGGATCCATAAGCATTCTAATTCATTAATTTTGGTTGAGAAGAAACATGCTAAAACAGAGTATAATGGGTTTCAAGAACATACCTCGGCCGAACCAGCGAAATCTCCATTTCCAGCTGCAAAATCCTCCGAATCCTTGTGTAGACCACCACAAGATCTTCTCTACTATCGTCTTGGTGCTCTAGATTGAGTTATGGGACTCAAAATAAGCTAGAATTAAAGGGAATATGGAGAAAGCTCACTGAACCAACTCATTCAAGAACACCTTCTTCATCCGAATTTTTCATCAAAAAATTCAATCAGTTCCTCATCATTTCTTCACTCTCATCTCTTCGCAGACTATCATGCAAAGAGAAGTGTTGCATGGGATGTAGCTCATGCTTGGAGTAAACCAAAGAAGAGGTGGTGGGTTCCTTGTGAGCACTTTGAAGATGACTTGACAAACCCATTTTTCAAGTTTGTGTGATTTTTCAATTTCCAAAATATATTTTGATTTTAAAATCATATTTTATTTCTAAAATAAAACTTTATTAATTTTACAAATTAATTTTATAAATTAATTTTCTAATAAAATTAATAAATAATTATTTAAACAATTTAAACAA
The DNA here is from genome assembly GCF_027475165.1 of Benincasa hispida. Classification (NCBI taxonomy): domain Eukaryota; kingdom Viridiplantae; phylum Streptophyta; class Magnoliopsida; order Cucurbitales; family Cucurbitaceae; genus Benincasa; species Benincasa hispida. Next base: position 49,191,598 of record NC_143486.1, read on the forward strand.
TTCTAATTAATTTAATATCCAATATTAAATTAATTTTTACACAAATTCATCTTCATATATTTAAATCATATTTAAATATATTTTCTCCAATTTTGTTTGATTCTAATTTGAGCGTTTCAAATTTACTTATCACACTACTCTAGAGCTAATCCATTTTCGAGCTAGTAGGGGGACTTCATGGACCTACAGATCATGGGCTCCGACGATCCGAGATTAATCGGCTAAACTCATTAGACTGATCTAACCCCTATTTGTTAACTAATAGGTCACTCCACTAAAACTCATAGTTGAACTCCCCTCACTGTAGATATGTTATGTTCGCTCGATATAACCATGATTATTAAGTTAACCCTTCATAGGTTTTCATAATAACGGCTAGGTCAAATCTCTGTGTTACCCCCGAAATTACCTCTTGTTCCTTTAGTCCCTATTGATCCCCTAATAAACAATTTTTTTTGGTGATTCAATCACAAAACTGAGTCCCTCTCATACCAAATGAGAGGGTGGGATCCCTTGTTCAAGCCCCATAATCAGCACTTAAGGAAACACCTCTCTACTATCCCTAAAGCGGGTAGGAGTGAATTCTCTCTTGCACCCTATGTTCCCAGCTATCTATTCAGTCTTACCCTGAAATGGCAGTCATATTGAGCCGATGTTGTTGAGCCAACCCTCACCTATGAAAATCTAAGAGCAATCCTAGATAAAACAGGAGTTCATAGTTAGCTCAGGATTACGGTCAAGTTACCTAGGTCATCGTTTTAAAATAGTCAGTCTTAAATAGTAAACAATGTTATAAAGTAAGAGTGACTCATTTTGTGGTCCGATCTTGTACAAACTCTTTTGCACAAGGACACCATTACTTCTCATGTCCAACATGAACGAATTAAGATCACTTCGTTTGCAACACTTTACAACTTCTTGTAACAACTACAGAGCAGGCCGTATCCAATAGTGTTACCAGAATAAGGTACCCAACCATATCCATGTTCTATAGATCATTTGGACTATTTACTCGAACCTGATCCACCTTTATATCTCCACATAAAGTTCAAGTACCCATCCTATAGTCAAGGGACTCTTAGGTTTAACAATAATCGATATGAAAGCGCTTTCATATGCCACGTTGACTAGGTTGATCTTTAATCATCAAATCACGAGTTGGTCTTAATTTGAAGCCAAAGGAAGACGAATTAAGAAGATTCAAATTCAAGCAATAGATCTATTCAATAACACCTTTATTGAATTTTTAGAATAAGTTTCATTGTTTACATTCCACGAGTTTTAGGACATAAAACCCAACAAACTCCCACTTGGACTAAAACTCTAGTGACAACTTATATATCCGATATATAAGACTGAGTTTCTAAGTTTTATAGGGAAATATAATAAGGGCATCCCATACCCATCTTTTACCATTCGGTATTTCTATACCCGATATTTCTCCCACTTGCCCTAGGTTATCTGGTACTTCTAGTCCTACTAAATAATTCTCAAACACTTTAGCCGAGAGAATTATTGTAAACATTTTAGTATACAATAGGCTTTTAATAAAACTATAAGGAGATTGCATCTTAATCTTAATAATGGCCAGGAAGCACACTTTCCTCCCACTACATTGAGGTACTCTCAATTCTTTGAGCAAGATGCATCTGACCTGTCTCAACAACTTTTTGTTAACAGTCAGATCTAGAAATCTTTAAACTTTCTATACTTTGATCTAGCCATTTAGATATCTGAATATCTACAAATGGCATTTAACAATTTGATTCTCAATAGAGGTTGCTAGAACAAACATAATTTTTGAAAATGAACATTTCATTTATCCCAAAAATATATACAATTTGTTCTATACAAGTTTTAACAATTAAAAACAAGTACCAACTTCTCCCACTAGATGAGCTGAGCAAATGGTCCCAGTGTCAAGTTAGCCTGGTTACCTTTTCTCTGCTCTCTTCTCGCAAAGATATTGAGGGCAGTGTCTCCTCCAGTGCCCTTCATCTTGCAATGGAAACATTTCGCTTTGCAGCACTATCCTCGCCTTTCAATCCAGTAGGCTTCTTATTCCATTTCCCTTTGCCTTTCTTCACAAGAATACTCTTACTCTTCGAAGAGGAGGCAACATCAGGCTTGGAGGACATTCCTCACTTCTTGGCAGTAGTAACATTTCCTTCTGACACCAGACCCTTTGTTCTCAACATTGTTTGGTAAGCCTGTAGCTCACTCAGTAGAGTAGTTAAATTTTATTCATTAATGCATTCAAAATTGCAAAAACTCTTAAGAAGAGATTTTAGAATAAAACCAACTTGACTTCTCTCATTCATGACAACACCATTTACTTCTGCTATATGAAAGTGGATCGTTATGTCCAAGACATGTTCACAAACATTGGTCCCCACTTTGACGCGACTGGTAAACGTACTTAATGGCATCCCTCACAGAGATTCCATAATCTCTTTGTCACCACATCAGATAAGCTGGTGAGGATATAAGCATAGACTATATCATTAGCCTTGACCCATCGTCATATACATCCCAAACATTTTGGTTTGTATTAGAGCTAGGAATGAGAGGATAGTCCTTAGTTAAGATAAATTGCAAATTGTCTATCACAAGTATCGGGTTCAAATTTGATTTCCAATTCACATAATTATCCCCAATAAATTTATCTGATGCCAACACTTGTATTAATGAACTTGTCATTCTAAAATTTTATATCCAATCAAATTTTAGCAATTTTAATAATTTACCCAAGATTATTCTTTTGCAACGATACTAATAAAGACATTCTTGACTAAATACTACCTCCAGAATAACTCATATTTCGATAGTCATTTAGGTACCGCTTTTGGCCAGGCATTATTAACACTTAATAATTCTGTAAGTGTAGACCCACCATTTTCGGATCTTATAGAATGGTATGAGTATCGCTCCGAAATGGAAAACAATGCCCAATATAGAACTATAAAACCCTATTCATTTTACTGAAGCCTGAGTTGTTCTGAATCCTATGTTACAACCCTCCGTATGGATAGCCGTTGTTAAATAACTAGCAAAGGGTCGTTTAAAGCTAACCAACAGGCACAACATAAGAATCTCACGGTTCAGACTAATGGGGAGACTGTAGGATATGTTGACACATTTCCTTCACCCACTTACTATGAACTACTTCCTCCGTTCACCTTGGTATTGACGCATACATCCGCTCTCCGTAGGGAGGTCACTCCCAGGGTGACACGAAGCGTCATATGAATCTCACGGTGTGAACTATGTGGAGACGTGGCAGTTGAAATCTTACACTTGATTTCTGTTCGAACAACTTCCCCTTATTCACCAAAGTCTAAATTTAAGTTAGAAAATACTCTCCGTAGGGAGGTCACTCCCAGGGTGGCACGAAGTACCTCTTAAATCCAGACTGTGAACTCTTAGGGACGCGAGAGCTAAGAATAACATACCGTGTAGGTTATTAATCTCCCGCTGAAGTTTTCTAATAACTCTATCATATAGAAGTTGTTCACTACCACTGAAGTGTTCTAATGTTTGGGTAACTACATACTTAGGTCCTTTTCCGGCTAAATAAAAATAACCCTAAGTCTATGTGGTTTATCCATGTATAACTCTTATAAATGGACTTAAACCTGCGATGTCTAGGTGATAAACGCTTTTATTACCTCACATCGTTCACGGATACTCATAAAACTGGTTACCAACGCTCAATTATTTGGCCATAATCCCCAGGTAGGAGGTGTTCTGTAGATCGTCAACTTAAATACCCCCAACCTTTGACATGATTATATACCGGTTGAGTTTGTAACCCTAGTTTTACAAGTTTAACGACCTATTTTAACTAATTAAAACAAGTGGTCAACCTATGTGAGCATGCAGCTATTCTTCGTTATGGATTTTAAATGTCTAACCCAATTTTATAACAGCTTATAAAACTTTAGACATGCTAAACATACACAACATACAGGCATTCAATATCTAATATAACACTTATATTAAATACAAGAAACCCTAACATGTATACTATATATTATAACAAATTATAACATACTTTCAATGCATGTTGCATGCTTCCTATGGTGGGATTTTGAATCTAAATGGCATACTATATGTACATACAAGATTTATTTAATTATAACATACATCCAATGCATAAATAATTAAACACATACTGATATGGTTTTAGTTTTGGCAAAAAACAAGCAAAAAAAAACCTAACTATTACAAAAATAGCTTCAACACCGCTCGAACCGCTTGAACCGGACTCAAACCGTTTGAATCGGACCAACAGAGACTGAATCGGACCAACCACAAACCATTTGAAGTTGAACCGGACCAGACCTCAAGAGAACCGGCTGAACCGACTTCTCTTACTCTCACCTAAAATCTCGCTAAGTTTGACCGTTTAGAAATGACGACCATCGTCATGCATTTTCTTGATCGTTTAGCATTTGTTTGATCGTTTAGCAACTAACGACTATCGTTTATTAAAGCTAGTCGATTGTGTAGTGTTCGCCATCTATCGTATAGTGTCATCGTCTAGCGTCGGAGGACGCTACACGATCGCTTAGTGTCAAACACTATCGCAAGCTCCATCGTTTAGCACCGCATCTTGATCGTTTAGCGCGTGCCTAAGGTAAGCAATCGCCTAGTGCTATCGCATAGCAATCAACGCATCGCTCAGCTTCCGCTCATAGGTAAACGATCGCTCAATGCCATCGCATAGCTCTTTGCCGCATTGCTTAGCTCCCGAACAAAGGTAAACGATCGTGTAAGCGATCGCTCAGCGCCATCACATAGCTCTTCGCCGCATCGCTTAGCTCCCGATCAAAGATAAACGATCGTGTAAGCAATTGCTCAGCGCCATCGCATAGCTCTTTGCTGCATCGCTTAGCTCCCACTCAAAGCTACACGATCGTGCAATGCCAGTGCATAGCAATACAACGCATAGCTTAGCTACTGAGGTAGACGATCGTCTAGCGCACAACACCTAAATGATAACACTCGAAGCTACATGATCATTTAGCTTTACCTTCATATCGTCTAACGCATGAAGCTAAACGATCATTTAGCTACTGAAGCTTAATGATGATATGAACAGAGGCTGATCGTTTGGAATTTTCAACTCAGCCCCTTCGTTTGTTTCTTCGAATAACAGCTTAATTTCAACTCTAATGACTCTAAATAAATTAAAGACTCTTGGGAAGACATAAAAGCTCATCAAGCAAGAGCCAATTACAAATTTAAACAGGAAATCAAAGAGAAATTAAAGGCGAAAACATAGAAAATCATATCATTGTAGTAGTTTCATATTTTCATACAAAATACCCACCAAACTAGAATTAATCCGAATTGAATGCTTATAAGATGCTCTGATACCAATTGTTGGAAAACACCAGCACGCAGCGGAAGGGAACAGGATCTATAAGCATTCTAATTCATTATTTTTGGTTGAAAAGAAACATGCTAAAATAGAGTATAATGGGTTTCAAGAATATACCTTGGCCGAACCAACGAAATCTCAATTTCCAGCTGCAAAATCCTTCGAATCCTTGTGTAGACTACCACAAGATCTTTCCTACTATCCTTTTAGTGCTCTAGATTGAGTTGTGGGACTCAAAATAAGCTGGAATCAAAGGGAATATGGAGAAAGCTTACTGAACCAACCCATTGAAGAACACCTTCATCCGAATTTTTCAGCAAAAAATTCAATCAGTTCCTCATCATTTCTTCATTCCCATCTCTTCAATATATTGTAGACTATCAGGCAAAGAGAAGTGTTGCATGGGATGCAACTCATGCTTGGAGTAAACCAAAGAAGAGGTGGTGGGTTCCTTGTGAGCAACTTTGAAGATGACTTGAAAAACCCATTTTTCAAGTTTGTGTGATTTTTCAATTTCCAAAATCTATTTTGATTTTAGAATCATATTTTATTTCTAAAATCAAAATTTATTAATTTTACAAATTAATTTTCTAATAAAATTAATAAATAATTATAAACAATTTAAATAATTCTAATTAATTTAATATCCAATATTAAATTAATTTTTACACAAATTCATCTTCATATATTTAAATCATATTTAAATATATTCTCTCCAATTACGTTTGATTCTAATTTGAACGTTTCAAATTAACTTATCACACTACTCTAGAGCTAATCCATTTTCGAGTTATTAGGGGGACCTCATGGACCTACAGATCATGGGCTCCAACGATCCGAAATTAATCGGCTAAACTCATTAAACTGATCTAACCCCCATTCGTTAACTAATGGGTCACTCCATTAAAGCCTATAGTTGAACTCCCCTCATTGTGGATATATTATGTCCACTCGATATAACCATGATTAGTAAGTTAACCCTTCACAGGTTGTTCGTAATAACGGCTGGGTCAAATCTCTATTTTACCCCCGAAATTACCTCTTGTTCCTTTAGTCTCCATTGATCCCCTAATGAACAATTTTTTTGTGATCCAATCACAAAACCGAGTCCCTCTCATACCAAATGAGAGGGCGGGATCCCTTGTTCAAGCCCCAAAATCAGCACTTAAGGGAACAACCTCTCTACTATCTTTAAAGCGGGTAGGAGTGAATTCCCTCTTGCACCCTATGTCCCCAGCTATCTATCCAGTCTTACCCCTAAAATGGCAGTCATATTGAGATGGCATTGTTGAGCCAACCCTCACCTATGCAAATCTAAGGGCAATCTTAGAAAACAGGAGTTCATAGTTAGCTTAGAATTAAGGTCAAGTTACATAGGTCATCGTTTTGAAATAGTCAGTCTTAAATAGTAAACAATATTATAAAGTAAGAGTGACTCATTTCGTGGTCCGATCTTGTATAAATTCTTTTGCACAAGGACACTCCCACTTCTCATGTCCAACATGAATGAATTAGGATCACTTCGTTTGCACCACTTTACAACTCCTTGTAACAAACAGGCCGTATCCAATAATGTTACCAGAATAAGGTACCCAAATTTATCCATGTACTATAGATCATTTGGACTATTTACTCGAACCTGATCCACCTTTATGTCTCGACATAAAGTTCAAGTATTCATCCAATAGTCAAGGGACTTTTAGGTATATTGGATTTCTATTCAAGCAATAGATCTATTCAATAACACCTTTATTAAATTTTCAGAATAAGTTTCATTGTTTACATACCACGAGTTTTAGGACATAAAACCCAACAGTCATTTTAATTTAAAAATTTTAACTAAAAGGAGGATTAAGTGTAGTGTATTTGGTTGTCACCTCGAAAGGTCCCACCGGTTAGAGGGTTGATGTGTATGATGGTTTATAATGTTAGACTAAGAGGATAACAAAAGAATATTATTGTTGCTTTTGAGAAAAAAAAAATAGAGTATATACTCATATGCTTAAAAGAAATATCTTTGTACTATTTTAAACATGTAATGTGTATGCATGGATGGGGGTAAAAAGAGTTATCGTTGTTGTGATCAGTTAGGACACCCGGGAATTGACTAGGTATGGTTTCCTGCAGTGGATGTGGGAAAGCTAGTGCTCCTAGGTAAAATGATGCAAGTTTAATGTCCATTTTTTTGTTAAAAAAAATGAAAATAAGGCACCATAGTGGTATATTACTTTCTTGAATGTGTGGATGCTTGATAATTGGTGCATGAGCCAGAGTAGGGGGAAAATTGGAGAAGCTCGCTTGAACCTAAATTTAGTTCTTGTGTTTTGAATTAAATGTGACTTGCACACATACACGTGGGAGATGATGAGATTTGGCCTTGAACTCTTTTAATGTTGGGATGTGCTTAAAAGTTTCTACCAATGGATCTAATATGCTTATTCTGAATGATGAGGTTTTGAGTTATTAGCATGCTTGTCTAAATTTCATTATAGTCTTTTGAAGGAACTATGATCAAAGAGTGCCTTTGAGCAGAAGCAAAATCATTCCAAACTCATTGTGAAATAATTAACGCATTCACAATCAAACAGGCTAGTTATGCATTTAACAACAAATTACAGGCATGCTTGGAAAATTTAATCAACAAAAGAGCAAGATATATACCAGTTGAAGAACCTTTCTTCGCCTCAAAACTCGCTCTTGTCAACGGACTACACCTCTCACTATCGCTGAGATCGTCCACGCTATCATCCACAAAATCGTTGTGTCGTCTACCCATGAACAGACTCCTCACGAACAAGGGAGCAAGTAAGACACCACCAGCCAGAACCCTCGGTATTCTCAGAGTGAGAATCCAGGAGGTGTGGGCTCTGTTGGATTTGGTAGAGGGAAGAAGGAAGAGACGATCGTTTACCACGACCAAGCAAGTGGGAGATATCGGGTGTCTATCGTATAGACGATGCTTGATTGTTTAGGTAGAAGTACACAATCGTGTAGTAAAAAAGGCGAGATCATATAGACGATCGTTTAGTAAAATGCTCATGCGCGCGATCGTATAGAAAATGCTAGACGATTGTTTAGATAATTCTATGCGATCGTTTAGTAAAAGACACGCGTGTACACAATCGTTTAGGTAATTCTATGCGCGTGTACACGATCGAGCTGTCATTTATGCTCTTGGTTTGCTACGCGATAGGCAATATACACAATAGGTGAGCGAATGTCTGATTATTTAGGTGAGCGAATGTCTGATTATTTTGCAAAATGAAAACCATTTTCATTTTATCCTTCAGTTGCGAAAACTGAATACAACCTCCCACTAACTCATTCGATTACATAGAAAAAGCGGCACAATTATCCCATAATTGTTAAAATTAAAAAATAAATATAATCATACTATATTATAACCTATAGTTTAATATCACATCAAATGAAACATATAAACCATAGTCTTATTTTCCTCTACTAGATATAAATCATATTTATATCATTTTCCTCCGATTAATGTATCTCATACATGATGTCAACTATATCATATATAATTGACCAGTTCAATCATATCATATATAATCGAACTCCCTTTTGTCAATTTGAACAGTTTAAACTGACCCAAAAACTGATTCTCAACTTGAATCCATTGAGCTACCAAAGGGACCTTAAGGACCTATGGCTCAAAGCTCTAACGGTACGTGAATAGCCGACTAAACTCTTTAGCCACGAGATCCACCATCCGTTAACTGCTAGGCATTCCACTAAAGACCGATAGTTGCACTCTTCTCACCATAGATATATTTCTCTATCCATCAGATATAACCAATCAATAGTGCGATAACCCTTCACAGATGCTCGTAAGTACAGTTGGACTAATTTACTGTTTTACCCTTGTAGTTACATCTAACTCCTTAAGTACCACTGATCCCTCTAATGAACAATACAACATAGTCCTACTATGTGTGGACACCTCTCGGACCATGAGAAGGTGTGTGGCACCACATCGTTTAAGCCCTAGAATCAGCCCTTAAGGGAGCAATCTATCTACTTACCCCTGCTTCGGAGAAGAAGTGAATTCCATCTTTTGTACCTGAGTTCCCAGGTCCTAAATCAAACAAATCCCCAAAGTGATAGGTTTGAGTCGGCGATCTGGTCACTCGCACCCATGCAAATCAAAGGACCGCCCTCAAAAGCAAGAGTTCCTAGCTCACTCAGGATTGAGGTCATGTTACCTTTGGTCATCCTAGTGAAGTGAAGTCTTTATCATGAACGACATTATATAACGAGACTATAACACTTTGTGGTCCGGTCTTATACAAATTTCTTTGTATAGAACGCCCCCGCTCGCATATCTCCACATGAATGATCAGGATTAAACCATCTGTATCAAGTCACAACACTTGTAACTATCCTATAAAATGGGTCGTATCCGTAGCGTTACTAGGATGAGGTTTCCCTCCTATATCCATATACTACAAACCATTTTGGTTATCACTTAAGGCATGATCCACCTGTATGTCTCCTCATACATGCTTAAGTTACATTGACAACCAGGGATCTTAGTGTATTAGTTTGTAGTAAAGTAAATAAAACATCTAATGTTCCATAGACAAAAGTGAAGAAAATATCATATATTATTACATCACAAGCGTTTGTTCAAAACTATGTTTACAAATTACAGGACCCAACGAGAGTTTAAGGCATCATCTCCAATATCTTGTTCTTTCTTTGCTCGGGACTGACAAAATTCTAAGTTTGGGGTGGTGAAATGCATCTAAAAAGTGTGTTTTGTGGCTTAGAATTTAGTTAGTTTTATACTTAATTTAAGATATTTGATGCTTTTATTGTTTGATTGTAGGAAATTGAGTAATTGGATGAAAACCAGCAAATTTGGAAGATTAATGACCAAAATACCCTTAAGAAGGTCAAAGTTTTGATCTAAAGCATTGATCAATGGAGAAAAAAGAAACAAAATTCGAAAATCGGAGTCAAGGTAGTGTTGGACAAGCATTGCAACGCTGCCCTGTGATGCTACAAGGTAGAGAGCTCATGGACCCAGGGCAGTATCACAACGTTGTTGAGAGTTGCAATGCTACGATTAGTAATGCTGAAATTACCGTCAACGTTGCAACGCTACATTGGAGCATTGCAATGCTGCGATTGCTGTCTATATAAGCAGTTTTGGCCGATTTGATTCGAGGAGGCACTTTTAGGGTTATTTTGAAAGCGTAAAGCAATACTTTGGTGAGGCTTCCCTGGGGAGTGTAATTCTAGACGGAAGCAGCATCTTGGAGCTTCAAAGGATCAAATATTTGAAGAGTTCGTTGGGTTGCGATTCCAGATTCGAGGACGACATTCAAGAACACGACTTGTAATTTCTTCCCACTTTTATTTTCTATCCTTTGTGTTTGGAAACCTCATGAATGGTCAATGTTTGTGTAGTAATCATGAGTGTCTAATTTGTGTTTCTAGGGTGTTGATTTAGTTTTATGGATTGGGAAAACTGAATTAGTTGCTTCTTGGATTGAATTTATGCATAATTATTTTAGCATGTTTGTTATTAATGCTTTTGATTAACTGATCACTAATTGAATGTTCTTTACTTAATTTCTGTCTTGAGAGAGAAGGTGTTGAGTTGGATCTAGCATGTTAAACAGTTAATCGAGTATGCACAAGAGTGATAGGAGATTTAGAGATTGTTGACGGAGGAAATTAATGTTGTGGCTAGTTAAGCGATAAAAGAGATTCAGGTTGATGGTTAGTCATTAGAAAGGGTTGAGAGAGGATACCTGGATGCCTAGATTATAATTTGCATGAATCAATCTAAGGTTAAAATAATTAATTTGGTTAATCTATTTAACGAAATCATACCCTAGAACGTGTCTTTGTCTAGTTTCACCCTAGTTTTATCTTTTCTTGTAGGAATAGATCAGTTATGTTCTCATCATAGTCTGGTCCCCTAAATAAAATTAGAATAATCTCTGAATAACTTAAGGAGTCAAACCAATTCCTCAGAGAACGATACTCGATCTCTTGAGCGTTTTACTATATTATAATTTGACGCATGTGCTTGCGTTACCATCATCTAGCAGGGTTCTATTTCTCCTTTCCACTATACCATTTTGGTAAGGTGTACCGGGTGCTTTGAGTTAAGACTGAATTTCGTGTTCTACCAAATAGTCTTGGAATTTTAGGTCCATATACTCACCACCTCGATCTGATTGAAGTGTTTTAATGTTTTTACCTATTTGGTTTTTAACCTCTGCCTTATATTCCTTAAACTTTTCAAGGGATTCGGACTTATGATAATTAGGTAAATATAGCCATACTAGAACAATCATCAACAAAGCTAATATTTGTTCATACCCTCCTCGTGCTTTAATATTTATTGGACCACAGAGGTTAGAATGTATGAGCTCTAAGACCTTTTCCTGTAAAAGATCTTTTGGTCATTTTACCCTTAAGACAGGATTCACATGGTGGTAGAGAGTTGTCTTCTACCTGTCTAAGAAGTCCACTCTCAACCAATCTCCCAATCTTATTGAGATCAATGTGGCCAAGTCTTAAGTGCCAAAGATAGGCATTAGGAGAAAATTTTTGTTTCAGCTATTTTAAACATATCTATATTCAAAACAACTTTAATCTCAGTTAGTTTTAAGACATATAAGTTATTTTCCAATTTTGCAGAACATATTTTAATACATTTTGAAATAGTGAACACTTTATTAACTTCAAAAGAGACTTTATACTTTTGTTCTAGCAAACATGAGATAGATATTAAATTCATCTTCGTGGCAGGAATGTAATAAACATTTTCAAGTAAAATGAATCTATCTTCAATAAATAATTTCAAATCTCCCACTACTTTAACTGAGACAACCTCCTCGGTCCCTACCTTAAAGGTTGTTTTGTCTTCTGCAAGATGGCTCCAGGAGCTAGTTTCCTGAGCGAAACCGCAAATATGATTAGCGGCATCTGAATCTAATATCTAGGTTATTTATCATTTTTCACTAAACACGTCTCAATGACAAGTAAATCATATTTATCATTTATCGTGTTTATTATTACTTTTAACATATCCAGAACATGTTCATTAACAAAATTTCTATCCTTTATGTCATAGTTATAAACTCCTTCGAGAATATTGTTCCTAACAAATTATCCAAACAATGTCTGTAACGAATTCGTGATCTCTTTAGCAGAAACTATGTTCTCGAATTTCTTAGGTAGTATACTGGATATATTTGCTAAGATATGGACTCGACCCTTTTCATTTGCCTTAATCCATCTGTCATATGCATTCCAAACTCTTTGGTTTGCAGATGAGCTGAGAGATGGAGGACATTCCTCCGTTAAAACAAACTTTAAACCATCAATTGCTAGTATTGTGTTTATATTTTATTTCCATGTTGAAAAATTAATACCGTTAATTTTATCAGAAGCGGGTAATTTAGAAGAACTCGGCAAGTTGAATATATAAACAAATTCTAATCAATAAATTGCTTTTTTTAAACCAATCAAATTTTAACAAAAGTAATAATAAACCAATCATTATTTATTTGCATCGATACTGTAATGAGTCAAAATAGATGCTACTGAGGGTCAGTCAAATACTCTTTCACTGAAGCAAGACATTCTTGACTAAATACAAATTCCAGAATAACTCTTATTCCTATAGTTATTTAGTTACCGTTTTTGGTCAATAACTTACTAAATCTTAGTAACTCTTGTAAATGTAACCCTCCATTTTTAGACCTCAGAGGTCAGCCTCAACGATGCTACCGAATCAGAAAGTCAGGGTTGGGAATGGACCTAAGAGATCCTATCCATTTCTGGAGTTTGAGTTGTTCCAAATCTCATGTTACAACCCTTCGATGGGATAATCGCCCTAAAACGACTAGCTTATGTCACCTAAAAACGATTATCAGGCGCAACATAGGAATCTCATAGTCCAAACTAATGGAAGAGACCAAAGGATACGTTGACACACATCCTTCACCCACTTACTATGAACTACTTTCCCTATTCACCTTGCTATCGACCCATGCAAACACTTTCCGAATGGAGGTCACTCCCAGGGTGACACGAAGCCGAGCATGAATCTCACGGTGTGAACTCTTAGGGACGTGAGAGCTAAGAACAACATATCATATATATTATTAATCTCCCATTGAAGTGTTCTATTTGTTTTGGGTAAATATTTACTTAGGTATATTTCGGTTAATAAGTAACCTAAGTCTAGGTGATTATCCAAGTATAACATTGACATTTGGATTTAACCTACAATGTCTAAGTGATAAACCATTTTATTACCTTAACGCTCACGCATGCTCATAAAACTTGGTTAACAACGCTCAAGAACCGGTTATAATCCTCAGGTAGCAAGTGTTCCATAAACCATCAACTTAAATACCTCCAGCCTTAGATAGGATTATAGTCCGGGTGAGTTTGTAACCATAGTTTTACAAGATAACTATTGGAAGGTACCAATGTGCAGCGGAAGAAACCAGGATCCATAAGCACTCTAATTCATTAATTTTGGCAGAAAAGAAAACATGCTTCAACAGAACAAATGGGTTTCATGACATACCTTTGAAGAACTTCCTCTAAGCTTTGATACAACTGAAAATCTCCACAGGATCTTGTTGTAGACCATCCCAAGATCTTCCCTACTATTCTCTTGGAGCTCAAGATTGAGTAGTGGGACTCAAAATAAGTTGGAATTAAGGGGATTTGGAGAAGCTCACAGCAGCAACCATGGAGAAGAACACCCTTATTCTCTCAACTTTTTTTCAGAATTTTGTTCGGTTGCTCTCCTCCAAAACACTCCAAAATCTTCTATATATTGCAGATATTCATGCAAAGAAGCTTGCTACATGAGATGCACCTCATGCTTGGAGTTAATGAAGAGTTAAAGTGGGTTGTTGGTGAGCTAGTTCATGGAGTAAATGGAAAATCAATTTTTCCAACTTGTGTTTTTCTTTTCTTTTTCTATTTTATCAAAATTTATTTCAACAATCAATTTTATTTAATAAAACTGAAAATATTATTAATTTTACAAAATTAATTTCATAAATTAATTTTCTTTAATAAAATTAGTAAATAATTATTTAAACAATTTAAATAATTCTAATTAATTTAATATCAAATATTAAATTAATTTTTAACACAATTCCATCTTCAAATATTTAAATCATATTTAAATATTATTTCTCCAAACTCATTCAATTCTAATTTGAACACTTTAAATTAGCTTATCACGCTATTCTAGAGCTTATCCATTTACGAGCTAGTAGGGGGACCTCGCGGACCTACAGATCATGGGCTCCAACGATTCGAGATTAATCGGCTAAACTCATTAGACCGATCTAACCCCCATTCATTAACTAATGGGTGATTCCACTAAAGCCCATAGCTGAACTCCCTTCACTGTAGATATATTATGTCCACTCGATATAATCATGATTAGTAAGTTAACCCTTCACAAATTGCTCGTAATAATGGCTGGGTCGAATCTCTGTTTTACCCCCGAAATTACCTCTTGTTTCTTAAGTTCCACTAATCCCCTAATGAACAATTGATTTGTGATCCAATCAACAAATTGAATCCCTCTTAGGCCAATGAGAGGATGAGGCCTCTAGTTCAAGACCCAGAATCAGCACTTGAAGGGAACAACCTTTATACTAACCCTAATCGGGTAGGCGTGAATTCCCTCTTACACCCTATGTTCCCAACTATTCATCCGGTCTTATCCCCAAAATGGTAAGCTTATTAAGTAGAGGCAATTGGTCTACTCTCACCGTTTGCAGATTAAAGGATAATCCCGAACAAACATGAGTTCATAGTTAGCTCAGGATTAAGGTTAAGTTACCTAGGTTATCGCTTCGAAATAGTCAGTCTTAAACAGTAAACAACGTTATAAAGTAATAATGACATGTTTCGTGGTTCGATCTTGCACAAAACTCATTTGCACAGGACACCCCCACTCCTCATGTCTCAACATGCACGAATTAGGATCACTTCATATGTAGCACTTTACAACTTTTTGTAACAACTATAGAGTTGGCCACATCCAATAGTATTACCAGAATAAGGTACCAAACCTTATTCATATACTATAGATCATTTTGACTATTTACTCGAACCTGATCCACTTGTATGTCTCCACATAAAGTTCAAGTATTCATATAATAGTCAAGGGACTTAGGTTTATTGGATTTAAAAAAAAAAACAATATATTCAACAACAACTTTATTGAATTCTCAAAATAAGTTTTAATGTTTACAAACCACGAGTTTTAGGACATAAAACCCAACAATAACGACCTATTTTAACTATTAAAACAATTTATTATTTGTTAATCCTAGGTGAGCATGCATTTTATCTTTGTTATGGATGTCTAATCCACTTTTATAGCAAATTATAATACTGTAGACATGCCTTTCATCCATAACATATATCAAGAATTTCACAATTTAATATAATACTTTATATTAAAGCATGAAACCCTAACACATGCATACTATATCATAACCATTTATAACATACTTTCAATGCATGCTACATGCTTCCTATGGTGAGATTAAATCCACATGGCATACTATATGAACATACAAGATTCATTTAATTATAACATATATTCATAATGCATAAATAATTAAACACTCACTGATATGGATCAGTTTTGGCATCCTAAGCAAGCAATCAGCCTAAATTATTACAATAATAATTGGAAAACAGCTTTAAACTGCCACAGGACCGCACGAACTGACTCGAATTGGATCCAAACCACCCAAATCAGATCTCCAGGGCTCCAAAATGGGTAGAATCGATCAAAACAAGGTTGAACCAGACCTCCTTGACCCGAACTGACTGAATCGGTCCAGTTGAACCATCGGTCCGTTCACGTGCGCGCACTCTGGGTTGGTTGAAGCATAGCGTTGCAATGCTTCAAAGTAGCATTGTAATGCTTCGAGGAGTTTCTTCATTTGCTGGGCTGTCTGAAGAACAGTGTTGCAACTCTCCAAGAGCAGTGTTGCAAAGCTGTAAGGCAATAGCTTCAAAAACATTTTTCTACTGTTAAGCTTGCTTCCTTCTTTCTTCAGTTACAACCTAATTGCAACTTTATTGACTCTAACAAATTTAAAGACACTTAGGCACACATTAAGACCCATAAACAAAGAGCCAATTACAGCAGTTATCACTGAATTGAAGAACAATCTAATGCCAAAACAAGAAATTATCCATATCAGCACCACTTTCATACAACTTATAAAAAACACCCACCAAGCTCAAATTATTATAAATTGAGTGCTTAAATCATGTTATAATACCATTTTATGGTGTTCACATTCAACAAGAAGAAGCAATAAGAATCAATAAGTACTCTAATTACATCAATTTGAGTAAAAAAGCATGCATGAACACATTTCAGAAAATAGGGTTTCAGTATTATACCTTTGTAGAATCCTCCTCCAGCTGCAATTCTAGTTCACCTGATATTCCCTACTATTCTCTAAGACCTTAGATTGGAAGGTTGATTCCAAAATGAGTGTGAATTTTGAAGGAACTCTTTTCATAGAGAACCTTTGAGCAGAAGCGGATCGTCCAAATTCCATTTCGATTGAACATAAACATTTACATTTACAGTCAATAGTACAGATTATGTATAAAACTAAATTATAGCATGCTTTCTAACAAGAAACAAAGTTTAGAGATTATACCTTTGAAGAATCTTTCTTCAAGTAAATCCCATGAACTGCACGAACACTTCAAACAAGTCACGAACACTCCAAACAGCAGCAAATAGCAAGAGAACTTTCAAACTACATGTGGACACAACCACTTGGTTACCTTGGTATTCTCGGTGTGAGAACCCAGGAATGGTGGGCTTTGGCTATTTTGGTTTGAGGGTGTTTTGGAGTTGGAGGAGGAAGACGATCGAGAAAGGCAAAGCTATTGCATAGCAAAAACTCTCAATTGTTTAGAGAAAGTGAGGCTATCGCATAGGCTCTCGAAAATCATGTAGTATCTCACAAATCATGTAACACTCTTTTCTCTATAATAATAAAATCAAAATTTATTTTATTCCATTTTGCCATAAAACTGAATAACTCCCCAATAAGGTAGTTAGAGAGAAAAAAAGGGATAATTATCAAATATAATTAATAATATAAATAAATATGATAACCAACTTATCATATTATATTTATAACCTATAGTTTTAATATTTCATCATATACAATATGTAAACCATAGTTCTTTTTCTCTATTATATGACATTTAATATAAATCATATTTATATTAAATTTTAACAACTATGAATCTTATTCATAGAAAATATATTTGAATCATATTCAAATATCTGTTCCTCCAATCAAATAATAATGTATCAAATACATTATGTCAATTATATCATATATAATTGAATTACTTGAATTATATCATATATAATTAAATCCCCTCTTATCAATTTGAATATTTCAAATTAACCCAAAAACTGATTCTCAACTAAATCCTTCGAGCTACCAAGGGGACCTTATGGACCTATAGCTTGAAGCTCCAATGGTACGTGAATAATTGAGTAAACTCTTTAATCACATTATCCACCATCCGTTAACTAGTGGGCACTCCACTAAAGACCAACAGCTGCACTCTTCACACGAGAGATATATTTCTGTGTCCATTAGTTATAACTAATCAATAGTACATGACCCTTCACAAATTGCTCATAAGTACAGCTGGAAAAATTTACCACTTTGACCCTATAGTTACATCTAACTTCTTAAGTACCACTGATCTTTGATAACGGGCATAAATGCACGTTATTATAGTGCTAAGTTATAAAACAATGCAGGATTGCGATGATAAAAATATAAAATATTGCATCCAAAAGCATTAAGTTCACAATATTGCGATCGCATGAAAATAGTTAACTTATGTATTTTTGTGTAGAAAATGCGTTGACGCAAGGCGGAAATGTGATCCAAAGAAATCAACGGCCGAGTGCATTGAGAGATTGCGTTAACACAAGGCTATGCGATCATTTGCGCTCACAAATATCTACTCAAGAAGGTTGCCACATAGAGCCGGCGCATCTGGTTGAAAAGCGTAATAAACCACGATAGGATAGAAAGCTGATGACGGTCGATTCCAAATTAAGTTGACAAGCTGTTAATGATCTATTGTAGCAAGTATACTCAACTTTTCGGTGATAAATATTCGGTGCATCAGACAGAGAATTAATGTTATCCCATCAGTGCAATCATAAGAGAAAAGAAGCCTTTCACCCCAAAGCTCTTTAAATATCAAAGGCCACCTTTAGTGAAGGAGTTCGTCCAGTTAGAGAATTTTCCCTTTAGATAGAAGTAGCCTTGTTCTTAGTTTTTTTTTACTTAGAAGGCGAAAGCGAGTGAAGGGAGATTATATTGAGAGATCGTTCCGATGAGCTTGGAAGAGTGCCAGGAGCATCGAGATCAGAGAGAGGGCCAACTCTTGCAGAAGCAAGAATATCTTTTGAACAGAATAGAGATAATAGTGTAAAAGCTTTGGGAAGCAAGGAATTGCTACTAGGCTCTCTATCCTTACCTTCCATTGTCATTTTGTACCTTGAACTTATTTTTTGAAATGGAAACTTCATCTTTATATCTATTCACTCTCTGCACATTACACATGAGTAGCTAAATCTGTCGAATGAGTTGAGAAGTACTTAGCTAGCATAACCTGGGATCTTCATTCTATGCGATTATCTTGTATTATGTATGCGTCATTTGTCCATTAGAGATACTCGGGAGAGTAGTCTAAGGATAGAATTTAGTTTTGGAAAAGTCAAGTTAGAATCTAGGCTCGGGAAAGTCAGATTAGAAACGTATAATCAAAAGATAGAAGCTTAGGAATAAGCATTGTTTGCTATTAACACATCACATGCATCCTGGAGATAGGTTATGATTGTATGCGGTCACCTTGTCCTTATGTGCATCTTGCATCATCACATAGGCAAGAAGTAGAGACTTAGGAATAAGCTCTATAGATACTATCGCATTCATTGCATGCATCCTAAAATTAGGAGCCACCGCATTTGCATTGGAAAATGATTTGTTGTTGCATGAGTATAGCATGATCACATAGTTTGACGCATTCTCGGGAAACGCTAGCTAAAAACCTTCTCAACCCGTTCCACCGCATACTCAGTGTATCTGTCGCATAATTATTTTTATCTCAAATCCGCCGCATACTTTTTATACTGTAAACAACAACCCAACAACTCTTTGATTTATTTGTTACCGTAAAGTAATCTAAAAATGATTGCTTCATATTGTTTTCCTTAGTCCCTGAGTTCGACCCTGGGCTTACCATGAAACTCAATAGGATTTATACTTGGGTCCTGTTGAGAAAACTTGTTGCACAACGCATTTTCCATCACCACAATTCCTTTCATTATTTCATCGCATAAAATAATGCATCAATCTTTCTAATGAACAATAGATCATAGTCCCATTATGCTAAACCCCTCTCAGGCCAAGAGAGGGTGTGACACCACATTGTTCAAGATCCGGAATCAACCCTTAAGGGAGCAATTTATCTACTTAACCCTACTTCGGGGAAGGAGTGAATTTCATTTTGTGTAGTTGAGTTCCTAGCTCCCCAATCAGACGAATCCCAAAAATTGTAGGCTTGTTGAGTCAGAAATCTAGCTACTCTCACCCATACAAATCAAAGGAGCACCCTCATAGGCAAGAGTTCACAACTCACTCAGGATTAAGGTCATGTTACCTATGGTCATCCTAGTGAAATGAAAGTCTCAATTATGAACGACATTATATAACGAGATTTAACATTTCATGGTTCAGTCTTATACAAACTTCTTTGTATAAAATATCCCCACTCGCATGTCTAATACATGAATGATCAGGATCAGATCATTTGTAGCACTTTACAACATTTGTAATACCTACAAAGCGGGCCATACTTGTAGTGTCACCAAGATAAGGTATCCAACCTTATCCATATACTACAAACCATTTAGGTTATCACTTAAACATGATCCACTTGTATGTCTCCACATACATGTTTAAGTTACAACGATAACCATGGATGTTAGTTTATTGGTTTGTGGTTAATGCAACTAAAATATCATATATTTCATAGACAAGTTGAATAAAATATCAAATATTATAAATCCCTGAAATGTTTGTTCATATAAGGTTTACAAACTATAGGACCCAATGAAATTTAGAGCATCAACCTCAATAAATTTAAGAGAAGGAATTCATATTTGGAGTACTTTTTCTACTAAAGAAGAAAACCAAATTTTCTCTTTTCTTTCAATTTGCGTCAACCCCAAAACTGAATTAGAATTATTCTTTTATTAAATAATTTCATGCAATTTGAAAACGCCACACTTTGACACACAAAATGGCACTAACTTTGATTAGGTATGTAATGTGGAAACAATCCACTATTATTATTATATTCATTATTAATTTCAATTTAATTTGACTTTATCAAAATCAAATTAAAAATAAAAATTAATATTAATGTTGAATTTGAACTTTTCAAATTCAAATTAATTAAATAATGAATTTTATATTAATTAAACAATTTAATTAAAAATAATTCAATATCAAATATTAAATTAATAAAACACCTAATTAAACTTGAAACTTTATTCATGTATTATATTAAATCATATTTATATATTTTCCACCTCTTCAATTTCATTTAATTCGATAATCAAACTTTTTAATCATATCATATATAATTAATAATTCCTTAAAATAAAATTTGAACATTTCAAATTTTCTCATCACGCTATTCTAAGGTTTGACCTATTTATGAGCTAGTAGGGGGACCTAATGGACTTACAGATCATGGGCTCCAACGATCCGAGATTAACCGACTAAACTCTTTAATTCAATTCAACACTCGTTAACTACCGGGTCACTCCACTAAAGTCCAATAGTTGTACTCTCTTCATTGTAGATATATTTCTATCCACTTGATATAACCATAATCAGTAAGTTAATCCTTTACGGATTGTTCGTAATAACGGCTGGGTCAAAAGTTATTTTACCCCCGAGATTACATTTTGCGCCGTAAGTCCCACTGATCCTCTAATGAACAATTGATTTGTGATCCAATTACCAAATCGAGTTCTTGTCGGGCCAATGAGAGAGTGGGACCCTTTGTTTAAGACTTAGAATTAGCACTTAAGGGAACAACCTTTCTACTATCCCTAAAATGGGTAGCAATGAATTCTATCTTACACCCTATGTTCCTCGATATCTACCCATTATTACCCCTAAAATGGGGGACTTATTAACCTGGCGCTGTTGGGCCAACCCTCACCCATGAAAATTTAAGGATAATCCCAAATAAACAGGAGTTCATAGTTAGCTCAGGATTAAGGTCAAGTTACCTAGGTCATCGCTTTGAAATAGCCAGTCTTAAATAGTAAACAACATTATAAAATAAGAGTGACTTATTTCTTGATCCGGTCTTATACAAACTTTTTGCACAGGACACCCCCACTCGCATGTCTCCATATGAACAATTTAGGACAACATCGTTTGTACTAAATCCAAAGTGAGCCACATCCGGTAGTGTCCTTAGAATAAGGTACCCAACCTTATCCATATACTATAGATCATTTTGGCTATCTACTCGAACTTGATCTACTTTTATGTCTCCACATAAAGTCCAAGTAATCATGTAATAGCCATGGATCTTAGTTTATTGGATTTAGGTTCTTTCTAAAATGAAATGAGCAATTCATACATTCAATAACAACTTTATTGAATAAACCTCAATAATATCTTTATTACAAATAGAATATGTTTATATTTAAAAACTATGAGTTTTAAGACATACAACCTGAAGGAACTCTAAATCTAAAGAATCAATAAGCGGAAGCAGGTCGTTCCAAATCCTATTGTGAAAGAACTGTAGGATTGTATCAACAGCAGCGGAAGCACAATGATCATTTAAGCACTCAAATTCATTAATTTTGGCAAAATATAAAGCATGCTTTTGCAGAAAAAAGTAAGTTTCAAGACATACCTCTTGTACAACTTCTTCAAAGCCGCTTCGCCAGCTGCTATCTTCTCCAAATCTTATTATAGACCACCTCAAGATCCTCACCACTATTCTCTTGGTGCTCTAGATTGAGTTGTGGGACTAAAACATGCTTGAATTAAGGGTAGATGGAGAAAAGCTCACTGCAGAAAATCAGTTGAAGAACACTTTCTTCAAACCAATTTTTTCTATCAAAATCTTTATGGATTTCATGCCCAAATTTCACTCCAATCTCTTCATTATATTGCAGATCAACATGCAAAAAGAAGAGTTGCATGAGTTGTAGCTCATGCATGGAGAAGACAAGGCAATGATAATGCTTCATGTGTGTGCTACTTAGGTGATGGATAATGGAAAAACTTTTTTTTTCCATTTTGTGTGTTTTTGGTTTTCCAATTTTCCAATTTTATCAAAAAATCAAAATTGATTTTATAAAATCTATTTTGATTTTAAAAATGAAAATTTAATTATTTTCATAAATTAATTATTAAATAAAACTTAATAATTTAATATCAAATAATAAATTAATTTTAACACATATCCATCTTTATATATTTAAATCATATTTAAATATATAAATTCTCCTATTCCGTTTAATTCTAAAATTAAATATATAATTATATCTCATATAATTACTAAATCCCTTAATTCTAATTTGAACGTTTCAAATTAACTTATCACGCTATTCTAGAGCTTGTCCGTTACGAGCTAGTAAGGGGACCTCGCGGACCTACAAATCATGGGCTCCAACAATCCGAGATATATTGGCTAAACTCATTAGACCAAATTAATCTCCATTCATTAACTAATGAGTCACTCTACTAAAGCCCATAGTTGCATTCTCCTCACTGTAGATATATTATGTCCACATGATTTAACCATAATTAGCAAGTCGACCCTTCACAGGTTGTTCGTAATAACGACTAGGTCAAATATCTGCTTTACCCCCGAGATTACGTCTTATTCCTTAAGTCCCTATTGATCCTCTAATGAACAACTGGTTTATGATCCAATCACTAAACCAAACTCTCTCACTCCAGTGAGAGGGTGGGGACCCTTGTTCAAGACATGGATTCAGTACTTGAGAGAACAACCTTTCTTCTATCTCTAAATTGGGTAGGTGTGAACTCCATCTTGCACCCTATGTCCCCAACTATCTATCCGGTCTTACCCCTGAAATGGGAGTCTTATTGAGCGACGCTGTTAAGATAACCTTCAACTATGCAAATCTAAGGGCAATCCCGAATAAACAGGAGTTCATAGTTAGCTCAGGATTAAGATTGAGTTACTTAGGTCATCTAGGTGAAATAGTCAGTCTTAAACAGTAAACAACGTTATAAAGTAAAAGTGACTTATTTCTTGGTCCTGATCTTATGCAAACTCATTGCATAGAACACCTCCACTCCTCATGTCATAACATGTAGGAATTAGGATCATATCGTATGTAGCACTTTACAACTCTTTGTAACAACTACAGAGTAGGTCGCATCCAATGGTGTTACCAGAATAAGGTACCCAACCTTATTCATGTACCATAGATCATTTTGACTATTTACTCGAACCTGATCCACTCTTATGTCTCCACATAAAGTTCAAGTACTCATACAATAGTCATGGGTCTTAGTTTATTGGATTTACAACTTATACAATTTATGAGATCAATAAGAAGTATATTGATAATAGAAAATGTTTATTATTTTACAAACTGTGAGTTTTTAGGACATAAAACCCAAAAATACTCCCACTTGAACTAAAACTCCAGTGGATCAATATATACAAATATACACCATGTTGAGTTTACATGGAGAGAATAAAATGTACAAATACAATAAACTAGGGTATTACAATACCCATCAATTCTCCCACTTGCCCTAGTGATACAAAACTCGTAGACCTAGTCCTACTAGGTGACCCTTGAATACTTTAGTCGAGAGGACCTTCGTAAATGGATCAGCTATGTTTCTTTTGCTAATTCACTTGCAGCTACATACTCGGCTTCCATTGTGGAGTCCGCAATACAACTCTCCTTGATGCTTCTCCACACAACTACTCCTCAGTTAAGAGTGAATACTGACCCCGAAGTTGATTTCCTCAAATCAATATCGGTCTGAAAGTCAGAATCAGTGTATCCAGTAAGGATCAGATCCTTAGGATCATATAATCTCTTCGTTCTCTGAAGATACTTGAGAATGTTTTTAATAGCAGCCCAATGGTCATAACCAGGATTGGACTGAAATCTGCTGAAAATTCCTATGGCATAGCATATATCGTAACGAGTACACAACATTGCATACATCAAACTCCCAACTGCATATGCTTATGGAATTCGATTCATCTCTTCAACTTCTTGAGGTGTCTTAGGACCGTGTACCTTAGGCAGGTGAATTCCATGTCTGAAAGGTAAAGATCCTTTCTTGGAATTTTGCATTTTATACCTAGACAACATCTTTTCTATATAAGATGCTTGAGATAATGCCAATGTTCTGTTCTTGCGATTCTCAATTATTTGGATTCCAAGAACATACTGTGCTTCTCTCAAATCTTTCATTTGGAATTGTGAAGCCAACCATCTCTTAATGTCAGCTAGATATTCTACCTCATTCCCAATGAGTAGAATATCATTAACATACAACACCAGAAAAACGACAGTTTTGTTGATGATCTTCTTGTATACACAAGGTTCATCAACATTTTGTTCAAAGCTATAAGATTTGATCGCAGTGTCAAATCTCATATTCTAGGATCTAGAAGCTTGTTTTAATCCATAAATGGATCGATTAAGCTTGCAAATCTTTTACTCTTGACCCTACTGTATAAACCTTTCTGGTTAAGACATATAGATACTCTCTTCAAGATAGCCATTCAGAAAAGCTGTCTTGACATCCATTTGCCATATTTTATATCATAAAATGTGGCTATGGATAAGAGTATTCTAATAGAATTTATCATGGCAACAGAAGATAAGGTTTCTTCAAAATCTAACCCCTCTCTTTGGGTGAACTCTTTTGCCACAAGTCTAGCTTTATAGGTCTGTACCTTACTTGCTTGGTCTCGTTTTCTCTTGTAGATTCATTTGCAACCGATGGGTTTTACCCCTTCCAGTTGATCTACAAGATCGCAAACAAAATTAAAATACATAGATTCCATTTCAAGGTCCATGGCTTTAATCCATTGGTCTTTGTCCACATCGTTCATTGCTTGACTAAAAGACAATGGATACTCTAAACAATCATCTGGTATGATGATTTGAGTTTCAGTTAAACCCATGTACCGGTTAGGCTATTACACAACCCTCCCACTACGACACAACCCTCCCATACCTGGAATAATCATCTATAAAACTAATGAAATATTCATACCCTCCTCCTGCTCTAACATTTAGAGGCCCACAAAGGTCTGAGTGAATCAGCTTTAGGGTTTCTTTGGCTCTAAGACCTTTTCCAGGAAAAGATCTTTTTGTCATTTTACTCTCGAACAGGACTGACATGGTGGTAATGAACTATCTTCCAACTTGTTTAAAAGACCGTTCTTAACCCATCTCTCAATCCTATTGAGATTTATGTGATCCAGTCTCAAGTGCCAAAGATAGGCATTTGGAGAAATCTTCCTTTTCTTATGAGTCTCAGCAGTTTTAAACATCTATGTTCAAAACAGCTTTGACCTTAGTTGGTTTTAACATGTACAAGTTATTTTTTAATTTTGCAGAGCAAATTTGTTTATTTCCCATTTTGATGAACACTTCACCATTTTCGAAATAAATTTTATAATTTTGTTCTAGCAAACAGGAGACAGATATTAGATTCCTTTTCATAGAAGGAATATAATATACATTTTTCAAATAAATGTACTTATCTCCTATAAATAACTTCATATCTCCCACTACTTTGGTTGAAACAATCTCTCAGGTCCCTACCTTAAAGATTGTTTCACCTTTTGTCAACTGTCTCCAGGAACTTGTTTCCTATGAGATAGTACATACATGATTAGCGGCACTTGAATTAATTATCCAGATTTTATCTTTTTTCACTACACATGCTTTGATAACAAGTAAATCATATTTATCTCGTTGTTCGAATTCAACATTCTAATCTACATAATTCATAATTTTAAATGAGTTGGGAGATAAAAGACAATCCTCTGTTAAAACACTACTGGTGTAATCAACCGTTAGTACTTTGTTTGTTGATTTGATTTTACTGTTAATAATATCGAAAGTGAGTATTCTAGAAATCGACATGTTGATAAATTTTTTAAAAAAATTCTAAGGGCTAGTTGCATAAATAGAATTTAAGCCCAAAATAATAGAATATGTAGTACAATGATAAAATCATTGCATATATAGATCAAAAATGGTAAAATACTAAAAAAACCCATGCCTAGCCACCATATTTTTCGCTTCTTCCCGGTTTTCTCAAATTAAAATCTATCACTAATAGCAGCTATCAGTGATGACCACTGATAGGTTCTATCAGCTGCTATCGTTGATAGCTTCTATCAATTACTATCGATGATAGTTGCTATCAGCGATAGCTTTCAATTTTAGAAAAATTAACATAATCTTGAAATATTAACTTTTAATTTGCTATCAATTATTATTAGCTATCATTGATTCACTTTCATTAATTGGAATCAACGTTGAAATATTACTACTTAAGGCTATCAGTGGCTATCAATGATAGATTTATAAATAGTGATCAACTTTGAAAGAAGACCAACAACTTTGATTATCATAGTAGTTATCACTAATAATCTTTTATCATGGCTATCACTGATAGCAGCTATCAGTCATTATCACTGATAGACTTTCATCAATTAGAATCAATCTTGAAATATTAACACTTAAGACTATTAATGATAGATTTCTATAACTGGTTATCACCTTTGAAAGAAACTCGATATATAGATATCACTTAAGTTTTATCACCGATATCACTAACATCACTCATATTGTGATTATCAGTGATAGCTTCTTTCACTGATAACATCACTAATAAGATGCTATCAACGATCTCACTGATATCATGCTATCAGTGATAGTTCTCTATCACTGATAACGTGCTATCAGTGGTAGCTTCTATCACCGATAACGTGTTATCGGATAACTTCTATCATCGATAACATGCTATTAGTATTAGCTCCTATTATTGGTAACATGCTATTAGTAGTAGCTTCTATCAATCATAACCACTGAACACCTTTTTGTCCCTTTCTTGTCCTTCCCAAACATTTATAAGTCTTTTTTCTTTTCGATGATAGCTTCTATCACTGATAAACATTCTATTAGTGATAACTTCTAGGCATTCCAATTACATTTTAGTTCGAGATTCAACTTTATTAATTAAATTCACTAAGTTGGCTATCAATGATAGATTTCTACAAGTGGCTATTAACTACGAAAATATAATCAAAGATTAAGCTATCAATGATAGAAAATATTAGTGGCTATCACTGATAGACTTTCATTTGCTATTTATATTTATTATTTGTTATAATAATCAAACTTGATAATTGGCTTGTTGGTGTTAAGTCACTTATGAATTGAATACTTTCAAGTCATGCGTATGGAACTCAACCTCATAATTCTTGTGAAAAAGGGGAAGAAGAAAAAATTCAAATAAAGGAAAGAAAAATTTTAAAAATAAGAGAAAGAGAAGAAGCAAAAACTGAAGAAAAAGAAAGAAAATTAAATAGAAAAAAGGAAGCAAAAACTGGAAAAATGAAAGAAAAACTAAAAAAGAAAAAGAAAGAGAAAGAGAAGAAGCAAAAAATCGGAGAAAGACAAGAAAATAAAATAATAAAATAAAGATAAGGAAAGAAGCAAAAATCGGAGAAATGGAAGAAAATAAAAATTAAAAAAAGTAATAAGTAAGAGCCGAAGAAAGAAATAAAAAAAAAGGAATAACAAAAAACTGAAGAAAGAAAAGAAAATTAAAAAAAGGAAAAAAAAAAGAAAGGAAAAAAGAAGGAAATGAAAGAAAATAAAAAAAATAAAGAAAAGAAGCAAAAATCGGATAAAGGAAAGTAAATCTAGATTTAAGCTAAAAGATACTTTCCGAATGGAGGTCACTTCCAGGGTGACACGAAGTACCGCTTAAATCTGGATTGTGAACTCTTAGAGATGTGAAATCTAAAAATAACGTAGCATATATGTTATTAATTTTCCACTGTAGTTTTCTAATAACTCTATCATATACAAGTTATTAAACTGCCACTGAAGTGTTCTATTTTGGGTAGATTTATATTTAGGTTTTTTTCGGCTAATAAAATAACCCTAAGTCTATGTGGTTTATCCAAGTATAACTCTTATAATTGGATTTTATCCTATGATGTCTAGGTGATAAACCATTTTATTACCTCACATCACTCACGTATGCTCATAAAACCGGTCACCAATGCTCAATTATTCGGCCATAATCTCTAGGTAGGAGGTGTTCCATAACCCGTCAACTTAAGTACCCCTAGCCTTAGACAGGATTATATACCGATTTAGTTTGTAATCTAGGTTTTATAAGTTTTAATAATTAAAACAGGTGGTCAACTTACGTGAGCATGCATCTTTTGTTTATAGATTTTAAATGTCTAACCCAATTTTAAACAATTTATAAAACTTTAGACAGGCTATTCATCCATGACATACATGAGGCATTCAACATTTAATATAACATTTATATTAAATACAAGAAACCCTAACATGCATACTATATATTATAACAATTATAACATACTTTCAATGCATGTAACTGGCTTAATGCACTGCGAAGTCCATTCAGATAACTTGAGCGGTTCGAAATTAGATTCAGCATGAATTGCGGCGCAGTCTTCCTCCAATATTGTGCCGTCTTCAAAATCTTCCTCCTCCATTTCCTTCAGGGGTTCGTGCAGCTGTTCTCCCTACAGTTCTTCGATATATTGGCAGTTTTTTTTATATCTCCTGGATACTTCAACGCATTGAGTATGTTGAACTTTACCTCTTGATCATCGACCCAGATGGTCAACTCTTCTTTCTATACATCAATCAATGCTCACCCTGCGGTGAGAAATGGGCATCCCAGGATGATAGGGATTTCTCTATCTGCCTCATAATCCAATATAACGAAATTGCCAAGGAAGATAAACTTGTCTACCTGCATGAGAACATCTTTTATTTTGCCCTCTGGAAGTTGTATTGATCTATCGGCTAACTGTAATGTAATCGTGGTTGGCTTGGCTTCGCCGATGTCCAGCTTCTTAAAGATTGACACGGGCATCAAATTTATGCTCACCCCCAAATCACACAGTGCGTTTCTGACCATCTTCCCTCCTATGGTGCAGGGTAATGTAAAAGTCCCAGGATCCTTCATTTTAGCAGGGAGATTATTTTAAAACAAAGCGCTACACTCATATGTTAGTGTAACTGTTTCATTTTCTCCGATCTTTCTCTTGTTGGTAAGAATATACTTGAGGAATTTCACATAGCTCAGCATCTGCTCTAATGCTTCTATTAAGGGAATATTAATATGCAGCTATCGAAGAACGTCTAGGAACCTCTGAAATTGCTTACTATCGTCTTTCTTTTTCAGCCTGCATGGGAAAGGTGGAGGATCTCGTCGTGTTTTATACTCACTTTGCTGCTTAGTGAGGTCTTGTGCTTACTGTGTGTTGTTGGTTGGAGGTTGCGTTGATATAGAATTCAAGTCTTGAGAAGCTTCATCTTTTGTAAATAATCTTGCTTCTGAATTGGGGTTGCTTTCGTTATTTTGTACTTGGTCATTATCAACAGTTAAATCAGCCGGTATTGTAACCGCATCTGGTACTTCGGTGCAATGGGGGCTGTTGTTCTGCCGCTTCGCAATGTCACGACATGACATTTTTACCTTTTGGCCCCAATACTCTTGAACTTCCCTGTGGTGTACCAGGCGTTTTCTTCTTTAATTCTCTCGCAAGCTGATCTATTTGGTCTTCTAATTCTTTGAGAGAGTCAGCTTGCAACTGTCTCATTGCCTCACTCTTTTCAATGTAATGCTTTAGTGATGTCTCTGGAGACGAGGTACTGCAAGAGGTGTCATATGAAAACAGTTGGTCGCATGGCTGTATACCTTGAGAATCACTTGGACTACAGTCCGAGGTAGTGAAGACCGGAGGGTTGCCTCGATCCTCTTTATAACTAAATTGATAGAAACTATGGTCTTCATGAATGAGATTCTCATCCAAACCGAAAATTGGGTGATCCCCCCAACCATGGTTGTGGTCGTTGCCCCATGATTCATCAAAAATAGCATATACGGGTTGTTGATCCCATGGGCAGACGTCTGCTGGATGTACCTCTCCCCATTGATTGCAATCCATAGCGGTCATATGAGTCACCGCATTAACTTGTGTTGTTCATTGGGAAAGATTTTTCTGCTGATCAGCCACCGCTTGGAGGAGCGATGTCATCGTGGTCGTTTGCTCGACCAATGCGCTCATTGTGTCTGTTGGTACATCGACCCTTTCTACTCTTTTTGGTTCCAGACATCTTACCTCAAGCCCATTATCAATCCATTCGTCAGAATGTCGTGATATGCAATCCATATGTCATTTGCTTCTGTATATGACTTATTCATTAATCCTCCCTCTGCAGAGGAGTTGGCAACTGCTTGCGTTGATGGATCTAGGCCATTATAAAAGGTTTCCATCAAGATACTATCAGGAATCCCAATATGCGGACAATTCTTTACTAACTACCAGAATCGCACCCAAGTGGTGCTCAAGGTTTCATAACTCTTTTGCTCGAAATTCAACACCTCTCTTCTCCTCTATGCGTTGACGGATTGAGGGAAGAATTTGGTCATGAATCTATCAACCAACTGTCCCCATCCATGAATTTCGCCTAGCTCTAATGCTTGAGCCCACCTCTTTGCTTTATCTCGCAATGTGTACGGGAATAGATACAATTTAAGACTTTCTTGAGTTACCCCAGGTAGGAAGAATGTACTACACATGTCTATGAAGTTAGTTAAATGTGCGTGTGGGTCTTCTCCCTATAATCCTCCGAATTGTCCCTCATTCTGAATCATTTGCAGCATGATAAGTTTTATTTCAAAGCTTGCATTCCTCTCAACTACTAGTCTTGAAATCCCTGGTGAAAAATTGTAAAAATCTGGCGTTGCATACTCCCTCATAGGGTGTTCTGGTTAGCGTTAAGAAAAACAGGATCTTGCACTGGCAAATCTCCCCTCAGGTGTCCCGCAGGTGCCATATTCTCTTTAGCTATACTTCTTCACCAATTAATTTAGCCCTGATGAACTCTGTATGAAGAATATACTTGATCTCTAGGTCCACTTAGAATTACCAGATCACCCCCAGCACTTCTAAGTCGTCAAACTGCTCTCCGCGTTGAACAATCAGTATAAAGAGATCTGTCCTGCAAAATACAAAAAACCACTCAAACAATAAATTATTAACCAGGTCCCCAGCAACAGCGCCATAAACTTGTAACAGAGGGTTTGGGATGTATGATATTGAATGCTCATGATGATGCGATACTACTTCTATTTGTACGTTAATTTGGAGTGTTCATGTAGTATGCTCTGCGTTGTCACAAGTTTCCTTACAATGGAACCAAGTGTAATTCCATCGCAAGTTTCTAGGTGTGATTCGAGGTCGAACACAGGGAAACGGTGTTGGTTATTGCGGTATGTTCATGGTATATGCGACCAGGTTTTCAATTCTTTATAAAGGAGTTTGTACAGGTAAGTAAGTTGCAGTAAAATAAAGGAAAGCAGTAAAGATGCGATAAAACATAAAAATACAGTAAACCTAAGCTAGATATTACAAGATACAGACTTCATGTACAAGATGCTAGGATTAAGGCTGGCTGTGAAAGTTGTGTAAAGATTTAGGATGCGACGACAAGTCTTATGAACAGAATAGAAAGAGAAAGATAAGTATTACAAACAATGCAAGACCTTAATTGGATTTGAAGGTACAAATAATGTTCCGCTCTTCTCTTGGCGTAGACCTCTCAGTGATCGGCCATGTTCCCCATATGTCTGTGGTGAATCAGAGTCTAACGTAATGAACGCAAGGTTGCTTCCATGTCTGGAAGTACTACTCGCTTTAGTTAACGTACTCTTCTGACCTTCTCTCGATAGATCAAAATGACATCTTCACTTCTGCTCTCACAGATGAGGATGTCGTCTAGCATACTTTAGTTAAACATATTTTATAACTTTAATACATATTAAGTTCTTGGTGATTCATATTGCTCATCAGGGGATTAAGAAAACATCATGAAGAAAGTAACTAATGGGTGAACGGAAATAGATAGAAAATGGTAAATGGAATCAATCGAAACATTTAATATTTCTACTAAGCGTTTGATACATGATGTGTGAATGAAGAGATAAAGAAACTATGGAATAGAATGAAAGAGAGATAGAACAGATACAAACAAGTGCCAATGTCTTGGCACAGATTCGCTGGAGATCTGCTTGCCGGATAGGATGGTTTCGATGGCAGGAAGAGCTTCCCTCTCAGGCTTGCTCCACCGGTGGCAGGGGTCTTTGCACAGAGCTTCGATCGGGTATATGGCAGGTCGGATCTGAGATTCACCTCTCGGCCTTATCTCGTTCTCTTCCCAGATTTCTTCTCTTCAGCACTCAGCTCAGCCTTTTCTCTCTAAAATCTTACAGCACTTAGCCCCGTATCAAATAGCATACTTTTCTCTGAAATCAATGGGGTATTTATAGGAGCAGATCTTTGACTCTGGCCTTGTGGTCCCCACTTGATGGTTATGGTAATTCTGCTGATAGAGGGATATTATTCCTTCTGTTATGCAATCAGACCATCAATTCTACACAACCGTAGTTGTACACATGTCTCAATCCCTCGCTCTCGTGTTGCTCAGTTGTATCTTTCGATCATAGGTTCGCATACGATGTTTGTTTTTATTACCACGTGCGGTTGAAGCATAGCTCTAAACCGACTATCGCATTGCGCCGTTACTTCGATAATCGTCTCTTCATGGTTGATCGATGGGCGCAATGTGGCAGAGATGCGTTAATTAGTTTCTTATGAGCCTTGAGCGCAAGTAGGGACTTGGTCTCCTGCAAAACAGAGTAAAGTTTGGCTTGTCTTCCATCTTTTTGGCGTTAATGGGTGTAAGTGCAAACATTTATAATTATTGTCATACTAGGCTAATCTTCATACAATTGGCGTATAATTACTAACTTTTGGCCGCAATATCTAGATAAGGTGGCATCAATAACTTGTATTTCTACAAGTTATCAGTAACATGCTTCCTATGGTGGGATTTTAAATCTAAATGGCATACTATATGCACATACAAGATTTATTTAATTATAACATACATCAAATGCATAAATAATTAAACACAGACTGATATGGTTTTTAGTTTTGGCAAAACAACCAAACAAAACCTAATTATTACAAAACAGCTTCCGAACCGCTCCCAGACCATTCGAACTGCTCCAAAACGAACTCAAGTAGCTTGAACCGGACCCGAACTGTCTGAACTGAACCAGCCAAGATCCATTCGAAGCTGAACCGGACTAGACCACAAAAGAACCGGTCGAACCGATAGCCCTTGCTCATGTTCAACATCTCGCTAAGTCTCATCGTTTAGCAATGACGATCATCGTCTTGCATTTTTCTTGATCAGTTAGTAAATGCTTGATCGTTTAGCAAAGCTACACGATCGTGTAGTATTTTCCATCTATCACATAGTTTCATCATCTAGTGCCGAAGGAAGCTACACGATCTTTTAGTGTCTCATATTATCGTGCATGTCCATCGTTTAGCACAGACAATTCATTACACAATCGCTTAGCTCGATCGTCTAATGCATGAAGCTGATCGTTTAACGCGCGCAAAAGGTAAACGATCACTTAATGCCATCGCATAGCATTCAATGCATCGCCCAACTGCCACACAAAGGTATGCAATCGTGTAGTGCTATCACATAGCAACTCGACGCATCGCTTCGCTGCCGCATAGAGGTAAATAATCACATAGTACTATCGCTTAGAAACTCAACGCATCATTTAGCTCCCGATCAAAGGTAAACAATCATAGTAAGTGATCGTTCAGGTCTATCATATAGCTCTTCATTGCATCACTTAGTTTTATTGTCTAGAACCAAACAATCGCTTAACACCATCGTTTAACGCTTCATGTCATCGTCTAGTATCCGTCATAGCTAAATGATCGCTTAGCTCCATCGTGTCGTTCAACATCGTAGGTAAGCGATTGTTTAGTTCCATCGCATAGAAACTTTAACACATCGTTTAGCACTTCGTCTACACGATCACTTAGCTCCGCTTCTAAACGATCACTCAGCGCTATCGCATAGCACTTTATCGCATCACTTAGAGCGCATCGTTGCTAAACGATCACATAGTACCATCGTATAGTAAATTCAACGTATCGTTTAGTTCTCATGCCAAAGCTAAACGATCGTTTAATGCTATTGTATAGCAAATTGAATGCATCATTTAGCTCCCGCAGGTACACGATCATCTAACGTTCAAAATCACAACGACCAACACCCATTGTTATACGATCATCTAGCTTTTCTTCACATCGTCTAACGCATGAAGCTAAACGATCGTTTAGATACTGAAGCTCAGTGACGATAAGAACAAAGATTGATTTCTGGAACTGCAACTCGGACTTTTCGCTTGTTTCTTCGATTTACAGCTTAATTTCAACTCTAATGACTCCAAATAAATAGTCTACTCTTGAGAACACCTTAAAGCTCATCA
Organism: Benincasa hispida; assembly: GCF_027475165.1. Classification (NCBI taxonomy): domain Eukaryota; kingdom Viridiplantae; phylum Streptophyta; class Magnoliopsida; order Cucurbitales; family Cucurbitaceae; genus Benincasa; species Benincasa hispida. Next base: position 49,226,788 of record NC_143486.1, read on the forward strand.
AGAAAGAGCCAATTACAAATTTAAATGAGAAATTAAAGAGAATTAAACAACCAAAACTCAGAAAACCATATCAGTGCACCAATTTCATATTTCTCATATAAAACACCCACCAAACCAAAATTAAACTGAATTTAATGCTTACTTGATGCTCAGATACCAATTGTAGTATTGTATCAACAGCAGCGGAAGCACAAAATCATCTAGGAACTCAAATTCACTAATTTTGGCAAAATATAAAGCATGCTTTTGCAGAAAAAAAGTGAGTTTTAAGACATACCTCTTGTAGAACTTCTTCAAAGCTCTTTCATCAGCTGCTATCTTCTCCAAACCTTTTTGTAGACCACCTCAAGATCTTCCCCACTATTCTCTTAGTGCTTGATGTGTGGAAAATGGAGGGTAAATATGTGTTAATCTTCATGTGTCGATGGTCATGCGCTGGACTAAGGAAGTTTCTCGGGATAACGAGAACGCAAGTTTCTCGGGATGATCCGAGGTCGAACTCAGGGACTTGTAACTAAATGTTGTGAAGTAATGTGTTTGTGGTGATGAATAAAAGAATAAGGGAGTTAAAAGACTATGCACTACTCCTACTCCTAACTATACAGATTAAGCAATGGAAGTATGACTATGAGAGTTGGTAAAAGACGTGGCAACTGTTAACGCATAATAAGATGCATGGAAAAATAGATAAAATGGTGGAGAGGATAACTTCACCGCATCATTAAGCTTGATCGCAAGGGTAATCCCAGCTCACCACACTTACACGTCACATACCTTTCGGTGGTCAGCCGAATGCTTATATCTCTATAACGCATGATTGTGTTGAACATAAGATTATTCCTATCTCTAGGAACACTGCTTACTTTGCTTAGTGAGTTCCACTACTTACCCTCTCGGGCAGTTAGTCACCGTTGATCAGCTCATAGACAAGCATTGTGATCGCTCATAGACAAGCGTTGTTACAGACTCACACTAAGCAAAGAGGATTAACTCAATAGACTCACGCAACACAGACCTCTCAGTGGTTTGCTACATGCTTCATATGTCTATGCCACATGATTGAGTATGCGATAGCGCTTTAATCTTAGTTAGTTCGGTGCAATGAAAGTGTAAAGAAGAAGATAATGAAAATGGTGTTGAAGGAAATAAAGAGATGCATTGATTACAAAATATATCAATGTCTTAAGCCAAAAGGTAATACAATACAGAGATAAGAAGAGAGGTGGAGGGCTAGACGTAGGCAATCTCTTGCCTCCATCAGATGTTTGTTAAGGCTGTCGGTAGTGCCATGGATGGGGGGTGGAGTAGTCTTTCTCGAGATCTATCTCCGGCAAAGCTCCAATTGTCACTCAGAATGGGTTAAAGGAATAAAGAACTGTCAAAGAATATCTTCTCACGCTCTCATCTATGATCACAAGGATCTACCTTCAGGCAGAAGCTCAGATACTTTGAATTTGGGTTCTACGACTCTATTTATAGAGCTCAATCACCGACAACATTGATGATCCTGCTCTGAATCACTACCACTAACGGCGCGGTAGGTGAAATGTCAACATCATCTTTTTGGTACTCCCAAGGTATGCGTTCATGTTTGTTTTCCGAAGTAGCATAGCATTCCACCAACCTTGCGATCACCCTTCTATCATGGTTATTCGATTTACAACTTATACAATTTTATGAGATCCATAAGAAGTATATTGATAATAGAAAATATTTATTATTTTACAAATTGCGAGTTTTTAGGACATAAAACTCAACAAGAACAAGAACATTTACCATCAAACAGAACAGTTATGCATCAAAGAGTAAATTACAGCATGCTTCAAGGTTAAAAACAAAGGATCGAGTAAACATACCTTTGAAGAACTATTTCTTCAAGTTTTTCCTCGATCGAACTCAGCAGCACGTCCAACAACACGAATGCAATAATCAAACCAATAAACAACACAAACTATAAGATCCTCGATCACAATCGAGTAAAACTCGATCCTCGACCCTCGAATGGAAACTCGATACTACTACTCGGCTACCTTGGTATTCTCGGTGTGAGAATTCAGGAGGTGTGGGCTCTATATGAATTATGGTAGAGGGAAGAAGGAATGGAAAAGAAAGACTTATAGAGTAGACGATCAAGTAAGTGGGAGAAGGAAGAAGTCTATCATATAGAATTGAGTACTCAATTGTTTAGTAGTGAGTAACTATCATATAGAATACTCGACACTCTCTTTTACATTCTCGACAAGTTATCATATATCTTGCTTCGTGTTTCGTGGAATGAATAATGAAAACAATTTTCATCTTTTATCCGTCAGTTGCCATAAACTTACTAAAACCACCCACTAAGGTGGTTATTTGGAGAAAAAACTAAAATTAATTATCTTATAATTAATTTTTTATAAATAAATATAATAACTAATTTATCATATTATATTTATAACCTATAGTTTTAATATTACATCATATATAACATAATTCTTTTTCTCCTTTATGACATTTAATATAAATCAGATTTATATTAATTCCTCGAATCAAATAATGTATCAAATACATTATATCAATTATATTACATATAATTGAATTAATTTAATTATATCGTATATAATCAAATTTCCTCTTGTTAATTTGAACAGTTTAAACTAAACGAAAAACTGATTCTCAACATGAATCCATTGAGCTACCAAGGGGACCTTATGAACCTGTAGCTTGAAGCTCCAACAGTACGTGAATAACTAACTAAACTCTTTAATCACGATATCTACCATCCACTAAAGACTGACAGCTGCACTCTTCGCACTACAGATATATTTCTCTGTCCATTGGATATAACCAATCAACAGTACGATGACCTTTCACAAATCACTCATAAGTACAGTTGAGCCAATTTTCCATGTCCCTATAGTCACATCTAACTCCTTAAGTACCACCGATTCCTCTAATAAACAATATATCATAGTCCCACTATGACTAAACCTTTCTTAAGTCAAGAGAAGGTATGGTGTCACATTGTTCAAGCCTCGGAATCTGCCCTTAAGGGAGCATTTTATCTACTTAGCAATTTATCTACTTACCCCTGCTTCGGGGAAGGAGTGAACTTCGTCTTGTGTGGCTGAGTTCCCAGCTCCCCAATCAGACGAATCCCAAAAGTGGTAGGTTTGAGTCGGCAATCTAGCCACTCGCACCCATGCAAATCAAAGGACCTCCCTCTTAGGTAGGAGTTCACAACTCACTCGGGATTAAGGTCATGTTACCTATGGTCATCCTTGTGAAATGAAAGTCTCTGTCATATACGGTGTTCTATAATGAGACTAAACATTTTGTGGTTCGGTCTTATACAAACGTATTTGTATAGAGTGATAATGGGCAGAAATGCATGTTATTACAGCACAAAGTTATAAAATAATGCAAGATTGCGAGGATAAAAATATATAATATTGTGTCCAAAAGCATTAATTTCACAACATTGCGATCGCATGCATCCATTGCATTAAAATAGCTAACTTATGTATTTTGCAGGGAAATGCGTTGACGCAAGGTGGAAATGCGATCCAAAGAAATTAACATCCGAGCGCATTATGAGATTGCGACCGCAAGGCTATGCGATCATTTGCACTCGTGAAAATCTACTAAAGAAGGTGGTTGCATAGAGCCGGCGCATCTGGGTGAAAGCTTAATAAATCACGATGGGACAGAAAGCTGATGACGGTTGATTTCGAATTAAGTTGACAAGCCGTTAACGACTTACTGTAGCAAGTACACTCAACTTTTCGTTGACAATTATTCGACGCATCAGATAGAGAATTAATGCCATCCCATCAGGGCAATCATAAGAGAGAAGAAGTTTTTCACCCTGAAGCTCTATAAATACCGAAGGCCACATTCAGTGAAGGAGTTCGCCCAGTTTTAGAGTTCACCATATAGACGATAATTAGCCTTGTTCTTAGTTTTTTTTATACTTAGAAGGCAGAAGCGAGAGAAGGGAAAAGATGTCGGAAGATTGTCTTAGTCAACTCGAGAGAGTGCTAGGGAGCATGGAAAAATAGAGAGAGGGTCGACTCTTACGAGAGCAAGAATATCTTTTGAGCAGAGTAGAGAAGAACAGTGTAAAAGCCTTGGGAAGCAAGAAATTTCTACCAGGCTCTTTATTCTTATTCCGCATTGTCATTCTGTACTTCAATTATATATTTATAGAATGGAACTTGCTTATCTACATTTGTTCACTCTCTTTAAAATACATATGAGTAGCTAAATCTATCGAATGGGTTGAGGAGTACTTAGCTAACATGACCTAGGATCTTCATTGCATGCGATCATCTTATCTTATGTTACACCCAACACCCTTTAGAACTACTTGAGAGAGAGTCTAAAGAAAGAACCTAAGACTTGAGAGAGCTAGGTTAGAATCTAGACTTGAGAGAGCAAGATTAGATCTGCATAAGCAAGAGATAGGGACTTAGAGATAAGCTCTGTTTACCAACATGCATCGCATTCACCCTAGAGATAGGTTATGGTAGTATGCGGTCGCCTTGTATATGTGTGTGTCATTCATCATCACATAGACAAGAATAGAGGTTTAAATGTAAGTCCTATAGACATCATCGTATATATCGCATGCGTTCTAAAACTAGAAGCGTAGAATTTGCATTGAGAGGTGATTTTCTGTTGTATGTGTGTAGCATGATCGCATAACATGAATGCAATCCTAGGAAGTGTTAGCTAAACCCCTTCTCAACCCATTCCCCCGCATACTCATTGCATCCTTCATAATATTAACTCTTTTCTTAACTCTGCCGCATACACTTTATACTGTAAACAACAAACCAACCAACTCCTTGATTTATTTGCTACCGCAAAGTGATCTAAAAATTACCATCGCATATTTTTTTCCTTAGTCCCTGATTTCGACCCTGGGCTTACCAGGCAACACAGTAGGATTTATACTTGGATCTTGCTGAGAAAATTTGTTTGCACAACGCATTTTCCAACATCGCATTCTTTACCATTATTTTTTCACATAACAAAACGCATCATAGAGTATCCCGCTCGTATGTCTAATACACGAATGATTAGGATCAGACCATTTATAGAACTTTACAACACTTGTAACACCTACAAAGCGGACTACACTCGTAGTGTCACCAGGATAAGGTTTCCATCCTATATCCATATACTATAAACCATTTATGTTATCACTTAAAGCACGATCCACTTGTATGTCTCCACATACATACTTAAGTTACAACGATAACCGGGGATCTTAGTTTATTTTTTTGTGGTTAATGCAACTAAAATATCTCATATTTCATAGACTGAAGTGAATAAAATATCTCATTTTATAAATCACAAAACTGTTTGTTCATACAGATGTTTATAAACTACAGAACCCTACGAGATTTAGGCATCAACTCCAACACAACCTAACACAATAAACATCATATGTTTATGTGTACCACCTCTCTATTCATTTAATTGATAAATTCTTTATGAATCTAATTTTCATGAATTAAATCTTTGAATCTCATTCAAATATTTATTTCCAACTTAATTTAAATTATAGATCACATCCATAATCAATTACATATTAATCACATTAATCTACAATTTCCTCAATTTGATTTGAACAATTCAAATCATTCGTCTTCAATATCCTTTAGTGGGCTAACAAGGGAACCTAGTGGACCTACAAATCAGAAGCTCCAACGATATGAGATTAATTGGCTAAACTCATTAATCAATATCCGTTAACTGTGAGTACACTCCACTAAAGACCCACAGTTGTACTCTTCTCACTGTAGGTATATTTCTATGTCCACAGATATACACCAATAACAGTAAGTTAGTCCTTCACTTGTGTTCATAAAGCCAACTGGGTCAAATCACTGTTTTGCCCTTGCGTTACCTCTGACTCTTTAAGTACCAATGCTCCTCTAATGAACAACCTATTTATGGTCCAACTAATAAACAGAAACCCTCTCGGGTTAATGAGAGGGTAGGACTCTTTATTCAAGTCTCGAAGACACCACTTAAGGAAACACTCGTCTACTTACCTTGAAGTCGAGAATGAGTGAATGCCATCTTGTATTATTATGTTCCCAGCTCCCCACTCGGTCTTATCCCCAAAATTGTAGAATTATTTGAGTCGAAAAATTGTCCACTTTCACCCATACAAGTCAAAGGAAAATCTTTCGTGAACAGGAGTTCATAAGATACTCAGGATTAAGACTAAGTTGTCTAGGTCATCCAATTGAAATAGGAACCTAACTATTTAATGACATTACATCTAGTGGTTATTATTTCGCGGTTTGGTCTTATGCAAACTCATTGCATAGGATACCCCTACTTGTGTGTCACCTACACGAGCGCGTTGGATCATTGTGTTTGTATCAAATAAAAAGTGGGTCGTATCCATAGTGTCACCAGGATAAGGTACTCAACCTTATCCCTATACTATAGACTTTTTAGGTTATATCTCGAAGATTAATCCCTATATGTCTCAACATACAGTTCAAAACTCATAAGGCAACCTTGGATGTTAGTTTAATGGATTTAGGATTATTAAGACAAAATAGAATACAACACAATCAATAACATTTATTGAATTAACATCGATAACTCTTTATTGATGACAGTTAATTAATAACATTTACTATCTACGAGTTTTAAGGCATAAAACCCAACAAACTCCCACTTGAACTAAAACCGAGTCAGTGGGTTATACATAATATCATAATTCAAAACAACGGGAATATGGTAAATAAATACAATAAACTAGGACATCCATATACCCATTACACATCTCCCACTTGCTCTAGATTAGACAATGTACAAGTCTCGTAGACCTAGATTTTCAAGATAACCTCAAACACTTTAGCCGAGAAAGCCTTTGTAAATGGAATTCCTAGAATCCTTGTCAGTTTGGAAATCAGTAAGGATTAAATCCTTAGCTCCATACACTAGCCTGTAGTCCTTCATTCTCCTAAGATACATGAGGATGTTCATAACTGCAAACCGGTGGTCTAACCCTGGATTGGACTGGTACCTACTGATTGTTCCCACTATATAACAAATGTTTGGTCTAGTGTAGAGCATAGCATACATTAAGCTGCCCACAACTGAGGCATAGGAATACATCTCATATCCTCAACTTCTTGAGGTGTCTTAGAACACTGTTCCTTAGACAAGTGAACCCCGTGCTTGAAAGGTAACAAACCCTTCTTAGAGTTTCGCATCAAATATCGAGTCAACATTTTGTCGATATAAGTTGCTTGAGACAAAGCCAACGTTCTGTTCTTGCGATCTCTAATGATTTGGATCCCAAATACATACTGCTCCTCTCCCAAATCTTTCACTTGGAATTGGGTTACTAATCATTCCTTAATATTAATTAGATACCCTACATCATTCTCAATGAGTAGGATATCGTTCATATAAAGTACTAAGAAAGCTTCTTTTATCGTTGATGATTTTCTTATAGATACAAAGTTCATCAACGTTTTGATCAAAACCAAAAGATTTTATTGTTGTATCAAATCTAATGTTCAAAGATCTGGATGCCTGTTTCAACCCATAAATGGATCAATTCAGCTTGTAAACTTTTTACTCTTAATCTTGGGCTATGAATCCCTCGGGCTAAGATATAAAGATGGTATCTTCAAGATTGCCATTCAGAAAAGCAGTCTTGACATCCATTTGTCATATCTCATAATCATAATACGTGGCTATGGAAAAGAGAATTCTTATAGACTTAAGAATAGCAACAGGGAAAAAAGTTTCTTTATAGTCAACCTCTTCCCTCTGGGCATAACTCTTTATTATAAGTCTAGCTTTGAAGGTATGTACCTTTCTTACCTTTCTCACTACATCTCTCTTTCTTTTGTAAATCCATTTACACCCTATGGGTTTGACCCCTTCAAGTGGATCTACAAGCCTCCATATTGAATTGGAGTACATAGACTCCATTTTAAGGTCCATAGCTTTGACCCACTGGCTTGTCTACATCATTTATTGCCTGTTTATAGGACAATGGGTCCTCAATGCCATCATCTGGTATGACAACCTGTTTCAGTTAAACCCAAGTAATGGTTAGGTTGCGCAACCCTCCTACTACGTCGAGGCACTCTCAAAAATTGAGAAGGACAAGACTGATCTGAAGTGTTGGCTTTTTCATTAACTTTTGATGAAGGATCAGCTGCATCAACAATCCTTGTTGATTCTTCAGTAGCTTCACTTAATACATTTTGCTACGTGGTTTATGATCTCTCATATGGTCCTCCTCCAAAAATGTAGTGTTGGTCGATACAAACACTTTATTTTCTTGAGGGGCATAGAGCAAACCACCTATCATTTCCTTAGGATAACCAATAAATTGGCATAGCCTTGAACGATGTTCCAACTTCTTAGGATTTGTCACTAACACATGTACAGAACAACCTCAGGTTCTAAAGTAACGTAAACTCGGTTTATGCCCCCTTTATAACTCGAAAGGTGTTTTGAAAACACTCTTCAAAGGAACATTGTTCAAGATGTGAATTGTAGTCTCATCTAGTTTAGCTGAATAGACAGCCATACCATTTTTCATAATGAACGCTTCATTAGATGAAAAAGAAACAGAGTACGATTGTTCAATTAAACAGGAAATAGAAACAAGGTTCCTCCTCATTTTAGGAACAATATATAAGTTTTCTAAAAACAATAATATATTCCCAAAAAATAATTCAACAACTCCCACTACAAGAGCTGAAATGTCGTTTCTCGTTCCAACCTTGAGCATCCTTTCACCCTTCTCGAGCTTCTAGAAGGAACTAATTTCTTGTAAAGAAAAACAAACGTGATTAGTGACTCTCGAATCAAGTATTCCAGCATTATAGTCATTTTCCACCAAACAGGTTTCCATAACTAGTAAATCATATTTACCTTCCTTCTATTTCTTTTTTTTTTTTTTTATTCGCGAGGTACTTGAGGCAATTTCATTTCTAGTGATCATCTGTTGGATTTTGTCCTAAAAACTCGCAATTTGTAAAATGATAAACATTTTCTATAATCAATAAACTTGTTATTGATCTCATAAATTGCATGAAAGTCTAAAACCAATAAACTAAGACCCATGATCATTGTATGAGTAGTTGAATTTTATGTGGAGACATAAGAATGGATCGGGTTCGAGTAAATAGTCAAAATGATCTATGGTACATGAATGAGGTGGGTACCTTATTCTGGTAACACCATTGGATGCGGTCTACTCTGTAGTTGTTACAAAGAGTTATAAAGTGCTACATACGATGTGATACTAATTCGTACATGTTATGACAAGAGGAGTGGGGGCGTCCTATGCATGAGTTTGCACAAGATCAGGACCAAGAAATAATTCACTTTTACTTTATAACGTTGTTTACTGTTTAAGATGGACCATTTCACTTATATGACCTAGGTAACTATATCTTAATCCTGAGCTAACTATGAACTCCTGTTTATTTGGGATTGCCCTTAGATTTTCATAGTTGAGGGTTGGCTCAACAGCGCCGGCTCAATAAAACTCCCATAGAGGTAAGACAGGATAGATAGTTGGGGACATAGGGTGCAAGACGGAGTTCACACCTACCCGATTTAGGGATAGGAGAAAGGTTGTTCTCTCAAGTACTGAATCCATGTCTTGAACAAGGGGTCCACCCTCTCACTGGGCTGAAAGAGTTTGGTTTGGTGATTGGATCATAACCTAGTTGTTTATTAGAGAATCAATAGGGACTTGAGGAATAAGACGTAATCTCAGGGGTAAAATAGATATTTGACCCAACCGTTATTATGAACAACCTGTGAAAGGTTGACTTGCTGATTATGGTTAAATCATGTGGACATAATATATCTACAGTAAGGATAGTGCAACTATGGGCTTTAGTGAAATGACTCATTAGTTCACGAATGGATATTGATTTGGTCTAACGAGTTTAGCCAATTAATCTCGGATCATTGGAGCCCATGATCTGTAGGTCCGCGAGGTCCCCCTACTAGCTTGTAACGGACTAGCTTTAAAATAGCGTGATAAGTTAATTTGAAACATTCAAATTAGAATTAAGGGAATTAGTAATTATATGAGATATAATTATGTTTAATTTTAGAATTAAACGGAATAGGAGAATTATATATTTAAATATGATTTAAATATATAAAGATGAATATGTGTTAAAATTAATTTAATATTTGATATTCAATTAATTAAGTTTTATTTTATAATTAATTTATGAAACTAATTAAATTTTTATTTTTAAAATCAAAATAGATTTACAAAATCAAATTTTGATTTTGAGATGAAATTGAAAAAGGAAAAACAAACAAAACACAAAATGGAAAAAATGATTTTTCCATTATCCATCTTTTGAAGTAGCTCACACATATTGCATCTTCTTGCCTCTGTCTTCTCCAAGCATGCATGTTGATCTGTAATATAATGAAGAGATTGGAGTGAAAATCGGGCATGCAATCTATAAAGTTTTTTAGAGAAAAACTGGTTTGAAGAAAGGTTCTTCAACAAGGTTGCAGCAGTGAGCTTTTCTCCTTCATCCCTTGATTCAAGCTTGTTTTTAGTCCCACAACTCAATCTAGAGAACCAAGAGAATAGTTCAGAAGATCTTGAGGTGGTCTACAACAAGATTTGGAGATGATTACAACTGGTGAAGGAGCTTTGAAGAATTTCTACAAGAGGTATGTCTTGAAACTCACTTTTTCTGCAAAAGCATGCTTTATATTTTGCCAAAATTAGTGAATTTGAATGCTTAGATGATCCTTGTGCTTTCGGTGTTATTGATACAATCCTACATCATCCACATTATAGTGGAAGCATTTTTCCCTTGTCGGCCACCTTGGCCTTACCCTTGCCTTTCCCAGCAGCGGGAGCCTTTCCCTTCCATCTTTTCTTTTTCTGGATCTTCTTAGAACTAGAATGAGTGAGCAGACTTAGTTCCCGAGGATGAACTCTTGTGGAACCTTTTGGAATGGGTGACATTTTCCTCTCTTTCTACTAGTCCCTTATCATTCATAAGGGACTAATAAGTCTGTAACTCATTCAAAAGGGCAGTTATGGTGTATTATATTTTATTCATAACCGCATTGCTTCAAAATCGAAGAAAACTCTTTGGAAGAGATTCTAAAATAAAGGACAACTGACACTGCTCGTCAATGATCACTCCGTTGATTTCGACGACCTTGAACTGGACCATCAGGTCGAGAACATGTTTTCTTACTCACTGGCCTTCCTTCATGCGCACATTGTAAATGTACTTGAGTGCCTCGTGCTGGATTTGAATGGACGGTTGTCCAAATATCTCCTGGAGGGACTCTCTGATCTGACATGCAGACATCATGACTTCATGTTTTTTAGTAAGAATGTCAGATAGACTTGCCAAGATGTAGACTTGGGCCTTGTCATTGGTCTTCGTCTAGCAATCATAAGCATCATTTGATGCTTGGGATGCATTACGAGCAGGGATTGGAGGACATTCCTCCATCAAGATGTACTATAGATCATCAATAAATAGAATCGTATTTAGGTTAGATTTCCACATTGCATAGTCCTCTCCAGTTAATTAATCATTTTTAAGCAAAGAAATAATTGAGGAATTCATGCTTAAACAAACAAATGATTGTATTAATTATATTTTTCTTAACCCATTACACAATTATCCAATCAAGTTAGCAAAAAACACGTGTAATTATAGAACCTTAATTAAAAAATTGATTTAATTTTTGCAACGTCACTTCACAGGTTTAGAGCAACAGCCACCGAAGAGTGATCAACTACTCATCCCCTAAATTGGGAAAATCTCAGCTAATCACTAATGCCAGAATAACTCTTGTTCTATATTTTTAGCTACCGTCTTTCGGTCAAGGATTCATTAACTAATTGAATTCATCTAGTAAGTATGACCCTCTCATTTGCGGTTCCCAGAGGTACACTTCAACAGGCTATCGAAAGGAAAGACAATATTAAAGATTAATCTAAGATACCTTATCCATTACTGAAGTTTGCATTGTTCTGACTCCTATGATCAGCCCCTCCTAAGGGATGGTCACTCCAGGCCGACACACAAGCGGACCATAGAAATCTCACGGTGCAACCTAATAGAGGAGACTGTAGGATATGTTAATACGCGTCCCTCTCCCACTTACTATGAATACTTTCCCTATTCACCTTGCTATTGACCCATGCAAATACTTTTCAAAGGGAGGTTGCACCCAGGGTGACACAAAGCCGAGCATGGATCTCACGGTGTGAACTCTTAGGGACGTGAGAGCTAAAATTTAATATATCTCATATACCAATTTTCTCCTATTAAAGTATTCTAATATTTTTAGGGTTTCATTATACTTAGTTAAAAATCGGCTAATGAATTTATCCAAGTCCTTTTAATTTGCTCAATATAATATTTATATTAAATGATTTAACAATACTTATTTCATTTATAAACTCTTTAATAAAATCAAGCATTTATTGCATGCTTTTAAAATATTTGCCCAATTCACCTTCCAAGTTGGTTCCCAGGTGGAGGTGTTCCATTTCGGTCAGCTTAAATACCCCCGGCTAGAAAGAACGTTCCTTAGACAAAAGTCCCTTATGAGTAATTATTTTATAAATTTAATCTTTTAACATAATTCATTTTAATCCTATGAAAACAAATTAAAAATTAACCTAATTCTAATCTCATTAGAATACTTCCAACATAAGTCTAGGTGAATTAATTTTAAACAATTTAAAGTTAATTTGGACCTATGTTTGCATGCAATTCTTGATTATAGATTTTAATCTATCTCATTAATAACATAACACTTATATTTTAATGCTTTATTAAAACTTATAAATTTGCATCTAATGACATTGATTAAATACAACAATTATATTTATCTAAGTAATTTCATACTCAATGGAAATTCCATTTTATTTGATAAATATAACACTTATATTAATCATTTATGAAAATTAAGCATCTACATTCATCCATCCACTATATATTATAACAATTATAACATTGTATGATGCATGAATATGCTTAATGTAATCATATATCCTTATAACAGAACACTTATATTGTGAGGCATGAATATGTTGATTTAATTATGCATCCACAAAATATAACCCTTATACTTAATTATGATGCATGAACATGTTTATCCTAAGGTGGGAATTTTGAATATATATGACATACACTATGTATATGAATTCAAACATTAATCTAAACATACATCCAATGTATAATTAAATTAATTTAAACAGCAAAATTGGACCAAATTTTAGCACTCTAAAACAAAATTAATTAATTATATTAATATAAGTTTTAAATCAATTCAATTAATTAATTCTAAAATTAAAAAAAAATAACAAATTAGGTAAAAAAAAAATCGCTTCAACAGCTTCCTTCGTCCGCACCGCTCTTCTCCGTTACCTACTCGGATCGTCGCAATGCTGAGGGGTAGCATTGCAATGCTGCAAGGCAGAATGCCTCTATTTTGTGCATTTTTCATCCGAACTTGCATCGATCACCTCCGTTCTTCCCCAATCTCTTCAGCAACAATTTCTCTTTCGATCGACACATACTTAGACTCAAAGCAAAAATAGAAGTCCAGAATACAATAGGCTCTTACATTTTAAACTCATTAAAAAATCTAAGTGCCAAAAATTATAAACATCTAATCTTGCAAACCTTCATTCAAAATACAGATTTAAAACCCACCTCTAAACTGATTTTCTTTAAAAAAAAAATACGAAGAACGAAGATGAAAGAAATTGGCTCTGATACCAATTGGAGGGATTGAATTTCGAGTGGAAGCGTGTGAACGCCTTGCATCTCGAAAATCGATTTTTGAAGAGACAAAAATAGTGTTCTAATATAGAATATATGAAGGATAAACATATGAAATAGTATGAGATGGAGAAGGGAAACTAAAAGGGAGAACCATTTCTTACCTTTTAAGATTCCCAAGCTTCTAGAAAGATCCTCTCAGTTTTCCAATGAACGTCTCCTCAATCAATCTTAAACACGAATGTCTCCTCAATCGATCTTGAATACTACCACGAGAATAACCTTTTTATTCTCTAGGATTCTAATAGAAGGATAGGTGGTATCCAACTATTAAAAGAGGAAGAGGTAGAAAGATTTCTTTGGAGAGAGTAGAGAGAATTTTCTTTTGGTGGCTTGGTTAAAATTCACCGAGAATTTTCTTTTGGTGGTTAGGTTAAAATTCACCAAATGAATTCATGCCCTAAAGGGGCCATAAAGAAGATTTATATGGAGAAGGGTTAACCCTTTCTCCAAGTCTTTTCCAATTAACCCTTGTGCTCAATTAGTACATTAATTAAATATTCATCCATACATTAAATCAAATTTAACGTATATATTTAATTAACATAGATAAACATGTTATGTTCATGTGCACCACCTCTCTATTAATTTAATTGATAAATTCTGTATAAATCTAATTTGCTTGAATTAAATATTTGAATCTCATTCAAATATTTCTCTTCAACTTAATTTAAATTATAGATCACATCCATAATCAATTACATATTAATCACATTAATATACAATTTCCTCAATTCGATTTGAACAATTCAAATTATTCATCTTTAATATCCTTTAATGAGCTAACAAGGGACCTGGTGAACCTGCAAATCAAAAGCTCCAACGATATGAGATTAATTGGCTAAACTCATTAACCAAATTAATCAATCTTCGTTAACTATGGGTATACTCTACTAAAGACCCACAGCTAAACTCTTCTCATTGCAAATATATTTTTGTGTCCATATATATAGACCAGTAACAGCAAGTTAGCCCTTCAAGAGTGTTTGTAACAGCAACCAGGTCAAATTATCGTTTTACCCTTGGGTTACCTCTGAATTCTTAAGTATCAGTTTCTTTAATAAATAACTTGTTTATGGTTCAACTAATAAACAGAAACTCCTCTCGAGTCAATGAGAGGGTAGGGCCTTTTGTTCAAGGTTTGGAGGCACCACTTAAGGGAACACTCATCTACTTACCCTAAAGTCAGGAAGGAGTGAATTCCATCTTGTATTATTACGTTCTCAGCTCCCCACTCGATCTTGTCCTCAAAAAGGTAAACTTATTGAGTCGAACAACTAGCCACTCTCATTCATACAAATCAAAGGACGATCCATCATGAACAGGAGTTCATAATACACTCAGGATTAAGACTAAGTTGTCTAGGTAATCTAATTGAAATAGGAACCTAACTAGCTAATAGCGTTACATCTAGTCGCGGTCCGGTCTTATGCAAACTCATTGCATAGGATACCTCCACTCGTGTGTCACCTACACAAATATGTTGGATCATTGTGTTTATATCAAATACAAAGTGGGTCGTATCCATAGTGTCACCAGGATAAGGTAGCTAGCCTTATCTCTATACTATAGACCCCTTAGGTGATATCTTGAACAATAATCCCTATATGTCTTTACATACAATTCAAGACTCATAAGGCAACCTGAGAAGTTAGTTTATTGGATTTAGGGTTATTAAGACAAAATATAATACAACACAATAAAAAACATTTATTAAATTAACATCGATAACTCTTTATTAATGACAGTCAATTAATAACATTTACTATCTATGAGTTTTAGGACATAAAATCCAACACAAACATGGTTAGTGCCTCCTGAATCAAGTATCCATGTATTATTATTATTTTCCACTAAATACCTATCTAGAACTAGTAAATCATATTTACTTTCTTTTGCTTTCTTCTTTTCGGCCAAATACTTAGGGTAATTTCTCTTCCAATGCCCATCAGGGTTGCAATGGAAACAAGTTTCTTTTACAACTTTAATCTTTTTGCCCTTTTGGACAGTAGCAACAGTGGTGGCTTTATTCCCCTTTCCACCATTTTTCTTCTTCCACTTCTTGACACCAGAAGAGGAAGAAAGTACAAACTTAGTTCCAGAGGTTGAACCTTTATGGAACTTCTTGTTGGAAAAGGCAACATTTGCCTCCTCGTTGGTTCTTTTGACTTTCATTAAAGACTCAAAAGTTTGCAGCTCATTAAGAAGAAGCATAAGGTTGTAGTCAATTTTTTTCATAACACAACTGCTATGGAATTTTATAGGAAACTATCTGGCAGAGATTCCAGAATAAAGCTCTCATTTACGAGGCCTCCGTTCAACTCAGCAACATTGAAATGAACCATCATGTTAAGGACATCTGTGCACTGAAGATGAACTTAAGAACATCATGCATGACTTGTAAGGAAAGTTTTCCAAACATGTCACTCGGTGATCCATGATCTTGCGTGCAATGATCATGGTATCATGCTTTTTGATTAGGCTTTAGTTAAGCCTGCCAAAAGGTAGACTTTGACCTTATCAATGGCCTTGATCCAACTCTCATAAGCATCACGAACATTTTATGACCTGTTGGGCCTAGGGACTAGAGGACATGCCTCTGTCAGAATGAATTTAAGGTTGTCTATAACTAAGACAGTATCTATCGTATTCTTCCGAGTTGTATAATTTTCTGCGGTTAATTTTTCAGCTTTAAGAAGATTCGGTGTAGTGCTAGTCATTTGGCTGATACAAAACAAATTACTTATATTAGAAACACATGGAAAAATTTGTTTTAGTCCAATCAGTTTAGCAAAAGAAATAATGAACCCCAACATCATTTTATTTTAAAATAACACTTCACTAATTTAGAATAAATGCCACATTAGGGCGAATAATTACTCCTTCACTAAACTGAGACATTCTCAAGTAAATATTACACCAGAATAACTCTTATTCTTATAATATTTAGACTTCTTTTGGGATTGATGTAGTTTTTAAAATAATTATTGACAATTGTGCTTTTAGAAAAGTCGGTTGTGAAAAGAAGTAAAATAGTGCTTGGTAAATTTCAACTTATACTTGAAAAGTAGGTTGGAGTAAATAAACACAAAAATATCTTATTTTAGATATAATAACTAAAATAGTCTTATAATCAATTTTTTTTTTATTTTTTGTAATTTAAAATATTAAATAAATGTTTAGTATGATAAATTTTGTTTGTTATAGATTAATTTTTTAATATTTATGATAAATTTTGTTTGTTATAGATTAATTTTTTAATATTAAGGAAAATATTTATTTTAAAAAATATCAATATAGTATACTTTTTTTAAAAAAAATGATGCACTTAACTCATGAAATATAGAAAATAGATTTAACTAGATGAGAAATATATAAATATATAAAAAAATCTTTTTTTTTAAAGTATAAAATTGAAAACTAAATGTTAATTGAAAATTCTACCTTTTTTTTTTTGGAGAATTTAAAAGCTAGTAGAATGCTACTTTTAAAGTTAACGTGAAATTAACGTGTTTCTAAAAGTGATTTTAACATATTTAATTTAAATTTGTTTTATCAAATATAAAAAACAGTTAAGATTTTTTTCCAAATTGTTTTTTGACACAACTAATGCAATGCTAAATGTAGCCTTAATTATCGTTGATTTGGTATAAAATTCATTAACTACCTTAATATTTTTATTGTTTTCTTGTAAGTGTAACACTTCATTTTCAATCCTATAATCCCATCCCAACCAGTCTGCCTCAAGGTAGAACATAATTAGTGCAATTTATTATAGTGATCTTATCCATTTCTGGAGTTTGTTATGTTCATTTCTCATGCAAACACCTTCCTAAAGGAGACACTCTCAAGGTGCCACAAGGCCGAGCATGGAAAAAAATATTTCAAAACAATTAAGGAGACCACAAGATGTGTTGACACACGTTCTTCTCCCACTTATTATAAACACTTTCTCCATTCACCTTGATATTGACCCATGAAAACACCTTCCTAAGGGAGGGTACACCCCAGAACCGAGACCGAGCATGAATCTCACCTTGTGAACTTTTAGGGAAAACATGAGTGGAAAAATAACATATCATATTTATCTTTTTCCTCCCACTAAGTGTTTTAAAAAAAATGGATTTATTAACTTAGAAAAATCCAGCTAAATAATTTAATTAAGTTCTTATTAATTTGCTCAATATAACGTTTATATTGAATATTTTAATGATATGTGATTTTATTTATTAAATTCTTTAATAAACAAAATATTTATTGTATACTTATAAAATATTTGATTAATTCACCTCCTAGGTCGTTTCCCAGGTAGGGGTGTTTCGTTTCCGTCAACTTAAATACCCTAGCCTAGACAAAACGTTCATTGGACAAAGGTTCTTTATAGGAAATTATTTTATAAATTTAATCTTTTACGGAATTCATTTTAATTCTATTAAAACAAATCAAAAGATTAACCTACTTCTAATCATATTAGAAATACCTTTAACACAAGTCTAGGTGAATTAACTTTAAACCATTTAAAATTAATTTGGGCCTATGTTTGCATGCAACTCTTGATTATAATTTTAATCTAGTTCATTAAACTTATAACCATTATAAAATAATGAAATTATTAAAACCAATAATTTGCATCTAATGACATTGATCAAATATAACAATTAGATTTATCTAAGTAATGTCATGCTCAATGTAAAGTTTATTTTCATCCAACAATAATAACACTTATAATTATCATCCATGAAAATAAACATACATATTCATTTTCATTAAACAATATAACAATTATATTATTACTAATGAAAATAATTCACATGCTATCATACTATATAACAATTATATTCTAGTATGATGCATGAGCATGCTTACTTAATCATGCAACCATGTAATATTAACACTTATATTGAAAAATATGCATGAAACATGTTTATCCTAAGGTGGTATTTTAAACTATATAATATAGATCATGCATATTACTAATTTAATCATACATCACATGCAAAATTAAACTAAATAGCGAAATAGACCGAAGTTGACACCCCTAAAAAAATATTAATTGAGTTGATATAACTAATTTATATTAATCTAATTAATTAAAATAAACTAAAATACAAAAAAAAACAAGGAAATTCGCTACCAGAACCCGAAGGAAGACTCAAATCCGCAATTGCTTAGGCAGACTGCCATGAACGCACCTTACTTCTATGCGTTTGAACGATGTACCTTAGTGTCATGACGTTACTAAAAATCCTCGCATTCCATTTCGTGTCAAAGCATCGTGGCGCTAGGATACAGCATTGCAACGTTGCATCATAAAATGCAATAATCTGCTTCAAATTACACTGAAATCCTCTGTTTTTCATCCTGATCATCAGCAACACTTGTAAAACTTGTGACCTAGACTTATAGACTTGATTACTGAATTAAATACTAAAAAACAACGGGCTTTTACATGATCAAATCATGTAAAAACAATAATCTAAAGTGCCAAATTAGAAAATGTCTCTTTGCAAATCCACATTCATAACACAAAGAAAATAACCCACCTTTTTCTCTAATTTTGCTTCTAAAAATCGGAATCAAAATTTCAAGAATTAGTCTCTAATACCAACTGAAGGGAATCCAATTCCCGTGGAAGCGTGTGATCACGTTATAATTTTGAAAAATGATTTTGTGAGAACTAAAATCAGTGAACTCATAGAAATATTCAAAGGATAAACATACAAAAGAACCTAAGCATGCTTCTAATGAAGAAGAAAGGAAGAAATGAACTCACCCCCATGTTTTTTCCTCCAAAGGTCACGTACAATCTCGGGCTTCTCAACGAACAAGAACACCACCTCTAAGGCTACCTTGTTATTCTCTTGGAATAAAAAATATTGGAAGTGTGGGCTCCAAGACCTTTTGATGGAGGAAGTTTTAGAGAGAAATTATTGTTGGAGAAGAAAGATTAGAGAGAAAGGATGGAGGCTAGGTCATTTTTCACAAAAACAAACCTTACACTAAAACAAGTTATAATAGTATATTTATAGGTAGAGAGGGTAATCCTTCTTCAAGCTTTTCTACTTTTCTCCTTTTAGCTAATTAATTAATAACTATTATTTAATTAATTAGCATACAAACTAAATAAGTATATACTAAATCAAATTTAATATAAAGTTAATTAATTAATTAATATACAAATATTACATATTTATATGCACATATCTTTTATGAATCCAATTCATATAAATTTAATGTTTGAATCTCATTCAAATATATGTATCTTATAATATAGTTTGGATTATAGATCATATCTATTAGAATTCACTATACTTTATATTAATCATATTAATATAATTTTTTTTTAATTAATTTGAACATTTAAATTATTCCTTTCTACTATCCTTAGCGA
The DNA here is from genome assembly GCF_027475165.1 of Benincasa hispida. Classification (NCBI taxonomy): domain Eukaryota; kingdom Viridiplantae; phylum Streptophyta; class Magnoliopsida; order Cucurbitales; family Cucurbitaceae; genus Benincasa; species Benincasa hispida. The sequence continues at coordinate 49,247,023 of NC_143486.1, forward strand.
GCTAACAAGGGGGCCTTATAAACCTACAAATTAGAAGCTCCAATGATATGAGATTAATTTAATTAAACTCTTTTAATTAAATCAATCAATATTCATTAACTACTGATCACTCTAATAAAGATCGATAGTTGCACTCTTCGCACTGTAGATGTATATCTGTGTCCATGGATATAACCAATCAACAAAGAGTCAACCCTTCACAAATTGCTCATAAATACAGTTGGGTCAAAATGACGTTTTATCCCTGTTGTTACATCTAACTTCTTAAGTACCACTGATTTCTCTAGTGAACAAACATTTTATAGCCCACTTATAAACTAACGGCTCTCGAGCCAGTGAAAGACTAAGGCCTCATTATTCAAGACTCGAAATTAGCTGTTAAGGGAGAAATTTATCTACTTTTTCTATGATCGGGAATAAGCGAATTCCTTCTTTATGTAGGTGTGTTCCCAGCTTCCTACCCAGAAAAATCTCCAAAATGGTAGGCTTCTTGAGTTGGCTAACACGACCAATCTCACCCATACAGATCAAATGATTGCCCTCATAAACAGGAGTTCACAACTCACTCAAGATTAAGGTCAAGTCATTTATGGTTATCCTAGTGAAATATTGGTTTCTTCAAGTAACAGTGTAATAAAGAGTAACCAATCATTTCGCAGTCTGATCTTGTATAAACTCTTTATACAAGATACCCCACTCATATGTCTTTACATGAATAATATGACTTATATTGTCTGTAACATTTACAAATCACGTAATAATTACAAAGTGGGTCGTATCCGTAGTATTACCAAGATAAGACACTCAACCTTATCTAGTTACTGCAGACATTTTAGGTTATAACTAAACATGAACCACTTGTATGTCTACCATGTACTATTTATGTGACATCACATAACCTTGGATCTTAGTTCATTGGATTGAATTAATGCAGTCTGAATGCCAAATAAAATACCTCTTATTTCATTAAATAAATAATTTGTTCTTTAAAAAATACAAACTATAAGATATACGAAATTTAGGACACTCAGTCCAACATAATAGTAATAAAACAGTAATCTTTTTTTTTATAAAAACTTAAAAAGATAAGTAGTAAAAAGTTATTTCTTTTCGTGTAGTTACCCGAACCCATCCGTCCGACCGGATGGACAGTGGCATCGATGCAAACATGTAATGAAAGAGTTATACTTCCACCAACACCACACTTTGGAACCTCCCTTGCATTGATTTATATACCCACTTTTCAAGCCTAGATCTTCCAATGTTGAAGATTCAAAATCAGCCTCTATCTCCACATATTTAGTTACTCCTACATCCTCCACTTCTATGTATGTATAGGAGTACATATTTATTTAGACATTATTGCCATAGTATATGTACGAGGTTTATATCTATTTTTTTCAATTTTCAAATATATATAGATTTATTTCAAACAGTTTGAGGATGTCATTATCTTAGTTTATACATGACAAAGTATGTGGATACATATCTCAATAGAAACTAGACTGAGATTAAAATATGGAATGTATATTATATAACAACATTAAATCTGTAATTGTTCTAGATACAACCTTGTAATTTGAAATAAATGATCTACCTTTTGTTGTCGCTTACAAACCTTCAATCAAATACTTTTATAATTTTTGATCCATACAACAACTATTACTAGAACGTAGCATTAATGGAAAAACGAGTTGATCTTCAGGAAAGTGCAAGATATGTTTCGTCATGTCAATTTCCTAGTTATAGTGGTAAATGGAGTGTTTGGCGTGGAATGAGTTAAATTGCATGAATATAAATGCATTAAAATAAGAAAAGCAGACAAATGTAACCTAAGATAGGATAATCTAGTTCTAGGAACAAGAAAGATTCATATGCAATTTTCAATCATCGAATTTCTTAATTAAACATATATATGATTCACGTGTGTACAATGACTTACTTAGCCTAATCATACTTATTGACACTATAGGCAGCAAACTCATTGGGTTAAACTAAGCAAGTGCCATAATCATCAATTAAAGCCTAAGGCTCTAATCAAACTAAATACTTTAGTCCTATTGGATTGAAAAGCATCCATGTAGAATTAGAAAGAAAAAAAAAATTGCATTAAGGTCTAGGATTCCATTGTGTGATCAAGCAATTAGGGTATCCCAATTAATAAACTGAGTTATCTTCAAACCTAAGTTAAGCATGTATTTTTAGATTTATGGTTAAACTATATTCCTTAGTATACATGCATTCAACGTTTGCTACTTATGTTTGATTCAAGCTCAATCCATAGCTAAAACATACATCCATGATAGGAGTGTCAATCCGCACAGGACATACATTCAAATAAAATAAGATTCAAGGAACATAAATCACAATGCATTAAGTTTAATAAAGCAAACATCACAAAAATTACATAGGTTATTTGCTCCTAAAAACTAGAGAAATCAACTAACCTTAAGAATTCATAGACAAAATTTAGAAGAGATTAGAGAGCTCCAACCTTCAACTAGAACCCAAAAATAATGAAATTTAACCTAAGAGAAAGAAAGAAGAAGAAATTTGGTCGGTGGCTGCTTCCCCTTGATTCTCCATGTTGAAAAATCCTAAAATTTGAAGCCGATATATGGAGAAACTGTCGAAGTGTCACAACGCTTGCCTATATGGTGCTCTCGGGTTTTTGCACCTACTTCGTTTTGGTTCCATTTACACCCAAAATTTCCATAAGGTCTTCTTTGCTCAATTCCCTGTCTAAGAATTGAATAAAACATTAAATACATGAGAATTAACATGATTTAGGCCAAGAAAGATATCTCTTTTAGGACCTATCAGTAAACTTCATATATATATATATATAAGAAACGAAACATAGATGAAAAAAAAGGTTTGTAATCATAATTGTTTATTAAGGTTGTGTTTACCAATCCATTATGAAAATTGGTGTAACTATAATGAGATTCTAGGTTACAATCGCAAAGGTAATTGGATGATTTTTGATCAAGTTTACTAATATTATGAATCTTCCACATTTACTGTAACCGTTACTATTTAAAATCAAATGGTAGCAGTAAATGTGACAGTTTTATACGTCTCATATTGTAACATTAACAATAACGATAATTGTAATGGTAATGGAAACGATATTAGCTAGTGAGTCCCATATAATTTTGAAACACAATTGGATTGATCATCCTCAGCTCCTTAGTCAAATTACATTCTTTGACGAAAAATTTGGAAGAGGGCACCACAATTTCATTGCAATTATGGTACACAAGTAAACAACAAAAAAACGTAATCAAATGGGGTTCACTTTTCAAATTACTCTTGATTTATTATGTTTTCTTCGAGTAGACCTCTGGGATGTCCTATTTCTAGGATTGACAACCTATAGGCAATCCACTAAAATTGAGGATTTTGAATTTCAAGTCAAAATGTAAAGCCCGTACAAAATGAAACTTTGAAATTGGGTAAAAAAAAATTCTTTGAAAACAAAAACTCATAAAATCAAGGGAATGATATTAGGATAAATATTGCATTAATTGAATATGAATTTAATTTAATAACTGCAATTTAAAAAAAGTAAAAAATCTGATCGATGAGAATAAGGAAACAAAATAATAGTACAAATTTTCAAAAAATAAAATGAGAAAAGTTAATTTTATCCAAAATTATATGTAAAAATTCTTAATGAAATAATTCAAATGTTTAGGACATTTATGAAATATATAAGGTCAAGAGAGGATTTTTCACATAAAATTCTCAAACATAAGGAAGAAATTATTCACAAATGTATTATTATTAAGAAAAAAGTCAACTTCCAAGAATTTGTCCTCTCAAGTAAAGTAGCCATCAAATCATTAATTAGTCCTCAAATCATACAACTCTATAAAGGGATGTTTGAGGTGCTGAGTCAAGATATAATGTCTGAAGTTCATAGGTCTGTATTTAGAATGCAGAATTATTTTGCCTGAGTTCATATGCCTGTGTTTTTTTGTGTAGAGTTGAGTTCATATATCCAAGGTATCTATTGAAGTTTTTTAAACTCTAAATAATCTACTTTAAAGTAATTTTATGATTATTATTTTTGTTTTGAGATATTTTATTCAATAAATCTACCATCTTTGTTTGAATAAAATGTGGATTGCGATTTTTTTCTTTCTTTTCTTTTATTTTTGTAGGTAATGAACAATAATTAATCCACTACATTTCTTGCAAAAGTATGGTTAAATAAAATGGGAAACCAAAGAGATCCATAAGGTTTTGATTACTACGGTCTCGTTTAGTAACTATTTCATTTTTTTTTTGGAAATTAAGCCTATTTCTTCCTCATCCTTACAATGATTTGCATCTTTCTTAAGTACAATGGTTAAATTCTTAGCCAAATTTATTTTTAGATAAGTTTTTTAAAAGTTGTTTTTTTAGTTTTCAAAAGTTGGCTTGATTTTTTAAACTATTAGTAAAAACAAAAGAAGAAATTTGAAAGTAAAAGTATTGTCTATATGCTTAATTTTCAAAAAACAAAAAACCAAATAGTTACCAAATAGGGCCTAATTTTTCTCCATGAATTTCATTTCATCATCGTTATCTTCTTCTTTTTCTTCTTCTTCTTATTACACTTTATTTTTCCTTTGTTGTGATTTTTCTTATTTGAATCTCACCTATCATCTTTGAAGCTAATAGAATGTCACCACATTTTTTCAACCGTTTTACTTTCAATTCCTCCAAACTTGGAGGGTCATTAGAGAATAAATCTTAATTATCCCTAATTCTTGCCGGAAAATGTTCTAGGAACAAAATCTCCATTTTATAGTTTTTTTTATTTGTTACACACTTTTCCAAATATTTTTAACACCTATTTGATATGTGAATTCAATTAAATAAAAATTCGTTTTACAATTTTCTACAAACAAATATTGCACTTAACATAGACAAATACTATTATTTATATAATCTACAATCCTACAATACTGTAATAGTTATGAAACGTATGAGTTGAACATGCACAAAAAATAAGGTTATCATTAGGTTTATTTTCATGTTATATATATAATCATGGTCAATAATGAGCCAATTTCATGCATACAAAAAAAGATTGTAAGCTAGCCAGTCTTATCAGGTAGACGTAAACAATACCTCTTCGTGGATTGTGGCGGGATTTTTAAGAAGCAATCAGTCTTATAATGGTCGAAGGAGGTTGTTAAAGTTGATTATCAAAGATAATTTTCGCTAAAATTTGTAGTCGGAGGTGATTGTCGGAGTCCAGAGTCGATCAAGTGAAAATAATCATCGAAGTGTGATCATTAGAGGTGATTTTCGCTGGAGTTTTGTAGTTGGAGATGGTTATCGTAGCCTCAAATTGGTCACACGAAGGTGGTTGTTGGAGTTGTTCATCAGAGTTTGTTATTGAAGGTGGTTGTCGAACCCGAAATTGATTGTCAAAGTTGGTCACATGAAGGTGGTCATCAGAGTGCCGCTGGAGTTGTCATTGGAGGTAGTTGCTGGAGCCCGAAGTTGGTTCCGGAGTGTGGTATTGGTAGTCGTCCACAGTGGTCGACGGGTGAAGCGATTGAAAACATTAGAAGAAGGGGGAGTTGAGTTGAGTTGGATTGAGTAGGTAAAATATACCAATTCAACTCCACCAACATTTAAAGTTGGTGGATCAAACATTGAGTTGATATATTTTACCAACTCAACTCAACTCATATTAGTAAACCAAACACCTCTTAAGTTTTCTCCTATAATCCCAAATACTTCGACATGTTCGATATTTTTTTACATTTTTGATATCTCAAAATTTCAAGGTTTCTAACGCAATGAGGAAAAAAAAAATGAAATTCTCCCCCTTTGATATGTCGTCCTTGCATGTCGAAATTTCGAGTAACAATTCGACATATTTACTCGAAATTTAACACTATGCTTTCAATAAATCATAAGTTTTGTTTCTTAAAGTTAACTTTTATCGAAATCAATTTCAAAAGTATTTGATAAGTTGTTGAACTTTCAATTTTGTATTCAATTAACCATAGAAAGTTTAATTTCATGCTTGAAACTTTTTTAAATCCACAAAACAAGAGGCGAATCTAGGTTAAGATGTGTCCCTCGTGTTTCAAAGTTATTAATTATGTATAGGATTTAGCTCTCATTGACCAAAATGATTAGTCTGCTTAAGTGGCCGATGACATTTCTTGTGTGGGATTAAACCAATTGATGATATCATACCTTTTATCAAAATAAAAATAAAATAAAATAATAATAATAATAAATAAATAATAAAAGAAAGAAAAAAGAAAAAAAAATCCAGATCATAAATCATGGTTTATTATGAAGATTAAATTAAAAATTTATTCTCTAAACTTTAATTTTAAGTTTGTATCTAATTTATCTCTAAACTTTAAATTCTAAAATAAGTTTCTTCATTTTCAATTTTTGTGTATAATAATTTTCTAAATTTAAAAAATGTCTAATGACTCCCTAGTTTATACTAATCTTTTTTAAAAGTCAATTGATCAATTAGTTATAGAATTTATTTTTTGTCCAATAGGACTTTAAATTTTTAATTTTATGTCTTATAAGTCCAGAAATGTTGAGAAATGTCAAAAAATAAAAATTTTAGGTTTTATTGGACACAAAATTAAAGGTTTGAGATTCTATTATATATATATTTTTATATTCATTTTTAGTTTATGACCAAATAAACACAAATCCAAAAGTTTAGAGACTAATCTTTAATTTAACTTAATTGATATTACTTAATTTTAGTAGTCCATCAACTCATCCAAAGTTATATATATATGATCTTGTGTCCCTCAAACATAAAATTATGGATCCACCACTGTCTAAAACTATTAGTCATAAAATTGAAGGTCAAAATCCCATTAGAAATGTTGTGGCTCATAAGTTGTGAATCCTAAAGAAATGTCAAATATATGAAAATCTAACACGAAAATGGTTGCCTAAAAGAGTAAATGTTGGGGGAAGTAGAGTTAAACTACACTCATCGTTAGGCCTAAGCAGATTGTAAACCCCGCGATTAAAAAATGCATCAATTCCATGATTTATTAATTCCTTACTCTATGGTTCTCACAATTAAACAACTTCACTTTTTGCCCCAAATGCTCTCTTAAATATTATTATGGGCTAATTTGGACCAAAAGGTAAATTTAACATTTCGAGACAAAATGTCAAGGTCGAGGACGAAAGGAGAGATGTTATGAGCCCAATCTCAAGTGAGGAACGGGAGGGCTAGGTTTGATGGAAAAACTTTATAAATAAGAAGGGAAAAACTAAAAAATCGTAACCTTGATCCTACTCTCAAACTTTCTAGTTTCACACTCTTACACTCTCTGACTTAAGAATCATAGTATATGTGGCAAATATTTTCTCTTTTGCAGATTCCATTCTTCTCTCTTTTTATAAATTCACTGTTGTCATCACGTGAAGATCAGATGTATTCTCTCTATCTAAAATTTGACATCAACAAATATGAAAGTGAAAGTCGTAAAATTGTTAGATATTTTCAAACTCAAAATGACACACCCATCATAATTTCAAAGTATAGTCTTCAAAAAGTTAATAAATTCCAAAACCTTTGAAATATGAACACAAAATTCAAACATAAAAATACACATAGGATAAGACAAGACAAGACAAGACACATTGGATACATGAATACAATACAATAAACAAAAACCCCCCAAACAAATTGGTAGTGAAAGCCCTAGTCAAGAGGAGACAACCAACGTGGCAAAAAATGATTGGTCTGTTACCTCGCCCACACCCACCCACCCACCCTTGCGGTTACTCAAAATTTTTTTCTTAACAAATGGACCGCTTTGTCATTTTGTCTTTCCACTCCCACAGAAAAGAGAGAGAAAGGAAGAAGCAGAGACATAAAGGGAGAGAGAAAGAGAAGCAGAGAGAGACAGAGAGAGAGTTCTTGAGAGAGAGAGAGAGAGAGAGAGAGAGAAGGACCGTTAATTTCCGTTAATATATGAAGCAATTTTGAGAGCTACAAGAAGCTAAAATGGTTACAGACCAAGAGCTTTCTCAAGCTATACAATGTCTTCTTCGCGACTCTGCTTCTGCTACAAACCCTAACCCTCTTTCTTCCTTAAACGCTGTCGTTCAGGAGTTGCAGACCAAGCTTGGCCTTGACCTCTCTCATAAGGTCGATTTCATTCATGCCCAGATCCAATTTATCCTTCGTTCTCATCCTCAACAACCCCATCCGTATCATCATCACCACCATCAACAACTACCCTCTTCGCAGAAAGACCTCTTTGTCCTTCATCAAAGCCCTAATTTCCAATCTGCGCCTTCCCCTACTTCCTCTGCTTTTCACACTTTCACTGCTCAGCTTCCGCCGGCCAAGGCGGAATCCGCCGTCTCTCCCACTGTTCCGGGTTCCGACCCGCCAAAGGAAAGGTGGGGTTCTTTTAGTTTTTTTTTTTTTTTTTTTTTGGTTCCCTCCCTTGATATACTTGTTGTTCGTTTTGGGTGTGTATGTTTGTGCAAATCTGTTTCAGTTCTGGAGTGAAGTTGATTTCGTTCTGTTTTAGGTGCAATTCTACTGTATTGGTGGAAGGGCTTCTCGATTTCTTTGTTTATACCTTTTCCTTTTTGCAATGGTTACTTCATTAGTTCAGAATTAGGGCCGAAAAGGCAGTGAAGTTGTTTCTTTATTTGTTGTGGACTCTATTGAGAGGGTTTTGGAGTGTGTAGTTCACTAATTAGTGGCAGTTGGGTTGGGCTTAGTGTTACTCGACGTTTAAATATTGTTAATTTTCCATTGAATGTTGGCTAGCTTCTGCTTTTTTCTCTGGGTTCAAAAATTTACTCAGGATTTCTGGTCACAATGTGACTTTCTGCTTTTGTCATAGCTGTTGGAAAAGTAAATTTCCTCTTACTGATGCCTTGTCAAATGTGTGCGCATAGATATCTATTACGAGCATGTTGAGTTTTCATTTATTTTCTGTTTGTTTTCTTTAAATCGTATTATTTTGGCATTCTTGTTGCTAGTCTGATCAGCACAGCCATACACCATATATGGAAAATAAATTTCTTGGGAATTTGGAAGTTTGGATTTGTGCATCAGCACGGAAGTGGATAGGTAGGAAGTTAATTAGATGAGAGATGGAAGCTACCCTAGTTTACTGGAAATAGATATTGATATATGGCATCTACATATGAGAAGTCTTTATCATGTATATTCATTTTTCTATAAATATCACTGTAACTTTGACCTTTCAGCACACTTTTGAAAGTGAACGGCTAGCTCTTTACCAATTTGGGCTTACTTTTATTGTGCAGTCTAGTAATGATACTTAGAGCTTGTAATCTGGTCGAATCTATTTATCAGCTGGTAGCCATAATTATGAAACATTTTGTTGTGTTCTATAGTGCTATGGAGCAGAATCTCTCTATTAGTTTTCTTTCAATGGAAGGGTGAAATATATCATTTACTGTTTTATTCACAGATTAAAATAATATATGTTCTCTAGTTCTTAGAACCCAAAGATATATCATATATGTTTTGACTGATAAAATCTTACCTTTACAACTTGAAAGCAGTACTCAAACCAAAACTAAGAGAAGAGGAGGCCCGGGGGGTCTAAACAAGCTTTGTGGTGTTTCTCCTGAACTTCAGGCTATTGTTGGCCAACCAGAATTGCCAAGAACTGAGGTTTCTATCTCTTTCTTATTTAATAATTGTTTGATTCTCAATTTTAGTACTTATGAGGTTCATATGATGGTTCTGTATTTGGTTCAGATAGTGAAACAGCTATGGGCGTACATCAGAAAAAACAACCTACAGGATCCAAGTAACAAGAGGAAAATAATATGCAATGATGAGTTGCGGTTGGTATTTGAAACAGACTGCACTGACATGTTCAAAATGAATAAGTTGCTAGCCAAACACATCATTCCTCTCGAACCTACTAGTAAGTATCCAGTTTGATGCTTCCCCATCCCCCTAATTATGGAAGAAATCAATAGTTTATTTCATAATCCTGTCAGAACCATCAAGTTCTAAGAAGGCTCGAGTGGAGAATGAATCTGCAGTTGGTGTAAAAGGTGCAGAACCCAGTATATGTCCTTCTGTGATTATATCTGAAGCTCTAGCAAATTTTTTTGGTGTCGACGGAAGGGAGATGCTCCAATCAGAGGTTCTGAGACGCATATGGGAATACATAAAAGTGAATCATCTTGAGGTTGACAAAATAAACTCTGGAAACTTTCACTTTGTTGCATGCGTATTCACTAAGTATTTAGTCTATCCATCGTAATATGAAAAACACTTTCCATGAATTTCCATCATACTTTTTGAACTTTAATACCATCTTTTCAACTTGAGAGATCATTTCTTTGAAAAATTATGCATACTAATCATGGGGTGTTGTTCTCATAACAACTTTTTTTTCCCCATTATCATTCACTTACATTGAAACGGTCTTGTACTCACATGTTTTGGGATCTTAAAAACAGGACCCTCTGAACCCGATGGCGGTCTTGTGCGATGGAAAACTTCGAGAACTGTTTGGTTGTGAAAGCATTTCTGCACTGGGAATCCCAGAAGTTTTAGGCCGCCACCATATATTTAGGAGATCATGATAGCTAATCTTCTAGGATGGTTAGTGCATTCTAACTTTCTTATATTATTAAAACTGATGTTTGATTTGATGGGCAACTTTGTATCTGCCCACTGGTGCAATTTAACCTCCTTGTTGACTTCATCATCATGCACCTTTTCCAAAAGCATACTATTTGATCGATTGAAATGTCTTCTATTGTTGGAGGCTGCTAATTGATTAGCCTGTTATCACTTGTCCTTGTTGAATTTTTATGATGCAGCATGCAGGACAGCCCTTTGAAAATTATTGATAACTTCTTGGGATTAAATATATGAGAGTTTTCGGGATTTTTCTTAGTTTTATGACTGATCTGTAGGAACCTTCTATCGGATTCTGTTCTCATATTGGTTGCTAGGAAAGATGGCAGGATAAAGGGAAAATGGAAGGGAAGAACTTTAGAATTGATTGCTACCCCCATAGAAATTCACCTAGGACTCTAAACTGGAAACCGAAGCCCTGAAATGAAAAATATCTGCTAGAAACTGATTATTTTGATTCTCACTGTTTCATCTGGAAAGGATCAAAACGCATGTAATTCACCTATGGTATTAAAATAGGGCTTGGAAATTCAATTAGAAATAGAAAGCCAAGTTAAAAATTAGGGTTTTGGAGGTCTCTTATATATATTGGTCTCCACAGAACAAATCTGAAACTTTAAAATATAAAGAAATATAGTAATTACTGCTACTCCTGAATGTATTCTTGTACAGAGTTTTCTTTTTGAGTTCATAGATAACCTTATTTGATTATCCATAAATGAAGACAGCCAAAGAAGCTTTAATTTGTGCAATCATAGCTTTTCACCCTTTAAGGCCCCGTATTGTAACAATTTGGGTTTTTTTTTAAAATTTAATTTTTTTTTTTTTTAGTTTATAAATTAAGCTTCTAAATGCTGTTCCCACATATTATTTTGTTATCTACTTCTAGAAATATTTTCAAATCCAAGCCAAGTTTTAAAAATTAAAAGTAGTTTTTCAAAATTTGTTTTTGTTTTTGGAATTTGGATAAAGTCCTAGTAAAGTAATTGTGAGAAAATAAGCCCAATTTCAGAAACTTATAACTAAAACTAAAATTGTTATCAAATGGGCCCATGGTTATTTGAATTTCAATTGAGTGTTGTTTTCTTTTTCCCTTTTCAAAAAAAGAACCTAAGGATTAGCTTCTTTCTGACTGCTTTTTCCAGCAGTGCCAGCTGTGCTGCATACTTACTTTACCTTTGGTTGGAGAATTTGTTTCTTCTTCTTTTTCTTTTTCAAAAAGCATCGAAGAATGGATTGGCCAGCACAAACTAATGAGTTCTGATCCTTGATTGCAGTTGCAGATCGAACGGTGTTAGCGACTTACATATCGGGGCAGTGTTTGGAAAAGTCTGGTTTTTTTCACCCTTCCCTCTCTTAATGTTGTAATCAGTAATGATAATATTTTACTTTTGGATCTTATGGTAAGGTAAAGGTGTGAACTTGGGGAAGTAAGATGAAGTAAGATGGGGGCTTGTGGCAGAGTTTATTTTGCAATTGCCTGCCAAGTCCTTGGGTTTCCATTTGTCTGACTTGGTGTTTAGGATAGAGTGACCCTGAGAGTTTCTAACATCCATCATACACTACAGATGATGGGTAAAGTAAAATTATGTTATGTACTCACTAGTTTGTTAAAAATATATATATATATATATATATATGTTTTTATGTAGTAAAAGTTTATCCTTCTCTTTACTTTGCTTTCTTTTGTGTGCTACTGCCTATATGTGGAAAAAGGCTTGCTGAGGCTCTGTTTGTTTAAGGGCGTTTTTGAAGATTCATTTCCACAGTGTTAGTGTTGGGGCATTGTGTTTCAGTTTTGTTTCTGCTTTTTTCATAAATCTTTTCAGATTGTTTCTTTCTCCCCATTTAATCATATCTTGAAGATGTGATTATTCCAAACTTGTTTGTAAAATATAGTTTAACATATGATTGACGTCTAAATCTGCTTATTCAAAATCTGGTACTCTGTTTAACTTTTACGATTCAAAATTTGATTTTTTTTTGGGTTTTTTTTTGGTGTTTTTTTTTTTTTTTAAAAAAATAAAATTTGTTATTTTGAAGAGTTGGTCTATTTCCAAGAATCTTCTAGATAAACTTTTTAATTATTTTTTGCAGCAAGTTGTAATATTCTTTTTGAAACTCTACTAAAATTTGAAAAACTAGAAATGCAAGTTTTTTTTTCTTAAAAAAAAATTATTTTGAAATTTAGTCAACAGTGTTTGATGTAACACCATGTAATAAAGAAGTAGCATGACTCTGTAAGGATGGTATGCACAAATCGAAAAATGGTGCTATTTGACCATTGATTAATTGCATATAATTGCATCTATATATATTGAGAGAACTAATTTGATAATTTGATGGAGTACAAACTAATAGAGCCATTTAATTAGATATTTGGATATTTTGATCAAACTTAATTTTATCCTATAAATTTTCTCTTCGTTTTTGTCCCTTATTTTCTTTTCCATCTCCTATTCCTCTTTAATAAGATTATTTTAACAAATTAAAACTAAAATGAATAGTTATCATTTCAAATATTTAAGCAACTAATCACTAATATATTTGTTATCTTTCACACTATAGATTAATGGGAAACAAGACAAATGATCATTTAATTTTTCCTTTTTTTTTTTTTTTTTTTTTTTTGAAAAAAGGCGAAAGGATTTCTTTTCGGAAGAGATCGTATAAGAAATATATAGACGAAAATACCCTTTGTAAAATCTAGAAAAACCAACGTTAAAATTGAAAATAACAATTTTTACCAGAGAATGCAATTATTTTAAATATATTAGGCTTGATTTTCTACCATAAATAATTAATTGAGAAACTTTGGGAACTGTTCTTATTTCATGGAAATTCACAACCTGAAAAGTATGAATATTCAAAGTAGAATGGATGATTTAAAGAAGAGGAAGAACTTCAATTATCAAAAAGACTCATCTTCTACCATATAATATCAAGGAAACCAATAAGTCATTTTAGTTCTTCAAATCAGTTTGATTCCAAATAGGTTAGGAAAAAAGAAGAGAGAAATGGAGTGAGAGATTACTACTAAAACAAACTTACTAATAGTTACCGATGTTTGTTTTCGACCATGTATTTCTTTAAAACGGACAATTTTCTCCATTATTTGTAAAATTATAATATCAATTGGGTTAAAATATCATTTTTGTCCATGTAATTTGTGTGATACTGGGACATGTGAAAATATGTATTCTTTTATTTCTGTATTTCAGGGTACATGATAGGTAAATATAAGGAGTATTTATATACGAAAGAATACCCAAGAATAGATATATGAAAACCTCAACACCCCACAAAATCTAGTCTACAAATACGTAGCAACTTAACCATACTAACAAACTTAAAATTATTAACATCCTCCCTCAAACTCAAGGCGGTAGAGTAGAGACCAACTTGAGTTTTCCAGATAGTTGACTGAAGCATATAGGGGGGAGTGCTTTAGTAAAGATGTCAACCTGTTGCTCGATCGTAGATATGACTTGAAGGTGCAGGGTGGAACTTTGAAGATGATGACGAGCAAAATGGCGGTCAGTCTCGATGTGGTTTGTCCGTTCATGGAAAACATCATTATGAGCAATCTGAATAGCACGACGATTGTCACAATGAAGAATAGTAGCAAAGGCTTGAGGAGCCTCCATGTCAACCAGAAGCCAACAAAGCCATAAGACTTCTAAAGTAGTATAAGCAAGCGCACGATATTCTAATTTTGTGTTGGAACAAGAAACAATAGTTTGTTTCTTACTCCGTTAGGAGATGAGAGAATCACCCAAATAAAACACAGTAACCTGTGGTAAATTGTCTATCAGTAGAATCATTCGCCTAGTCAACATCAGTATAGTTGGAGAGAATGAAGGAGGATTGAGAAGAGAACTAAAGACCATGTCCTTGGGTACCTTTAACATAACGCAGAATACGAAGTACAACAGTGAAATGAATAGTGCGTGGAGCAGACATGAATTGACTGACAACATGGACCGCATTGGCAATGTCTGGACGTGTCACTGTTAAGTAGATGAGAATGCCAACAAGTTGCCTATACAGAGTGGGAACCTCGAGAGGAACACCATCAAAAAAAGATAGGCGAACGTTGGAGTCTAACAGTGTTGGTGCAGTGGCAGCATCAGTGATACTAGAACATGTCAAAAGATCAAAAACATATTTCGCTTGAGATAAGTAGTACCCATCATGACATGGTGAGACCTGAAGACCAAGAAAAGAACTGAGGGGTCTCCCAGATAGCGTTGTAGATCAAATATAGAATGAGGATTGATAGCTCTAAAAAAGAGATATAATTCTTAGTTTAATTTAGGCTCATTAATAGATTTTTAATGTTAATTATCCTATTTTGTAGGTATTGTGCACTAAAGAGGTAGAACCGAGCAATTTGATTCAAATGGGCTTAATTTGAAGCAATTTGAAGGTAATTTGAGCATCTAGGCTTTAAAGGAGGAGAAATGACGAACATGCCCCTCACCGGAGCGTTGCAACCCTTGCTAACGTTTTAATGCAACACTGTAAGCAATAGGCTTTGTATATAGGCCAGCGTTGCTATTGGGGTTGATGCCCTAAAGTCTCGTGTCCTGTAATTTGTAAACAGTATATACGAACACCTATGATTATTAATATATGATATTTACTTCACATCTTATTGTTTTGCTCGGTTATTTGTTTTATTTGCTTTACCACAAACCAATAAATATAAAATCCTTGGTTATCTGTATGTGACTCAAGCATGTATATGGTGACATACAAGTAGATCATGTCTTGAGTGATAACCAAAATGGTCTGTAGTATACGGATATAGGAGGAAACCTTATCCTGGTAATGCTACGGAAGCGGCCCGCTTTGGGAATGGTTACAAATGTTATGACTTCTCACAGATGGTCTGATCCTGATCATTTGTGTTGGGGACATGCGAGCGGGGGCATCCTATACAAAGAGTTTGCATAAGACCCGACCACGAAGTGTTAACGTCTCGTTATATAACACCATTCATGACAGAGACTTCACTTCACTAGGATGACCATAGGTAACATGACCTCAATCTTGAGTGAGTTGGGAACTCTTGTCATTGGTCATTGAAGGCAGTCCTTTGATTTGTATGGGTGTGAGTGGCCAGGTCGCCGATTCAAACCTACCATTTTGGGGATTTTTCTGATTTGGGAGCTGGGAACTCAACTGCACAAGATGAAATTCACTTCTTCCCCGAGGCAGGGGTAAGTAGATAAATGGCTCCCTTAAGGGCTGATTCCGGGGCTTGAACGATATGGCACCACACATCTTCTCTTGGCCCGAGAGGTGTTCACACATAGTTGGACTATGTTGTATTATTCATTAGAGGAATCAGTGGTACTTAAGGAGTGAGATATAACTATAGGGGCAAAACGGTAAATTAGCCTAGTTGTACTTAAGAGCATATGTGAAGGGTCATTGTACTCATGATTGGTTACATCCGATGGACACAGAAATATATCTGTGGTAAGAAGAGTTCAGCTGTTGGTCTTTAGTAGAATCACTAACAGGTAACGGATGGTGGATCTCGTGGCTAAAGAGTTTAGTTAGCTATTCACGTACCATTGGAGCTTTGAGCCATAGGTCCATTAGGTCACCTGGGTAGCTTGGATGAAGTTGAGAACTAGTGTTTGGATTAATTTGAAATATTCAAATTGACAAGAGGAAGTTCAATTATAGATGATATAATTGGACTGGTTAATTATATATGATATAATTGGCTAAATGTATGAGATACATTATTTTGGAGGAAATTAGATATAAATATGATTTATATCAAGTAGAGGAGAAAAATATATCAAACTATAGGATATAAATAATATGATTATATTTATTAATTAAATTAATTGATTAATTATTCGATAATTAATGGATTTATCCACGTTTGGACGTGGGAAGTGGGTTGCGATGGTTATGGTAACCGGTGGATTAAAATAAAAATCATTTTCATTTTTATCAATCGTGCATTCGTATTATCCCGCGCCCAAAAGAATCTGTGAAAGCGATCGCGAGAGCTTATACGATAGAAGCTCGTTTGTCTAAATGATCGTCTGCCTCACGTTTTCTCTAAACGATCGTATACAGTTTTCCTAAACGATCGTTCAGTCTTTCCTACACAATCGTGTAGCTCTACTATACGGTAAACATTTCCGCTATACGATAGCAGAGTTTCATCTCCCATTTGCTTATCGTCTACACGACGCCTTCTCCTCCGTCCTCTACTAAACTCACCAAAGCCCACTCTTTGGGTTTGTGACACCGAGGATACCCGGGTTTCTCTTATGGTGGTTGAAGAATCTCATACCGAGAGTTCCATGGATGGGCTTAGATCGCTCCGATTTCACAGTGACCGAAACATAAACAATGTACATTCTATACTAACAGTTATGCCTATTAAACTCATCAACAGCATGCTCAGAATACGATAAAAACATAGAGAAAGGGGTTCATACCAGAGGAATGCGATTTTCGTTTGTTTGAACCCATAGCAGCGAAAAACTCCCAACGATCTACCAGCACCCGACGAGTCTCTCGACTGTTACTGCACGATCCTAACGTACACAAACAAGGTCGAGGGGACAACACCACCATAAGGGAAATGATGCGTTATTTTATGATATGGAATTATGGATGAAATGCGATGATGAAAATGTGTTGAGCACTCAAGTTTTCTCAGTGGAATCCAAGTGTAAATCCCACTGAGTTTCCTGGTAAATTCAGGGTTAAACTCAGGGACTTGGGAAAACAATATGTGGTGGTAATTTTCAAGAAAAATTTGCGGTAACTGGTAACTCAAATAGTTGTTGGTTTTGTTGTTGTGGTAATGAAAATAAACAAATGCGGCGGAGTTCAAAAAGAGTTGATAAAACGGAAGATGCAATGAGTATGCAGTGAACGGGTTGAGAAGGGTTTCGGCTAACATTTCCTAGGATGCGTTCATGCTATGCGATCATGCAACACACATACAATAGTAAACCATCTCTCGATGCGAATGCTATGGCTTCTAATGTTAGAACACATGCGATATATGCGATAAGTCTATAGGACCTACACATAAGCCTCTATTCTTATTTATGCGATGGCATATTGACACACACAAATAAGGCGACCATATAATATCATTCCTATCTCTAGGACGCATGTGATGCAGGTTGGCAAACAGAGCTTATCTCTAAGTCCCTATCTCTTATTTATGTAGTTCAAATCTTGCTCTCTCGAGTCTAGATTCTAACCTAGCTCTCTCAAGTCTTAGGTTCTTTCTTTAGACTCTCCCTCGAGTAGCTTTAAAGGGGTGTTTGGCACAACATAACACAAGATAATCGCAAGAAATGAACTTCCTAGGTCATGTTAGCTTAGTGGTGCACGGAAATTGGAAGTCAATTTTACTTGACAACCAAATCCCGTGGACGCAGTATGCGATGCATGTTCCTAAGATATGCGTTGATAGTCATGCGTCGATGGTTATGCGTTGGAATGAAAATTGCGTTAATGAATGTATGCAATGACCATGCGTCCCGCCACAAGTTTTCTTGCATTCAAGCCAAGTATAACATGAACGCAAGTTTCTCGGGTAATCCGAGGTCGAACACAGGGACTTGTAACTATATGTTTGCGGTGATATGCATGTGGTTGTATAAATAAAAGAATGAAGGGGATGTTGCTAAGTTAATCCTACTCCTACTCCTATCTAACAGACAATGCAATGAGAATATGCATGAAAGGTAGAGATGCGACAAACCTTGACATGAAATAAATGTGTGGGAAAATAGATAAAATGCGGAGATGTTTTCATTGAAAATCTTAAGAGTAACCACAAGGGCAACCTTAGTCAGCGTCAGACTATGCAATCATGTTACAACCATACATGGCAAGTCATTTTCCAATGGAAATGCGGTACTCCTAATTCTAGGACGCATGTGTTGAATGCAAAGTGTCCATAGAGCTTATTCCTAAGTCTCTACTCTTATCCTATGCGATGATGCAAAATGCATGAAAGCTGTTGGACTTTGAATGGTTAATGTAATGTGTATACATGATGATGTGCTACAAGCTCACGTTGTCATAAACTTGTAACGCAAAATGTAATCTTATGCTGTATTGCTGCTCATGCACATTTTATGCGATACTACTTCTAGATGTATGCGTTATTAATGAAATGCTTGTAGTATGCTATGCGCTGTCACAAGTTTCCTTGCACTGAAACTAAGTATAATTCCAACGCAAGTTTCTCGAAGTGATCCAAGGTCGAACACACGGATTGTTATCGTTAGTGTGTTACATTTGTGATATATGTGACCAGTGTTTTTATAATTAATAAAGATTGTGTTTGTACAGGAAATTAAATTGCGGTAAAGTAAAATTGTGTGGATAAACTAAAGTTGCGTTAACAAAATAAAGTGCGATAAAAATAAACCTAACCTAACATGATGCAAGATACAAGATACATGATATACATGATGCTGAGTTCGAGACTGATTATGAAGTTTATACAAAGGATCGGGGTATGCGATGGCAAGGCTTAGTGGATGAATCAGAAGGAGAAAGAATAATTAGTACAAACATCGCAAGTTTGTTAATTGCGTTAAAGATATAACTAAGGTTCCGCTTTCCCTTGGCGTACACCTCTCGGTGATCAGCCACGTTCTCATATCTCTATGGTGAAACAGGGATGAACGTATGAACGCAAGGTTGCTTCCATCTCTGGAAGTACTTCTCGCTTTAGTGAACACATTCTTCAAATCCTCTCTCGATAGGCGGAATAGCATCTTCACTTCTGCTCTCACAGGTGAAGATGCCGTCTAGCATGGTTTGACTAAACTTAATTATTGCTCAATTATTGCTAATTATCCAAAGGATTAAGAAAACATCGTGGAGAAGGTGAAATATGGATAAATAAAAATAGGCAAAGAGATGGAGATGAAAATGATCATAACATTTAATTATAGAATTAAGCGTCTGATACATGGCGTGAATGATAGACTAAGAAGATTAATACAATTGATGATAAAGAGATAGAAACAAATACAGAAGAGTGTCAACGTCTTGACACAGATCTGGACGGTGGATTTGCTTGCCGGCGTGTGGAGTGGATGAAGAGAAGAGCTTCCCTTTCAAGCTTGCTCGTCTGGTAGAAGTGACCTTCGTACAGAGCTTCAATGGCAGGGATCGGAAGGATTCTTGCCCGGAGACTCACCTCTCGACCTTGTCTCTTAATTCTTCTCAGATCTACTCTGATTAGTCGCTTAACTAATCTCTCTCTCAGATCATTATATACACTTTTCTCTGTATTCAAGCATATTTTCTTAGTGGAATGGCCGGAGCTATTTATAGACCAAGCTTTGACTCTCTGCATTGTGGTCCCCACTGTATTGTTATGGCAGTTCCAGAAATGATGGAGTGAATATTCCTTCTGTTACGCAATAAATCCCTTCAGAAATGCACAACAGTCTGCTGAACGCGTAAACTAGACGATCGTTTAGAAGAATGAGATTCTATCATATAGGCTCTCGCGATCGTTCTCTTCACAAATTCTTTTGGGCGCAGGATCTCAAAAGCACGACTGAATTGATTCCTCAAAATGAAAACGATTTTCAATCTTTAACCCGCCAGTTACCTTAACCTTCGTGGCCCCCACATTCCCACGTTCATACGTGAATTAATTGCTTAATTATTAAATAATTAATCAATTAATTTAATTAATAAATATAATCATATTATATTTATATCCTATAGTTTGATATCATATATCTACTATAGTATTTTTCCTTTATTTCATATAAATCATATTTATATTTAATTTCCTCCAAAATAATGTATCTCATACATTTAGCCAATTATATCATATATAATTAACCATTCCAATTATATCATATATAATTGTACTTCCTCTTGTCAATTTGAATATTTCAAATTAACCCAAACATTGGTTTTCGACTTTATCCAAGCTATCCAGGTGACCTAATGGACCCGTGGCTCGAAGCTCCAACGGTACGTAAATAGCTGACTAAACTCTTTAGCCACGAGATTCACCATCCGTGAACTGTCAGTGATTCCACTAAAGACCAACAGCTGAACTCTTCTTACCACAGATATATTTCTGTGTCCATTGGATATAACCAATCATGAGTACGATGACCCTTCACAGATGCTTGTAAGTATAGTTGGGCCAATTTACCGTTTTACCCCTGTAGTTACATCTCACTCCTTAAGTACCACTGATTCCTCTAATGAACAATACAACATAGTCCAACTATGTGTGAACACCTCTTGGGCTAGGAGAAGGTATATGGCGCCACATCGTTCAAGCCCCGGAATCAACCCTTAAGGGAGCCATCTATCTACTTACCCCTGCCTCAGGGAAGGAGTGAATTCCATCTTGTGTAGTTGAGTTCCCAGCTCCCAAATTAGATGTATCCCCAAAAGGGTAGGTTTGAATCGGCGATATGGCCACTCGCACTCATACAAATCAAAGGACCGCCCTCAATGGCAGGAGTTCCCAACTCACTCAGGATTGAGGTCATGTTACCTATGGTCATCCTAGTGAAGTGAAGTCTCTGTCATGAACGGTGTTATATAACAAGACATTAACACTTCGTGGTCAGGTCTTTACAAACTCTTTGTATAGGACGCCTCCGCTCGCATGTCCCTAACACGAATGATCAGGATCAAACCATCTATGGTAAGTCACAACACTTGTGACCATTCCACAAAGCGGGTCGCGTCCGTAGCATTACCAAGATAAGGTTTCTCCCCTATATTCATATACTATAGACCATTTTGGTTATCACTCAAGATATGATCCACTTGTACGTCACCACATACATGCTTGAGTCAGATACAGATAACTAGGGATTTTATGTTTATTGGTTTGTGGTAAAACAAATAAAACAAATAATCGAGCAAACAACAAGATGTGAAGTAACATATCATATATTAACAATCATAGGTGTTCGTATACAGGACACGACCCCAGGAATCTCCCACTTGTCCTAAAGTGAAGTGGGGTGTACAAAAAACTTAGTACAAAACAATAAACTAGGGCACATAAAAGCCCAATATAATAAAATCTCCCACTTGCCCTAGTTCAACCGCAGGCGATCCTGTATACCCATGCTCCGTAGGTGACCCTCAAACATTGTAGCCATGAGAGCCTTTGTAAACAGGTCAGCAACATTGTGCTCCGAAGCAATCTGCGTGACGATCACGTCAACTCGATGCACTATTTCGCTGATCAGATGATACTTCCGCTCTATGTGTTTACCGCGCTGGTGACTCCTTGGTTCTTTGGAGTTCGCCATTGCCCCACTATTATCACAATAGAGGGTAATGGGCCTAGACATATATGGAACAACTTTCAGGTTTGTCAAGAACTTCCTGAGCCAAACGGCCTCCTTAGCAGCTTCGTAAGCCGCTATGTACTCCGCCTCCATAGTGGAGTCGGTGATGCACTCCTGCTTAGTGCTTTGCCACACTACAGCTCCTTCGTTAAGAGTGAAGACTGACCCTGATGTGGACTTTCGAGAGTCCTTATCAGTCTGAAAGTCAGAATCCATGTATCTTGTAAGGATTAAATCCCTCGAACCATACACGAGCATGTAGTCCCTCTTTCTCTAAAGATACTTGAGGATGTTCTTCACTACGGTGCATTGACCCTGGCCTGGGTTAGACTGGTACCTACTGACTATGCCCACAAAATAGTAGATGTCAGGACGAGTACAGAGCATCACGTACATTAAACTGCCAACGGTAGAAGCATATGGGACCTGTCTCATCTCTTTAACTTCTTGAGGTATCTTAGGACACATTTTCTTAGACAAAGTGATTCCATGCCTAAACGGTAGTAGGCCCCTCTTGAAGTCTTGGATCGAGTAGTTGAGCAACATCTTATCAATGTACTATGCCTGAGATAGTGATAGCACTTTGTTCTTATGATCTCGAAAAATCTGGATCCCTAAAAAAACTAAGCCTCTCCCAAATCTTTCATTTGGAATTTGGTCGCTAGCCTGTTCTTAACTGCAGTCAGTAGACCTACATCATTCCCAATGAGTAGGATATCGTCTACATACAACACTAAGAAGACTACTGAAGCGTTGATGATCTTTTTGTAGACACAAGGTTCATCAACGCTTTGGTCAAAGCCATACAACTTGATCGTAGCATCAAATCATATGTTCCAAGATCGAGATGCCTGTTTCAGTCCATAAATGGATCGATTCAGTTTACAAACCTTTTTTTTGACCTTGGGCTATGAATCTCTTGGGCTGCACCATATAAATGGTCTCCTTAAGATTTCCATTCAGAAAAGACGTCTTGACATCCATTTGCCAGATCTCATAATTATAATAAGCTGCAATGGAAAGGAGGATGCGGATCGACTTTAACATGGCAACAGGCGCGAAAGTCTCCTCATAGTCGACTCCCTCTACCTGGGTATAACCCTTTGCCATAAGTCGAACCTTGAAGGTCTGTACCTTCCTATCAGCACCGCGTTTGCGCTTGTAGATCCATTTACAACCTATAGGGCGAACCCTATCAGGCTGATCTATAAGATCCCATACTGAGTTGAAGTACATCGACTCCATCTCGAGATCCATGGCCTTGACCCATTCATCCCGATCTACATCCTCCATTTCCTTCTTGTAAGACAACGAATCCTCAATGTTGCCATCTGCTACCATAGCAAGGATTTTTGTTAAACCCAGATAGCAAATGGGTGGGTTCGCAACCCTCCCACTACGTCAAGGTTCCCTCAACTCTTGAGGTGGAACCGACCTATTGGATGAACTCCCATCAACAACTCTTGTTGATGTAGCAGACTCTTCAACAACTCTTGTTGAAGTTTTAGTAGTTTCATTGGAAAGCTCACGTAACACAACTTTGCTTCGTGGATTGTGCTCCCTTATATGATTCTCCTCCAGGAAAGTAGTGCTTGTTAAAACAAATACCCTATTTTCCATTGGATCATAAACCCCCCCTCCCCCTCCTCGTGTAACTTTGGGGTAGCCTACAAAGAAGCATAACCTCGACCGTGGTTCTAACTTCTTGGGATTAGCCTCAAGCACACGTGCAGGGCAACCCTTAATGCAGAAATGTCGTAAACTAGCTTTACGCCCATTCCACAACTCTAGGGGTTTTCTTGCAACACTCTTGGAGGGAACACAATTAAGTATGTACACCGCAGCCTCCACTGCGAAACCCCAAAATGAGTTTGGTAAGGAAGCGTAACTCATCCCGGAACGAATCATGTCTAACAAGGTCCTATTTCTCCTCTCCGCTACACCATTCTGCTGAGGTGTACCTGGCGCTGAGAGTTGGGAAATGATTCCATGTTCTATCAAATAGTCTTGGAATGCGGAGTCCAAAAACTCTCCACCTCGATCTAATCGAAGTGTTTTAATCTTTCTATCCAATGCGTTTTCAACTTCAGCCTTGAACTCTTTAAACTTTTCAAAGGATTCAGACTTTCGTTGCAAAAGATAAACATACCCGTACCTAGAGTAATCATCAGTAAAACTGATAAAATACTCATAGCCACTCCGAGCTCGCATATTCATAGGACCACAAAGGTCAGAATGTACTAACTCAAGAGGCTCTTTGGCTCTAAAACCTTTTCTAGTAAAAGGTCGTTTAGTCATTTTACCCTCAAGGCAAGATTCGCACACAGGTAAAGAATTTTCTTCTAACTCACTTAGAAGTCCATTCTTCACCAATCTCTCAATCCTATTGAGATTGATATGCCCTAAATGTAGATACTCAAGTTGGGCATTTTCTTTTGGAGAAATATGTAGACGTTTTGATTGAGTTACGACAATTCTAAACATTTCAATATTATGAAGGGAATTCATGGTTAATGGCCTTAGCACATATAAATTTGATTCCAGATATATAGATTCCTTCCATAATACTGAAATGTTCAGAACTGCCATAACTCAATCAAAATGTCGATGAATTTCTCCAAAAGAAAATGCCCAACTTTGGCATCTACGTTTAGGGCACATCAATCTCAATAGGATTGAAAGATTGGTGAAGAATGGACTTCTAAGTGAGTTAGAGGAAAATTCTTTGCCAGTGTGTGAATCTTGCCTTGAGGGTAAGATGACTAAACCCTTTTACTAGAAAAGGTTCTAGAGCCAAGGGGCCTCTTGAGTTAGTACATTCTGACCTTTGTGATCCTATGAATGTTCAAGCTCGAGGTGGCTATGAGTATTTTATCAGTTTTACTGATGATTACTCCAGGTACGGGTATGTTTATCTTTTGCAACGGAAGTCTGAATCCTTTGAAAAGTTCAAAGAGTTCAAGGCTAAAGTTGAAAACGCATTAGATAGAAGGATTAAAACACTTCGATCAGATCGAGGTGGAGAGTTTTTGGACTCCACATTCCAGGACTGTTTGATGAACATGGAATCGTTTCCCAACTCTCACTGCTGGGTACACCTCAACAGAATGGTGTAGCGGAGAGGAGAAATAGGACCTTGTTAGACATGGTTCGCTCGATGATGAGTTACACTTTCTTACCGGAATCGTTTTGGGGTTTCGCAGTGGAGACTGCGGTGAACATACTTAACTATGTTCCCTCCAAGAGTGTTGCAAGAACACCTCTGAAGTTGTGGAACGAGCATAAAGCTAGTTTACGTCATTTTTGCATTTGGGGTTGCCCTGCACATGTGCTTGAGGCTAATCCCAAGAAGTTGGAACCACAGTCGAGGTTATGCCTTTTTGTAGGCTACCCAAAAGGTACACTAGGGGGTTATTTTTATGATCCAATGGAAAATAGGGTGTTTGTTTCAACAAACGCTACTTTCCTTGAGGAGGATCATAAAAGGGAGCACAGTCCACGGAGCAAAGTCGTGTTGCGTGAGCTTTCCAATGAAACTACTGAAACTTCAACAAGAGTTGTTGAAGAGCCTGCTACATCAACAAGAGTTGTTGATGGGAGTTCATCCAGTAGGTCGGTTCCACCTCAAGAGTTGAGGGAACCTCAACGTAGTGGGAGGGTTGCGAACCCACCCGTTTGCTATCTGGGTTTCACGAAAATCCTTGCTATGGTAGCAGATGGCGACGTTGAGGATCCTTTGTCTTATAAGAAGGCAATGGAGGATGTTGACTGGGATGAATGGGTCAAGGCCATGGATCTCGAGATGAAGTCGATGTACTTCAACTCAGCATGGGATCTTATAGATCCGCCTGATGAGGTTTGCCCTATAGGTTGTAAATGGACCTACCAGCGCAAACGAGGTGCTGATGGGAAGGTACAGACCTTCAAGACTCGACTTGTGGCAAAGGGTTATACCCAAGTAGAGGGAGTCGACTATGAGGAGACTTTCTCGCCTGTTGCCATGTTAAAGTCGATCCGCATCCTTCTGTCCATTGCAGCTTATTATAATTATGAGATCTGGCAAATGGACGTCAAGACGGCCTTTCTAAATGGCAATCTTGAGGAGACCATTTATATGGTGCATCCTAAGGGATTCATAGCCCATGGTCAATAGCAAAAGGTTTGCAAACTGAATCGATCCATTTATGGAATGAAACAGGCATCTGGATCTTGGAACATACGATTTGATGCTGCGATCAAGTCGTATGGCATTGACCAAATCGTTGATGAACCTTATGTCTACAAGAAAATCATCAACGCTTCAGTAGTCTTCTTTGTGTTGTATGTAGACGATATCCTACTAATTGGGAATGATTTAAGTCTACTGACTGCAGTTAAGAACTGGCTAGTGACCCAATTCCAAATGAAAGATTTGGGAGAGGCTCAGTTTGTTCTAGGTATACAGATCTTTCAGGATCGCAAGAACAAAGTGCTAGCACTGTCTCAGGCATTGTACATTGACAAGATGTTGCTCAAGTACTTGATGCAGGACTTCAAGAGGGGCCTATTGCCTTCTGACGTGGAGTCACTTTGTCTAAGGAAATATGTCCTAAGATGCCTCAAGAAGTTGAGGAGATGAGACGGGTCCCATATGTGTCTGTCGTTGGTAGTTTAATGTACGAGATGCTCTGTACTCATTCAGACAACTACTATGCTGTGGGCATAGTCAGTAGATATCAGTCTAACCCAAGCCAGGGTCACTAGACCGCAGTGAAGAACATCCTCAAGTATCTTCAGAGAACGAGGGACTACATGCTCGTGTATGGTTCGAGGGATTTGATGCTTACAGGATACACAAATTCTGACTTTCAGACTGATAAGGACTCTTGCAAGTCCACATCAAGGTCAGTCCTTACTCTTAACGAAGGAGTTGTAATGTGGCAAAGCGCTAAACCGTGGTGCATCGCCGACTCCACTATGGAGGCGGAGTACGTAGCGGATTGCGAAACTGCTAAGGAGGCCGTCTGGCTCAGGAAGTTCTTGACAGACATGGAAGTTGTTCCAGATATGTCTAGGCCAATTACCCTCTATCGTGATAATAGTGGGGCAGTGGCGAACTCCAAGGAGCCAAGGAGCCAATGTTGCTGACCCGTTTATGAAGGCTCTCACGGCTACAGTGTTTGAGGGTCACCTTCGGAGCATAGGTCTACAGGATCGCCCGCGGCTAAACTAAGGCAAGCGTGAGATTTTATTGTACTAGGCTTTTATGCCCTAGTTTATTGTTTTGTACTTTTTTTTGTACACCTCACTTCGCTTTAGGACAAGTGGAAGATTGTTGGGGTTGATGCCCTAAAGTCTCGTGTCCTGTAGTTTGTAAACAGTATATACGAACACCTGTAATTGTTAATATATGATATTTACTTCACATCTTCTTGTTTTGCTCGGTTATTTGATTTATTTGCTTTACTACAAACCAAGAAACATAAAATCCCTGGTTATCTGTATGTGACTCAAGAATGTATGTGGTGACATACAAGTGGATCATGTCTTGAGTGATAACCAAAATGGTCTGTAGTATATGGATATAGGAGGGAAAACATATCCTGGTAATGCTACGGACGCGACCCGCTTTGTGGAATTGTTACAAGTGTTGTGACTTGTCACAGATGGTATGATCCTGATCATTCGTGTTGGGGACATGCGAGCGGGGGCGTCCTATACAAAGAGTTTGTATAAGACCTGACCACGAAGTGTTAACATCTCGTTATATAACACCGTTCATGACAGAGACTTCACTTCACTTGGTTGACCATAGGTAGTAACATGACCTCAATCCTGAGTGAGTTGGGAACTCCTGCCATTAAGGGCGGTCTTTTGATTTGTATGGGTGCAAGTGGCCAGGTCGCCAATTCAAACCTACCATTTAGGGGATTTGTCTGATTTGGGAGCTGGGAACTCTGCTACACAAGATGGAATTCACTCCTTCCCCGAGGCAGGGGTAAGTAGATAGATGACTCCCTTAAGGGCTGATTCCGGGGCTTGAACGATGTGGCGTCACACACCTTCTCTTGGCCCGAGAGGTGTTCACACATAGTTGGACTATGTTGTATTGTTCATTAGAGGAATCAGTGGTATCTAAGGAGTGAGATGTAACTATAGGGGCAAAACAGTAAATTGGCCCAGCTGTACTTATGAGCATCTGTGAAGGGTCATCGTACTTATGATTGATTATATCTGATGGACACAGAAATATATCTGTGGTAAGAAGAGTTCAGCTGTTGGTCTTTAGTGAATCACTGACAGTTAATGGATGGTGGATCTTGTAGCTAAAGAGTTTAATCAGCTATTCACGTACCATTGGAGTTCGAGCCACAGGTCCATTAGGTCACCTGGGTAGCTTGGATAAATTCGAGAACTAGTGTTTGGGTTAAATTGAAATATTCAAATTTACAAGAGGAAGTTCAATTATATATGATATAATTAGTCTGGTTAATTATATATGATATAATTGGCTAAATGTATGAGATACATTATTTTGGAGGAAATTAGATATAAATATGATTTATATCAAGTAGAGGAGAAAATACTATAGTAGATATATGATATCAAACTATAGGATGTAAATATAATATGATTATATTTATTAATTAAATTAATTGATTAATGATTTGATAATTAACGGATTTATCCACGTTTGGACGTGGGAAGTGGGCTGTGATGGTTATGGTAACCGGTGGATTAAAATGAAAATCGTTTTCATTTTTATCAATTGTGCATTCGTATTATCCCACGCACAAAAGAATCCGTGAAAGCGATCGCGAGAGCATATACGATAGAAGCTCGTTGGTCTAAACGATTGTCTGCCTCATGTTTTCTCTAAACGATCGCATACGTTTTTCCTAAACGATCGTTCAGTTTTTCCTACACGATCGTGTAGCTCTACTATATGGTAAGCATTTCCACTATACGATAGCAGGGTTTCATCTCCCACTTGCTTATCATCTACACGACGCCTTCTCCTCCGTCTTTTACCAAACTCACTAAACCCCACTCTTTGGGTTTTTGATGCCGAGGATACCCGGGTTTCTCTTGTGGTGGTGTCGTCCCCGCTACAGTGTTCGTGTGCATTCGGATCGTGCTATTGCTGTCGACATACCTGTCGGGCATTGGTAGATTTGTTGGAGGGTTTTCGCTACTTAGGGTTCAGACGTTTGAAGAGTGTCTTCATCTGGTATGAATCCTTTCTTTGTTAATTACTGTATTCTGAGCATGCCGATAATTAGGTTTATATGCATAACTGTATGTGTTGAATGTATGTCGTTTGTGTTTCGGTCACTGTGAAATCGGAGCGATCTAAACCGCTCATGGAACTCTCGATATGAGATCCTTCAGTTGTAACACTACATTTAGCATTGTAATGCTGCAATGATTAATGGAATGCCAATGCATCTGCGTGTGTGCTCACCATAGGCAAGCGTCGCATGCAGCGTTGCGCCTCTGTGCCAACACTTGAGGGTTGGATCGATAAGAGCGTTGCAACATTGCGCCTATGGTATAAATGCATTCTTTCTAAATTAGGTAAGGAGGAGACAAAAATCTGATGGAAGCCGAGGAGTGACTGTTAGTTCTTCCCCTTCCTTTATATTTTTTATATCTCTAGGTTAGATTTTTAGTTTCTTTTGAATTGTAAATGATGGATTGGATCTTCCTCTTCGATTTGTCTATGGATTGTTCGAGGTAATAGTTTTTCTATCTAGTTTTTGGAATTTTAATTCTTTGCTAATTTCTTGAGGATTCTGTATTATTGAATGAATTGTATGTTGAGTTTGTGTCTTCTTCGAACCCTTAATAATTTCTAAAAGCATGATTGTGAGGTTGACTGTTCACGCATAATCGTGCATGGCTAATTGTTTTTTAGTTACACAACGTTCTTTCCTGAATGTCTAGCTAAAATCACTTAAGTATCATTAGTTAATTGTACATTTGATGGCTCTTCCTAGGATGCATGAATTGTTAGGTTCGAAGACAATTTGGTTAATTGAACATGACTTTCCTGACAATTAATCGACACAATTGAATCCTAAATCATAATGCAGGTGTTTTTAATTCTATATGGACGCTATAGAACCCAATAGGATTAGAAACATGTAGATTAATTGGGATATGACCTTTTTGACCTTAATTACTAATTAGGATGCTTTCTCGATTAGATTCTTGCAAGTTGTCAATTGTTGGGGTTGATATCTTAAATCTCATGGGTCCTATTGTTTGTAATTGTATTCGACAAACAGTTTATTTATTTAATAAAATCTGAGGTATTTTATTTGACATTTAGTAGCATTAACCCACAAAACCAATAAACAAACATCCAAGGTTATCTTCTGTAGCTTAAACATGTATGTAGAGACATACACTACATACATGTGGATTGTTTTAAGTGATCACCTGAATAGTTTTAGTAGATGGATAAGGTTGAGTACCTTATCCTAGTGACACTACAAATATGACCCACTTTGTAGATGTTACAATTGTTGTAAAGTTCTAAAAATGATCTAATCCTGATTATTCATGTAGAGACATGTGAGTATGGGTGTTCTATAAAAAATGGGTTTGTATAAGATTGGACCACGAAATGAATAGTCTCATTATATAACAACATTAATAGTAGAGACTTACATTTCACCAGGATGATCATAGGTGACATGACCTGAATCTTGAGTGAGTTGTGAACTCTTGCCTATGAAGGCGTGAAGGATCTCTTACCGAAGAGTTCTATAAGCGTGTTCGGGTCGCTCCGATCTCACCGTGACCGAAATAAACATTATACATTCAAACGTATAGTTATACAAACAAACAATAATTATCGGCATGCTATGAACAAGATATAACAAGGGAGAGAGTACCATACCAGTTGAAGACAGTCTTCAATCTTCGACATTCAATGCAGCGGAAACTTCCACGCGATCTACCAACACCCAGCAGTAGCGTCGAGTATAATAGCATGAATAACCGCATGAACATGAACGTCGCGGGGACGACACCACCAAGAAAAGTGTCCTAGGTATTCTCGGAGTGATAACCCAAAGCGTGGTCTTTGGTGAATTTGGTAGAGGAAGGAGGAAGCACAGATCGTGTAGGCGATAAGCAAGTGGGAGGGAAAAAGTCGCTATCGTATAGCAAAATGCTTATCGTTTAGGAGAAGCTACACGATCGTGTAGGTTTTACTAAACGATCATTTAGGAAATGGTATACGATCGTTTAGCAAGCTCGACACATTCTACGATCGTTTAGGGAAGCTATGCGATCGTGTAGGAACTAGTGTGCGATCGTTTAGGCGTGAGGTGAACGATCGTTTAGGCGGAGAGTGACTATCGTATAGGCTCTCGAAATGCTTAAGCAATCGTTTTCAATTCACTTGCGCGATCTCTCTTTTTCTTTTGGACGGGCAATTGAACGATTGATTCAAAATGAAACAATTTCATTTTTATTTCATCGGTTACAATAATCGACACATTCCCACTAACCCACGTCCGAACATGATAAATTGGCTTAATTATCATATAATTAACAAATTAATTAATAATAAATATAATCATATTATATTTTTATCCTATAGTTTGATATCACATATCTACTATAGTATTTTCTCCTTTACTTGATAAAAATCATATTTATATCTAATTTCCTCCAAAATAATATATCTCATACATTTAGCCAATTATATCATATATAATTAACCAGTCAAATTATATCATATATAAACAAACTTCCTCTTGTCAGTTTGAACATTTCAAATTAACCCAAACATTGGTTCTCGACTTTATCCAAGCTACCTAGGGGACCTAATAGACTTATGGTTCGAAGCTCCAACGGTACGTAAATAGCTGACTAAACTCTTTAGCCACGAGATCCACTATCAGTTAACTGTTAGGCATTCCATTACAGACCAACAACTGAACTCTTCTTACCACAGATATATTTCTGTGTCCATCGGATATAACCAATCATGAGTACGATGACCCTTCACAGATGCTCGAAGTACAGCTAGGCCAAATTACCATTTTACCCCTGTAGTTACTTCTCACTCCTTAAGTACCACTGATTCCTCTAATGAACAATACAACATACTCCAACTACATGTGAACACCTCTCGGGCTAAGAGAAGGTGTGTGGCGCCACATCATTCAAGCCCTGGAATCAACCCTTAAGGAAGCTATCTATCTACTTACCCCTGCCATGGGGAAGGAGTGAATTCCATCTTGTGTATATGAGTTCCCAGTTCCAAAATTAGACGAATCCTCAAAATGGTAGGTTTGAATCGGCGACTTAGCCACTTGCACCCATACAAATCAAAGAACTGCCTTCAATGGCAGGAGTTCCCAACTTACTCAGGATTGAGGTCATGTTACCTATGGTTATCCTAGTGAAGTGAAGTCTCTATCATGAATGGTGTTATATAACGAGACGTTAACACTTCGTGGTCAGGTCTTATACAAACTCTTTGTATAGGATGCCCCCGCTCGCATGTCCCCAACACGAATGATCAGGATCAGACCATCTATTACAAGTCACAACACTTGTGACCATTCCATAAAGCGGGCTGCATCTGTAGCGTTACCAGGATAAGATTTCCCTCCTATATCCATATACTACAGACCATTTTGGTTATCACTCAAGACATGATCCACTTGTATGTCACCACATACATGCTTGAGTCACATACAGATAACCAGGGATTTTATGTTTATTGGTTTGTGGTAAAGCAAATAAAACAAGCAACTGAGCAAAATACAAAATGTGAAGTAAATATCATATATTATACAACACAAGCGTTCGTACAAAGTGTTTACAAACTATAGGACACAAGATTTTAGGGCATCAACCCCAACAAGGCGGTCCTTTGATTTGCATGGGTGAGAGTGGTCAGTTCATCGACTCAATATGCCTACCATTTTGGGGACTTGTCTGATTGGGGAGCTGGGAACACTACACAAGACAGAATTCACTCCTTTTCTAATCTCGGGGTAAGTAGATAAATTGCTCCTTTAAAAGTTGATCCGGGGCTTGAACAATGTGGCTCCACACTCTCTCTTGGCCCAAGAGGGATTTGATCATAGTTGGATTATGACTTATTGTTCATTAGAGGGATCAGTGGTACTTGAGAAGTTAGAAGTAACTACAGGGAAAAAATGGTAATTTTGGCCCAACTGTACTTACGAACAATTTGTGAAGATTCATCACACTGTTAACTAGCTATATTCAATGTTCACAAAAATATATCTGTAGTGCGAAGAGTGCAGCTGCTGGTCTTTAGTGGAATGACCAACAGTTAATGGAAATTTGGTAATTTAATTAAAGGAGTTTAATTAATTATCCAAGTATTGTTGAAGCTTCAAACTACAGGTCCATAAGGTCCCTTCTGTAGCTCAACTAGGATTATTGAAAATTAATTTTGAATTAATTTGAATTGTTCAAATTAATTGAGAGATTAATTATATATGATATAATTAACATAATGTATTTGATACATTATATAAATTTTTTTTAGAGGAAATAAATATTTGAATATGATTCAAATATTAATTATATGAATTGGATTCATATAATTAATTTTAATATGAATTTAATTCATATTAAATACTATATATTAATTTAGAGAATTTTAAACTATAGGTTCTATTATATTTGATATAATATATACTATAGGTTATATGTTATATTAAATATAACATATAGTATAATATATGTGTTATATATTAAGATGGTTAATGTATAATTATATAACAAATAAATTAAAATTATTTTAATTTTAAAATTTTGAAATTTAAATGGAGGGAGTTATTTCTAACTTCCTCCCTAATTTTCCACTCAACAAGATAATGTGAGAGGGGAGTTGGAGGAAGTTGATCTTTTTGATCTTCTTCCCTAAACAAGATTCACAAAAGATAAGTGAATTCCCCAATGCATAATTCCCATAAAATTTCCTCTCTTCTTCTAACCTTTGCCAAAACTGAAGTAAGCCCACCTCTATTGCATATTCTCAACCCTAAGGAGAATATAGAAGGATTATCTCTTGGAGGTGTCCAATTTTGGTTGGTATTGTTTTGTGTTTTGGAGTTTTTGTTCCAAGGAGGGTTCGTGACCGACCTAAAGGAATTTTCATGAAGAATTGGTTATTCAAGAGGTTAGTAAATCAAACAAAAATTATTTCTATATATTTTTTATGAAGCATGCTGTAAATTTTCTTTGTAGAATGCATAATTGGGTTCTGAATTTTATTTTTCTGTGTGAATTTGAAAATGGGAAATGATCTCGCTTTCGTCTAAAGTTTTCACAAATCTTCAGTCCGTCTTTGTAGAGGCTAGTTAGATCACATCAAGCGAGTAGTTGTGCATACATGAATCGGTTGCATGTTTAGGTTTCAGAAATCGAGGATAGAAATTGCATTGAATGGCTCTAGAAACTAGATAAATCAATCCTAGTTTACATTTATCCCTTGCATTTTAATTCCTTGGATGTTTTCATTTTATCCAAAACCAAAACCCTGTTTTTACTACTTTTCATAGTCAAATTTAGCTTAAGAGAATATTAAATCCTGACTTCCCTGTGGTTCGACCCCGAACTTACCACTATTACTACGTCTTTGTAGTGATAGGAGTAGTTTGTTGTATTATAAATTTCTTTTGATTTATTGCTCTTTTGGGGAATTAAACGACAACAAAAAAGACTTTGAATAAGGAACATCACCAGTGATAATCATGTCATCCACATACAAAAGTAGAAGAATAACACCATACGGAGTTTTACAAGTAAAGAGAGCTAACTCTTGAGCACTGGAGACTATCCCAAGTTGGGTAACAGTGGCACTGAAAGTTGCAAACCGTGACCAGGGCACTTGTTTTAGCCCATAAAAAGCATGTCGAAGAAGACAGATCTTTTGAGGCGGAGAAGAGACACTAAGTGGTGGCTTCATATAGATTGTTTTTAATAGCATTCCATCGAGTAAAGTATTCTTGACATCCATTTGAAGAAGAGGCCACTGTTTAGTAGTGACTACAATAAACAACTTCGAACAGATGTCATTCGGGCAATAGGGACAAAATTTTCCTCATAGTCGATACCATGCTCTTGAAAATACCCTTTGGCAACTAGACGAGCCTTATAACGTTCAATGAACCTATCGGAGCGAGTCTTGATTTTATAGATCCACGATAGGTTTCTTACCAGGAGGTAACTCAACAAAATCTCAGATATGAGTTTTCTCCAAAGCCTGAAGTTTCTCATTGGTTGGTTGCTGCCAAAGAGGGTTAGTACAGGCCTCATGATAAGAATAAGGTTCAACCAACGACATGACAGTGGAAAAATAGTGATAGTCCTTGAGATGACGAGGAGGTTCTCTTACTTGGGTGGATTGGCGAACAAACACATGTTCTGGTTCCACATCAGGGGTAGATGGCAGATTCGTGAGTGCATCAGTGGGAGAAGATAGATTGAGGTCAAAGACGAATAGGGTAGAAAGGTCGGGTAAAGGATCATAGGCAGGGAAGAGATCAGAAGAGGGACAGTGAAGAACGAGTGGGTGTTAGTTAGGGAATCATGAAAAGAAGAAAGACTAGAGAACATATGATGTTCCCAAAATGTGACATGACGAGAGATACGAAGTCTTTTAGAAATAGGATTCCGATATCGAAACCCTTTATGTTCAGTTCCATAACCAAGAAAACAACATAGACAAGCTCGAGGTTTGAGTTTGATATGTTCATGAAGATGAAGAAGAACAAAGCATGAACACTCAAAGACTTTGAGATGAAAGTAAGAAGGAGAGGTACCATACAATCGTTCAAAAGGAGATAGATTGTGAACAATTGCGGAAGGTAGGTGATTGATGACATAAATAGATGTAAGAGCAGCCTCACCCCAAAACTTCTTAGGGCAAGACGTAGAGAGAAGCTTAATAAGGACAAAATCTAGAATATGACGATGTTTTTGCTCAGCTCGACCATTTTTTTGAGAATATAAGGACACAGACATTGGACAAGAGTGCTCTGTTGTGCGAGGAAAGAGAGTGGGTGAGAGTTCTTGTACTCCATTGCATTATTTGTGTGAAGAATTCTGATGGTGCATGAAAACTGAGTGTGGACCATTTTGGCAAACTTAATGTAGATTTCGGGTAAGAAAGAACGATGTCTATGAAAGTATATTAAGGTAAAACGAGAGTAGTCATCAATAAATAACATAAGATATTAAAACCATTGATAATAGGAGTAGGAGCAGGGCCCCAAATATCAAAATGAACCAAACCAAATGGGTATCACATAATGAAGTGGAAGTAGAAAAAGACAGAGCAGGTTGCTTCGTAAGTTTGGAATATAAGCAATCAAATTAATTGAATTGCGAAACATTATTCAAACTACCAATAGAAATTAAATTACAATGCCACTGATATATACCAGTATCAGTGACAACAATAGAAACAAGTAGGAGAATTGGTGGATGAAAGAATGTGAGCTCAAATAATCTTCCCACCTTGCAACTTGTACCAATCTTCTGACCCGTTCGCGGATCCTGAACCTAATAACCATGAGGGAAAAAGAAAACAATGATTCCTAGATCACACAATTGATCAACAGAAGAAAGATTAAATGTTAGGTTGGGAACATGGTAAGTAGAAAAAAGGTTTATGGTGTTGGGTTTTATGCCCTAAAACTCATAGATAATAAATGTTATTAATTGACCATCATCAATAAAAAATTATAGATGTTAATTCAATAGAAGTTATTGTTTGTGTTCTTTGTCTTTCTTTCTTTTTTTTTTTTTTTTTTTTTTTTGTCTTAATAACCCTAAATCCAATAAACTAACATCCAAGGCTGCTTTATGAGTCTTGAACTGTATGTGGAGACAAATAGAGATCAATGTTCAAGATACAACCTAAAAGGTCTATAGTATAGGGATAAGGCTGGGTACCTTATGCTGGTGACACTATGAATACGACCCACTTTGTATTTGATACAAACACAATGATCCAACACGTTCGTGTAGTTGATATGTGAGTTGGGGTATCTTATGCAAGGAGTTTGCATAAGAACGGACCGCCAAATAGTAACCACTAGATATAACATCGTTAACTAGTTAGGTTCCTATTTCAATAGGATGACCTAGGTAACTTAGTCTTAATCCTGAGTATATTATGAACTCTTGTTCATGAATAATTGTCCTTTGATTTGTATGGGTGAGGGTGGCCAGTTTGTTAACCTAATATGCCTACCATTTTGGGGACAACATCGAGTAGGGAGCTAGGAATATATAATACAAAATGGAATTCACTCTTTCCCACCTTAACGGTAAGTAGATGAGTGTTCCCTTAAGTGGTGTCTTCAGGACTTGAATAAAAGGCCCTATTCTCTCATTGGCTCGAGAAGGATTTCTGTTTATTGGTTGGACCATAAACAGGTTGTTCATTATAGGAGCACTGATACTTAAGGAATCAAAGGTAACCTAAGGGTAAAACGATAATTTGACCTAGTTGGAGTTATGAACACTTGTGAAGAACTAACTTGCTGTTATTGGTCTATATCCGTTGACACAGAAATATATCTGTAGTAAGAAGAGTGCAGTTGTGGATCTTTAGTGGAGTATACCCACAGTTAACGAATATTGATTAAATTGGTTAATGAGTTTAGATAATTAACCTCATATTGTTAGAGCATCTGATCTATAGGTCCACCAGGTCCTCTTGTTAGCTCATTAGAGGATATTTAAGAGGGATGATTTGAATTGTTCAAATTAATTTGAGAAAACCATATACTAGTGTGATTAATATATAATTGATGATGGATATGATCTATAACTCAAATTAAATTGGAAAGTAATATTTGAATAAGATTTAATTAATCAACTCAAGTGAATTAGATTCACAAAAAATTAATTAATGGAGAGGTATTACACATATACATACGATGTTTATGATAATTAAATATATATACATTAAATTGGATTTAATGTATAAATAATTATTTAATTAATGTGCAAATTAAATTAAATAAGTGTTAATTAATTAATTAATTATGAAAAAGGAAAATAGAAAAAGGATTAGGAAAAAAGCTTGGTCTTTCTCTATGTAAAGATCTCCTATGGCCTCTTTGGGAGACACAAAGACTGACAATACATAACACACAAGTGTTATTGTGCAAAAATTTTTCTAAGCCACAAAGATAATCCTCACTACTCTCCAAAACCCTTTTCTCCTCTCCCTCTCTCAATAGTTGGATACCACCTATCCCTCTATTGGAATCCTAGAGAATAACGAGGTTACTCTCGTGGTAGTGTTCAAGATTGTTCAAAAAATCATTCATGATCAAGATCGTTGGAGGAGCCATTTATTGGAACTTAAAGAGGATTGTTCGTGAAGCTTGGGAATCTACAAAGGGAAGAATGGTTCTAATCATTTTCCCTAAAGCATGTTATATTACATGTTTATATTCTATTTTAGTATATTAATTTTTTTTTTTATGTAAAAATGGAATTGTAGGATGCAAAGCGTTCACAATGCTTTTGCTGCGGGATTCGATCCCTTCAATTGGTATCAAAGCCAATTTCTTGCATGCACGTTCTTTGTATTTTTGGAAACAAAATTAGTTTAGAGGTGGGTTTAATATTCATCATTTGGAATGTTTGAATATTGATTTGCAAAATTGGATTTTTTTATTTTATTTTGACACGTTGATTACTTTTAATTTGATTAAATTGTAAGGCCCATTTTGTTTTTTGAGCAATTTAATTCTTGCTCGTAAAGTCTGTAAGTCTGTGTCGATCGAAAGAGCAATGGTTGCTGACGAGATCGGTAAGAAACAAAGTGTTTGGGGCTAGTTCAAAGCTAAAAACGATGTGAACAACAACATTCTGCTGCTCAGCATCACATCACTACTATCATAGCATTGCAACATTGAAAGGCAGACACAACACAAAACAATCGTAGCTTTATAACGTTCTAAGTTTTGGTGGAGTGTCGGCGGCACACGTGAGGTCGTTTTGACTTCAGCTATTTTGACCTAATTCCCTTTCTATCACCCCCAAATTTAGAGATGCGCAAGGTCCTCATTGCATTATTTTCAATAGAATAGACAAAAAACTTAGTCAAAATTTTGAAAATAAGGTTTGAACAAAGTTTTGAAGGATAAAAGGTAAAGCAGTGCTATTGCTACGAATTATCTAAGTGTTAGTCAGAAAATACAAAGTGTGGAAAATGTTTCTAAGGGTATGCATATAACTTATCATGGCAGTGCAATGAATAACGCAAAATAAAAGATAAAGAACATCGCAATAATTGATAAAGGATGATAAAGAAGAGGCTAACGCATATGGAAAGAATTGTTACTAAGTTGTATTAAAAATTAACCAAGTATACAAAGAATTACAAATAACGCAATACAAAATTTGAACATGTACAAAGAATCAAGAGATAGCTTCTATACATAGAAAAATAATGAATGAAATTAAAAATAAAAGAATGACCGCAAAAGAATTTGTAGATTTATTAAGGAGGAGGTTCAGGAGGAGGATTTTGTGGAGGAACACGAGGAGCTTCTTCAAAGTGCAAATGTTGTTGTAAATGCAGAGGCACCATGGGACCATGGAGATAGGCTGTTAAGAAGTTGAAGTACTAATGGTTGCGCTCTGCTACTTGTCTTTGGTTCAGGTGGATCGTATAGATATTGCATTGAATGTTGATCAACACCTGCCTTGTCATCGCAACATTGCGTTGCAACTCTTTTTGTCGCTCGTGTACCTCATTTATTCGCTAGCAAAAATAATCATGTTGATGAGAAAGAAGAGAACGCATATCAGTAATTTTAGCAGCTAGGGCGGCAATGGTGGGCTACGCCTGCGATGTTTCACCATCAATGTTTTGGGGTTGGGCAGAAGTGCCTTCACCCAAATCACGTGGGTCAACATGCGATAATGGAGGGGAAAATTGCGGAGAAGATGAAGGGGAGGATGGAGCTACTGACTATGCGTTGGGTGAAGCAGGAGTGAGAAGAAGGTTAGTAAAATGTTCGAGGAGTGGGGAGAGGGGTTCTGTAGGAGGGCTTGGAAGGCGAATGATCAAAGGCAAAGGGTCTAAGGGTTCTTGATCTTGTGGTGATGGCTCTTGGACTTTTTCCTTTCCTTTGTCAACCTTGCGTTGTTTCTTGGGTTTCGGCTGCTGCGGCGCATTTAAATCGATCATGGGCCTTTTAGGTGGGAGTTCGGGGCAATGTGAGGAATCTTTGAGAAGCATTCTCAAAATCTTGATGTTGATGAGACCATGTACTTCCGGCATTGGTTCCTCTTCAATACCCACACCTAATGAGAGGCATAAGCTTGAGACTGTCCAAGGAAAGAAATATTGGCCTCTTATATGCCCCACAAAACCTCGAATCTATCTTGCGATCAACTAGCCCACATCTATTGGAATGTCGCGTGCGATGCAGTATGCGGCTAAGACTCTATCCCTCGAAATTGTTTTGTCATGTGAAGTCGGGATGAGTCGTCATTTCACCAAATATACCTAAAGCCGTGCTTCTGGAAGCAGTCTATTGGATGCAAGGGTTCTTATGCCTTTTAAGGAGACCGACCACTGAGTGCCCGGTTGCGTTAATACCTTCAGCGCATCTTCCATCTATTCTTCTGTGGGATCATCAATGATTTTATTACCCGGCGCATCCGGGATTTCCTTCATCAGATATAATTCATTGATGTCCTTTGCGTTGAAAGACACCACTTCCCCTTTCATGGTCATCGCATCTTTGGTGCCATGGAGCCGTCCATTATAGAAGTCTCGCACTACCATTGGGATGACGATGGATGGGCACTGGCAGAATGTTTCCCATCCATGTTCCAATACAACACTTGTGATTAAGTCTGGTAGTGACGTTGGCGTAGGGAAGAACCCCATCTCCATCATCATATCATCATTCTCTTTCTTCTTTGATGGTCATGCCTTAGCCAATGCAAGCTCACTGCTTTCCGCTACTGCTTTGCCCTTCTCTTTTGTCAACACAAGGCGGGATCTTTGTTTTTGTTTCCTTTCCCTTTCCTTGCATTGTTCTTCCTTCTCCTACTCCGCAATTTCTTTGCCTTTCTTTTCTCGAATGCTCTGAACATTTTCTCGGTGCCTCTTCTTCTTCTCTTCCTTCTTCTTTTTTTCTTCCTCCTCTTCTTCTCTCATTTCTCTTTCAAATTCTCTTTCAAATTGCTCTGAGGCTAGCAAAATGCTCGCGCTGTTCTTCCTCGAGCCTTATTCTCTTCTCTTTTGTCGATATTGCGTTGTTGCGGCGCACCTCCTCATCTTGTAATTTTCTTCTTCGACTTTCTTTTGCGATGATTTGTTTTGCCCGCAACATTTTCTCTTGTTTTTCTTCCTCCTCTCTTCTTCTTCTCTCCTTTTCTTCTAATGCACTTTGCAAAATTGGTGGGTCGATTGTTGACCCTTGCGGCGTATTCTCCTTACGACGCCGCATAAGGGGGTGATGTCTGAATCTTCTCTATCATCAGTCGCAACCGTTCGTATTAGTGTTGTTTCCTCCTCAGGTTGCGTTGATTCTTTTTGTTGTGCTGATTCCCCCTTATCCACCCTTGCGGAGTGGATTCTCCATCAATTTCTGGGCTCTCAGCCCTCTTTCTCTTCTCTTCCTTCTTCTTCAGGTGCGTCTCCTCCCGCCTGCGTTCCCTCTTCTCACTCGTTCTTCTTTCTTTCTTCTTGATTGGATGGGTTTTCTCATCTCCTTCAGCCCTCTTTTCCTTGATCTTCTTCTTCTTCTTCTTCTTCTCCTCAGCCATTTCAGGCTGCTTCTTTGCCACCACTTCCTCCAAAGCAACCCTGATGGTCCCTCATAGGATTCTGTTTGAACAGTTTCCTTAGGATCCGAAACGGCCAGGGCACTCCTTCTCGAAGCTTTCTCCATCTCCTCCTCCGAAGGTAGTGGCTGATTATCAACCCCCGCTTCGTGCAGTCCTCATTCCTTCTCCATGTTACTCAAAATACTCCCGAACACTTCTCTGCCATCTCTTCTTTTTCTCTCACTTTCAGAAGATAGTGTTGGGAGTGGGGCACTCTCCGTGCTCTGCCCCTCTCTAATGCGGAGTGGTTCGACTGCTACAAGCTTTTGCCGAGGTTTTTCGGTGATTCGAGGGATGGGTTTTGGTTGGGCAGCGAGACGGCAGCTTGCTGCGAGGAATGCCGCCATTCTTGCAGTGATTTGGGCTTGTGAGGGTGATGAGGGTGAAGAGGATGGATGGGAAGGCTGATCGGCCATGGATGTACTGAGTGAAAAAAACTGAGAAATTTCTTAGGGTTTTAGAAAGGAAGTTTGAAGTCTGGGTATTCAAAGGCTCTGCTAGGGTTTCTATTTGCCAAAGACTCAAATAGGCTCTCTCAGACGAAGGAAGTGGGAATTTATAGGTTGAGCCTTGATGGGCCCAACGCAAATTCTGCGGTGGCAGGCCTCGAGGTACTCAAAAAGCCTGCCGCCGCGCTCCTCACATTTATGAATCAGCAGAGAAGTACGTCCTTTCATCTGCGAATTCATCATGTCCTTGGAAGCCTAAATGATTGGACTACTCTATTTCCGAAATGAATTTGTCTTTGGTGTTTTATTCGGATGGGTGCAAGGTTAAGAATCAACATAATGCTTCCATCAACGCAAATGCATCTTTGCAGAGGACTGGTAACAACGCATGTACCAATGCAACACACCCCTCAACTCAACGCATTTCTGGAGGACGGGTGTACGATATTTCTACTGGCGCAACACTACCTCAACATAGCTCAAGATGCACCCATCATCGCAATGCATACCGAATGTTGATTGTTATTATTATTTTTATTTTATTTTATTTTTTATTAGTATATATATATATATCAATGCAAGTCATTAGGACCTTGCGGTATTCATTTTCTTCTTTTTAATCATTCACAAAAATTAAGGATAACGCAATTAATACAAAAAAGTAGGAAGATAAACTGAGTACGGAAATTAATGCAAGTGAATTAAATGAGAAGTGATTTCATAAAGCAATAAAAACAAGTTTAAGGAAGCAATAAATAACAAAATTCATAAAGCATTAAAGAAGGTAATTAAGAAAGCAATTAAACTAAGAATTTAGAGATGTTGATTGAAAGAAATTTCTCACATGATTACCGCAATCCACACCTCTGTAGGCGGTCAAGCTTGCCTGCACAATGCCATCAAGGACATTGTTCACCTCCTTGCCTCATCCTACAGTGTGTATGGGAAGAGATATAATCTAGTTCCTTCGGGAGTCACACCAGGTATGGAGAATGCGTTGTACATTTCTTTCTGATGTGTTCCTGCGTGAAAAATACACCTGATCTCTGGGTTAGTTTAGAATTTCTGGATCAATTCTAGTACTCATAAATCGTCAGACTGCTCTTCGCGATAAACAGCTAGTACAAAGAGATTTGTCCTACAACATACCACAAAAGTACTTAACACTAACCGTTACCAATCCCCGAAAACGGCGCCATAAACTTGTAACGTTGAATTTATATCTTTGACTTTAAGCATGTGGACAAATATGAATATGGATGAATGAAAAAATATATGCGTTAAAGAGAATTTTATGTGATACTATGTCTAAATTTATGCGTTATTAATGCTATGCTCGTAG
Source organism: Benincasa hispida (assembly GCF_027475165.1). Lineage (NCBI taxonomy): Eukaryota > Viridiplantae > Streptophyta > Magnoliopsida > Cucurbitales > Cucurbitaceae > Benincasa > Benincasa hispida. Next base: position 49,290,688 of record NC_143486.1, read on the forward strand.
TATGTAATGGAGTAATGTGTGTCACAAGTTTCCTTGCGCTAAAACCAAGTATAATTCCAACGCAAGTTTCTCAGAATAATTCGAGGTCGAACACAGGGATTGTTTTCATTAATGTGTTACTAATGTGGTATATGCGACCGGTTTTTACAATTAATAAAGAATGGCTGTTTATACAATAATGTAAATTGCGATGAAATAAAATTGCGTTGATAAAATAAAACCTAAACTAATATGATACAAGATACAAGATACATGATAACCGATACTGAGTTCGAGAACTGACTGTGAAGCTGTACAAGAATCTATGTATGTGATGGCAAGTCTTTATGGATGTAGCAGAAAGGGAAAAAGTAAATGGTAAAAACAACGCAAGTTTCTCAATTACATTAAAGATGCAACTAAGGTTCCACTTTCCCTTGGCGTACACCTCTTGGTGATCGGCTGCGTTCCCATATCTCTATGGTGAAATAGGCATGAACGTGATGAATGCAAGGTTGTTTCTATCTCTAGAACTACTTCTCGCTTTAGTTAACGCATTCTTCCAACCTTCTCTCGATAGGCGAAATAACATCTTCACTTCTACTCTCATAGGTGAAGATGTCGTCGAGCATGCTTTAGCTAAACTTAATTATTTCCTTAACACAATTAACTCACTCACTTAATTCTTTCTATTTACCTAGGGAATTAGGAAAACATCATGGAGAAAATGGATTATGGATGAACGGAAATAGACAGAGAGATGACAATGGTAATTATCATAACATTTAATTATAGAATTAAGCGTTCGATACATGGTGTGAATGAAATATTAGAGAAGATGAATATAGATGATGAAAAAAAGAGATTAGAAACAAATACAGAAGGAGTGTCAACATCTTGACACAGATTCCGAACAGAGGTTTTGCTTGCTTGCGTGTGGAAGTAATAGAGAAAGAGTTTCCCTCTCAGGCTTGCTCTTCTGTAGAAATGACCTTCGCATAGAGCTTCAATGGCAGGGATTGGAAGGATTCCTTGGTCGGAGACTCACCTCTCGGCCTTGTCTCGTGATTATCCCGGATCTACTTTGGACAGTCGCTTCATACCAGTCTCTCTCTCAGAAACAATATATGCACATCTCTATGTATTCATGTATATTTTTCAGTGAATTTGCATAAGCTATTTATAGGTGAAGCTTGGCTCTTTGACTTTGTGGTCCCCACTTTATGGTTATGGTAGTTCCTGAAATGGCAGAGTGAATATTCCTTCTATTACGTAATCAACCCGTCAGAAAATGTACAACTGAAAGCTGTACATTTGTTAGAATCCTCCGTAAATGCGTTGCTCTTTTCGATAGATCGCCGCATGTGGTGTTGTTTTTTTATTATCGTATGCGGTTGAATTTGTGTTGATCGCTAAGCTCTTGATCGATTGTCGCATGCGCCGTCATTGCGTTGATCATCTCTTCATTCCTGAATGATGGGCGCAATATGACGTAGATACATTGTTTGTTTTATCTTTGAGCCATGAACGCATGCGGTGACTGATTTCCTGCAAAACAGAAATTGAAACACTCTATTCTACCATCGCAATGGTGTTAGTGGGTGTATTGACGACATTTTATAATTCTCGCATTTCTTAGCCAATTTCTATACTGTCGACACAATGTTTCTTTCTTTTTACCACAATATCTAAATAAAACAGTATAAATAACTGTAATGTGGATGGTCATTGGAAACACAATTGCCCCAGGTACCTTGTTTTGAAGAAGAAAGAGAAAAAGTTAAATATGATTTACTTGTTCTAGAAACTTGTTTAGTGGAAAATGACCATGATTCCTGGATACTTGATTCAGGAGCCACTAATCACATTTGTTCTTTTTTACATGGAATTATTTCCTTCCAGCAGCTCGAAGAGGATGAAATGATGCTCAAGGTTGGAATGGGAGACACCATTTCAGCTCGTGTAGTGGGAGCTACTATGTTTTTTTTTTGGACGTAGATTTCTGTTTTTAGAAAACTTATACATTATTTCCACAATGAGGAAGAACCTTGTTTCTTTTTCCTATTTAATTGAACAATCATACTTTATTTCTTTTAATTCAAATGCAACGTTCATTATGAAAAATGGTGTGACTATTTGTTCAGCTAAAAAGGCGAAGAATTTCTCTAAGTAACAATGATATGTATCTTTGGCATTTGAGATTAAAGCCACATAAATCTTGATAGGATCGGGAGATTGGTAAAGAATGAACTTCTAAGCAAGTTAAAAATGATTCATTACCTTCATGTGAATCCTGTCTCGAAGGAAAAATGACTAAAAGACCTTTTAGTGGAAAAGGTTATAAAGCCAAAGAACCCTTAGAGCTCATACATTCGGATCTTTGTGGTCCAATGAATATAAAGGCCAGATGAGGGTACAAATACTTCATCTCTTTTGTAGATGATTATTTAAGGTATGGTTACTTATACCTAATGGAACACAAGTCTAAAGTCTTTGAAAAGTTCAAAGAATATAAGACTAAAGTTGAAAACCTATTAGGTAAAACAATTAAAACACTTTGATCTGATCGGGTGGAGAGTACATAGATTTAGAATTCCAGGACTATATGACAAAACATGGAATTCAATCCCATCTCTCAGTATGTAATACACCTCAGCAGAATGGTGTATCAAAAAAGGGGAAATAGAACTTTATTAGATATGGTTCGTTCTATGATGACCTATATGCTCAATTGCCTAACTAATTTTGGGGGTATATATTATAAACTACAGTTCACATCTTGAACAATGTTCCTTCGAAGAGTGTTTTTGAAATATCTTTTAAGTTGTGGAGGGGGCATAAACCAAATTTATGTTACTTTAGACTCTTGGGTTATCCTAACATATGTTAGTGACAAATCCTAAGAAGTTGGAACTTCATTCAAGATTATGCCAATATGTTGGTTACCCTAAGGAAGCGAGAGGTGGTCTGTTCTATGACCCTCAAGAAAATAAGGTGTTCGTATCGAAAAATGCTACATTTTTAGAGGAAGACCACATGAGAGATCATAAACCTCGAAGCAAAATAGTATTAAGTGAAGCTACTGAAGAATCAACTGGGACCGTTCATGCGGCTGGTCCTTCATCAAGAATTAATGAAGAAGCCAACACTTTAGGTCAGTATCATCCTTCTCAATTGTTGAGAGTTCCTCATGCGGTGGAGGGTTATGATACAACCCAACCATTACTTAGGTTTAACTGAAACTCAGGTTATCATACCAGATGATGGTGTTGAGGATCTATTGTTCTATAAACAGACAATGAATGACGTAGACAAGGACCAATGGGTCAAAGCCATGGACTTGAAAATGGAGTTTATGTACTTCAATTCAGTATGAGATCTTGTAGATCCACCTGAAGGGGTAAAATCCATAGGGTGCAAATAGATTTATAAAAGAAAGAGAGATGTAGCTGAAAAAGCACAGACTTTCAAAGCTAAACTTGTAGCAAAGGGTTATACCTAGAGGGAAAGGGCTAACTATGAGGAAACTTTTTCCCTTGTTGCTACGTTTAAGTCTATAAGAATTCTTTTGTTCATAGCCACATACTATGACTATGAGATATGAAAAATGGATGTCAAGACTACTTTTCTGAATGGCAATCTTGAAAAGAATATCTTTATGTCTTAACTCGAGGGGTTCATAGCCCAAAATCAGGTGCAAAAAATTTTCAAGCTGAATCGATCCCTTTATGGGTTGAAACAGGCATCCCAATCTTGGAACATTAGATTTGATACAACGATCAAATATTTTGGTTTTGATAAAAATGTTGATGAACCTTGTATCTACAAGAAAATCATCAACGATAAAATAGCTTTTCTAGTACTTTATGTGGACGATATCCTACTCATTGGGAATGATGTAGGGAACCTTACTGACATTAAAGAACAGTATCCTAAGACATGTTAGGGTTGATGCCCTAAATCTCATAGGGTCCTGTAGTTTGTAAACACCTGTATGAACAAACGCTTGTGATGTAATAATATGAGATATTTTTTTCACTGTTGTCTATGAAATATGAGATATTTTATTTGCATTAACCACAAACCAATAAACTAAGATCCCTGGTTATCATTGTAACTTAAGCATGTATGTAGAGACATACAAATGGATCATGCCTTAAGTGACAACCTAAATAGTCTATAGTATATGGATAAAGGAGGGAAACCTTACCCTGGTGACACTATGGATACGACCCACTTTGTAGATGTTATAAGTGTTGTAAAGTGCTATAGATGGTTTGATCCTGATCATTCATGTGGAGACATGCATATGGAGGTGTCCTATACAAAGGAGTTTGTATAAGACCGGACCACAAAATGTTTAGTTTTGTTATATAACGTCGTTCATGACAAAGACTTTCATTTCACTAGGATGACCATAGGTAACATGACCTTAATCCTGAGTGAGTTGGGAACTCCTGCCTATGAAGGTGGTCGTTTGATTAGAATGGGTGTGAGTGGCAATATTTCTGACTCAAACCTACCACTTTGGAGATTTGTGTGATTGGGGAGCTGGGAACTCAGCTACACAAGATGGAATTCACTCTTTCCTCGAAGCAGGGATAAGTAGATAGATTGCTCCCTTAAGGGCTAATTCAGGGGCTTGAACGATGTGGCGCCACACACCTTCTCATAGCCCGATAGGTGTCCACTCATAGTAGGACTATGATGTATTGTTCATTAGAGGAATCAATGGTACTTAATGAGTTAGATGTAACTACAGGGGCAAAACGGTAAATTGGTCCAATTGTACTTACGAGCAATATGTGAAAGGTTATCGTACTGTTGATTGGTTATATCCGATGGACACAGAAATATATTTGTAGTGAGAATAGTGTAGCTATCGGTCTTTAGTAAAGTGTCGGACAGTTAATGGATGGTGGATCTCGTGATTAAAGAGTTTAGTCAGCTATTCACGTACTGTGGAGCTTCAAGCTACAGGTCCATAAGGTCCCCTTGGTACCTCAATAGATTCAAGTTGAGAATAAGCTTTTGGATTAGTTTGAAGTGTTCAAATTAACAAGAGGGTGTTTAATTATATATGATATAATTAAACTGGTTCAATTTATTTTTTTTATAGTTGACATGATGTATGAGATACATTAATTGGAGGAATTTGATATAAATATGATTTATATTGAATAAAGGAGAAAAGGACTATGATTTAAATGTTACATATGATGTGATAATAAAACTATAGGTTATAAATATAATATGATAAGTTAGTTATTATATTTATTTATAATTAAAACAATTATATGATAATTGTGGATGGTTTCTCCTTTAATCATGCGTGAAAGTGGGAGGTTATGTTCAGTTTTCATAATTAAAGGATAAAATGAAAAATATTTTCATTTTTGAATGAATCACTTCATTAAGTGCATGACTAATCGTTTAGCTCATGCCGTCAAGTGATTTTCTAAACGATCGTGTACTAGCACCTTTTACTAGACGATCGTGTAAAGCGATTAACTAAGCGATCGCATGCCAAGCGAGATTCTCTAAACGATCGTGTAAACGATCAAGAGTGTTTTGCTAAACGATCGTGTACCTTCGAGTTTTACTAAACGATCAAGCATCAAAGTCTATGCGATAGACAGTTCATTCTTCCACTTGCTTGATCGTATAGTTCGATCGATGCCTTCCTCCATCCCTCTACCAAATCCAACAGAGCCCATGAAGGAACTCTTATACAAGAGTACCTCTGAGAGAATGCAGATCGTTCCAAATACTTTGTGATAGAATTTCCACATTTACATTCAAACATAATAGATATACATTATACTACAAATTATCGATATGCTTTTAACAAATAAACAATAAGAGAACGAATACATCTAGTTGAAGACTCTCCTTTAGCAAAACTCATTCTCTCGAACAGGAATGACTCTTCTCATTCTTGTTGGAACACGTAAGCAATCATCCACCAAAACAATCGGTCGTCAACTCACGAATGGTCTCCAAACGACACAAGAACAATGGGGATGACACCACCACTTGGAACCCTCGATATTCTCAGTGTGAGAATCCAAAGAGTAGGCTCTATTGGAATTTGGTAGAGGGGAGGAGGATATGAAGATCATATAGCACGACCAAGCAAGTAGGAGAAGGCAGGTCTATCGTTAGACAATGAATAGACAACGCTTGATCGTTTAGAAGAAGGCAATTACAATCGTGTAGGAAATAGGCAGTGATCGTATAGACGATCATTTAGAAATTGCTCGACTGCTAGATGATCATTTAGAAAAACTATTCGGTCGTTTAGGAAAGCGACATGCGTGTATACTATCGTGAAGCAACTTAGAGCTATGGTATAGTCTCTTAGTTAGCTAAGCGATAGGCATTATACACTTGCTTGAGCGAGTGACCGATATCTTTACAAAATGAAAACCATTTTCATTTTATTCTTCAATTACTAAAAATGAACGAAACCTCCCACTAACACACGGTTATGGAGAAAACGTCGAGCACAATTATCCTATAATTGTTAAATTAAAATAATAAATATAATCATATTATATTCATTAACCTATAGTTTAATATCACATATAAACTATAGTATTTTCTCCTCCACTAAACATAAATCATATTTATATCCATTTTCCTCGAATTAATGTATCTCATACATAAAGTCAATCATATCATATTTAATTAACCAGTTCAATCATTTCATATATAATAGAACTCCCTCTTGTCAATTTGAACATTACAAACTGACCTAAAAACTGATTCTTAACTTGAATCCATTGAGCTATCAAGGGGACCTTATGGACCTATGGCTCGAAGCTCCAACGGTACATGAATAACTGACAGAACTCTTTAGCCATGAGATCCACCATCCGTTAACTGTCAGGCATTCCACTAAAGATCGACAGTTGAACTCTTCTTACCACAAATATATTTCTGTGTCCATTGGATATAACCAATCAATAGTATGATAACTCTTCACAGATGCTCGTAAGTACAGGTAGGCCAATTTACCGTTTTGCCCCTATATTTACATCTAACTCCTCAAGTACCACTGATCCCTCTAATGAACAATAGAACATAGTCCCACGATGTGTGGACACCTCTTGGGCCATGAGAACGAGTGTGTGAAGGATCTCTTACCGAAGAGTTCCATGAGCGCGTTCGAATCGCTCCAATTTCGCAGTGACTGAAATACATCAAATACATTCAAACGCAAAGTTATGCAAACAAACAGTAATTATTGGCATGCTTTGAACAAGAAATTACAAGGGAGAAAGTTGCCATACCAGTTAAAGACAGTCTTCAAACTTCGAAACTCAATGTAGTGGAAGCCTCTACTCGATCTACCAACGCCCAGCAAATGCATCAAAAATAGCAGCACGAACAACCGCAAACTCATGAACACAACATGGACGACACCACCAGGAAAGAGCCCCAGGTATTCTCGGAGGAGAATCCAAAGTGTGCTCTTTGGTGAGTTTGGTAGAAGAAGGAGGAAGAACATATCGTGTAGGTGATAAGTAAGTGGGAGGGAAAAAGACACTATCGTATAGTAAGATGCTTATTGTTTAGGAGAAACTACACGATCGTGTAGATTTTACTGAACGATCGTTTAGAAAACAGAAGACGATCGTTTAGTAAACACGACACACTATACGATCGTTTAGAACTTGGTGCGCGATTGTTTAGGCGCTAGGTAAACGATCGTTTAGGCTCTCGAGATTAAGCGATCGATTACGATTTTAGACCAATGTGATCTTCGATCTTATTCTGGACTTTCGAATGATTCAAAATGAAACCAATTTCATTTTTATTCATCGGTTATAATAACCTACGCTGCCCCACTAATACACGTCCGAATGTGATTTTGGCTTAATTATCATATAATTAACCAATTAATTAATAATAAATATAATCATATTATATTTTTACCCTAAATTTGGATATCACATATCTACTATAATAATTTCTCCTCTTCTTGATATAAATCATAATTATATGTAATTTCCTCCAAAATAATGTATCTCATACATTTAGTCAATTATATCACATATAATTAACTAGTCCAATTATATCATATACAATCGAACTTCCTCTTATCAATTTGAACATTTCAAATTAACCCAAACATTGATTCTCTACTTTATCTAAGCTACCCAGGCGACCTAATGGACCTGTAGTTCGAAGCTTCAATGGTCCGTGAATAGCTGACTAAACTCTTTAGCCACGAGATCCACCATCCGTTAACTATCAAACATTCCACTAAAGTCCAACAACTGAACTCTTCTTACCACAGATATATTTCTGTGTCCAACAATCATGAGTACGATGAATCTTCACAGATGCTCGTAAGTACAGCTAGGCCAAATTACCATTTTGCCCCTATAGTTACATCTCACTCCTTAAGTACCACTAATTCCTCTAATGAACAATACAACATAGTCCAACTATTTGTGAACACCTCTCGGGCCAAGAGAAGGTGTGTGGCGCCACATCGTTCAAGCTATGGAATCAGACCTTAAAGGAGCTATCTATCTACTTACCTCTACCTCGAGGAAGGAGTGAATTCCATCTTATATAGTTGAGTTCCCAGCTCCCAAATCAGACAAATCCCCAAAATGGTAGGTTTGAATTGGCGACCTGGCCACTCACACCCATACAAATCAAAGGACCGCCCTCAATTGCAGGATGTGAAACCCAGAGACCATTTCCCTTTATAGCATAAAATAAAAGGAACTAAATAAGAATTAAATTCTAGGTTGAGGATAGGAAGACCCCTAAGTGATGAAAAGAATTTAAGTACTTTGGAAATAAACCCTAATTAGTGAAGATGTGACTAAGTATAACCCTACTGTGAAATTGACTAAGTGTTGGACTAGGCATTGCTATGCATTGGCCATAAAATCTCGGAGAGATTACTTGGGTAAAGGGAGAGGGTGAAATAGGGTCAAGAGTGATGCATGCGGTAGCCATTGCTCTTGGAGGTTAGACCAATTCATAGGGCTCGACGGATGTGTTGGATACGTTGAACGCGGTGGTATACATCCATACGGCTGAAGGAAGATAGTTGAAAGTGATGCGTTGGAAGGTTGGGGTGGCATGAGGGTCGGCGGTGCAAAGGGCATGCGGACGTGAGGGTATGCGAGGACGCAGGACAAGGCATGCACTGGAGGGTGCCATATGGCCGTACCACGCGTGATGCCGAGCGACCCATGCGTCTGATAACTTGTAGAAATACAAGTTATTTATACTACCTTATCTAGATATTTTCGAAAGAGAATAAATATGCGCCAATTGTATGAAAATTAGCTTAGAAATACAATAATTCTGAATTATCACAATTACACCTACTAACATCATTGAGACGGAAGAAAAGGAGATTTCTACTCTATTTTGCAGGAAACCAAGTCACCACTTGCGATTAAGGCTCAAGACAAACTGACCAACGTATCTCTATCAAATTGCGCCCATCAATCAACAATGAAAAGACGATTAACGCAATGACGGCGCAATGCGACAGTCAATTCAGAGCTAACTTTCAACCGCATGCGGTAATAAAAACAACACCGCATGCGAACACTGATCGAAAGATGTAGCTAAGCAATGCAAATGTGGAGGATTGTGCCACGTGTACGCCTAACGGTTGCAGATTTGGCGGTCTGATTGCATAACAGAAGGAATAATATCCCTCCATCTTTGGAATTTCCATAACAACAAGTGGGGACCACAAGGCCGGAGTCAAAGATCTTCACCTATAAATACCCCATAGAATTCACAGAAAAAGAAGCTACTTGATACGGGGCTAATTGCTACTATTATATTGAGAAAAAGGTTGAGCTGAGTGTTAAACTGAAGAAATCCGGGAAGAAGAAGAGACAAGGCCGAGAGGTGAGTCTCAGTGTTAATCTGCCAGATCCCCGCCGCGAAGCTCTATACTCAGATCCCTGCTACCGGTTGAGCAAGCCTGAGAGGGAAGCTCATCCTTCCACACGATCCATCCATTCCGGCAAGCAAATTTCCATCTAAATCGGTGCCGAGGCGTTGGCATTTGTTTGTATTTTTTTCTATCTCTTTTCATCATTGTATCTCATCTTCTTTATCTCTTCATTCACACACCATGTATCAGACGTTAAATAGATATATTGAATGTCTCGATCATTTTCATTACCACTTCTCTGTCTATTTCCGTTCCTCCATTTATCATTTTCTTCATGAAGTTTTCTTAATCCCCTGGTAGTCAATATGAATTAAACGAGTACTAGATCTGTGTTAGAGAGATGATTGTGTTTAGCTAAGGCATGCTAGACGACATCTTCACCTGTGAAAGCAGAAGTGAAGATGTCATCTGATCTATCGAGAGAAGGTCAAAAGAATACGTTAACTAGAGCGAGTAGTACTTCCAGTGATGGAAGCAACCTTGCGTTCATTACGTTCGTCTTTGTTTCACCACAGACATGTGGGAATACGGCTGATCATTGTAAGGTGTACGCTAAGGGAAAAACGGTACGGTACTTATAACTTTAACGCAATTAAGGAACTTGTGATGTTTATATTAGTTATATTTCTCTTTTTGCTTCGTACATAAGACTTGCCATCACATCACATGATCTGTGTATAATCTTCACAGCCAGCCTTACCTTCAGTATTTTGTATCATGCTGCCTATATTTGTACCATCTTAGCTTAAGTTTACTGCATTTTATTTTATTACCGCATTTTACTGCTTTCCTTTACTTTATCGCAACTTTATATACTTGTACACAAATACTTTTATTAAATTGAAAATCCTGGTCGCATGTATCATAAACATAACGCAATAACCTCAAATAGTCCCTGTGTTCAACCTCGGATCACACCAAGAAACTTGCAGTGGAATTATACTTAGTTCCAACATAAGGAAACTTGTGACAACGCACAACATACTACAAGAGCATCCATTAATAACACGTATCTAGAAGTAGTATTGCATGAATTAAGTCAAGTAAGGTCATTAGTGCATATCAATGGACTTGTATCTCGTGTGTGCATCACTGTATAGCTCAATTCTTTGTCCAACAGTGTCGATGCTAAGTGACCCATGCATCGATGCCGAGCGACCTACGCCTCGATGTTGAGCGACCTATGCGATAATGTTGAGCGAGCTATGCGTCGATGACGAGTGACCATCCTATGCGTTGATGCTAAGTGACTGTTCTATGCGTCGATGTCGTACGACCGTGCTATGTGTTGGAAGTTGACGATGGCATGCACGATGGATACGTTGGACGTGGCAACTCTACTAAGGCATAGGCCTTGCGATGAGCTAGGTTGGACGCATGGTGGTTGGCTCTTGCGGTTGTTAAGGCTTGCGGTGACTAAGTGAGTTGGGTTACGTTGTAGAAGATGCGATGGTGCTGAGTTGAAAACCAAGTAGAACCAAGGGTTGCTATGCGTTGATGGTACACTATGTGTTAATATCCGAGGCTAGCAGTATGCATTAGAAAAGGGGTGTTGGTCATCACCCTAGTTGAACACATATTGAGTAGGATGGACGCATATGGAGGATGAGCGCATATGGAGGACGTCATCAGACATGTGGCTTGCTAGGAAGGAGTCTTAAACCTTAAGGAATTGAGGTAGGTGCATGAGGAGACATGCAAAATTAAGCCCCATGCGTTGTCTATATAGGAGAAGGACACCTAAAGTTACAATGATCAAAAGTTGCGTTGATGGTATGAGGTGAAGACACCTCAAGCAGGAGGTGGAGAAGGCTGGAAGTTGGCAGACACTAAGAAAAACACTTGGATGAGCAAGTGTCAGACAAAGAGGAGTGCTAGATGCCTATAAAAGGGGAAAACGCCCCACTTCGACTTGCACATCAAGTTAATACTTAAAGATCACAAATAGAGGGAAAAATAAGAGGAGGGAAAGCAAATTTTGGGTCGGAGGTACAAGCAAAGATGCAAAGGAGGCAGAACTATATGGACAGACGCGAAAGCCAAATTCAAACAAGAAGTTCTTCCAAACTACTCGTGCAAATCAAGTGATTCTTGAACCAAAAGCTTCTAAATTAAGTGTAGTTTCAGTGTGAGGGCTGCCTCCACGAAATTCTAAATCTAATGCTGTGAAAATCAAGGAAAACCGAGAGGTGCTCAGGAATTTCACGGTGAAACTTTAAGGTATAAATTTGATACTCGAAAATTTTGCCAAGGAATTTCTCAGCGAAACTTTAAGGTATCAAAGTTAAGACATTTTCACACATTTTTGAAGAAGGAAATGTCTTGAGATAACGTCCGGAAGCATTAGTAACCTAAGCTTAAAATTGAAATAGGGTCCAACGGTGGAACAAGGGAAACCGGGTGAACTGCGAAGAAAGTTCTCAACAACTCACTGTGAGTGATTTCTTCCTTTGTTCTTTTGAGAATATTGTGAATTAATATGCTATAGGTTATGCTATGAGATATGTATGATGTTGGGATAGTCAGGGGTTCTAAAGACCTAGAACTTGAGCCCAGAATGAATCCTTACAGGATGGTCAGGAGACTGAGGAGTCTAGTGCATGAGCCTGTGGGATAGAGAATCCTTGAAATGGGATGGTCAAAGGGCCGACGGGCCTAGTTTTCGAGCCCATGATAGGAAAAGCTATGTGCACATAGGCTGATATTGCAATTATGATATTTAAACATCTACCGTGTGTGTAGGTGAATTTGTGAAAGCTTCATGATATGGTGGAGGTTTCACTTGGAAACCTCGTGATTTTTATTTGTGGAAGATTTGTATTTGTGTTACCACTCACTGAGCTTTGTAAAAGCTCATGGTTTGTCTCCATGTTTATTGTGCAGGTAGCTGAGAGTCCAGGTTGCGGTGTTGGTTAAGGTCTGCCATAAGTTTAGGAATAGTTGTAAATGAGATTGGTTGTCGGGATAGGGTTTCCATGTAATTGTAACTTGAATTTGAAAACTAGTTTCTAATAAAAGCATGTAATATTTTCCGCTGTAGAAATAATGAAAGAAACTAGTAGATTAGCCAAAGTATTATCAGTTAATATCATGCCTCACCTCGAGCTCAAGAGCGTGGGCTCGGGGTGGGGCGTGACACAGGAGTTCCCAACTCACTTATGATTAAGGTCATGTTACCTATGGTCATCCTAGTGAAGTGAAGTCTCTATCATGAACAGTGTTATATAACGAGACGTTAACACTTTGTGGTCAGGTCTTATACAAACTCTTTGCATAGGACGCCCCCGCTCGCATGTCCCTAACACGAATGATCAGGATCAGACCATCCGTGACAAGTTACAACACTTGTGGCCATTCCACAAAGCGGGTCGCATCTGTAACATTACCAGGATAAGGTTTCCCTCCTATATCCACATACTACAAACCATTTTTGGTTATCACTCAAGACATGATCCACTTGTATGTCACCACATACATGCATGAGTCACATATAAATAACCAGGGATTTTATGTTTATTGGTTTGTGATAAAGCAAATAAAACAAGCAACTGAGCAAAATACAAGATATGAAGTAAATATCATATATTATACAACACAAGCATTCGTATAAACCATCAACCCCAATAATCTCCCACTTGTCCTAAAGTGAAGTGGGGTGTACAATAAACTAGTACAAAACAATAAACTAGGGTATAAGAGCCCAGTACAAGAAAACCTCCCACTTGCCCTTGTCCAACCGTGGGCGATCCTGTAGACCCATGCTTTGTAGGTGACCCTTAAACACTATAGTCGTGAGAGCCTTCGTAAACGGGTCAGCAACATTAAAATGGTCTGGGTGAGACTGATACCGACTGTCTATGCCCACTGCGTAGCAAATGTTTGGACGAGTACAGAGCATCGTATACATCAAACTACCAACGATAGACGCATATGGGACTCGTCTCATCTCCTCAACCTCCTGAGGCGTCTTAGGACAAATGTCCTTAGACAAAATGACTCCATGCCTGAACGGAAGTAGGCCCCTCTTGGAGTCCTGCATCGAGTACTTTAGCAACATCTTGTCAGTGTACGATGCCTGAGACAGTGCTAGCACTTTGTTCTTATGATCCCGAAAGATCTGTTTACCTAGAAAAAACTGAGCCTTTCCGAAATCTTTCATTTGGAATTGGTTCGCTAGCCAGTTCTTAACTACAGTCAGTAGACCTACATCATTCCCAATGAGTAGGATATCGTCTACGTACAACACTAAGAAGACTACTGAAGCATTGATGATCTTCTTGTAAACATAAGGTTCATCAACGTTTTGGTCAAAGCCATACGACTTGATCGCAGTATCAAACCGTATGTTCCAAGATTGAGATGCCTATTTCAGTCCATAAATGGACCGATTCAGTTTGCAAACCTTTTGCTCTTGACCTTGGGCTATGAATCCCTCTGGTTGCACCATATAAATGGTCTCCTCAAGATTGCCATTCAGAAAGGCTGTCTTGACGTCCATTTGCCAAATCTCATAATTATAATAAGTTGCAATGGACAGGAGGATGTGGATCGAAGTTAACATGGTAACAAGTGAGAAAGTCTCCTCATAGTCAACTCCCTCTACCTGGGTATAACCCTTTGCCACAAGTCAAGCCTTGAAGGTCTGTACCTTCCCATCAGCACCCCGTTTGTGCTTGTAGATCCATTTACAACCTATAGGTCTTACCCCATCAAGCTGATCTACAAGATCCCATACTGAGTTGAAGTACATCGACTCTATCTCGAAATCCATGGCCTTGACCCATTCTTCCCGGTCAACATCCTCCATTGCCTTCTTATAAGACAACGGATCCTCAACGTCGCCATCTGCTACCATAGCAAGGATTTTTGTGAAACCCAGATAGCGAATGGGTGAGTTCACAACCCTCCTACTATGTCGAGGTTCCCTCAACTCTTGAGGTGGAACCGACCTATTGGATGAACTCCCATCAACAACTCTTGTTGATGTAGCCGGCTCTTCAACAACTCTTGTTGAAGTTTCAGTAGTTTCATTGGAAAGCTCACGCAACACGACTTTGCTTCGTGTCGTGGACTGTGCTCCCTTATATGATCCTCCTCTGGGAAAGTAGCGTTTGTTGAAACAAACATCCGATTTTCTATCGGATCATAAAAGTAACCCCGTCATGTACCTTTGGGGTAGCCTACAAAGAGACATAACCTTGATTGTGGTTCCAACTTCTTGGGATTAGCCTCAAGCACATATGCAGGGAAACCCTAAATGCAGAAGTGACGTAAACTAGCTTTATGTCTGTTCCACAACTCTAGAGGTGTTCTTGCAACACTCTTGGAGGGAACACAGTTGAGTATGTATACCGCAGTCTCCACTGTGAAACCCCAAAATTTGTCCAGTAAGGAAGTGCAACTCATCATCGAGTGGACCATGTCTAACAAGGTCCTATTTCTCCTCTCCGCTACACCATTCTGCTGAGGTGTACCCAGCGCTGAGAGTTGGGAAACAATTCCATGTTCTATCAAATAGTCTTGGAATGCCTTGTCCAAAAACTCTCCATCTCGATCTGATCGAAGTGTTTTAATTTGTCTATCTAATGCGTTTTCAACTTTAGCCTTGAACTCTTTGAACTTTTCAAAGGATTCAAACTTCAATTGCATAAGATAATCATACTCGTACTTGGAGTAATCATCAGTAAAACTGATAAAATACTCATAGCCACCTCGGGCTCGCATATTCATAGGACCACAAAGGTCAGAATGTACTAACTCAAGAGGCTCCTTGGCTCTATAACCTTTTTCTGTAAAAGTTCGTTTATTCATCTTACCCTCAAGGCAAGATTTGCACAATGGTAAAGATTTTTCTTCTAACTTACTTAGAAGTCCATTATTCACCAATCTCTCAATCCTATTGAGATTGATGTGCCCTAAACGAAGATGCAAAATTTAGGCATTTTCTTTTGGAGAAATTCGTCGACGTTTTGATTGAGTTACGACAGTTCTAAACAATTCAGTATTATGGAGGGAATTAATGGCTTAGCACATATAAATTCGATTCCATATTTGCTATGCAAATAAAAACACCATTGTTATGAATAAACGCTTTATCTACATTAAAAGAGATAGTATATTTATATTGCAATAAATACTTTACAGAAATGAGGTTTGTTTTTAGTTTGGGAACAATATATACATCATTTAAAATAAGAAACCTACTCTGTATAGCTAACTGGAGTCCTCTCACTGCCACAGCTGAGATGATGTGTCCGGTGCCTATTTGCATCGTCATCTCACTAGCCTCCAACTATCGCCAAGATCTAATCCCTTGAAAAGAAGAACAGACATGGTTAGTGGCGCCCAAATCAATTATCCAAGCAGAATCATCATTCTCCACTAAACAAGTTTCAAGTACAAGTAAATCACATTTACCTTTATCGACCTTGGCCTTAGCCTTGGTTGCTTTCTTCTCTTTCAGATACTGAGGATAGTTCCTCATCCAATGTCCATCTTGGTTGCAGTGGAAACACTTTCCCTTAGCAACCTATGGACGCCTCCTTGGGGCGACAGGCGGTGGGTAAGAAGGTGCCTTCCCTTTTCCCTTACCACCTTTCTTCTTCTTCCCCTTTGTAGAGTTAGAAGTAGAAGGTGCAGACTTCGTTCCTGAGATCGAACCTCTATGGAATGTCCTGGAGGATTGTTGGTTGGAAAATGCTGATGTGTAGGATTGATGATGTTTTATGCGATACTACTGCTAGATATGCGTTAATTATGGATGTTCACGTAGTATGCCATGCATTGTTACAAGTTTCCTTACGATGGAACCAAGTGTAATTCCACCGCAAGTTTATCGGTGTGATCTGAGGTCGAACATAGGGACTGTTTTAGGTTATTGTGGTATGTTCGTGATATATGCAACCAATTTTTCAATCTTTAAAAGTGTGGTTTGTACAAGTAAATAAATTGTGGTAAAGAAAGTAAGCAGTAAAAATGCGATAGTAAAATGAAATACAATAAACCTAAGCTAGATGATACAAGATACAGGCTCATGATACAAGATGCTGGGGTCAAGGCTGGCTATGAAGGTTATGCAAAGAACATGGAATGCGGCGGCAAGTCTTATGAAAGAATAGAAAGAGAAAGAGAAATAATATAAACAATGCAAGTCCTCAATTGCGCTGAAGCTATAAATACGGTTCCACTCTTCCCTTGGCGTACACCTTTCAGTGATTGGCTGTGGTCCCACATGTCTGTGGTGAGATAGAGACTAGCGTAATGAACGCAAGGTTGCTTCCATGTCTGGAAGTGCTACTCGCTTTAGTTAACGTATTCTTCTAATCTTCTCTCGATAGATCAGAATGGCATCTTCACTTATGCTCTCGTAGGTGAGGATGCCATCTAGCATGCCTTAGCTAAACGCATTTTATACCTTTAACACAGATTAAGTACTTGTTTGATTCATATTAACTATCAAGGGATTAAAAAGACATCATGGAGAACGTGATTAATGGAGGAACAAAAATAGACAGAGAATGGTATATGAAAGCTATCGAAACATTTAATATGTCTATTAAGCGTTTGATACATGGTGTGTGAATGAAGAGATAAAGAGAAAGTGAAATACAACGATGAAAGAAATAGAATAGATACAAAAAAGCGCCAACATCTTGGCATCGATTCAATGGAGATCTGCTTGCTAGATTGGATGGATTTGATGATAGGAAGAGCTTCCCTCTCAGGCTTGCTCAACCGGTAGTAGGGGTCTTTACACAGAGCTTCAAATTGGGTATTTGGAAGAATAGATCTAAGACTCACCTCTCGGCTTTGTCTCGTCTTCTTCCCAAATTTCTTCAATTAAGCATTTAGCTCAGCCTTTTCTCTTAACACTTTAGCAGCAATTCGCCCCGTATCAAGTAGCATAAGTTTTCTTTGAAATCTATGGGGTATTTATAGGTGCAGGTCTTTGACTCCGGCCTTGTAGTCCTCACTGATTGTTATGGTAATTCCGAAGATGGAGGGATATTATTCCTTTTGTTATGCAATCAGATCGTCAATTCTGCACAACCGTTAGTTGTACACGTGTCTCAATCCTCCACTTTTGCGTTGCTCAGCTGCATCTTTCGATCATGAGTTCGCATACGGTGTTATTTTTATTACCGCATGCGGTTGAAAGTCAGCTCTGGATCGACTGTCGCATTGCGCCGTCATTGTGGTAATCGCCTCTTCATTGTTGATTGACGGGCGCAATGTGACAGAGATACGTTAATCAGCTTCTCGTGAGCCTTGAGCGCAAGTGGTGAGTTAATTTCCTGCAAAACAGAGTAAAATTCGGCTTGTCTTCCATCTTTATGGTGTTAGTGGGTGTAATTGCGATCATTTATAATTATTATAATTCTAAGCTAATTTTCATACAATCGGCGCATATTCACTAACTTTTGGCCGCAATATCTAGATAAGGTGGCATAAATAACTTGTATTTCTACAAGTTATCACACCCCCAAATTTAGATATATGTTTGTTCTCAAGCATATCTTCTACTAAGGCAATCATGCTCAATTCCTATCCTATATTTTTGCGATGATTGGTTGCTCCGAATGTTACATTTAGGCACATTACTTGACATCGCAATTTCCTTCTATCCTTGTTAATTCTTAGCAAGCCCTACTTTATTCTTTTATATGACAAAATTCTGCTAAAAAATGTTTTTCTAGTTTTCAAAATAGAATGTTTATCTCTTCTTTGTCAAAACAACTTGATGTATCTATATGTGGTAAGCAAAACTTTGCGTCATTTATTTATTTAGAGACTGTTGGTCATGGTTACACTCTTCATTTTGGCGTATCCCCATGGGTGTCATGCGGACATCCAACTACGGTTGTGTGCCAATTTCAACTTTAACTCATGACATTAAGAGGAGTTGTCTCTTGCATTCTATTATTTTTTTCTTTCCATATTGTGTTGTTCTTGGAAACCCACCTTCGTTTTGGCTTGCTTCTACGGGTGTTACCATCCAACTACGAGCAGGCTCCTTTCACAACTAAACTCTTATCAGGTTGGGACAGTTTTGAGGTTTTCCCTTGCGCTGACATTGGAGTTTTGCAATTTTTTTTATTTTTAATTTATGAAAATGGACGCATTTTCTTTTCTTAAATACTGCATATTCTTGATCCCATCTACTCAGATCTTCCCCACCCCCAAATTTAAAGATGAGCAAGGTCCTCATTGCGTTGTTTGGATAGATTAGACAAACACTTAGAAGAAAATTTCAAAAAGAAGGTTAAGCAGAACTTTGAAAGATAAAAGGTAAAGTACTGCTAGACGAAGAATTAACTAAGTGTTAGTCAAAATTTACTAAGTATGAGAAATGTTTCTAAGTATAAACAAATAATACATCATAGCAACACAATGAAGATCATAAAAATAAAAGGTTAAGAACATCACAAAAATTAACAAAGGAAGATAAAGAAAAAAAAAAAAAAAAGAGGCACAGGCAAAAAGTAGGGTGAATCGTGTACTTGAATTGTATTGAATAACAAAGGGTACAAATAAGTATAATTGAACCCAATACAAGATTTTTTGTTTCCTATACAAGAGTCAAAGAATTTGATTAACTTACAAAGAATAAATGAATTGAATACAAAATAAAGAATGGCCGCATAAAAGAAATAACATTGGAAAAGAGT
The DNA here is from genome assembly GCF_027475165.1 of Benincasa hispida. Taxonomy (NCBI): domain Eukaryota; kingdom Viridiplantae; phylum Streptophyta; class Magnoliopsida; order Cucurbitales; family Cucurbitaceae; genus Benincasa; species Benincasa hispida. Next base: position 49,310,281 of record NC_143486.1, read on the forward strand.
GTAAACATTAAGGTTGAGGAGCAGGGGGATCTGGCGGAGAATGTTGAGGTGGTGCAGACGAAGCGTCATCAAACAATAAGTGTTGCCTTAGATGCGGAGGTACCATCGGACCATGCAGATATGCGGTGAGAAAATTAAAATACTCTTGATTAAGCTCCGCTATCTATTTTTGGTGCAGGAACATCCTATGCATACTACGCTGCATATTGATGAGCGCTTCCCTTGAAGTTGTAGCACTACACTGAATCTCATCAATGTGCTCTATTACTACTTCAAAGCGTTGATTGAAGAAGTGTTGCTATTGAGAGACAAGTTCCTGCTGTTGAGAGAAGAGGGTTCTCATTTCAGCTAACTCAATAGCCATGGAGGTGAATGATGGTTTTCCCTGCGATGTCTCGCGAGCATCATTTTGGGTTGGGCAGAGGTGCCTTCACCCAAATCGTGTGGGTCATCAACATGCAGCAGTGGAATGGTGGGTTGTGGTGATGAAGCTGATGGTGAGGTGGGAGCTACTGGATAAATAATAGAAGATTTGGGGACAAGAATGGGGTTTGTAAAATGTTCGTGTAAGGGGGAAGAGGGTTGCGCTGGCGAGCTCGGAGGGCTTGGAGGCCAGATAACTAAGGGAAGAGGGTCCATAGGTTCCGGATCTTGGGTTGATGACTTCTGGACCTTCTCTTTTCCCTTATCTTCTCTTTGCTGTCTTTTGGGCCTTGGTTCTTGAGGCGCATTCAAATCGGTTGCAGGCCTCTTTACTGGTAGCTTGGGGCAGTATGGAGAATCTTTGAAGAGCATCCTCAAGATTTTTTTGTTGATGAGGCCGTGGACTTCTGGCATGGGCTCCTCATCAATGCCTATACCCATAGACAGGCATAGACTTGAAATGATCCACGGAAAGAAAATCTGCCCCCGAACATGCCCCACTAATGCTCTGATCTACCTCGCGATCAACTGCCCTACGTTGATAGGAATGGCGCGGGCTACGCAGTATGCGGCCATGACCCGATCCCTTGATACAGTTTTGTCATGTGTTGTTGGGATCAACCGCTTCTTAATCAAGTAAACCCAGAGCCTTCCCTCCGGTAGCAAGGACTTGAACTCCAAGGTATGGATGCCTTTGAGCGAGACCGACCACTTCGTGCCCGGTTGCGTTAATGCCCTCAGCGCGTCATCCATCTATTCTTCTGTGGGATCATCAATAATCTTATTCCCTGGTGCATCAGAGTTATCCTTCATCTGATAAATGTCGTTGATGTCCCTTGCACTGAAGGATACTGCTTCTCCTTTAAAGGTCACCGCATCCCTATTTCCATGAAGATGCTCGCAGTAAAAGCTTCGCACTACCTGAGGCACAATGATGGATGGGCATTGACAGAATGTGTCCCACCCATGTTCCACAATTACGCTCGTGATGAGGTCCGGTAGTGGATTCAGCACATGAAAGAAGCCCATCTCGATCAACATATCGTCGTTTTTCTTTTTCTTTGATGAGCGCTTCTTGGCCGCCGCGAGTTCGCTGCTTTCTGCTATTGCCTTGCCTTTTGCCAGCACAAGCCAGGCTGCTTGTCTTTCCTTCCTTTCTCGCTTCTTGTGCTGCTCTTCTTTCTCGTGCTCTGCGAGTTCTTTGCCCTTGCTCTTATATAAGCGCCGCTTGTTAACTTCGCGCTTCTTCCTCCTCTCCTCCAACAACAATCTATCCTCTTCTTCCTTCTTCCTCCTCTCTTCTTCTTCTTCTTCTCTTTCTTCTCTCGCAAATTCTTCTTCGAATTGCTCAGAGGCCAGCAACAAACGCTGTTCCTCCCCACGCTTCTGGATCCCTTCAAGTCTGGCAAGCTCATTGTTGCTTCGCATTTCTTCAAACTCCAATCTTCTTCTTCTATTCCCCTATGCGATGATGAGCTTGCCCATCTCCATCTTTTCTTGCTTATCTTCCTCTTCTTTTCTTTTTCTCTCCTTCTCTTCCATTGCCAAAATTAATCTTTGAAGGTCAATTGTGGACCCTTGTAGCGCGTTCTCCCTGCGACGCTGCATTAGAAGGGTTCCCTCTGCTTCTTCTTCTTCATCGATCGCAAGTATTTGCGTTGGTATGGGTTGTGCCGATTCCATCAACTGTGTCGTTTCCCTCCTATCCCCCCTTACAGAGGTTGATTCTCCATCCTTCTCAGGGCTCACAGGCCTCTGTTTCGCTTCCTCTTCTTTTCTCAAGCGCCTCTCTTCACGCCGGCACATTTTCCTTTCTTCCTTTTCTTTCTTCTTTCTCTCCTTCTTGGCCTCTTCATCTTTATCATCATCCTTTTGCTCTTTGTTCTTCTTTTCTTTGCGATGATGGGAAGATTCAGCCTCCTCAGCCTTCTTTCCCTTGGTCTTCTTCTTCTTCTTATTCTTTTCTTCAGCCACTACTGGTTGCGCTTCCCCCGCAACTTCCTCCAACGCAACGTTAGGGTTCTCCAATGCAACCTCGCCTTCCTTGACCTCTTCTATTGCAATCTCTTATTCTTCTCTTCTTGGAGGTCCGTCATAGGCTTCTGCGTTGGAAGTCACCTCAGGAATCTCAAAGGCCAGAACGCCTCTTCCCATCTCTTCTTCTTCAACCACCACTTCCTCCACCACCAATACTCCATCCTTTACCCCTACTGTCTTCTTCTCTGTAGGCAGTAGTTGATTTACAACCCCTGCCTCGGGTAGCCCACCTCCTTGCTCCAAGGTACTCAGGATGTTGCCAAACACCTCCATATCATCGCGTCTCTTCCTTTCACTTTCAGTTGAGATAGCAGGTGTTGGCGTAGGCATGCTCTCGGTGCTTCCTCCTCTCTTGAACAAAGAAGGCCTAACGGCCAGAGGGTTTCTTCGGGCTCTCCCGACAAGTCTGGGGACAGTGTGGGCTTGGGCGGAACGTTTGCGACTGGCAGCCAGGAATGCTACCTCTCGCATGGCTACTTGGTCAGATGTGGAAGGTGAAGTAGATTGGGTGGGGGTTTGGTCAGCCATGGATACGAACTTGAGAAAGGTCTGGTAAAATGATTGAGTTGTTGGGGAAGAAAGAAATATCTGGGTGCAAAGCGCTAGGGTTTCAGAATGCCAAAATGAGGTAAAGATTTACCAACGAGGGAGGAGATCTTATTTATAGGTTGGGCCGTGGCGGGCCCAACGCGATTTTTGTGGCATCAGGCCTCGAGCAGCTCAACAGGCACGTCGTTCCACCTCTCTCATTTATGGAATTTCATATAAAGCTGTCCTTTCGTCTGCCAAGTCATAATTGCTTGGGGATATGAAACAATTGGACTTCTCCCAAATTACAAAAAGAATTTTCTTTAATATTTTATTTGAATGGACACAAGATAAAGATTAATGCACTGTGCTCACCAACGCAACTGCATTTTTGCAGAGGATGGGCAACAACGCATATATCCCCGCAACACACCCCTTAACCAACACATTTCTGGAGGATGCCTCAACATAGTGCATTCAGCTAAGGACGGGCAAAGGACATATACAAGCGCAACACACCCCTCAACTCAATATAGTTGAGTTAGGTGAACGCAAAGCATTCCTTATTGATTTGAGATGTGTCCATTGTCGCCTTCAATACCAATTGTTAATTGTTTTATTTTTTTTTTGTTATATATTTTTTCATCAATGCAAGTGTTATGACTTGCGACAATAAATTCTTTCTTTATTACTCAATCATTCACCATTTAAAGCTCAACACATTAATTACAGAAAAAGTCAAGGAATTAAAGACGAGACAAAATTAAATTCAAAGAAATAAATGAGGAAATAAATTCATAAAGTCAAAATTAAATGAAGAATTGAAGAAAAAATTCAAAATCCAAAGAGACAACAATTTAATAAAGCATTAAACATAGTACTGAGATATGGATCAAAAATTGCGTTGTCATGAGTGATCGCAATCCACATCTCTGTAGGCGATCAGACTTTCCTGCTCAATGTCTTAAGGACATAGCTCCTTTCCTGTAGATCTCGGGGCTTCTGAATTGCTAGGCAATGTTCTCGATGTTCGAGTTCTTAGCTCAGAGGCCAGCTGGCCCACTTGGATCTCCAGATTCCTTATTGAAGACGCTTGTGCTTGCATCACTGCATCGTTTTTATCCATATATTGCTTCAGTAGCGTCTCTAATGAGCTTCCCGAGGTGTTAGATGATGATGGTTGCTGGTTGTGCGGTCTTGATTGCCTTTGATTGTGGTGAAAAGGCGGATTTCCTCTACTACCCCCTTGATGGTTAACTGGCCCTTCTGGGTTGGGATGGCCTCCCCAACTGAAGTTAGGATGGCTCCTCCAGCCTAGATTATAGGTGTTGCTGAAGGGAATGTTCTGGATAGCACACACTTGCTGAAGGTTCAATGGGCACATGTCAGCTCCGTGAGCCCCTCCACAATTGACGCAACTGATTGCGGCCACTTGAGTCGGTGCAGCGGGTTGCGCTGATTGTTGAGCAATTGCTCCTTGGTTAATTGCCATTGACTGGAGGATCGAGGTCACCACGGCCATCTGAGCAGTCAACATGGTCATTGTCTCTATAGAGACAATGGCTGTTTCATTTTTCCTTCTCTCGGCGCCTCGGCCTTCACATCCATCGTCGATCCAGTCATCCATATTTCGCGAGATGCAGTCGAGGATGACTTTAGCCTCTGTGTATGTTTTATCCATAAAACTTCTTATCGCAGAGGCATTAGCAACAACCTACGTTGCTCTGTTTAGACCATTATAAAACGTTTCCATCAAGACATAATCGGGGATCTCGATATGCGGGTAGTTTTTCACCAGTCTCCTAAATCGCACCTAGGCGGTGCTTAGGGTCTCATTCTCAATCTGTTCGAAGTTCAACACATGCTTTCGTCGCCTTGCGTTGACGGCAGGTGGGAAGAACTTCTTCATGAACCGCTCCACCAATTGCTCCCATGAAGTGATCTCATTTGGCTAGTGAGTAAGCCCACCTCTTAGCCTCGTCCCTCAAGGTGTAAGGGAACATATACAGTCTTATATTCTCTGGGGTCACGCCTAGGTAAGGAAAAATTGCCACACATCTTGACAAAGCTGGTCAGATGTGCATGTGGGTCTTCACCTTGCAAACCCATGAACTGCCCAACATTTTGAATCATCTGCAGCATTACCAGTATAATCTCGAAACACGCGTTCTCCTCCATAGTCGACCTTGAGATTCCAGGCGAAAATTCATACAATTTGGGTGCTGAAAAATCACGCATTAGGATGTTGCATTCAGCCGCCAGGAAGACAGGATCCTGAGTCGGTCGAACAGCCCCTTGGTTTACAACCGGTACTGCATTATCATTGTTGTCCACCATGCTGGCTGTCTTCTTTCGCCTAATTTGGTTCTGACATACCCTTGCGCGGAAAGTACGCTCGATCTCAGGGTCAGCTTCGAATTTCGGTTCAGCACCAGGACTCATAAACCATCAGGCTGCTCTCCACGATGAACAACCAGTACAATGAGATCTGTCCTGCAAAATACCAAAAACACACTCAAACAATAAACCGTTAACCAGTCCCCGGCAACGGCGACATAAACTTGTTGGTTGAAAAACGCTGATGTATATGATTGATGATGTTCTATGCGATTCTACTACTAGATATGCGTTAATTATGGATGTTCACATAGTATGCCATGCATTGTCACAAGTTTCCTTACGATGGAACTAAGTGTAATTCCACCGCAAGTTTATCGGTGTGATCTGAGGTCGAACACAGGGACTGTTTTAGGTTATTGTGGTATGTTCGTGATATATGCGACCAATTTTTCAATCCTTAAAAGTGTGGTTTGTACAAGTAAATAAATTGCGGAAAAAGAAAGTAATAGTAAAAATGTGATAGTAAAATGAAATACAATAAACCTAAGCTAGATGATACAAGATACAGGCTCATGAAACAAGATGCTGGGGTCAAGGCTGGCTATGAAGGTTATACAAAGAACATGGGATGCGGCGGCAAGTCTTATGAACAGAATAGAAAGAGAAAGATAAATAATATAAACAATGCAAGTCCTCAATTGCACTGAAGCTACAAACACAGTTCCACTCTTCCCTTGGCGTACACCTTTCATTGATTGACCGCGCTCCCACATGTCTGTGGTGAGACAGAGACTAGCGTAATGAACGCAAGGTTGCTTCCATGTCTGGAAGTGCTACTCGCTTTAGTTAACGTATTCTTCTAATCTTCTCTCGATAGATCAGAATGGCATCTTCACTTATGCTCTCGTAGGTGAGGATGCCATCTAGCATGCCTTAGCTAAATGCATTTTATACCTTTAACACAGATTAAGTACTTGTTTGATTCATATTAACTATCAAGGGATTAAAAAGACATCACGGAGAAAGTGATTAATGGAGGAACGGAAATAGACAGAAAATGGTATATGAAAGCTATCGAAACATTTAATATGTCTATTAAGCGTTTGATACATGGTGTGTGAATGAAGAGATAAAGAGAAAGTTAAATACAACAATGAAAGAAATAGAATAGATACAAACAAGCGCCAAAGTCTTAGCACCGATTCAATAGAGATCTGCTTGCCGGATTGGATGGATCTGATGATAGGAAGAGATTCCCTCTCAGGCTTGCTCAACCGATAGTAGGGGTCTTTACACAGAGCTTCAAATCGGGTATTTAGTAGAATAGATCTAAGACTCACCTCTCGGCCTTGTCTCGCCTTCTTCCTGAATTTCTTCAATTAAGCATTTAACTCACCCTTTTCTCTCAACACTTTAGCAACAATTCGCTCCGTATCAAGTAGCATAAGTTTTCTTTGAAATCTATGGGGTATTTATAGGTACAGGTCTTTGACTCTGGCCTTGTGGTCCCCACTGATTGTTATGGTAATTTCGAAGATGGAGGGATATTATTCCTTCTGTTATGCAATCGGATCATCAATTCTGCACAACCGTTAGTTGTACAAATGTCTCAATCCTCCGCTTTTGCATTACTCAGCTGCATCTTTCGATCATGAGTTCGCATACGGTGTTATTTTTATTACCGCATGCGGTTGAAAATCAGCTCTAGATCGACTGTCGCATTGCGCCTCATTGCGGTAATTGTCTCTTCATTGTTGATTGACGGCCGCAATGTGATAGAGATGCATTGATCAGCTTCTCGTGGGCCTTGAGCGCAAGCGTTGACTTGGTTTCCTGCAAAACAGAGTAAAATTCGGCTTGTCTTCCATCTTTATTGTGTTAGTGGGTGTAATTGTGATCATTTATAATTATTGCAATTCTAAGCTAATTTCATACAATTGGCGCATATTCACTAACTTTTGGCCACAATATCTAGATAAGGTGGCATAATTAACTTATATTTCTACAAGTTTATCAAGAATGAAGCAACAATTGCCTCACCCTTGTTCCTCTCCTTACTTTTCAGTAAAGATTGGTAGGTCTGCAACTCGTTGAGGAGAGTTGTAAGGTTATATTTTACTTTGTTAAGAATCACATTGCTAACAAAATACACGAAGCTCTTCAACAAAGAATGTAGAATTATGCTAACTTGACTGTCGTCATCGATGGTAGACCCCTCTGCCACATTAAAGTGGACCATCATGTTAAGCATATGTTCACGAACAGAGGTGCCTTCTTCCATTTTGGAGTTGAATATGTATTTAAGAGCCTCATGTATATGCTATTCAGACGGTTGTCCAAACATCCCCCGCAGGGACTCCATGATCTCACGCGTTGAGACCATAGGCTCATGTTTCTTGGCCAAGACTTCAAAAAGACTTGCCAAGATGTAGGCTCGGGCCTTCTCATTTGCCTTTGTCCATCACTACTATGCCTCTCCAACATTTCAGCGACATTAGGAGCTGGAATAGGAAGACAAACCTCCATGAGAGCGAACATGAGATTCTCGATGATCAGGATTGTCGTGATCATGTATTTCCATGTTGCAAAATTATCGCTAGTAAGTTTTTTGGTGCTTAGTAATGCCAACGTGGCTGTTGCCATTTTGAAAACGTTGCTGAAAATACGAACAAAACACTATTACATTTTGCTAAACCACTTTTAAACCAATCAGTTTTGCAAAACAGTTTCAAGTATCCTAAGATATAGACTTCTATTTTGCAATGGTGCCCCAGTGAGGCAGGACAAACATCATCGATAGGGTGATCAGTTGCCCCTTCACTGGGATGAGACACTCTCAACAATTAGGTAGAATCAACTCTTGGAATTGAACCTAATAGCCACCATTTTTTGGTCCAGAATTGTTAACATTTAACAATTTTGTGTATGTGTGACCCCTCACTTTCGGTTCCAAAGTCTCGCCCTAATGAGCCCACCATAGGGAAGAATGTGATTAGGACAGGAGACTAAGTTACCTTATCCTCTTATAGGAGATCAAATAAAGAAACGCGCAAAATTGCCATCCTTTAGAGGGACACTCCCAGGGTGCCTCGAGGCGATACGCAGTAACTTTATTCAACCTAACGAGGGAGACCGAGGGATATTTTGTCGCACTTCCCGCTCCCACTTACTATGAACACTCTCTCCATCCACCTTGATATTGACCTACCCAAACACCATCCTTTAGGGGGACACGCCAAACGTGTCGCGAGGCCGAGGGTAGATCTCACAGTGTGGACTATTTAGGAAAAACATTAAAAGTTTAAGTGAAGCATCTTATGCCCCAAGTACCTCTCACTGAATGTTCTACCTAGGGTTCATTAACCTAGACAATCCGACTACTGATTTTAGTCTAAGTCGTCTTTTTAAACTTTGCTCATAAACAACGTTTGTCTATGAAATATGAACAAGTTCAAGTAGTCACATTTAAACACTTTAATGGACTGTCCTTAACTTGCATGCATGCATCAAATCTATCTAATTCACCTTTCCAGGTAGGTTCCTAGGTAGGGGTGTTACGTTTCCGTCAACTTCTCAGCCTAGAAAGAACCCGCCGTAGCAAAAGATCTCTTATAGATAGATTTGCTACACTTTAAACTTTTATTAGCCAATTTAATCCTATTATATTGATTAAAAGATTAAAGCCTATGGGGTAGAATCGTGATCTTAGGTTTATGTCATCCAAGTTTTGAACATTTTAAACTTAGTTCTAATTTCTCTTTAACCTTTAAAAAGAAACAACTAAAACACATTGCACAAAACGAGGTATTTATAATGCTTATAAAATAACCTATTTGTCATGATTCATGCAATGTCCGGTCATTACTATACATAACTTTTATATACATGTAATAACCAAGCAAACATGCTTTCCATACACCCTTATACTATAACAATTATAATATAAAGATGATTCATGTCAATGCTTTTTATGCATGCATAAATATAACTCTTATATTATATGATGCATAAGTATGCTCTTACATAATTAAATCATGTTTCTCAAAATTATAACAATTACAATAAAGAGATGATGCATGACCATTGCATAACCTAAGGTGACATATAAAAAACATACATCGCATGTAATAAATAAAGGATTAATGGAGGATGAGCCTTTATAAAAACGGGAAAGAAATAACCCTATCTATTACATTTTTCATCGAGCATACCAGTTCACAGGTGAACCAAGACTTGAACTGCTAGAAGGACTCCATCGTGTAGTAAATGTCATAGGTAGACGATCGTCCAATGCGCACTTGGCGATAGAAGCCAAAATAAACGATCGCGTATACGACAACGAGGCTGCGAAGCCTAATCGTCTATGGGATCGCTTAACGCTGCAACAGGTAAACGATTTACCTTGTGTTACTATGCGATAGTTTAGTCAGTTTTTAAGTGATGAAGCTTGCTGACCTAAACGATCGTCCAGTGTGCACGCGTGTTAAACAATACGTGAGCACCCCATCATCTACACGATGTGATACTCAGTGATCGTGTACCCAATCGTCAACACGATGCGATCAACTCCTGATTGCATACCCCATCGTTTAACTAATGCGTTCAACAGCGATCGCATACCCCATCATCTGTACGATGCGATCAATAACGATCGCATACACCATCGTCTACACGATACGATCAACCCTTGATCGTCTCCTTCCTCGAAGAACCGTAATGCTTGCTCCGATCTTTTTCTTCGAATGACTCAAAACTTCAAACAAACTTTGAATACATACTCGATAACGATTATTAATGCCTAAAAAACGTAGGGGCCTTTACAAACAACTGCAAATGTAAAAGATTTAAATCAAAACGAGGCTAATCATCCACGAAAACATCCATTAATCCGCACATCCACAACAATTTAACGATTAAACAATGTAGAAATGCACCCACCATGAACGTAAATGTCATTTCGTTGCAACATATGAAATTGAAGTATCAGAACTTGACTCTGATACCAATTGAAGGATCTCTTACCGACGAGTTCAATGAGCGCGTTCGGATCGTTCCAATTTCACAGTGACTGAAATACATCAAATACATTCAAACGCAAAGTTATGCAAATAAACAGTAATTATCAGCATGCTTTGAACAAAAAATTACAAGGGAGAGAGTTTCCATACCAGTTGAAGATGGTCTTCAAACTTCGGAACTCAACGCAGCGAAAACCTCTACTCGATCTACCAACGCCTAGTAGATGTGTTGACTGCAGCAACACGAACAACTGCAAACTTACGAACGCAATGGGGACAATACCACCAGAAAAGATCCCCAGGTATTTTCAGAGTGAGAACCCAAAGCGTGGTTTTTGGTGAGTTTGGTAGAGGAAAGAGGAAGAACAGATCGTGTAGGCAATAAGAAAGTGGTAGGGAAAAAGACGCTATCGTATAGCAAGATGCTTATCGTTTAAAAGAAACTACACGATCGTGTAGATTTTACTGAACGATCGTTTAGAAAACAGAAGGCGATCGTTTAGCAAACACGACACACTATACGATCATTTAGGTAAGCTAACCGATCATTTAGGACTTGGTGTGCGATCGTTTAGGCGCAGAGCAACTATCATATAGGCTCTCGAGATTAAGTGATCGATTACAATTTTAAACCAACGTGCTCTTCGATCTTTTTTGAGACTTTCAAACGATTCAAAATGAAATCAATTTCATTTTTATTCACCGGTTACAATAACCGACGCTGCCCCACTAACGCATGTCCAAACTTGATTTTGGCTTAATTTTCATATAATTAACCAATTAATTAATAATAAATATAATCATATTATATTTTTACCCTATAGTTTGATATCACATATCTACTATAGTAATTTCTTCTCTTCTTGATATAAATCATATTTATATCAATTTCCTCCAAAATAATGTATCTCATATATTTAGTCAATTATATCATATATAATTAACTAGTCCAATTATATCATATACAATCGAACATTCTCTTATCAATTTGAATATTTCAAATTAACCTAAACACTGATTCTCGACTTTATCCAAGCTACCCAGGGGACCTAATGGACCTGTGGCTCGAAGCTCCAACAGTCCGTGAATAGCTGACTAAACTCTTTAGCCACGAGAACCATCATCCATTAACTGTCAGGCATTCCACTAAAGACCAATAGCTGAACTCTTCTTACCACAGATATATTTCTATGTCCATCGGATATAACCAATCATGAGTACGATGACCCTTCACAAATGCTCGTAAGTACAGCTGGACCAAATTATCATTTTGCCCCTACAGTTACATCTCACTTCTTAAGTGTGAATAATACAACATAGTCCAACTATGTGTGAACACCTCTCGGGCCAAGAGAAGATGTGTGGTGCCACATCGTTCAAGCTCTAGAATCAACCCTTAAAAGAGCTATCTATCTACTTACCCCTACCTCGGGGAAGGAGTGAATTCCATCTTGTGTAGTTGAGTTCCCAACTCCCAAATCAGACGAATCCCTAAAATGGTAGGTTTGAATTGGCGACCTGGGCACTTGCACCCATACAAATCAAAGGACTACCCTCAATGGCAGCAGTTCCCAACTCACTCAGGGTTGAGGTCATGTTACCTATGATCATCCTAGTGAAGTGAAGTCTCTATCATGAACAGCGTTATATAACGAGATGTTAACACTTCATGGTCAGGTCTTATATAAATCTTTGTATAGGACACCCTCGCTCGTATGTCCCCAACATGAATGATTAGGATCAAACCATCTGTGACAAGTCACAACACTTATGACCATTCCACAAAAAGGGCCGCATCCGTAGCGTTACCAGGACAATGTTTCCCTCCTATATCCATATACTACAGACCATTTTTGGTTATCACTCAAGACATGATCCACTTGTATGTCACCATATACATGCTTGAGTCACATACAGATAACCAGGGATTTTATGTTTATTGGTTTGTGGTAAAGCAAATAAAACAAGCAACTGAGCAAAATACAAGATGTGAAGTAAATATCATATATTATACAACACAAGCGTTTGTACAAACTGTTTACAAACTACAGGACACAAGACTTTAGGGCATATACCCCAACAGTGTGGCGCCACATTGTTCAAGCCCCAAGATCAGCCTTTGAGGGAGCAATCTATCTAATTACTCTTGCTGCGGGGAAGGAGTGAATTCCATCTTGTGTAGCTAAGTTCCCAACTCCCAAATCAGACGAATCTCCAAAGTGGTAGGTTTGAGTCGGCGATCAGGCCATTCACACCCATGCAAATCAAAGGACCGCACTTAAAGGCAGCAGTTCCCAACTCACTCAGGATTGAGGTCATGATACCTATGGTCATCCTAATGAAGTGAAGTCTCTGTCATGAACGACGTTATATAACGAGACTACAACACTTCATGGTCAGGTCTTATACAAACTCTTTGTATAGGACGCCTTTGCTCGTATGTCCCCACATGAATTATCAGGATCAAACCATCTGTAGCAAATCACAACACTTGTAACTATTCTACAAAGTAGGTCACATTCTTAGGTTACCAAGATAAGGTTTCCCTCCTAGATTCATATTCTACAACCATTTTGGTTACCACTTAAGACATGATCCACTTATATGTCACCACATACTTGCTTAAGTTACATAATGATAACTGGAGATTTTAGTTTATTTATTTATGTTCAAGCAAATAAAACATCCAATGTTCAAAGACAAGTAGTGGAAAAAAAAATCATATATCATCACAAGCGTTTGTTCAAAACTGTGTTTTCAAACTACAGGACACAAGAGTTTAGGGCATCATCCCCAACAACCCATACCTTCTAGATTCTCACTCTGAGAATACAATGGTTGCCAAGTGGTGGTGTCGAAGGCCGTTTATTCATGGAGAAGATTGTTCGTGATCTAAATGACAACGAGAGATTAGGTAGGTGTTCTAAGCGATAGTGAGAGGTTGTTGTTTCAGTCTTCACGAGAGCGAGAGATTAATAGAAGAAGAGTTCTTCAAAGGTATGTCTCTCATTCCTTTTGTATTTATTTACTAGATCATGTTGTAATTTGTTTTAAGATGCATAAATAGTTTGTATGTTTGTAAATGCTTGTAATTCTGTCACAATGGGCTTGAAACGATCTTGCTTCCATTCATAGGTTCTCTTGCATAAAAGTTCCTTTAAGACAGTTGAAGAAGTTGAGGATATGAGACGTATTCCCTATGCCTTAGCTGTGGGTAGCTCAATGTATGATGTGCTATGCATTAGGCTAGACATTTTATGTAGTGGGAATAGTCAGTCCAATCTAAGGTTAGACCACTCGACTGTGGTTAAGAATATCCTCAAGTATCTTAGGAGAACGAAGGACTATAAGCTGATGTATGGGACAAAGTATTTGATCCTTATAGGATACACCGACTCTGATTTCCAAACTAACAAGGATTCTAGGAATTCCACATCAGGATCACTGTTTACCCTGAACGGGAGAGCTGTAGTGTGGCATAGTATCAAGCAAGGATGTATTGCAGATTCCACTATGGAAGTTGAGTAAGTAGCTACTTGTGAAGTAGCATAGGAAACAGTTCGGCTAAGGAAATTCCTAAGTGATTTGGAAGTGGTTCCAATATGGATGTGTCAATCACCTTATACTATGACAACAATAGGGCCGTAACCATTGTTGATCTATTTATGAAGGCTCTCTCTCGGCTAAAGTGTTTGAAGGTCATCTAGAGAGTCTAGGACTACAAGACATGTATATTGTATAATTTAGGATAAGTGGGATATGTATAATGGGTATATGGATGCCCTAGTTTATTGTATTTATTTAACATTATCCTGCCTTACGGATTTTGATATTATGTACAACCCACTTACTAGAGTTTTAGTTGAAGTGAGAGTTTGTTGGCTTTTTGAAAAGCATCTAAAAAGTGCTTTTATTACCTTCAAATTTAGAACTAATATTGATAGTTTTGTTTAGTTTGATGTGGTTTATTGAGTAATTTTAGGAAACTAAGCATCAGGAGCAATTTATGCGAAAATGATAAAAAAAAAAAAAAAAAAAAACCTGGGGTAAAACTCCAATTTTGAGCAATTACGGGTTGGCTATGGAAGTAGGAAGAAAACCAAATTTCTTAGTCAAAACAGAGGCAAATTTGAATTTCAAGTTGGGGAGCCCCCAGCGTTTTTTTATTAAGGAAGAACGTTGCAACGTTGCTCCCTGACCCTGTAGATCCGAGAGCAATTTGGAACAGGGTAGCAATGCAATGCTATAACTTTGAAGTGCGGCTGGCATGATGCCAGCATTACAACTATGAGCATATTATAAATAATAGTGTTACACCACTAGGTCTGAAAAAAGAGAGGGGGAGGAAAATAGAGAGCTGACTTTGATAGATTTTACCTAAACTCTAGTCCGTACAAGAGTTGAAACAGAGCAATTCTAATCGTTTTTGGTTGAAGACCTGAGATTTTGATTCAGAGTTGATCTGAGAGCATTTTTGGATTGATCGTGAAACGAAAATTAATCATGATCATGTAGTTTTGTTGAAGAACAATCCGGTATTCGTGGGTGAGTCAAGAAGATCGTGATTGGGATTCGAACCTATTGAGGGGAGATCGTTCTTCTTTGTTAATTTATTTTCCACATAATGATTGTTTGTTTGTTGAATACTGTTATCAGAATCATACGTGGTTAAACTCTTTTATTCTAGGGTGTTTGTGGATTATAGTGATGTTACTTTGAATATTGAATTTACAATTGATTGATTTTGCATAGATTTCTAAATTATTTGTGCTTAATGCTTTTGATTAACTGACCACTAATTGAATGAAATTAAGTTAATTAGATGATTTGAGAGAGAATTTAATTCACTGGACCCAATAATTTAGATTTTTATTCGAAATTCCATGAGAGTGAATTTAGAATAATAAGGGGCGCGATTGAAGGGTATGAATGTTGTAACTATTCAAGCAATAGAAGAGATTCGGGTTGTTGGGTAGTTATTAGGATGGTTTGAGCTCAAGAGAGGATTTCCTGATTTTAGAACTTCTAGCCTCAATCTATCAATTTCAATCAATTGCATGTCATATTCATTGTATTCCCTAAATGAAAAAACACCCTGGAATTGTTTTGCTCTAAATTGTTTTTTGTGTGTGACTGAATTTTTGTTATCCATAGTTATAGATAAAAATCATCTTTTGGATGTCTGGATAAAATTGACAAAGAATTCTAATAGTTAAGTTAGGAAAATTTTGCTCACGCCGATCCCTGAGGACAATACCCTATTTGGGATTTATTACTTCGATTGTGTGCGCTTGCACATACCTTTAAGTTTTTAATGTCATTGCAAAGGACTGGCACAGAACTTTTTCCCAAGCTTAATATTGCTAAAGAATGAGTTGATCTTAATTTGGGCATTTTTTTTTCTTAGTAGTTGTTTCAGAATCCTGTGTATGCGAAGAAGTCAACAGGCTGAACTTGTTCCTTGTGATCCGGAACTTTAACGGACTTTGAGAAAAGTAAGAAGGAACAGGAGAGTTGAGCTCGACGCCTTGGGAGACAAAAGGGGAGCTGTTAGAACTATCAGAGATTATTTCCAACAAGCTGTCCCTACAACCCAGACGGGCATTGTTGAAGCCGCAATTAATGCCAATAATTTTGAGCTAATACCTATTTTAATTCAGATGGCACGGGACCTTGTATTTAGGGGAACTCCACAGGAAGATCCACATAAGCATATCCACTCTTTCCTAGAAATTAGTGGGACGGTAAAAATAAATGGAGTCTTTTCTGATGCTATTCGATTGAGATTGTTTCATTTTTCTATGCAGGACAAGGCGAAAGATTGGCTCGAGACACTTGCTATGAGAAGCATAACCACATGGGATGAGTTGGTCTAAGCCTTTCTGAACAAATTCTTCCCTTCTGCGAAAGCGAGCAGATTGAGAATAAAAATTGGCACATTCAGGTATAGAGAAGACGAGCAGCTATTTAAGGCATGGGAGCGTGATGACATACAAAAATGCATGCCATCTTAGTCCTTTTACTTAGAATTATAAAGGTTGTTAGGCAAAAATTACGTCGATCGTGCTAGGAATTCATAAGAAAAAGAGTTTGCGTCGATCAGCATGGCGAATCTTAGCTAACCCATTACTTTGCGTTAATTATGCGTTCAATGTTCTATTTTTTTAGCCAATGTAGGAAATGAACGCAAACGCTGAAACCGGACCATCGCATAGACGACCGCATGCGGAGAAACACTCCATTGCAAGGCAAATGCATCGATCAATGCATGGATGATGCGGTAATCAGCCATATGCATCTATCGCATGAGAGTTGCGCTCGTCAAGCGAATGCGGTCATCATGTAAAATTGTGGTGTTAAGCAAATGCGGCCATTAAATGATTGCAGCTATGCGACAACGCATTCTAATGGGATCAACGCAATGTAGGTGGAATGAACACATCAACGCATCTACCTCGAGAAAATCCAAAGATGATGTTGACATTTCACCTACCACGCCGTTAGTGGCAGAGGTTCAGAAAGGACAAACGTGTCGAACGTCAGACTCAGAGCAGTCCAATTAATGTTGTCGGCGATCCAAGCTCTATAAATAGAAGCCGATGAGCTGAAATTCATTTTATCCAGGGTTTTTGCCCAAGGTTGAATCCAAGGTTTTCGCCTGAGGTCCTATAGCGGATCCTTGTGATCTAGAAAAACTACGTGAGAAGATGCTGAGAGTTCTTCACCTCCTTCATCCATTCCAAGTGACGACCAGAGCCTTCGAGTGGAGCTAGATATCGAGAGAGTCAGCTCCTCCATAAATCTATGGCACCACCGACAGCCTTGACGCACATCCGTTGGAAGCAAATTTTTGCTTCCAGTCGGTCATTTCTTTTCCTTTCTTTTTCTACATTGTATTGTATGACATTTTGTAATTAAGAAATTAATACAATCTATTTTCAATGCACTTCTCTGTTTCCTTCAACTTCAACTCCATCTTCTTTGATTAGCATCTTTACTTTCATTGCAACACTTAGTGAGATTGCTTGGGTATTGCATACTTAGTCATGTGGATTAGGGATATGAAGCATGTAGCAACCTACCGAGAGGTAAGTGTTGCATGAGTGTGTGAGTAACTTTATTTGCTTAGTGTGAAGCCGCGGCGTGTCTATAGGATAATGCAATGCTTGTCTATAAATAAAGTCAACAACAACCAACTGCCCTGGAAAGTAAGTGGTTGGTCGCATTAAGTAATGTTTGCGTTGTTCACTAGGGATAGTAACAACCTTGCGTCAACCAAGTTCATGTGTTTGTCTTGTCTTATGTTGTGCCCAACACCCCTTTAGAGCTACTCGAGAGAGAGTCTAAAGAAATAACCTAATGACTCGAGAGAGCTAGGTTAGAATCTAGACTCGAGAGAGTGAGATTAGATTGGCATAAGCAAGAGATAGGGACTTAGAGATAAGCTCTGTTTGTCAAAACTGCATCATGCACCCTAGAATAGGAATGATGATATGTGGTCAACCAAGTTCATGCATCAACCAAGTTAATGCGTTTGTCTTGTCTTATGTGTAGGCCCTATAGACACTTCTGCACATACATCGCATACGTTCTAGCATTAGAAGTCGTAACATTCGCACCGAGAGGTGGTTTACTATTGTATGAGTGTTGCATGATCACATTAGTTTGCATTGACTAGGGTTGCCCTTGCGGTCACTCTTAAGGGTTGAATGAAAACATCTCCGCATTTTATCTATTTTCCCACACATTTATTTTCATGTCAAGGTTTGTCGCATCTCTACCTTTCATGCATATTCTCATTGCGTTGCCTGTTAGATAGGAGTAGGAGTATGATTAACTTAGCAACATCCCCTTTATTCTTTTATTCAACCGCCGCATGCACAATCACCGCAGACATATAGTTACAAGTCCTTGTGTTCGACCTCGAATTACCCGAGAAACTTGTGTTCATCTTATACTTGGCGTGAACGTAAGAAAACTTGTGGTAGGATGCATGGTCATCGCATACATTGTTGGCGCATTTTCATTCCAATGCATGACCATCAACGCATATTTTAGGAACATGCATCACATAATGCATCCACGGGATTTGGTTGTCGAGTAAAAATTGACTTCCTATTTCCGCACATCAAGTTTTTGGCACCGTTGCCGGGGACTTGGCAACTAAATTTTTGTTAAGTTTTGTGTCTCTGCGAGCAAACTTTTTATCTTGGGTGTATTGCAGCTTGTGCGACCAAGTTGCAAACAATATTGAAGTATAGGCGATGCACTGAAAGCCAATGTTGACCCCAACGTAGGAGGGTAATCAGTCGCAAAAGAGTCGAAGGTAGTTCTAAGCTCATGGTGGCCAACATGCGCCCAACATTTGCCAGAAATTCCAATGGTCAGGGCAACTTAACCCAAGTAGTTGAGAGTCATCTCCTCCATAGAAGACTCCTTACAGTGACAACACTCCTATTTTTCCAGGGACGTCTTCTACCCTATCTTTATTTTGCTTTCTTAGTATAGGTTATTTTTATTTTATTTTCATTGTTATTTTGGATATATGGAGGCTTTCTTGGTTTTGGGTACGCTTGCTCTTGTAGGTGCAACAATAAGTCTCCTCGGTTCGTAGTTTAACGGAAGAATTCCTTTCACCCTTCAACGCAAGGCTTCAATCACGTGGATTCCAACGCATGAGCGCATGCGTTGTTCCGTCTAAGGTCTTTTCTTGTTATCTTGTATGCCTTATCATTTTGAAATCCTTTCTCTCCCGATTGCGTTGTTTTGCGATGTTTCTATGATGGTACGTATAATTCACCGCATTTTTTTAACTAATCAATGCAAGGCATTCTTTACTTTTAGTAGCTTCTTCAAATTTTGAAAGTCTTAAGTTTTATCTTGCACAAACTTGTGTTCAAACATTTATTATCGCATGCTTGTAATTTTTTTTTTAGCTTTTCGGTGAGAACGCTGCCAACCTCTAAGTTTAGGGGTGGCAGCAGTCTCGGAGAATTGCATTCATTATATTGCGATCATTTGAAAAAAAAAAGTTGAAGTGAGATTTTGGGAATAATAACTCCACTGTCAACGCAATGGGGAAACCCATGTTGATAAGAGTTAAGTTGTGAAAGACACTTGCTTTAGTTGGATGCCCACATGACACACATGTGGGCAAGCCAAAACAAAGGCAAGTCACCAAGATCAATGCATTAGCGCAACTTCTCTGTCTGGCGCAAGCCAAAACAAACAAGACAAGAGTTGAGTTGAATATGGAACACAACCGAAGTTGGATGCCCGCATGACACACGTGGGGGTAAGCCAAAATGAAGGGCGTAACAAGGTTCAACGCCGCATTTGAATAAGTCATTGTAAAGTTTTGAAGTATTTTTTTTTTCGAATGAACGCAATCTCAAAAGCTAAACACAAAATTTCGGTGAATGAATAAAAGTTTTTTAGCAAAGGCTTTCCGAATCTAAACTTAGAAAAGATCTTTTTGAAGAAGCAGCCAAAGTTGAGGAGAGCAATGAGGTGATGGTCAAAGGTATGTGTGAATTATATTCTGAGAAGCTGGTCATCGCAAAGGAAAGCATGAAGGTGAGTTAGAATTTCTTGAGTATAACGCATGCTTTAGGACAAGCATGATTTTAAGTTTGGGAGTGTGATGACATGCAAAAATGCATGCTATCTTAGTCCTTTTACTTAGAATTATGAAGGTTGTTAGGCAGAAATTGCGTCGATCGTGCTAGGAATTCATGAGAAAAAGAGTTTGCATCGATCAGCATGGCGAATCTCAGCTAACCCATTACTTTGCATTAATTATGCGTTCAATGTTCTATTTTTGTAGCCAATGCAGGAAATGAACGCAAACGCTAAAACCGTACCATCGCATAGACGACCGCATGCGGAGAAACACTCCATCGCAACGCAAATGCATCGATCAATGCATGGATGTTGTGGTAATCAGCCGTATGCGTCCATCGCATGGGAGTTGTGCTCGTCAAGCGAATGCGGTCATCATGTAAAATTGCGGTGTTAAGCGAATGCGACCATTAAATGATTGAGGCTACGCGACAACATATTCTAATGGGATCAACGCAAGGTAGGTAAAATGAACGCATCAACGCATCTACCTCGAGAAAATACAAAGATGATGTTGACATTTCACCTACCACGCCGTTAGTGGCAGAGGTTCAGAAAGGACGAACGCGCCGAACATCAGACTCAGAGCAGTCCAATTAATGTTGTCGGCGATCCAAGCTCTACAAATAAAAGCCGATAAGCTGATATTCATTTTATCCAGTGTTTTCGCCCAAGGTTGAATCCAAGGTTTTTGCCTGAGGTTCGCCTATGGCAGATCCTTGTGATCCAAACAAATTGCGTGAGAAGACGCTGAAAGTTCTTCACCTCCTTCATCCATTTCGAGTGACGATCAGAGCCTTCGACTGGAGATAGAGCTCGAAAGAGTCAGCTCCTCCACCCATCCATGGCACCACCGACAACCTTGACACACATCTGCTGGAAGCAAAGTTTTGCTTCCAGCCGATCATTTATTTTCCTTTCTTTTTCTACATTGTATTGTATGACATTTTGGAATTAAGAAATTAATACAATCTGTTTTCAATGCACTTCTTTGTTTCCTTCAACTTCATCTCCATCTTCTTTGCTTAGCATATTTACTTTCACTGCAACACTTAGTGAGATTGCTTAGGTATTGCATACTTAGTCATGTGGATTAGGAATATAAAGCATGTAACAACTTAACGAGAGGTAAGTGTTGCATAAATGTGTGAGTAACCTTATTTGCTTAGTGTGAAGCTGCAGCAACGCCTATCTATAGGCTAACGTAATACTTGTCTATAAGTAAAGTCAGCAACAACCAACTGCCCAGGAGGGTAAGTGGTTGGTTGCATTAAGCAATGTTTGTGTTGTTCACTTGGGATAGTAACAACCTTTTGTCAACAAAGTTCATGCATTTGTCTTGTCTTATGTTGTGTCCAACACCCCTTTAGAGCTACTTGAGAGAGAGTCTAAAGAAAGAACCTAATGACTTGAGAAAGCTAGGTTAGAATCTATACTCGAGAGAATGAGATTAGATCGGCATAAGCAAGAGATAGGGACTTAGAGATAAGCTCTGTTTGTCAACACTGCATCGCACGCACCCTAGGAATAAGAATGATGATATGTGGTCACCTTGTTTGTGTATCATCGCATAGACAAGAATTAGAGGCTTATGTGTAGGCCCTATAGACACTTCTGTACAAACATTGCATGCGTTCTAGCATTCGAAGCCGTAGCATTCGCACCGAGAGGTGGTTTATATTGTATGAGTGTTGCATAATCACATTAATTTGCGTTGACTAGGGTTGCCCTTGCGGTCACTCTTAAGAGTTGCAATGAAAACATCTCCACATTTTATCTATTTTCCCACACATTTATTTTCATGTCAAAGTTTGTCACATCTCTACCTTTCATGCATATTCTCATTGCGTTTTCTGTTAGATAGGAGTAGGAGTAGGATTAACTTAGCAACATCCCCTTTATTCTTTTATTCAACTGCCGCATGCACAATCACCGCAGACATATAGTTACAAGTCCTTGTGTTCGACCTCGAATTACCCGAGAAACTTGTGTTCATCTTATACTTGGCGTGAACGTAAGAAAACTTGTGGTAGGATGCATGGTCATCGCATACATTGTTGGCGCATTTTCATTCCAACGCAGGACCATCAACGCATGGCTATCAACGCATATTTTAGGAACATGCATCACATAATGCATCCACAGGATTTGGTTGTCGAGTAAAAATTGACTTTCTATTTTCGCACATCAAGTTTTTGGCATCATTGCCGAGGACTTGGAAACTAAATGTTTGTTAAGTTTTGTGTCTCTGCGAGCAAACATTTTATCTTAGGTGTATTACAGCTTGTGCGACCAGGTTGCAAACAATATTGAAGTGTAGGCGATGCGCTGAAAGCCAATGTTGACCCCAAGGTAGGAGGGTAATCAGTCGCAAAAGACCCAAAGGCAGTTCTAAGCTCATGGTGGTCAACATGCACCCAACAATTGCCGGAAGTTCCATTGGTCAGGGCAACTTGACCAAAGCAGTTGAGACCCATGTTGATAAGAGTTAAGTTGTGAAAGACACTTGCTTGTAGTTGGATGTCCTCATGATACACGTGGGGGCAAGCCAAAACGAAGGCAAGTCGCCAGGATCAACGCATTAGCGCAACTCCTCTGTCCGGCACAAGCCAAAAAAAACGAGACAAAAGTTGAGTTGAATATGGAACGAAACCGAAGTTGGATGCTCGCATGACACACGTGGGGGTAAGCCAAAATCAAGTCCCTATGTTCGACCTCGGATTACCCGAGAAACTTGCATTTGTATTATACTTGGCGCGAGCGTAAGAAAACTTGTGATAGGAACGTGGGGTCATTGCATATTAGTCTAACGCATCTTCATTATGATGCATGACCTCAGATGCATGGGTGCAAATGCATAAGATGTGTCACGCGAGGAAGGTAAACAAAAAAGGAAAGAAGATCATGAATTCATGTACAGCCCCATTCATCCTTAATAAATAAAATAAACAAAGCAGTCATATTTCCAACAGAGTCCTTTAGCTGGTAATGCGAATCAAGGGAAAAAGGGTGATGTTCCTATATCATCCAAATCAGGGAGAAATTCTAAGCCTTAACCTACAGTAATGAATAAAAGATCCTATCCCCAACGTTTTCAAGAAAAAAAATTGAATGATCAGTTTGTTAAATTTTTGGATATTCTTAGGAAGCTTCACATTAATATTCCTTTTGCAGATGCGTTGGAACAAATGCCAAATTATGTGAAGTTCATGAAAGAAATGTTGTCTTCAAAGAAGAAGTTTGAAAAGCATGAGATGGTTAGCTTAAATGAGGAATGCAGTGTTATATTGCAAAAAACGCTATTGCAAAAATTGAAGGATCTTGGGAGTTTTACAATCCCTTGCACTATAGGCAATCTAACGGTAAATAAGGCCTAATGTGATTTAAGAGCCTCAATTAATCTGTTGCCTTTATCTTTTATAGGAAACTGGACGTAGGAGAGGTACAACTGATGGCAATCTCATTGTAGTGGGCAGATCGTTCCCTCATTTACCCTCGTGGTGTAGTAGAGGATGTTCTGGTTAAGGTCGATGATTTCATCCTCCCAGCTAATTTTATGGTCCTAGACATGGAAGAAGATGCTGACATTCCCATCATCCTGAGACGACTATTCCTAGCCACAGGCAGAGCTTTGATTGATGTTTATGATGACAAGCTTACACTTCAGGTGAACGATGAAGAGGTAAAGTTCAACATCTTTTGTTCTTCCAAACCCAATGAGCCTGTAAGTTTATGCCAAGAGATCAATGAAGTAGATGGTAAACATTCTAAACAATCTCTTGGTAAAGGAAAGGCCAAGGAAAAGGTAAATTGTTCTGAACAATCTCCAAAGGAAGATACAGTAAATTTTCTCGATTATATTCGTAAGGGAGATATTGAACTAGTGGACAAAGGGAGAGGAGATTATGCTTTTTCTGATAACTATTCTTCAACTAATTTTTTATGTGAATGTCAGTGCAGGAGAAAATTATATATTTCAAGTGTTGCTATGCATGGAATGATGAAGACACCTTGAAAGTTGTCTGAATTAGAGACAGATCTAGCTAAAGACGTTAAACTAAGCGCTTTTTGGGAGGCAACCCAAGTGTTCTATTTTTAATCCAAATTTGATTTTATTTGTTATTTGACTTTTTTTTAGGATAGAGAGCCACATCATGATTATTTTGTTTTGATCCTCAGGTTGGAAATGATGCTCAAGTTTTTTCAAGCACCAGTTCGCCATCCAAATTTGTAAATCCTTGCTCATTACCCAGGCTTGTATCACTCATCGGTTGTGTGATTCTTTTAGATGTTATGCATGAGGGACAATGCATCTTTTTAAAGTTTGGGATGAGGGCGTACTGTTGGTTTTTATGTCCTAAAACTCGTAGTTTGTAAATTAATAAACATATTCTATTTTGTTTTTCGATAAAATTGTTATTGAAATTATAATCTTGAATCCAATAAACTAAGGTTCTGGGGCTATTTAAAGTAGTTTGAACTTTATGTAGTGACATAAATATGGATCAAGTTCAAATATATAGCCAAAATGGTCTATAATATATGAATAAGGTTGGGCGCCTTATTCTGGGGATACTATGGATGCGGCCCACTTTGTAGTTAGTACAAACGATGTGATCCTGAATTCTTCATATAGAGATATGTGAGTGGGGGCATCCTATGTAAAGAGTTTACATAAGACTGAGCCATGAAATAGTCACTTTTTACGTTCTAAATGTCGTTTTATGTATAAAACTGACTATTCGTTAATTGATGAGGTAACTTAATCTTAATCCTGAGCTAACTATGAACTCCTATTCACTCGGAATTATCCTTAGATCTGCATAGGTGAGGGCAGCTCAACATCGCTGGCCCAATAAGCCTTCCATTTCAGGGGTAAGATCGGGTGGATAGTTGGGAACATAGGGTGCAAGATGAAATTCACTCCTACCCGTTATAGGGATAGTAGATAGGTTGTTCCCTTTAGTACTGAATCCAGGTCTTGAACAAGGTGCCCCACCCTCTCCTTGGCCCGAGTGGGATTCAGTTTATAGGTTGGACCTTAAACCAATTGTTCATTAGAGGATCAGTGGAACTTAAGGAACAAGATGTAGTCTTGGGAGTAAAACGATTTTTATGACCCAGCCGAGATTACGAACAACCTGTGAAGGATTAGCTTACTAATCATGGTTATATCAAATGGACACAAATATATCTATAGTGAGGGGAGTGCAACTACGGGACTATAGTGGAATGACCCGTTAATTAACGAATGTTGATTAGCTCTGTCTAAAGAGTTTAGCCAGCTAATCTCGAATCGTTGGAGCCCATGATCTATAGGTTCATTAGGTTCCTCTACTAGCTCATATGGAATAAACTTAGAACAGTATGATAGAATGATTCGAATTGTTCGAATTAGGTGAAGAGAGAGAAATCAACAAGTATTTGTGATATAGTGGTCGGGTTTTTTAGTTTAGAGATACAAATTTAATATTTAAATGTGATTTAAATATCAAGAATATGAATACGTTCATATTCGGAAGCTCGGAAATGATAGAAATGGTAAAAGATGTAAAAAGTCAAAGAGTTGACTTTTGACTTTGAAAAGTCAAACTTTGACCGACCTTATATTCAAATGTGATTTGAATTTCAAGAAAATGAATGCGAATTCATGCTCGGGAGGTCAAAATTAATCAACACGGAAAAAATCATAAAAAGTCAAAATGTTGACTTTTTGGTCAAAGTTTGACTTTGACCAAATGACTATTTTACCCTTTGACTAAAGTTAGTGGGAAAATCCAAACTTTTGTTGAATAATTCCATTAACAAAATAGTGGGCTAGGTGTTGGCTTATAGTGGAGACATTAAGCCTACTAAGATAGTGGATTATAGGTGTTGGATTTTTATGGATTTGGTTCATGCAATTGTTGCATGGTTTTTTTCTATAAAATGGGCTTTCATTTTTGGATTAAAAAGTTTTGCCAATTCAAAATTGGGCTAAAAAACAAAGGGAAAACCCAAAAACCAAAATTCCATCTTATTTTTTTCATCTCTTTCTCTCTCGGTTTTCTTCATCCACCGGGTCCCACAACTCGGTTCTGAGTCCAGAGGATAGTAGGTCAACTCTAGTAGTGGTTGGAAGAGTTTGGGTTGAGATTCAACGAGGAAAAACGGTGTTCGTGAGCTACAAAATTTGTATCCTATCTTTTTATTTACTGTTTTTCCATTGATTTGCATGCTAGTTTCCTTTTAATTAAAAGCAATTAGAGTGTAATTAGATCCTAATTCCGCTGCCTATGTCTCGTGTTCCATCATGTGGTATCAAAGCATGCGTAGGTCCTATAGACTTTATCGCATATATCGCATGCATTCTAGAACTAGAAGCCGTAGCATTTGCATTGAGAGATGATTTGCTATTGTATGTGTGTTGCATGACAGCATAACATGAACGCAATCCTAGGAAGTGTTAGCTGAACCCCTTCTCAACCCGTTCCTTTGCATATTCATCACATCTTCCATATTATCAACTCTTTTCTTAACTCCGCCGCATACATTTTATACCGCAAACAATAACCAGCAACTCTTTGATTTATTGGTTACCGCAAAGTCATCTTAAAAATTATTGCCGCATATTGTTTTCCTTAGTCCCTGAGTTCGACCCTGGACTTACCAGGAAACTCAGCAGGATTTATACTTGGGTTCTGCTAAGAAAACTTTTTGCACAACGCATTTCCCATCACCACAATTCCTTTCATAAATTCACCGCATAAAATAACCCATCAAGTTTTTTGCGCCGTTGTCGGGGATTGTTCAACATCTGGGGCATTGATTTCATGGGACCATTCCCACCATCGACTGGTCAAAACTGTATTTTGTTAGTCGTTGACTTCGTGTCCAAGTGGGTAGATGCAGTAGCATGCACTGCAAGCGATACGGCGGTAGTCTCCAAATTCCTGAAGAAAAATATTTTCACTCGTTTTGGAACTCCACGTGCCATAATAAGTGACGAAGGCACCCACTTTGTCAATCACACTGTTAAAGAATTGCTGTGCAAATATAATATCCTCCATAAAGTGGCTACCGCATACCATCCGCAGACGAATGGTCAGGTCAAAGTGTCCAACCAGGAAATCAAGCTGATATTGGAGAAGGTGGTAAAGCCTACGCGAAAAGATTGGGCAACAAAGCTGGACGATGTGCTATGGGCATACAGGACAACCTATAAGACACCTATAGGTATGTCTCTGTATGCGTTGGTGTTTAGTAAAGCATGTCATTTACCACTGGAGCTGGAGTACAAAGCGCTGTGGCAGTGAAAAATCTTAATTTCGACTTAAAGGCAGCAGGAGAAGCAAGAAAATTTCAATTGGTCGAGTTGGAGGAATGGAGAATTAATGCATACGAGAATGCAAAGATCTACAAAGAGCGCGCAAAGCGCTGGCATGACAAACAATTATGCAGAAAGAACCTCCAAGTCGGGCTAAAGGTCTTATTATTTCATTCACGGCTACGACTCTTCCCTAGGAAATTAAAGTCACATTAGTTTGGACCCTTCATAGTCAGAGAGGTATTCCTGCATGGCGCGGTCGAGTTATCCAATGACGACGGAACCAACATATTCAAAGTTAATGGGCAATGAGTGAAAGTTTATCGCGGAGAAGACTGGCATCGCAAGGTCGACTCCGTAGACCTGGGAAATTTTGAATGAGAAAGAAGTAGGTGGACCCTATGCTATTACGCGATTCAAATTCATTAGGGACGCAGGACGCAAGTTTTGTGAAGTATCCGTTGAAATCTTGAATTCATAAACTTATCTCTATTCCCTTTGAGTTTTATCATTTCTCTATCTTATTACTTATCTAAAAAAAATAAAAATAAAAAAAAGAGAAAATTTTTGTTAACTTTGTGTTTTTGTTATCATTTGACCCTCTCAATGTTTTTCTTTGCAAACAATCGAGGTAAACGATTGCAGAGGCGCTACACAAAGACGCAACTATTTTATTTCGTCACCGTAATCAAAAGAAAGTGGATTGCCGCAAAGCAGGATGTGTCAACATCTAATGTGGGCAACAGTGCAAATTTGGAGGTTGTATCTTTCCTTGACTTTATTCCAAATTTTGCACTATTGCATCGCATTTTAATTTTGAAAATTTTATCACCGCATCTTCTTTGGTTGCCGCAATCATTTGACTTTGATCAATTTAGTAAGTCACCGCACGATTTCTCTTTGCTAATTATGATTTCAATGATGAAATGCATGCCTCTATCTTTTCGTACACACTAGAGTCAACTTAATTTTAGGACAATCACCTCATGAAATATTTCTAGAAGTAGTGGACTGCTAGCTTTCTTTCAAATTGATCCTTTATGAAACTTCCTAAGAACATCACATGAATTCTTTCAATCTTTTAGCAATGAGGACATTGCCGCATTTTAAATTTAGGGGTGTGGTTTTCATTTTTCGACCATGCTATTTTTAGCCTTAAAAAAAATCATAATGTTGCGACCGGATCCTACTCATAGTTGGATGTCCACATGACACCCGTGGGGGCAAGCCAAAACGAAGGTAGGAATCGTGATCAACGCATAAAAAATGATCACAACTCTACTGCCAAATGGGTATGAGTTTAGTCTGAGAAAAAGCATCTTGCTCATAGTTGGATGTCCGCATGACACACGTGGGGGCAAGCCAAAACGAAGGCTAGACACTTGGATCAGCGCAAGGTCAGAGAAAAAAAATAATAATGTCTAAAATACACAAGGATAAAAAATCATTTAACACCCCAGTGAAAAAGTTTTTTTGAAAAAATCATGCGATGTCCTGGAATCTAGAAAGTCTTTTTGAAAGTTAAACTTATGGTCCCTAAATTTTAGAAATATTTTAAGAAGAGACTTGAAGAAGAATTAACGAAATTTTGGTGTATAGGATTTGAATAAGGAATCATTGAGAAATCTAGGAAAGGGAAGGCGGTCGACTTTCTAAAGGAAATCTTTAGCTTATGCTTGAGGACAAGCATTGTTTAAATTTGAGGGGTGTGATAATGGGCAAAAATGCACGTTATTACATTGCTAAGTTATAAAACAATGCAGGTTTGCATTGATAAACATCTACAAGATTGTATCCAAAAAGCATTAAGTTCACAATATTGCGGTCACATGCTGATAACGAGCAGAAATGCACGTTATTACAGTGCTAAGTTATTCAACAATGCAAGTTAGCGTTGATAAAATATATAAGATTGCGTCCAAAAAGTATTAAGTTTATGACATTGCGGTCGCATGCGTTCATCGCATAAAAACAGCTCACTTTTGTATTTTTGTGCAGAATATGCGTTGACGCAAAACGTAAAATGCAATCACAAGAAGGTAACGGTCGAGCGCAGCGTTACCGCAAGGTTTTGCGGTGATTTGTGCTCGCAAATATTTGCTCAAGAAGGATTGTCGCATAGAGTCGGCGCAACTTGGTGGGCGCATCTGGGTGAAAAGCATAATAAATCACGACAGAAAGCTGATGACGGTCGAGTCCGAATTAAGTTACAAGCTGCTAACGAACTACTGTAGCAAGTACACTAAACTTTTCGGTGACAAATATTCGGCGCATCAGTCAGAGAATTAATGGCATCCCATCAGTGCAATCATAAGAGAGAAGAAGCCTTTCACCCCAAAGCTCTATAAATACCAAAGGCAACATTCAGAGAAGGGGTTCGTTCGTCCAGTTCAATAGTTAGAAAAATTTCTCCACAGTTAGAAGTATATTTATTCTTAGATTTTCTTTTATTTAAGGCGGAAGCGAGAGAAGCAAGATTGTGTCGAGAGATCATTCCGGTGAACTTGGAAGAGTGTCGGAAGCGTCGAGCTCAAAAAGAGGGCCAGCTTCCGCGGAAGTAGGAATATCTTTTGAACAGAATAGAGTTGATGGTGTAAAAGCCTTGGGAAGCAAGGGATTACTACAAGGCTATCTATCCTTATCTTCCATTGTCATTTTGTACTTAAACTTATCTATAGAAATGGAATTTACTTCTTTATATTTGTTCATTTTCTGTTTATTACGCATGAGTAGCTAAATCTGCCGAATGGGTTGAGAAGCACTTAGCTAGCATAACTGGGGATCTTCATTCTATGCGATTATCTTGTATTATGTATGCATCATTCGTCCATTAGAGATACTCAGGAGGGTAGTCTAAGAACGGAATCTAGGCTTGGAAAAGACAGGTTAGAATCTAGGCTCGAGAAAGTTAGATTAGAATGCATAATCAAGAGATGGAAGCTTAGGAATAAGCACTGTTTGCTATTAACGCATCGCATGCATCTTAGAGATAGGTTACGATTGTGTGCGATCACCTTGTCATTGTGTGCATCTTGCATCATCGCATAGGCAAAAAGTAGAGACTTAGGAATAAGTTCTATGGATATTATCGCATTCATCACATGCGTCCTAGAACCAGGAGCACCACATTTGCATTGGAAAATGATTTACTATCGCATGAGTATAGCATGATCGCATAGTCTGACGCATTCCCTGGTAACGCTAGCTAAAGACCTTCTCAACCCATTCCTCCGCATACTCAATGTATCTACTGCATAATTGATCTTTTCTCAAATCCGTCGCATACTTTTTATACCGTAAACAACAACCCAAAAATAACTCTTTGATTGATTGGTTACTGCAAAGTCTTCTTAGAAATTACCATCGCATACGATTTTACCTAGTCCCTGAGTTCAACCCTGGACTTACCAGGAAACTCAGTGGGATTTATACTTGGATTCCACTGAGAAAACTTGTTGCTCAACGCATTTCCATCATCGCATTTCATTCCATTATTTCATCGCATAAAATAATGCATCAAGTTTTTGGCGCTGTTGTGGGGGACTTCGGCAATTCAGTGTGCTAATGGTAATTTTTCTAATTTCTTTGCAGCTTTCAATCTCTAGCGAATTATGACCCGGAGATTAAGAGAACATTCCGACGAAGATTGAGAAATAGCCGCCAACAACAATAACCAAATAAAGACGATATGGCAGAGCAGCTTGGAAACAGAGCACCAAACGAAAACAATGTCATGGCGAATCTAATCCTACTGGCAACAATCATAATAGGCCCATTCGGGACTATGCATCGCCAAACCTCTACGATTTCTCCTCAGGAATCATGAGGCCTGCCCTTGATGGATCCTGATTCGAAATGAAACCGATGATGCTGCAGATGATCTAGACTGTAGGACAGTTCAGAGGAAGGTGTGGCGAGGACCCACACGCCCACCTCTGGAGCTTCATAGAAATCTTCAACACTTTTGTGTTCCCGAATATCTCTACCGAAGAAGTTCGACTAACTTTGTTCCCATTTTCTTTGTGTGATCAGGCACGAAAATGGGCATACTCTCTCGAACTGGGGGAGATCACTTCCTGGGAACAAGTCGTAGAGAGTTTATAAAGAAATGTTTCCCACCAACCAAGAATGCCAGGAGAAGGAAATTAATAACGAATTTTGAACAAGAAACTGACAAATCGCTCAACGATGCTTGAGCGAGGTTTAAGAGGCCGGTATGAGACTGTCCACATAACGGCTTACCAAACTGCTTGCAGATGGAGATTTTTTACCAGGGATTGAACCCTGCTTTGCAGACCGCTGCCAATGTGGTAGCAGCTGGTGGTTTACTTGGCAAAACATCTGAAGAGGCCAAAAATATACTTGATCACATTTCCAAAAATCATGAGAACTGGCGAGAAAGCGATCAAAGATTAAGAATTAAAGATAGTGACGCAAACACGAGGCCATCGCATCCCTTCAGAATCAAATGACCACGATGATGAGTTTGATACAAGGCATCACAATTAATAGCACGGGAGCGAAAAAGGGGCAGGTCAACGTAATTGCTCAAACGACCGCAAATTGTGTCATTTGTGGAGATGCTCATCCAATGGAAGAATGCCCAGGAAATCCGCAGTCAGTATGCTTCATAAAGAATAATCCTTACTCTGATATATACAACCCCGGGTGGAGAAACCACCCAAATTTCGCATGGAAAAATCAACAACAAAGCTTTCAACCAGTGGTACAAAAAGAAGGGCCACCCAGATTTTTCCCACAAACCAACGGTTCAACGCATAACCAAGCTAGCAGCTCGTAGACACCGCAATCTTCGTCCTTAGAGAGCTTGTTGAAGCAGAACATTAAGAAGAACGAATCAGTGCTTCAGAATCAAGCAACGTCCATTCGAAATCTCGAAATTTAGCTGGGACAAATTGCGGGCGAGCTTAAAAATAGACTGTAAGGAGCCTTGCTGAGCTCAACTGAGCTCCCTCGCAATGCTGTGGGTACAGGGAAGGAACAATGCCTAGCAATCTCCTTGCTAAACGACAAAATGACTGCAGAAGTAGGGGAGGAACCCATCACGACCAACTTGAATGCGGTAACAGCCAAGGACCCATTGTCTTATAATTTGGAAGAGCCTGAGAAAATGAACCCCGAAGTTGCGTCCATCCTCAAGTCCTTAGAAAATGAGACAGAAGGAGTCCAGTTACCACCAGCCCTGCAAAGGGTGAAAGAGAAACAAAATGATGAAGACAAGATCGTGACAGTGGCAATAACATAAAATGCTATGATCCCACCAAAAATGTGTGACCCAGGAATCTTCATGATATCATGCTCCATTGAAGGGGTCTATAGTGGCCAAGCACTATGCGATCTTGGGGTTAGTATAAACGTAATGCCGTTATCAATCTTCAAACGATTGAATACAGGCAAACTCACGCCCACGAAGGAGACTCTCCTACTTGCGGACAGATCCCAAATACACCCTGAAGGACAGTTGAAAGATGCCGCAATCTCAATTGATAAATTCATCTTGCCGACAGACTTCATCATTTTGGATTATAAGGCGGACGAAGATGCGCCCATCATATTGGGACGACCATTCCTCTCAACCGGTCGCATTCAAATTGATGTGCGAAAGGGGGAGATTGTGATGAACACGGGGAAAAGCTCCGGATTAAGGCAGTCAGGATTCCAAGGGATAGAGAAAAGAATAAAAAAGTCATCGTGGACGTAAAAAGTCCAGCTTGTACTGTAAAATAAGCAGTCCCTGAGTTATTTTTCGATTAAACCTCATCAGGGACGCAATCCTTTTGAATATCCTTTTTCTACATCAATACTTCATGAACTGTCATCACCTTGTTATTATCTGCCATCGCATATTTGCTTCTTTGCTTATAAAAAAAAAATGTGATCGTGCTGAATGATTGTGGAGAAAATTTTTGTTAACTTCTTTTTATTATTATTTAACCCTCTCCATGGTTTCTTTGCAAATGATCAAGCTACACGATTGCGAAGGCGCTACACAAAGACGCAACTACTTTATTTCGTCACCGCAGTGCAAAGAAAGAAGATTACTGCAAAGTAGGATGCGTCAACAAATAATGCGGGCGACAACGTAAATTTGGAGGTTGTATTTTTTCTTGACTTTATTCCAAATTTTGCACTATCGCATCGCATTTTAATTTTGAACATTTTATCACTGCATCCTCTTTGGTTACCGCAATCATTTAACTTTGATAAATTTAGTAAGTCACCGCATGCTTTCTCTTTGCCAATTATGATTCCAATGATGAAACATATGCTTCTATTTTTTCATGTGCACTAGAGCCAACTTAATTTTAGGATAGTCACCTTATGAAATATTTCTAAAGTTAGTGGTCTGCTAGTTTTCTTTCAATCTGACCCTTTACCAAACTTCCTACGAATATCACATGACTTCTTTCAATCTTTTGGCAATAAGGACATTGTCGCATTTTAAATTTGGGGGTGAGGTTTATTTTTTACCTTGCTATTTTTAGCTCTACACAAAAAAAAAAATCATCATAACGTTGCGATCGGATCCTACTCGTAGTTGGATGTCCGCATGACACACGTGGGGGCAAGCCAAAATGAAGGTAGGAATCGTGATCAACGCATAAATAAATGATCGTAACTCTGTTGTCGAATAGGTATGAGTTTAGTCTAAGAAAGAGCGCCTTGCTCGTAGTTGAATGTTTGCATGACACACGTGGGCACAAACCAAAACGAAGGCGAGGCACTTGGATCAGTGCAAGGTCAGAGAAAAATAATAATGTCAAAAATATTCAAGGATAAAAATCATTTAACACCCCAGTGAAAAAGTTTTTTTGAAATAAATCATGCGATGTCCTAGAATCTAATAAAGTTCTTTTGAAGGTTAAACTTACAGTCCCTAAATTTTAGAAATATTTTAAGAAGAGACCTGAATAAGAATTAAGGAAATTTTGGTGTATAGGATTTGAATGAAGTATTCTTGACAAATCTAGGAAAAGAGATTATGGTCGACTTTCTAAAGGAAATCTTTAGCTTATGCTTGAGGACAAACATTGTTTAAATTTAGGAGTGTGATAACGGGCAGAAATGCACGTTATTATAGTGCTACGTTATTCAACAATGTAGGTTTGTGTTGATAAAATATATAAGATTGCGTCCAAAAAGCATTAAGTTTATAACATTGCGGTCACATGCGTTCATCGCATAAAAACAATTAACGTTTGTATTTTTGTGCAGAATATGCGTCAACGTAAAGCGTAAAATGCGATCAGAAGAAGATAACAGTCGCGTGCAACGTTACCACAAGGTTTTGCGGTGATTTGTGCTCACAAATATCTACTCAAGAAGGATTGCCGCATAGAGCCAACTTGGTGGGCGCATCTGGGTGAAAAGCATAATAAATCACGATGGGACAGAAAGCTGATGATGGTCGAGTCTGAATTAAGTTGACAAGCCGCTAACGAACTACTGTAGCAAGTACACTCAACTTTTCAGTGACAAATATTCGGCGCATCAGATAGAGAATTAATGCCATCCCATCAGTGCAATCATAAGAGAGAAGAATCCTTTCACCCCGAAGCTCTATAAATACCGAAGGCAACATTCAGAGAAGGGGTTCGTTCGTCTAGTTCAATAGTTAGAAAAATTTCTCCACAGTTAGAAGTAGATTTGTTCTTAGATTTTCTTTTATTTAAGGTGGAAGCGAGAGAAGCGAGATTGTGCTGAGAGATCATTCTGGTGAACTTGGAAGAGTGTCGAAAGCGTCAAGCTCAGAGAGAGGGCCAGCTCCTGTGGAAGCAGGAATATCTTTTGAATAGAAAAGAGTTGATAATGTAAAAGCCTTGGGAAGCAAGGGATTGCTACCAGGCTCTCTATCCTCATCTTCCATTGTCATTTTGTATTTAAACTTATCTATAGAAATGGAATTTGCTTCTTTATATCTGTTCACTTTCTGTTTATTACGCATGAGTAGCTAAATCTGCCGAATGGGTTGAGAAGCACTTAGCTAGCATAACCAGGGATCTTCATTCTATGTGATTATCTTGTATTATGTATGCATCATTCTTCCATTAGAGATACTCGAGACGGTAGTCTAAGGACAGAATCTAGGCTTAGAAAAGTCAGGTTAGAATCTAGGCTTGGGAGAGTCAGATTAGAACGTATAATCAAGAGATGGGAACTTAGGAATAAACACTGTTTGCTATTTACGCATCGCATGCATCCTACAGATAGGTTACGATTGTGTACGGTCACCTTGTCATTGTGTGCATCTTGCATCATCGCATAGGCAAAAAGTAGAGACTTAGGAATAAGCTCTATGGACATTATCACATTCATCACATGTGTCCTAGAACTAGGAGCACCACATTTGCATTGGAAAATGATTTGTTGTCGCATAAGTATAGCATGATCACATAGTCTGACGCATTCCCGGGTAATGCTAGCTAAAGACCTTCTCAACCCGTTCCTACGCATACTCAGTGTATCTACCGCATAATCGATCTTTTCTCAAATCCGTCGCATACTTTTTATACCGCAAACAACAACCCAAAAAAAACTCTTTGATTGATTCGTTACCGCAAAGTCTTCTTAGAAATTATCACCGCATATTGTTTTTCCTAGTCCCTGAGTTCGACCCTGGACTTACCAGGAAACTCAGTGGGATTTATACTTGGATTTCGTTGAGAAAACTTTTTGCTCAACGCATTTCCATCACCGCATTTTATTCCATTATTTTATCACATAAAATAACGCATCACATGCGTCCATCGCATTAAAACAGTTAACTTATAAATTTTTGTGCAGAATATGCGTTGATGCAAGGCGAAAAATGCGATCCAAAGAAATCAACGATCGAGCGCATCAGAAGATTGCGTTACTGCAAGGCTATGCGGTCATTTGCGCTCAAAAATATCTGCTCAAGAAGGTTGTCGCATAGAGCCGGTGTAACTTGGTGGGCGCATCCGGGTGAAAAGCGTAATAAATCATGATGGGACAGAAAGCTGATGACAGTCGATTCTGAATTAAGTTGACAAGCTGTTAACAAACTACTATAGCAAGTACACTCAACTTTTCGATGACAAATATTCGTCGCATCAAACAGAGAATTAATGTCATCCCATTAATGCAATCATAAGAGAGAAGAAGCCTTTCACCCCAAACCTCTATAAATACCAGAGGCCACCTTCAGTGAAGAAGTTCGACAGTCAGAGAATTTTCTCATAGATACTTAGCCTTGTTCATAGTTTTCCTTTTATTTAGAAGGCAGAGCGAGAGAAGGGAAGAGACGCAGAAAGATTGCCCTGGTCAGCTCGAGAGAGAACCCGGAAGGCGTGGAAAAATAGAGAGAGGGTTGATTCTCGCGAGAGCTTGATTATCTTTTGAGTAGAGTATAGAAGAACAGTGTAAAAGCCTTGGGAAGCAAAAGATTGCTACCAGGCTCTTTATTCTTATTTCGCATTGTTATTCTGTATTTCAATTACATATCTATAAAATAGAACTTGCTTATCTACATCTGTTCACTCTCTTAAAAGCATGCATGAGTAGCTAAATCTATCGAATGGGTTAATAAGAACTTAGCTAACATGACCTTGGATCTTAATTGCATGCGATCATCTTGTCTTATGTTGCGCCCAACACCCCTTTAGAGCTACTCAAGAGAGAGTGTAAAGAAAGAACCTAAGACTTGAGAGAGCTAGGTTAGAATCTAGACTAAAGAGAGCAAGATTAGATCTGCATAAGCAAGAGATAAGGACTTAGAGATAAGCTCTGTTTCCCAACATGCATCGCATGCACCCTAGAGATAGGTATTATACAGTCGCCTTGTATGTGTGAGTGTCAATCGTCATCGCATAAACAAGAATAGAGGCTTATGTGTAGGTCCTATAGACTTTATCGCATATATCGCATGCGTTCTAGAACTAGAAGTCATAGCATTTGCGTTGAGAGATGATTTGCTATTGTATGTGTGTTGCATGAACGCAATCATAGGAAGTGTTAGCTGAACCCCTTCTCAACCCGTTCCCCTACATATTCATCGCATCTTCCGTATTATCAACTCTTTTCTTAACTCCATCGCATACATTTTATACCGCAAACAACAACCCAACAACTCTTTGATTTATTGATTACCACAAAGTCATCTTAAAAATTATTGCCGCATATTGTTTTCCTTAGTCCCTGAGTTCGACCCCGGCTCAGCAGGATTTATACTTGGTTCTGCTGAGAAAACTTGTTGCACAATGCATTTCCTGTCACACCCCGCCTCGAGCCCGCATTCCTAAGCCCGCGAAGAGGCGTGAGGGACCGCAGATACAACCCTTCTGTGATATCTACCGTTTAGTTGAACCTCTTTAACATACACTCAGTAAACTTTAAGTCAAGAAGATAACAACAACTGATTAAGTAGGCCCATTTTATATTACAACAATGTATATTCATACAACTCCAAGACTTAACTACTAAGTTTACAACAACCAATCTTTAAAACCCTCCGGAAGTGTAACTGTGGCTTGAGAAAGACCTTGACCTTAGCTGCACCCTAGAACTCCTCAACAATCGCTACCTGGGAAGAAAAACATGAAATAACAGAATGAGCCTCACAAAGCTCAGTGAGTGGTAAACAACTTTTAGAGTCTATTTCAACTCATAAATAACAAGCATATCATAAATACGAGATTACATTCGAACCACAGCCTTGAATGAGTCAGTTCTCAACTCTATCTACACGCACGATAGATAGCTATACTGATAACTATTTAGAATGAGTCTATTCTCTACCTACACACACGGTAGATAGTTAACTGTTTTTAAACTTAAACGCTTACTCTTTTGTGTTTCCCCTATGTCTCCTATGTGCACATAGCTCCCCGCGCATGGGCTCAGAAGCTAGGCCCATCAGCCCTCTAACCATCCCATACGAGGATCCTCCCACAAGCTCAGGAACTAGACCTCTCGGTCCCCTGACCATCCTGTGAGGTTTTGCTTTCAGGCTCAGGAACTAGGTTTATTGACCCCCTGACCATCCCGATCACATAATCTCGTTCTCATGCTAGGTACTCATTCATAACATAAGCATATACAATTTACTCTAAAAGATATGCTTTAAGACTTAAAGGAAGTATCACTCACCTTGGTAAGGATAGGAATCTTTCTCTCAAGATCACCTCGGGCTCCCTTTTGAACCCTAAGATCCAGATTCAATTTAAAGCTCAGATTACTCATAGTTCTAGGCTTTATCTCGAGATACTTCCTTCTAGAAATATGCTCTAAAATGTCTCAGAAAGCTTACCTCAAATTATTAGCTTAGAAACTTTCGTGGTTTGGCCGAAATCTTCAAAATATCAAGACTAGCCCAAGCTTACCCGACAGCTCGACCCCTCTATCTTTTCCTCATTCTTCAGCCTGATTCCTTGGATCTTCTTCTCTAGAATCCCTACCCTAAAAACTAGACTCTTTTAGATTTCAGATGGCTTTAGAAGCACTTCAAACTCATGAGTATTCTGGGAGAACTCCTCATCCCAAGTGAATGCTACTTCCAGACCTTCCTGTCCGACAGCATCTTACCCTCTTGGAAACTCTTGACTAATGCATGGTCTTACTATCTATGCATAACCTCCTCCCAATACACTCTTCTTTATGTCATTTGAAGAGAATTTAAGTTCTCATCTGATGTCCTTGGCCCTATTTATAGGCGTCCAAGATCTCTCTAAGGCCAACACCTCCTACTTGGCCGCATGTCCAAGTGTCTTTTCCTTACATTATTAACGCAAACTTGCATCATTGCATTCCAAGGTGTCTTGATCCCCTTTTACCAACGCATAGCCCTCAAATTTTCATGTCTTCTTGTGCATCCACCTCATTTTCTTAAGGCTTAAGATTTCTTCCTAACAAGCCACGACGACCTTGAATGCATCCATCCTTCATATGCGTTCATCCTTCATATATGTCCATCCAATTGCCGCAATCTACCTATGTCCGGACACCATCAATCGGCGCATGCGTCCATTCAATCTTACCTTGTGTATCTAGTTGACAAAACTTAGTCACATATGCTAGATGCTCGTAAAGCTCATCTTTGGCCGCATATTCTTCTCTTTCGCATGGCTTACCTTTTCTCTATGCACTCAACTAGGATAATGACCAACACTCCTTCAACACATACTACTAGCTTGTCCTATGTGCCCACATACCGAAGGCATAGCACATGTCCAACGAATAGTGTTGCCGCATACCATCACGTAGTACTGTCGAATCCATCGCATCCTTCGCCGCATACCTCCATCGTCGCATGCCTCCATCGTCGCATGCCTCCATCGCCGCATGCCTCTATCGCCACATGCCTCCATCGTCGTATGCCTCTATCGCCGCATGCCTCTATCGCCGCATGCCTTCATCGTCGCATGCCTCCATCGCCGTATGCCTTTATCGCCGCATGCCTCTATCGCCGCATGCCTTCATCGTCGCATGCCTCTATCGTCATATGCTCTCGTGTAGCATCACCGTATGCCTTCATACCGCATGCCCTTGCGCCGCATACTACCAACGCATTCCTTCGGCCACATATCATCGGCCATATACCTTCGGCCACATACCTTCGACCACATCACCACATGACCTCGGCCACATCACTGCATGCCCTCAGCCACATCACCGCATGCCCTTGGCTGCATACCATAGGCCGCATATTCTTACGTAGAAAGGCCGCCGCATACCCAATCAATGCGTGCGTGTGTCTCCAGCACCTTGCGCCCATGTCCACACAATCTAAGGCTACCGCATGTGTTTTCTAACCTCTTCAAGACATTAGCTGTTGCATGCACTACCAACCTCCCAAATAACCTCTCAAAGTCTAATGGCCAATGCATGGCACACACTAACGCATGTCACAACACCAACGCCCAAATGACCTCTAAACTGAGCAAGGCCAACGCATGAGCAACTCTTGGCAATGCCTCTTGCCAATACTTCAGCCAATCATGCGTCCAACCTTACAAATTCATGGTTGCCTTTTCAACTTATGTGTTAATATCTCCTAATACTTCACGCATGGATCCTTTTTGACCTTACACTTAGCCAAATTTTATCAATTAAAGCTTAACTCAAAACTACTCAAGGAGAATCTATTCAACACTTAGAAATTTTCTTCACTTCAACATAGGATTTAACTTCCACTTAGTTAATTCTCTTAATCACCTACTTAAGTAAGGAAAATGGAAATCCGGGTTTCACATTTCCCATCACCGCAATTCCTTTCATAAATTCACCGCATAAAATAACACATCAACAAGTTTCTTTGCTGATGTAAAGAGATGGTTAGCAACACAATTCCAAATGAAAGATTTGGGTGATGCTCAGTATGTTCTAGGAATACAAATCTTTTGAAATCGAAAGAATAGAACATTGGCACTATCTCAGGCATCTTATATTGACAAGATGTTGCCAAGATATAATATGCAAAACTCCAAGAAAGGTATGTTACCTTTTAGACATGGAATTCATTTGTCGAAGGAACAATGTCCTAAGATACCTCAAGAAGTTGAGGAAATGAATTGAATTCCATACGCATCTGCAGTTGGGAGTTTGATGTATGCCATGTTGTGTACACGCCCTGACATTCGCTTTACAGTTGGAATCATCAGCAGGTTCCAATCCAATCCAGAACACTGTCATTGGACTGCTGTCAAAAACATCCTCGAGTATCTAAGGAGAACGAGGGACTATATACTTGTGTATGGACCTAAGAATTTGATCCTTACAAGATACACTGATTATGATTTCCAAACTAACGTAGATTCTAGGAAATCAACTTTAGGATCTGTTTTCACTCTCAACGGAGGAGCTATAGTTTGGAGAAGCATTAAGCAAATTTTTATCGCTGACTCCACAATGGAAGCAAAATACATGGCTGCATGTGAAGCTACTAAAGAAGCAATATGGATACAAAAATTCTTGATTTGGAAGTAATTCCAGATATGCACCTATCTATCACATTGTATTGTGACAATAGTGGTGTTGTTGTCAACTCCAAAGAACCAAGGAGCCACAAACGTGGAAAACATATTGAAAGAAAGTACCATCTCATCAGAGAGATAGTACACCGAGGAGACGTGATCGTCACAAAGATTGCCTCTAAAAACAACCTTGTTAATCCATTTACAAAGGCCCTCTTGGCTAAAGTGTTCAAGGGCCACCTAGTTGGACTAGGACTCCGAGTAGTGTAATCTAGGGCAAGTGGGAGAATATCTATGGTATTAAAGATGTCCTAGTTTATTGTATTTTCCCATTATGTTTTTCAACATTATATTATATATATTTGTTCTCACTGGAGCTTTAGTCCAAGTGGAAAATTGTTAGGAATGTCCTAAAACTCGCAGTTCGTGTTAAACATCTATTTATCAATAATAATAAGTTGTTGACTTTGCATTCTATTATGAAAATCCAATAAACATATCCATGGCTATAGTCTAAATATTGTAATTTTATGTAGTGACAGGATCAAGTTAACAGTATATAGCCTAAATGGTCTAATAAGTATATGGATGAAATTGGTATCTCATCCTGGTAATACTATTGGATGCGGCCCACTTTGTACTTGTTACAAGAAGTTGTAAAATGCTACAAACGATGTGATCCACAGATCGTTCATGTTGAGACATATGAGTAAGGGCATCCTATGCAATGAGTTTGCAATAGACTGGACCACAAAAATAATCACTTTTTTTTATAATGACCGTTTACTGTTAAAACTGACTATTTCATTTATTAAATAACCTAAGTTAACTCGATCTTAATCATGAGCTAGCTGTGAACTCCTATTTTTTCGGGATTATCCTTTGATTTGCAAACGGTGAGAGTAGTCCAGCAACATTGCTCAATAAGCCTCCTATTTTGGGGATAAGACCGAATGAATAGCTGGGGACATAGGCCTACAAGATGGAATTCACTCCTACCCGTTTTAGGGTTAGCAAATAGGTTGTTCTCTTAAGCACTGATTCCAGGTCTTGAAAAATTGAGGCCCCGCCTTCTCATGATAGATTCATAGGGATTATGAATCAAAATTGTTCATTAGAGGATCAATGGGAACTTAAGGAACAAGATGTATTCACAGGGGTAAAATGGTTATCTTGACCCAGTTGGGATTACGAACAACCTGTGAAGGATTGACTTACTGATTATGGTTATATAAAGTTGACATAATATATCTACAGTGAGAGAAGTTCAACTATGGGCTATAGTGGAGTAACCTATTAGTTAATGAATGGGGGTTAATTCGGTCTAATGAGTTTAGCCGATTCATCTCAGATCGTTGGAGCCTATGATCTGTATGTTTGCGAGGTCACCCTACTAGCTCGTAAATGGATAAGCTTTAGTGTAGCTTGAGAATTTAATTTGAAATGTTCAAATTAGAATTAAACAGAATAGGATAATATATATTTAAATATGATTTAAATATATGAAGATAGATTTGTGTAAAAGTTAATTTAATATTTGATATTAAATTAATTAGAATTATTGAAAAATTAATTTATAAAATTAATACAATTTTCAATTTTTGAAAATCATTTTTT
This sequence comes from Benincasa hispida, assembly GCF_027475165.1. Taxonomy (NCBI): domain Eukaryota; kingdom Viridiplantae; phylum Streptophyta; class Magnoliopsida; order Cucurbitales; family Cucurbitaceae; genus Benincasa; species Benincasa hispida. Next base: position 49,353,123 of record NC_143486.1, read on the forward strand.
ATTTTGGAAAAACTGAAAAGTTACAAACATGCACAAAATGGAAAAAACGTTTTTCCCATTACCATCTTCTACTAGCTCACACAAACACCACTTCCCTTCTCTTCATTTACTCCAAGCATGAGCTACAACTGATGCAATGTCTTTTCATGCTCACCTACAATAAATAAAGAAGAATGAAGTGCTTTTGAGGGATGCATTTTAAAGAAATTTTAGAGAAAATTTCGGGTTGAATAAAAGTTCTTCAAGCAGTGTGGTGCAGTGAGCTTCTCCTTGTTTATCCATTATTTCAAGCTGTTCTTGAGTCCCACAACTCGTTCTAAAACTCCAAGAGGATAGTGTGCAAGATCTTGAGGTGGTCCACAGTGTGTTTTGGAGAAGACGACTGTTGTTGATCAAGATCTTGAAGAGTTCTACAAAGGTATGACTATAAACCCTCTTTTATTAGATGAATTTGCTTTAGTTTCTGCCAAAATTAATGAATTTGAATATTTATTAATCCTTGTTGCTTCGACTGCATGTTGATACACTCTTACAAACTTATAATGTGTATACATGGATGGGGGGTAAAAAAAGCGCCTTTGCTGTGATCAGTTCAGACACCTGGGAATTGACTAGGTTATGATTCCCTACATGGGATATGTGAAAGCTAGTGCCCCTAGGTAAAATGATGCAAGTTTAGGGCCTTTTTGCTGTAAAAGAGAGAGAGAAAGAGAAAGAGAGAGAGATAAGGCACCTTAGTGGACATATTACTTCCTTGAGTGTGGTGATGCTTGATGATTGGTGCTTGAGTTAGATTAGGGGGAAAACTGATTAAGCTTAATTAAATCTTAAGTCAGTTTTTGAGTTTTGAATTAAAGGAAGAATCACATACACACAAAGGATAAAAAGTTTTGGATTTAGAAACTCTCAATGATTAGGATGTGACTGAATTTTTCTGTGCATGAGTGTTGTATATGTTGAGAAGCTGATGAAACCGGAATAAGAGAATGCATGCCTTGAATCTTTTCATTTCAGTATTCATTATTTCTCCTACTTTGTGTTTCTTTCTTTTCTTTGCTCGGGACTAGCAAAGTTTTAAGTTTGGGGTGGTGAAAAGCATCTAAAAAGTACTTTTACCTTTAAATTTAGAACTAATATTGCTAGTTTTATTTAGTTTGATGTGATTTATCGAGTAATTTTAGGAAATTAAGCATTAGGAGCAATTTATGCGAAAATGATCAAAAAACTCGGGGCAAAACTCCAATTCTAAGTAATTACGGGTTGGCTATGGAATTAAGAAGAAACCAAGGACCCTAGATCAAGAAAATAGGCAAATTTGGAAGGCAATTCGGGGGAGTCAGCGTTAGAAGAACGTTGCAACGCTGCTTCTTGACGCTGCAGACTCAAGAGCAATTTGGAATAAGATAGCGTTGCAATGCTACGACTTTGACGTGCCGCTAGCATGACGCCAACATTGCAATGCTGGTTTACAGCATATTATAAATAACAGTGTTACACCGCTAGGTCTGGAAAAAGAGAGGAAGAGGAAAATAGAGAACCGACTTTGATAGATTTTACCTAAATTCTAGTTTGTACAAGAGCCAAAACAGAGTAATTTTGATCATTTTTGGTTGAAGACTCAAGATTTCGATTGAGAGTTGATCTGAGAGCATTTCTGGATTGATTGTGACAGGAAGATTAATCGTGATCATGCAGTTTTGTTGAAGAACAGTTCGATATTCGTGGCAAGAGTCAAGAAAATCTTTATTGGGATTCGAACCTATTGAAGGGAGATCATTCTTCTTTGTTAATTTATTTTCTACATAATGATTGTTTGTTTGTTGGATACTATTATCGATATCATGTGTGGCTAAACTTTTTTATTCTAGGGTGTTTGTGGATTATAGGGATGTTACTTTGAATATTAAATTTACAATTGATTGATTTGCGTAGATTTCTAATTGAATGAACTTAAGTTAATTAGATGTCTCGAGAGAGAATTTAATTCGTTGGACCCAATAATTTAGATGGTTATTCAAAATTGCATGAGAGTGAATTTAGAATAATAACGGGTGCGATTGAAGGGTCTTAATGCTATAACTACTCAAGCGATATAAGAGATTCGGGTCGATGGGTAGTTATTAATATGGTTTGAGCTCGAGAGAGGATTTTCTGGTTTTAGAACTTCTAGCCTCAATCTATCAATTTCAATCAATTGCATGTCATATTCATTGTATTCCCTAAATGAAACAACACCCTGGAATTGTTTTGCTCTGAATTGTTTTTTGTGTATGACTGAATTTTTGTTATCCATAGTTATAGATAAAAATCATCTCTTGGATGCTTGGATAAAATTGACGAAGAATTGTGATAGCTAAGTTAGGAAAATTTTACTCATGCTGGTCCCTGAGGACGATACCATATTTGGGATTTATTACTTTGATTGTGTGCTCTTGCGCATACCGTCAGTTTTACGTCCTAAAACTCGTAGATTGTAAATGTTATTAATTGACCATCATCAATAAAGAGTTATAGATGTTAATTCAATAAATGTTATTGTTTGTGTTGTTTATCTTTTCTGTCTTAGTAACCCTAATTCCAATAAACTAACATCCAAGGTTATCTTATTAGTCTTGAACTGTATGTGGGGACATATAAAGATCAATTTTCAAGATACAGCCTGAAGGGTCTATAGTATAAGTATAAGGTTGGGTACCTTATCTTGATAACACTATGGATACGACCTACTTTGTATTTGATACAAACGCAATGATCCAACGCGTTCTTGTAGTTGACATGCGAGTAGAGGTATCCTATGCAATGAGTTTGCTTAAGACCAGACCACAAGATAGTAACTACTAGATGTAACTTGTTAACTAGTTAAGTTCCTATTTCAATAAAATGACTTTGGAAACTTAGTCTTAATCCTGAGTATACTATGAACTTCTATTCACGAGGGATTGTCCTTTGATTACTATAGGTAGGGGTGGCCAGTTCGCCGACCCAATATGCCTACCCTTTTGAGGACAAGATTGAACGGAGAACTGGGAACATAATAATACAAGATGGAATTTATCCCTTCCCCCCTTAAGGGTAAGTAGATGAGTGTTCCTTTTAGTGGTGTCTCCAGGACTTAAACAAAGGGTCCTACCCTCTCAATGGCCCGAGAGGGGTTTTCTGTATATTAGTTGGACCATAAACAGGTTATTCATTAGAAGAGCATTGACACTTAATGAATCAGAGGTAACCTAAGGATAAAACGATAATTTGGCCCAATTGGCATTACGAACACTTGTGAAGAACTAACTTGCTATTATTGGTTTATATCCATGGACACATAAATATATCTATAGTGAGAAGAGTGTAGTTGTAGATTTTTAGTGGAGTGCACCCATAGTTAACAAATATCGATTAACTTGGTTAATGAGTTTAGCCAATTAACCTCAAATCGTTGGAGAAACTGATCTATAGGTCCACCAGATCCTCTTCTTAGCTCATTAGAGAATATTTAAGAGGGATGATTTGAATTGTTCAAATTAATTTGGGAAAACCATATATTAATTTGATTAATATATAATTGATTATGGATATAATCTATAATTCAAATTAAATTAGAAAGTAATATTTGAATAAGATTAAATTAATTAATTCACGTGAATTAGATTCATAAAAAATTAATTAATAGAGGGGTATTGCACATATACATACGATGATTATGATAATTAAATCCAATTTAGTGTGTGTGTATATATATATATATATACTAAATTGGATTTAATGCACAAATAGTTGTTTAATTAATATGTAAATTAAATTAAATAAATGTTATTTAATTAATTGGGCTAATTAATTAAATAAGTGTTATGTAATTAATTAATTGTGGAAAAGAAAAATAGAAAAATAATTAGGAAAAAGTCTAATTTAATTTGTGGGTGAAAATTGAAGTCTAATTTTTCTAATTTTCAACATTAATATATAATTATCTTTTGTTGCATCCCTTTGTTAGTTCTGATTGTGTGATTTTATTTTAGATATTATTTTGCTAGAATTAAGGTTAGATTTTGAGTGGTTAGGTTTATTGGATCTTGTTTTAGATTTTTTCTTTTTTATACAAAATACAGCATAATTATAGGAATTAGGTCGTGGGGATATTTTGTCTATTATTAAAATTTAAATAGTATCAAAACTATTCATTTGACTATTTTCAAAAAAAAAAAATCTATTTTTCAAAAATATCATTGTGTTTTGATCCTTTGTCCAATCCTCCAACAAAGATCGGGATCGAAATAAAAAACTGAAGTCAAATGTACTATGGGTCGAAGCACTTGTGGGACCCACCTCGAACTTAATTAGGAATAAGGTCAATGCCATCCTATTTGACCGGTGTGCAATTTGCAAGCTTGGGCCTTGAACTAGATGAACCCTAGGCAAAAGCATTCATGAGGCATACTATGACTTTGAACAGGGATAAGGCCAATGCGAACGTATGTGGCCCAAGGGTATGCAATTTGCACCTTGGGCCATATGAACACGAACTGAAGCATCCATGGGGCAAACCTCAACCTTGAGATGAGGCTAACCTAACATCAACCTATATAGCCCAAGGGTTTGCAATTTCACTCTTGGGTCTTGGACCAAATGAACCACAAGTTGAAGCATTTGTGGGCTCACCTCGACCTCAACTAGGAATGATATCTGGCCTACGACCAAACTAATTGAAAGATGTGATAAGAGAAATGACAAATTTTAAAGTTTCATTGACAAAAATGACAAAAAAGTTTCAAAATTGTGAAAATAGCAAATCAAATTTAAATAATAGAAAATACTAATTAGTAAATAACCAAACTACCCCAAAAACAATCAAATTGATTACAAAAACAAACAACACTGGAGAAACAACTTGAAAACCACAAATTCACTTTACCTAACAATTTTAGGAAATAAATAAAATCTCAACTAAAAGCTAAAAAACAATACAGATGTTTTTCAAAACCTTATAAAGGGCTCCAAAATCTAGAAACAACCCAATATGGTCCTCACAGACAACCAATTGGCGATAGCGATGGCGGCTTCTCTCGTGAAGGACGATGATAGTGTGGTCAAAACATAGCAGAGAACGAGAAGATGGTGAGAGAAGAAAGAACGGAAAGTTTTAAAGGAGGTGTGCTAAGATGCAATTGTGGCAAGAAGAGTGTGCTAGCGTAATGAGAAAGAGAAAGAGAATGATGGCATGGGATGGAAGGGAGGTAAAGTAGAATTATGATTTTTTTCCATGGCTATAAACCTGCAAATGGGAAAGAGGAAAGAGAGAAAGAAAATGGTGAAATGAGAAGGAGGTAGAGTAGAATTAGAGTTATTTTATTTTATTTTAATATAAATATTTGTAAATATGTAAGGAGAAGGGTGCTTAGATTTTCTTAAATATAAATATTTATAAATACGTAGGGAGGATAATTATTAGAATTTAAGATATCATAAAAAAAAAAAAAAAAAAAAAAAGATACTAAATCTCAGAAAAACGGAAGATAAATTCAAATTTGAATATGGAAAAAGATCAGGATTCAATAAGAAATTAAGGAATCGGGGACTGGTTTAAATATGATTATAAAAGTCAATATGCCAACACAAAATGGAATTACACTCTATATGTAAATAGTGATGTGGGCATCTCGCGGAAACCAACGAAGAGAAAATTCAAAATATGGGAAAATCCACATGTAGAAAAATGTGTTTGCCAAAAATGTTAAGAATTCTAATAAAAAATCAGGGGCTAGTTTAAATATGAATTTAGTTACACCGTTATGTATAAATGTAAATTAGTTAAATGGTTTAGCTTCATATTGTAATTACATTATATGTGTAAATGTATATGAGATAATTTTAGATAATTTTGAGCACCCACTGAGGAGAAAATTGAGAATACAGATAAAACTGGACGTGCGGAACACATGTTTTGAGAAAATTCTGACTAAATTCCGAATTTGCTAAATTTCTAAATTAAACCTCAAATCTTGCTATATACTCCAATTTCTCAATACAGGTTTAGATAACTATTAGCTAGGAAATTTTATTGCCACCTACAACTCCTAATTAAGTGAATAATGTGTACGGGGTCGAGTCCTCAAGGAAACTATGGACTAACAAAGACAATCGAAGAATTCCATGCAATGCAATTGTGTTTTGGGGGGAGCATGAAATTAATTTGAAGTTTTCAATAAAAAATGTTCTTGGGGTTAATTTCATTAGATTCTAATTCTATCATCGGATTCGAAAAATAAATACAAACTCTTGAATTCCACAACCTAATAGTCCAATTAGTCCATTAAGAATCATATTCCAATTAACCCTAAATTAGTAAAAAAAATACTTCCTTCTCAGCGAGATTCATGTTTAATCATAATTTGCCTAAAGAATTAAGGCTCTTTGTTGTGACCCTCTATGAATTGGAAAACCTAGATCTTAGCATGATTTAATTGGATTAAACAAAATTAGAGCATACAAGTACAAATTTTTTTTTTAAAAAAAAAGTCTTAGCTCATACAAGAATTCCTAATTTTCACAATCGGTTCTACAATTATGCAAAGACGTCATGTAAAAATTGCATACAAGAATTCAATAAACTCGAATTATCAATTCAATTTTATCAAATTCTATTTAGGATAAGCTAAGAAGCATCCGAGAATTCATAGAGTTTGACATAAATAAATTAATATCCTCAAGAATTCAACTAATTAAGTATATATTCCCAAGATTGAGGGGTTACCTAGCCTTGCATTGTCTTGAATCTACTAGCAATAATTGAGAAATTGAAAGAACTAATAAAAAGAATTGAAGGATGGAAGAAAGAATAGTGAAAAATCTGATAAAGGGCTCTCAAATTTGCTTCCAATTGTAGCTCCAATTCCTCTATCCTCGTGCATAAATCATATCGATGAATTTTTACCTAGGACACAGCGACGCTGTGAAGAGTGTTGTAATGCTCTTGTCGAAATCTAGGCCTCAAGCGTCAAGGTGGAGTTGCAACGCTAGTGTGACGCTGAGTTGCATGCGTGGATGTTGAATTTCCATTAATCTTCATAAAGAGTGTTGCAGGGGCGTTATGATGCTACTTTCGTGCTACAAAATAAGTGCCTACTGTCTTATAGTGCCCACAAGGGTCGCAACACTGCCCTCCATGACAGTTTTGTAATTTTTGGAACTTTTTCTTAATTGATGCATCTAACTCCTAGTTTTACTCTTTTTGGCCTGTTTTTCTTCTAAATGAATTCTCTGCTCTTGAGATCAATTTACCTACAAAATAAACATTTTATGCATAAAAAATACTCAGATATGGTGGAGTTAAGGATTGAATATTAGCTCTTTTTGAGAGCTAACAATAACAACGTAATAAGAAGATAAACAAAATAATGTTATAAATAAATAACAATATTAATTAACAAATTAAAACTAATAAAATATATCTTTAGATACAACTGAATGATATGAAAACCCAAGAAAATTTTAAATTAAGAACACAATTATTGAATCCCTAACTACAAAACCCCTAAATCAACTAAAAGGGAAGGAGTAGATTTGGATTACCTTTTGATTGAAGACCATGAGGCAAGAAGAACTACTTCCCTGTTCACGGTTTGAACACTCCACAAGCAAGTTGATTCACCTCATCTACCAGTATTTTAATAAAAGTTTACGGGAGGCTCGAGTCCCCTAGACCCATACTAAATCTATTCCTGTAGGTAGGATTTATATAGCCTCCTAAAATCCTAATGTTAGATCATAGTTGATAATAAATAGACGAAAATATCATTACTTAAAATATCACAAAAAGAATAAATTTGAAAAATATTAAAATGTAATAAAATTACTAAATGAAATATAATTAATAATTTGATGCTCGGATAATTAATGAATCTGGTAACAAATTTATTAAATAAATTGAAATATTATGAGAAGATAAACGAAAGAATATAAAAAGGATAAATAACAATATTGATTTAATAAATGAAAATAGATTTGATATAAAACTGAATCTTGTAACATATTTATTAAAGAAATTGAAAAGAAAAGATAAAACAAATTGAAAAATAGTTATATAAAGACAAATAAGAAAACAAAAGATATATTCTAAGGGAAATATTTGGGAAGAAAAATTAGAAAAGATTATCTATTTAAATTAGAAAATATATAAGTTCTAGGTTTTATTTTTCGTTTTTATTAAATCAGATTTGGATGAAAATTGATAACTCAATAATTAATAATTACACTATATGTAATAATGTTAATAGCTCAATCTTCAACAATTACATTTTTATGTACTACTAACTTGATTGAGGGAAAATTAGGAATTATAAAAAAGTAAGATCACGTGTTCCACAATAGATTTGCTAAAGTTCCTAGTGTTATATACTTCAATTCTTCTAATTGATGGACTAAATTAGGATATTTGAGAACATATAAACTAAATTAGAAAAAGTTTCCAAGTATAGAAGCAAAAATACTATTTTAACCTTTGTTGAAATTATCATCCATTGTTAATTAATTGCGCTTCAACAATTTCAACATTTTTTCAAATAAAAATTCAACAAGTGTGGTGATTAACAAATAATTGAGATTAATCAGAGTTAGAGCTAAAAATCTTCATGAAGCATTAAATTTATATGTTTACTTCCAAATTAAGTTTCCAAGCTATGGTGAAGAGTTGCAATCTTTCAAGTTTCAAGATACCCCTTTCCATCTAAGAGACACCATGAATTATAAAATCCATATTCATCTACTTCATTAATGAATTATGTACAAGTTTGATTTCATGTATTTACATTTATGAGAGTAGTTGAAGGGGTGTTAGATGAATTTAGACAAAATAGGTGAAAAGTTATGTTCTTTGATAGTGTTTTTTCATTTTGTATAAATAATGTTGTATTTTTCACATTTGAAAAAAGAATATTTGGAAATGTAGAATCCTGGGTTTTAAACCTTAAAAAGCTTTTTAAGCTTTATTTCTTGTGTATTATTGTGATAGAATGCACGAATATTTGGAGCATTTAAGGATTGATCTGGTTTGTTTGTGGAGTACTTTTAAGATCAAGGGTTGATGAAAGTTTCAAAACTTGGTTTATTAGATCATTTAAGTAATTTGTTATCTAGCTTATCATAGAGGTTGAGATTAAATTGGTTTTGGGGTTCTTTAGGGTTGAGTTCTTTAGATCTTGTTGTTCAACATGATTCTTAGATCATATGTGGAAGGGTTTCTTAACATGTGGGGTAAAGAATCATAAAATCAACTTTTTGGGATAGTACTTTGTGTCCAGGATCTCACGTTGCAAAAAGAAGAGAAACCTCCCCAATCTCTATAAGATACATAGACTATTCCTATCCTCAATCAGTTTTGTGATAAAACCTCATATTTGTTTAATGTGTGCATTATTTGTACCTTATTTACATAGCTAAGTTCAAATTGACTGATGATCTTGGTTTGTTGCTCAAAATAAGAAAAGTTGGGCAAATATCAATCTATACCCTTAAACTTTAGGGGCTATATAAATTAAAATCTTAAACTAATAATTGATTCAACTTCGATATTGAATTTTTGTAAGTGTATCAATTTACACTCTCCTCCAGATTTCGTTCTATGAATATCGTGTGAAACTTCTAATTTGAGTCAATGGAACTCTTTGTAAATCATCAATGCATTAATTCTCAAACACGTTTAAACTTCTTTAAATGTCAGTTTAACAAAATGGATTATTAGAGAATATTCATAGATGATTTTCAAAGAAAATTTTGTCTAAGAGTCTAAATTAATTAATTTATGAAAGTTTACGGGTTTAGTTGATACAATTATAAGTTTCACATAAAATTTTTCTAAATGGAACTAATAAAAAAAGTAAATTGTTACATTTACAAAAATTCGGAGTCTAAATAAATACTATTATTAGTTAAGGGTTTAAATCGATATAATTCCTATAATTTAGTGGTATAAATGGATATATTTCCACAAAAGTTTTATTATTATAAATGAATATATAAATCTACCTTTATCCACTTTTGTTCTTGCATCTTAATTTTCCACGTAGATGTGTGTCTAGTTTAGTTCACATATTTTATATTTTATCTTTATATTTTCTATTTCTATTTGGTCTATATATATTTTCAAAACATCTATTTTAATTCCTATAAATTTAAAAAAGGGACTATTTTGTTTTTGTGTTTTTTCTATTGTGACAATATTGTTTCTTCCGTATCATGTTTAATTTCTATGTCACGATTTTAGAGCAACACGCTTGTCAATAAATTTGGTTGAAATATTGTAATAATTTTATATTTGGTGTGAACTCGAGGATCACGACGGAACTGAATACCATTAGAATATAATATTAAAATAAATATAATATAATATAATAATAAAATAAATAAATTAAACATAATATATAAATATATTAAATAAATCAATAATTAAGTAAATTAAAAAAAAAATGGATTCCTCTATTTTCTCCAATCATTTTGGATTTTGCCCAGTGTGTTCTAAAACCCACCAAATATCACTATTTATAGACAATTTGGCAAGTAGAAGATGAATTACATGGACACACTAATAGTGTATTAGGGGTGGTCATTCAAACCGCAAAAACCGAACTGTTTCTAAAAATCGAACCGAATCAAACCGAAAACTCAGTGAAACCGAAAAATGCAGTTCGATCCGGTTTGAAGAAATTTTGAAACCAAATTAATTCAATTCGGTTCGGTTTCACTTTCGAAAACCGAATTTGAAGTCAAACTGAACCGTTTTTAATTAATATATATATATATATATATATATTTAAAAAAAAAGTAAAACCGAATTTAAAACCGAACCACTTTTAATTTAAAAAACAAAACCGAATTTAAAACCGAACCGAACCGAACCGAACCGTTTTTTAATTAAAAAAGAATATAACATGGATTTTTTAAAAATGCCAAAACCGAATTTGAAACCGAATGCAGTTCGGTTCGAACCAATAAATCGATTTAGTTCGGTTTCATATTTTAAAAAATTTGGTTCGATTCGGTTTGACCACTAAACCGAACCGAACCGAATTGTTTCCACACCTATAATTTATAATGTTGAGATACATGGATTGCTCTGGAAACCAAAGGCATGACACATGATTAATGGACACTAAACATGAGTATCTAATAGACATCTATTATTGTAATATTTATAACATAAATGTTTTTATTGTCCATACAATTTGGGTAAATATTTTGCCAAACATGAATCAAAGTAATAAATTTTCATCGACATAACAAACTTTCCATTAAGATTTTTTTTTTTTTTTTTTTACATTTTCATATGTTTAATATCGATATAAGAGTGAACCGGCATTTCTATTATATCGCAAAACAAATCTATGAAATATAAAAAAATAAAACAACAAAGTGTTACTAGTACAAAAATAATATAAATATAATAAACATCTTAACTTGTTTAAAGCACAAAATGTGTATTTATTAATTAGAATATATTTGGAGTCTTTTTAAATATAAAAAAATATTTAAAAATATTTACACTTTATAGCAAAAAGCTCCAAAATAGTTTTGAAACTTTTTGCTATAGAGTGTAAATATTTTTGAGATTTTTTCTACTTATAAGAATTTTTTAATACTTTTTTTATTTTTTTATTCATGTATTTTTTTTTTTTCAAAAATATCCACTAACATTGACATTCGATCAATATCTCCATCTACATTTTCGTAAAAGTGAGACTTGAAACATTTTTGTCAATACCAACATTTTAAACTTTGTCACACGTCAAAGTTTTAATGCTTATAAAAAAATTATATAAAAAATTCAATAAATTATTCATCTGTTTTTAAATATAGGACAATGGATTAAAATATTTATAAATACAGAAAAATTTCACTATCTATTACAGATAATTGCAATTATTTATAAATATTTTCAATAATTTTGTCATTTAAAATAATTTTTTTTAATTATTTAAATTAATTAATAAATATTTTTTATTTTTATTAAGTTTAAAAGTTTATTATTTATAATATAACCACACTATTAACCTATTATTTCTTACTTTTATGTTTTTTGATTTTTTACAATATAATGGAAATGTCAATTCACTTTTTGTATCAATATCGACTCGTGATATAACTAATAAACAATTGTTTTTAAATATGAGACCAAAATAGACAAAATTTTCAAAGAGAGGAGAAATCCAACCCCAACCCGTGACTCCCAAACACCTAGTTTACCTCGTGAAGGGTTATGGGAAAAATAAAAAAGAACCCTCAAAGTCCAAAATTTTCCCTTCCAAATCCCTATAAAACCCCTTCCTTTCTTACCATCCCAATTCACCACCTTTGATCATAACTTTAAACCTAACACAACTTTTTTCTTTTTTTTTTTCTTCCCCAAACAATGACGATGACAGTCAATAAGTTTTTGGTGCCGTTATTTTTAAGATTACTATTTCTAGCCATACTTCTTGTTGGTATTAGCGCCACTCTTTTGTGTAAGGTCGACACAAAAGAGCTTTGTGTGAACTGTCGACCAGCAGTGGCTCCTTTGCACGGAAAACCGCTGCAACCACCAACGAAACATTGTTGTTCAGTGATTCGTCATGCCGACCTCAAGTGTTTGTGCAACTTCAAATCAATCCTCCCATCTGTTGGGATTAATACAACTATTGCTTTGGCTTTGCCTTCCAAATGTGGCATTCACACTCCCCCAGAGTGTCATGGTTAGTAATAGCCTAGTTTTACCATTTTTAAACAAATTAAAATATTATAATTAAATATTTATTATATCTTTTGGGTTATTGATTGTTTTCAAAATAATTACTCACATCTCATATATAAAAATAATTAAGAATCGAATGAGAAGTACGTAATGTTAGTGCCACTAAGCTATGCTCGTGCATAATGTCATTATCATTAAGTGATGCTCGTTTTAATTAATTTTATAATGCTTGTGTAACAAAGTTTTCCTCTCTGTTGACATGGGCAGGTCTATGAAGGCTCAATGGTAGGAAACTAAATTAATTGAGTGATTTCTTGAAATGGGCATGTGTTTTTAGGAAATGGGTTACTTTTATTTTGAGTTTTTCTTCAATGTACTTTACCATATTTTGTGTAGAGAGAGAGAGAAAAAAAGAGTGTTGCTCTTCATGTATGTTTGTGGGCGGGAACTGAGGGCTTCTTCATGTGAAGAAGTATTTTACCTCATACAAGTGTTATGGAATAATAAAGATATGTACTGATCCCCCTTTTCATCTGAATGAAAATGTTTCATCATTTTTACTCTATATATATGCATTATTTATTCAAATACTAGTTAACTCTAGAATGAAGAAAACTGCAAACTTTACTTCAAATACTATTGATTGTTTCATCATTTGCGCTTTCACATTTTCTTAACCCAAAATGGCTAATGGCTGGGGAGAGGAAAGATACCTTTTTAGGATACCCTCGAGAATGGAGCTAGTAGAGATACGATGAGGCTTGTAGCTCAGATGATTCAAGCACGTGACTATGAACCCAAGTGTCGGGGGTTCGAAACCCTAGTTATCTCTATCATGAACTTCTAACAAGTCGTTTGAACTCTTATAAGACACCATAATATAACTGTATTATTTAAGGATATAGATAAAAATCAATTAATCGAATGGAGGTTGATTTGGGGGGTCAATTAAAATATGTGTGTGGCTTCCAGCAGATTTATTAAATATACATCTAACATGTTTGATATTGAATACTAAAATGAATGGTTGCTTTGTTAGACGTAGAAGAGATAATGTAGATACTATGTTTTGATATCGGTCTAAGCTTCAAATCTGGGCTAATATTGACCAAAAGGGATACAGAAGGTAGTATGGCAAATATGTTTTGAGTAATCACAAAGGGAATATATATATATATATATATATATATATATTTTGAGAAAAAAAAAGTTTGCTATGCTTATGTGATTAATAAAAAGACTATTTTATAAAATAAAAGCATAAAAAATTAAGACTTGTTTGATAGCCATTTTTCTTTAAAATTAAGCTATATTTTATTTTCTTACAACGATTTGCATTTTTCTTACAACACAAACCTATTTGACCCAAAGGTGCCCCATTTGCACACTTAACTTCGTTTAGAATTGTTGTAAAAGAGGGTTTGATAAATTTTAATTTTAAATTAGAAAAAATTAGTTAAGATGTTTGATAAATTAATAATTAATTTAGGCCCCATTTGGTAACCATTTTTTTTTTTTTTTTGAAAATTAAGTCTATTTCATCCACATTTCTTACAATAATTGGCATATTTCTTAAGTATAATGGTTGAATTCTTAGCTAAATTTCAAAAATAAAAACTACTTTGTTTAGTTCTCAAAATTTGGCTTGGTTTTTTAAACCATTCATGAAAAGTAGATAACAAAAGTAGAAATTTGGAGGTAGAAGAAATGTTCATAGCCTTAATTTTAAAAAAAAAAATAAAAACAAATAACAAATTGGTTACTAAATGGGACCTTAGTTATATAATTATTTGAAAATATATATGATTTGAATTGCAACCATTTTTGTTTAATTAAAAAGATTATGATTTTTTTTAAATAATTATTTATAAAAATATGAACCAATTAAATTTTAGAATAAATGTGAGAAAATAAATTAATGAAATGAAAATTTGAGATGGATAAAGAAAGATACCAAATTTTTAGGAAAGTTAAAATCTAAAAGCTCCATTAAAATAACTTTTGCACGTTAGAACAATTTTAGAAGTGATTTTGAGTAGACTAATAAATAAGTTGTTTTATAAAACAATCTAAGTAGTTAAGATTCTCTTAAAATAGTTTTTTTACGATTTCTAAACGGACCTTTAATCTTTAGCCAAATGAACCAAGAGCCCTAGCATTCATAGGGCTCACCTCAGTCTTGACCAGAAATGAGGCTAATGCCAACCTATTTGGCCGAAGGATGTGCAATTGCACTCTTGAGCATTCGTGGCTCACCTCAACCTCGACTAATGATGTGATAAGGTCTACGATCATATTACCGAAATTACATGAATTAAATTAGGATATTTGAGAGTATAAGACTAAATTAAAATAAATTTTAAAGTACAAAGGTGAAATATTATTTTAACCTTCTTCAAATTATCATCCATTAGCGTTGTTGATTAATTGTGCTTTAACAACCTTGGGATATTTAAAAAAAAAAAAAAAAAATCAACGACTGTGAGGTAGAAAATTAATATATTAACATTTTGGGATGATACTTTGTATTGGGGATCTTACATTGGAAAGGTAAGAGGCCTCCCGAATTTTTATATGATACATGGATTATTCCTCCTATCATCAATTAACTTTGAGATTAAACTTCAATTTTCTCAAATTTACACTTATTTGTATTTTATTCGCATTGACTAATAATCCTGCCCATCAAATAGGATTGTTCGCTCCACTTTGAAATGAAAAAAGAGGTATATATATATATATATAGTTGGGCGAATGTCAATTTATACTCCTAAACTTCATGAGTTGTATCAATTTAAACCTTGAACTTTTGCCAGTGTATTAATTTACACTCTTCTCTAGATTTCGTTCAATAAGTATGGTGTGAAACTTATAATTTGAGTCAATCAAATTCTCATTTCATAAACAAACCAATTTAGATTCTTCATTATGATTTTACAATTACCTTTGAGAATCATCCATGCATTCATTATTTCATTCTCGAACGTGTATAGACTTCTCTTCAAATGTTGGTTCAACAAAATGAACGATTAGAGTAAATTGATCATGAATGCTTTTCAAAGGAAATTTTATCTAATATAGTCTAAATTAATTCATTGAGGAAAGTTTAGTTGATACAAAAATTTTTCAAACAGAATTAATAGAGGGTGTAAACTATTAGATTTACAAATGTTCAGGGCTTAAATTGATAAAATTATTAGTTCAAGATTTAAATTAATACAATCCCAAAGTTTAGGGATTATAAATGGATACTTTTCAAAAAAGGTTTTACTATTAAAAATGAATATTTAAATCTAATTTTATCCATTTTGGTTCTTACACATCTTAAGTTCTAGTAGATATGTGTCTAGCTCAGTTCACATATTTTCAAAATGTCTATTTCTATCTTTATATTTTCTATTTTGCGCGCATATACTTTCAAAACATCTATTATAATCCCTATAATTTAAACAAGGGGTTATTTAGATAGGGGGCGGTTTTAAAAGTTAATTGAGGAAAAGGGGTGGTTTCCAACTTATTTAGGGGAAAAGAGTAGTTTTTTTTTGTCCCCAACCGAATGCGCCTCTTGAAGAGACACATTCAGGAATATTTTATTATTTTTCCCCCGCACACTGCATTAAAAAAAAATTAAACCGGTCATTCAAGAATATTTTATTATTTTTTCCTCGTACGCCACATTAATGCATCTGTTGAACACGATCGTTTAGTAAATTACTATGCAATCGTTTAATAAATTATACACGATCGCTTAGTAAATTATACATGATCGCTTAGTAATTTATACACAATCGTTTAGTAAATTATACACGATCGCTTAATAATTTATACACGATCACTTAGTAATTTATACACGATCGCTTAGTAATTTATACACGACCGTTCACTTATAAATGATTTGTTTATCTAATTGTAGATCAATGGCGCTACTTCGCATCTTTGTACGATTTGGTGGGGATTGGGATGAGTCCAGAAGAAATTATGTTGGTGGTCATATGAAAGGTCTAAAAGTCAGAAATGATATAACAGTCAGTGAATTAGTGAGTATGATGCACTAACGACTGAATATCGATCCAGATATGTTTGATATACACATCAATTGTACTGTACAATATGTAATTTTAGCACCAATTATATTCTGTACAACACCAATTGTACTATACAGTATGTAATTTTAACACAAATTTATCAAAACGATCACCTAGTTAAATGTACAACACCAATTGTATTCTACAAATTTAACACAAATTTATCTAAACGAAAACTAAACGATCGTGTAACAGTTAGGTAGAGGATCACTTAGTATTATCTAAACGATCACTTAACAAAACTTAAGCGATTGTTTAGTATTATCTAAACGATCGCTTTATAAATTAGTATACGATTGTGTAATGGATATCTAAACGATCGCGTAACAATTAGCTAAACGATTGCTTAGTATTATCTAAACGATCGCTTTAACAAAACCTAAATGATCGCTTAGTATTATCTAAATGATCGAATAACAAAACCTATGCGATCGCTTTATAAATTAGTACACAATCGCGTAATGGATATCTAAACGATCGCTAACAGTTAGCTAAATGATAGCTTAGTATTAGCTAAACGATTTCTTAGTATCAACCAAATGATCGTTTAGTATTAGCCAAACAATCACATAGTGGATATCGAAATGATTGCGGAACAGTTAGCTAAAAGATCACTTGGTATTCTCCAAACGATTGCTTAACAAAACCTAAACGATCGCTTAGTATTATCTAAACGATCGAATAACAAAACCTAAGCGATCGCACAGTATTAACCAAATGACTGCTTTATAAATTAGTACATGATCACGTAATGGATATCTAAATGATCGCTTAGTATTATCTAAACGATCGCTTAGTATTAGTCAAATGATCGCTTAGTCTCTGACCGCTTAGTATTGATCGCTTAGTAAGATCTATCCGATCGCTTAGTATTATCTAAATGATCGCTTAGTATTAGCCAAATGATCGCTTAGTATTATCTCTCATCGCTTAGTAATATCTATCCAATCGCACTATCCGATCACTTAGTATTCTCTTCAATTGCTTCGTAATATCTATCCGATCATTTAGTATTCTCTCCGATCGCTTAGTAATATCTATCCGATTGCTTAGTATTCTCTCCGATCGCTTAATAATATCTATTCGATCACTTAGTATTCTCTATCCAATCATTTAGTAATATCTATGATTGATTTGATAGTAATATTGCTATTTTGAGATTAAGAAATTGCTATGATTGATTTGATATACTCAATATTAATTTTTAATTTCAAATTTTTTTTTTTGTTTAAAGTTGTTAGAAACTTATGCAAAAATATAGATAATAACTTTCGACTATTGTAAATAATTGAATTTCAAGTGCATTTTCGTAATTGAATTTCATTAATAAATTTAATCACATGTACAATGTTATTTATTCACGACTGGAAGAAGATCCTCTATTACACCTAGATTGATTATGTTGAGTGACATAGTGTCCATGATCGCCACGTCCTCTTACACTTGGTGGTTGACTTTTCTCTAGAAAGTGTATATCCTCACTACATTGTCAATATGTAACATACTGGTCATGGATATTTGGATGGACATGTGAAGTTTGTCCTTCTTCCATGCTTAGTGTACTGAGTGTCGTTGGAAAAAAACTAAATATTGAGGGAGAGGACATCATGGAA
The DNA here is from genome assembly GCF_027475165.1 of Benincasa hispida. NCBI lineage: Eukaryota > Viridiplantae > Streptophyta > Magnoliopsida > Cucurbitales > Cucurbitaceae > Benincasa > Benincasa hispida. Next base: position 49,371,533 of record NC_143486.1, read on the forward strand.
GTGTACTGATCGACTGGTGTTGTTGGATATTCATTCCGAACATTAAGTTGAATAGGAACATCCTCATGTCTTGCTGGATCACCTTATTCTTCCATGGGAATGTCACCATTGAAATATCGTACTCGATATATCAAGGTGAGTCTACGCAAGGCTCTTTGAGTAGATATTGACAAATTTGGAAGCTCGGCCTGAAAAAGAATTGAATAAAAAATTAATGACTTTAAAATTTATTTTGGTGTGCAATGAAGAGATAAAATCAAACAATCATAGTAAACAATAAACTCATACCAAAAAGTGATAGGATGCTCCTACTTTAGTTATGTATCGTCTGCTCACAATGGAATACCATTCAATATATCCAGGCTCAATACCTACACCGTTGTTAATAGGAGGTCCATTAACAACCAAACCGTGTCGATTTTCCCAGATTGTAATTTGAGGAGCCAGATATACAATCGAGTCTCGATCATGCCTGCCCCTTAGATCGTGTGAATGAAGTCGGGTGTCCGTATTGCAAGGTTGAGGAATTTGTTGCAACATCCCAAATTGACACATCACACGATTTGAGTGATGTCACTCCACAATGAAGAAGCATATGAGTAGACATCTGGATGTCCATATCTCATTGCCATTGAGACAATATGGCAGCAATAGTTGGATCAGATGATTATATGGTTCCCAAATAATCTGCATGCATATGTGTCAAAACATGAATTAACCAGGAGAATGAAACATTATGAATACGCTAAGAAACACCCTCTTTTCCCTAAATAAGTTGAAAACCACCCATTTTCCCCAATTAACTTTCAAAACCACACCCTATCTAAATAACCCAACTTTGTTTATTCTATTTTATTTTTATTAAATTTTTTTTGTCAATTTTAATGCAACACGCTAAATAATTTGGTTGAAATGTGGTTATAACTTTGTAACAAAATGTTTTATTATCCATACGATTTGAGTAAAGATTTTGCCAAACATATATCATTGTAATAAATTTTTGTTGTCATGTTAAAATTTCCATCAATATTTATTTTCATATTTCCACGTATTCAATATTGGCATGATATATTTCCATTATATCTTTAAAAATGGGTTGGTTGCACAAATAATAATTAAGCCTAAAATAATAAAAGATATAGTACAAGGATAAACATATTAGGGATATGACACAAAATTAGTGCCGAATATCACTGATAGTAGCTACCGGTGATAACCATATTGGTAAATGACTAAAAAGTCTGTGCGCACAACCCACCATTTCCCACTTTTTCTTCTGGCTTTCTCACATTGGAAGCTATCATTTATAGCTACTATTAGTTGTTATAAGTGATAGTTTTCAATTTGAGAAATATTAATATAACCTTGAAATATTAGCTTTCATTTTGCTATCAGTTACTTGTGGCTATCATTTATACACTTTCATCAATTGGAATCAACCTTGAAATATTAATACTTAAGACTATTAATGGCTATTAATGATAGACTTTTATAAGTAGTTGTCAACTTTGAAAGGAAACTATCAACTTTTAAAGATTAACATTTAAAGCTACAAGTAATAGAAGTCTATCAATGAGAGGTCTATAAGTGACTAACATTGATATCTACCTAAGTCATATCATCAATATCATTTATTTAATTGATATATACCTAAGTCATATCACTGATATATGGGTATTACTGATAGTTTCTATCAGTAGCTATCGCTGATAACTTTTAGTAGTGGCTTCAATGATAGGCTTTCAACATTTGAAATCAACTTTTATATCATTGATATCATTGATATATGGATATCACCTAAATATTATCATTGATATCACTTATATCACTTATATCGTGGTTATCGGTGATAGTTTCTATCACTGTAACATGCTATCAGAGATAAATTGTCATTCCTTTTTACCATCAAATAACATATATGCAATTATTTTTAAATTATACTATTTTGATAGATATTTTTTCTTATTTTTCTCTTTATCATAATTTTCCTAAAAATATCTATCAAAGATGGCAACAAAGTGTCACAAATTTGAGTATAATATCAGTGTAAAAAACATTTTATCTTGTTTGAAAGCGTAAAATTTATTATTTTGTTAATTTAAATAATTTTTTGTTTTTTTTTCATATTTTTTTCTACAAATATTCATTGTCATCGACGCTTTGTTGATATTTCCATCAACATTTCAATAAAATTGAAACTTTGACACTTTCGGCGACATCGACATTTTAAACTTTGGCTTATGTCAAAGTTTTAATGTTCATGAAAAAAATTATATAAAAAACTTCAAATCAATTATTTAAAATAATAATAAAAAAAAAGTATTATATATTTTTTTAACAAGTTAAAATATTTATTATTTTTATATTATATTCACATTAGTGATATTTTGTTGCTTATCTGTTATATTTTATAGATTGTTTACAATATAACGAAAATATCCATTTACCTTCTATGTTTATGTTGAATTCATGAACTTTTATGTTGATGTTGAATTCATGAAAAATTGATACATTGAAAGAAATTTAACAGTACGACACGTAAACTTATAAGCAATTACTTTTCAAATATGAGACAAAAATAGGCAAATTTTCAAAGAGTGAGGGAATTCAATTCCAACCGGTGACTCCCAAGCCTAATTTACCTTGTGAAGATATGGGGAAAAGAGAAAAAGAACCCTCGAAGGCCAAACTTTTCCCTTCCAAATCCCTTTAAACCCCTTCCTTTCCTTACCATCCCAATCCAACCCCTTTGCTCATAGCTTCAAACTATACAACAATTTTTTGTTCTCCAAACAATGGGGATGTGTGTCGTTATTTTTAAACTTGCCTCTCTTAACCATGCTTTTGACGGATACTATCATTAGTCCTTTATATAAGATTGACACGATGGAGCTCGGTGTGTATCGACCGGTAGTGGCTCTTTTGTATGGACAACCGTTGCAATCACCAATGAAAGGTTGTGTTCGGTCATCCATCATGCCGACCTCAAGTGTTTGTGCAACCTCAAATCAATCCTCCCATCAATTGGGAAAAATATAACCAATGCTTTGGCTTTTCCTTCTAAATGTAGCATTGAAACTCCCCCAAAATGCCATGCCATGGTTAGTAATAACCCTACTCTTTTTCTTTCTCCTTTCTTTTCTCTATTCATGCCATCAACATAATCAACATAAGCTAAAATTTTGATGTCTCTCAACTTTACTAAATAACTATAGATATAAATACGAAATCAAGGAATAGTCTAGGTTAATGAATAAGATTTTTTACTTTTTTTATACAAGTTAAATATTATAATTAAATATATATTATATCTTCTTAGTGATATTCATTATTTTTAGAATAATTACACATCTCATATACAAAAGTCCATGAAGCACAAATACAGATACAGTTACACGATACGAATACAATCGGATACGGTGATTCGTCAATTTCTAAAAAACTAAGATACGGATACGTCTAAGGATACGTCATTTGTTTTATATATTTTTTTAATATATATATATATATATATTTCTAAAAGAAACGAGGATACTGATACATTGAAGATATATTTTCTTTTTCCTAAAAAAATCTATGATAGAGATAAATTTAGCATACAAATTAATAACAATAGCACAAAAATAAAATACAAACACTGAAATACAATACAAAAAAAGTAATATCTAAGATGTTGAAGTACAATAGTTAATAAAATGTAATAGAAAAGTGACTCGTATTACAAAGAAGAAGGGAGAAGTATGAATATAAATAAAAAACTTCTTCATTGAATTGTTGAAGATATCCAAATGGTTTATATTTTGGTGGACTTTGTAGGGACTCAAATGTGAAGATGAAGATTAGATGATTCTAGGGTTTGGTCTTTTATTTATTTTTTTCCTTTTAGTTTTGGACTCGAGTAGTGAGCTTTTTAAATAGGTTGCCTAGTTTTAGATTGAGAAAGATTAGATGAGTTGCTTGTCTTTTTTCTTTAAAAAAAAAGGTACGCGTACAAATAGATACGTCAAATCGCGTGTCAGATATGTATCTGGGAAGTATCTGGAAGTATCGGTATCCGATACGTGTCTGATATGGATTCTTTGCCTCACATGAAGTATTTGTGCTTCATAGACAAAAGTAATTAAAGATCAAACAAGAGTTGTTCTCGTTATTTTTATAATTGATGCTCATGTAACACAATTTTCCTCCTCCCTCTTTACATGGGCAGGTCCATGAAGGCTCATGGGTTGGAAACTAAATTAATTAATTGGAGTGATATTTGAAATGGGCATGTGTTTTTAGTATACTTTACCATATTTTATGTAGAGAGAGGTAAAAAAGAGTGTAGCTTTTCATGTATGTTTGGTGGGGAATGAGGGCTTCTTAATGTGAAGGAGTATTTTACCTTACACATGAAGGAACAATGAAGTTCTATAATAGAAGGGGATCATTCTCAATTTTTGTTTTTAACAGAATCCCAATTTACATAATAGAAAATTATGCATTATACAATAAAATATAACATGTTTTGAAGGGGTTAGGGAAGAAATAGCATTTACCTTTGAGGCTAATAATCTTCACATAATTCCTTCTTTGGTCACGAATTTCCATTCTCGAACTCGATATCCAAAATTGAAATCTCAAATGGCTACCAGCACAAATGAACCTCCTGTATTTTCCTTAGGGATGAGAATTCAAGAGTTGTGGGCTCTAAATTTTGGGAAGAGTAAGAGAAATTTGAGAGAAAGAAGAAAACTAATTTTCTTCTCTATGTTCTTGGGAATTACGAGAAGGATCTCTCATCGACACACTCTATGAAGAAGATGAAGAAATCGTCAAAAAACTAAACTTCTCCTTGTTAGGACTGGTGTCCTAATTATCCCAGAGTTTTGTAGTTTGTAATCTGTACACATTGTTATTAATAAAATAAGAGTTATTTTATTTACATTTACTCATATCCAATAGACAAAGATCCATGATTATTATATGTAAACTTAAGTATGTATATGAGATATACAAGTGGATCATACCTTAAATAATAACCTAAAAGGTCTGTAGTATAAGGATAAAGGAGAGATACCTTATCCTGATGACACAACGGATATGACCCGCTTTATAGAGGTTTACAAGTGTTATAAACTACTACAGATGATTTGATCCTAACCATTCATGTGGAGACATGCGAGCGGGGGTGTCCTATACAAATAGTTTGTATAAGACCGGACCACGAGATGATTAGTCTCTTTATATAACGTCGTTGATAATTGAGACTTACATCTCACTAAAACGACCATAGGTGACATAACCTTAATCCTGAGTGTTTTGGGAACTCCTACCTATGAGGGCGATTCTTTGATTAGTATGGGTGAGAGTGGCCAGATTGCCAACTCAACAAGCCTACCTTTTTGGGGATTTATTTGATTAGGGAGCTGGGAACTCAGTTACATAAAATGGAATTCACTCATTCCCCGAAGCAGGGATAAGTAGATAGATTGCTCCCTTAAGGGCTGATTCTAAGTCTTGAACATAGTGGCCACATTCTCTCTTTGGAAGAGAGGACCCAGTCATAGTAGGACTATGACTTATTGTTCATTAGAGAAATCAGTGGTACTTAAGGAGTTAGATGTAACTATAGGGGCAAAACGGTAAATTGGCCCAGTTGTACTTACGAGCGATCTGTGAAGAGTTATCGCACTGTTATTGGTTAATATGGACATAGAAATATATTTGTAGTGCAAAGAGTGCAGCTGTCGGTCTTTAATAGAGTGTCTGGCAGTTAACGGATGGTGGATATCATGATTAAAGAATTTAGTTAGTTATTCACGTACTGTTGGAGCTTCAACCTACAGGTCCATAAGGTTCTCTTGGTAGCTCAATGGATTCAAGTTAAGAATCAGATTTTGGGGTTGATTTGAAGTGTTCAAATTAACAAGAATAAATTCAATTATATATGATATAATTTGTGTGATGTATGAGATACATCAAGTGGAGGAATTAATGTAAATATGATTTACATTAAGTACCATAAAATAGAAAAAGAACTATGGTTTATAGGTTATAGGTTATAAATATAATATGGTAAGTTGGTTATCATATTTATTTATAATATATTAATTATATGATAATTAATTTCTTTTTCTCTAATAACCAATTGAGTGAGAGGTTATTTGTGGTTTTATGGTAACCGTTAGATAAAAGGAAAATTGTTTTCCTAAAATTAGAAGTTGCCTCATTCGAAAATTACTCACGGACAAGCTATCAAGTGAAAGAGTTTCACTAAGTGACAGCTATGCAGAGACTAAGCAACCGTTCACTTTTGACTATACGATAGTCATTTAGCTAATCGTAGCTACATGATCGAGTGGCAAGTCTATAGATAAGCCGCCATTTACTAAACAATCGAGCACATCGTCTATACGATAGACAGTGTATTATCTCCCACTTGCTTGATCATCTACTCGATTGTAGTCCTCCAGTCTCTTCCTCAAGTAAAGATCAAACAGAGTCTACAACTCCTGGATTCTCACACCGAGAATACCAAGGTAACCATTGTGGTGATGTTCTCACTCTGTTCGTGAATCGAGTTGGACTTTATTGGGTTCGAGGAGCCGTTCGTTGTGTTCGTGCAATTGGTAGCAGTCTGTTTATTGCGTTTGAGAGTTGTCTTGGATGCTTGTAGATTGATCGAGGGATTTGTGAAGAATGGTTCTTCAAAGATATGCATCCTCTACCCCTTGTGTCATTGTTTAGCATGCTGTAATTTCTACTTATGCATAACTTGTTAGTTTCCATTTAGACTGTAATTGTTTATGTTTATTCGAATGAAATTTGGAACGATCCCTTTCGCTACTCATGGAAATCCTCGTGTTTGATTTCCTTCACCCCTCTCACGTTTCACGATGGCTAGAGAGAAAAAATAGGAGGGAGTCATTCTCAATCTAATTTAATTCAAAAATTAAATTAAATTGAATATATATAAATATATACATATAATAACTAACTTATTATATGTATGTATAACTATATGTTATATCAAATATAACATATAACCTATAATTTTTATATTGTATCAAATACAATATAATCTATAGTTTTAATTTTTCTCAACAATGCATGATATTTAATATAAATCACATCTATACTAAATTTAATTATATGAATCTCATCCATATAATTAATATTTGAATCATATTCAAATATTTATTTCCTCTCAAATAAACTTTATATTATAATGAATTCATTCTATTATATCACATATAATTAATTTAATTAATTATATCATATATAATTAATTCTCTCAATTAATTTGAAAAATTCAAATTAATCCAAAATTAATTCTCAATAATCATTTTTGAGCTATAGAGGGTATCTTATGGACCTGTAGATTGAAGCTCAATAATCATCCATTAACTGCCGGTCACTCCACTAAAGACCAACAACTACACTCTTCATACTATAGATATATATTTCTGTCCATTAGATATAACGAGTCAATAGCCCGATGATCCTTCACAAATTACTCCTATGTACAGTTGGGCCAAAATTATTGTTTTGCCCATGTAGTTACATCTAACTCCTTAAGTACCACTGATTCCTATAATAAACAATAAGTCATAGTCCAACTATGACCAAATCTCTCTCGGGCCAAGAGACGGTGTGATCACATTGTTCAAGCCCCGGAATCAGCCCTTAAGGAAGCAATTTATCTACTTACCCTTATATCAGGGAAGAAGTGTCACACCCCGCCCAGAGTCCGCACTCCTAAGCCCGAGGAGAGGCGTGAGGGACCGCAAATACCACTCTTTTGTGATACCTACTGTCCAATTGAACCTCTTTACTACACTGAGCAAACTTTAAGTCAAAGAGATAACAACAACTGATTAAGTAGGCCCAGTTTATATTACAACAATGTAACATTCATATAACTCCAAGACTTTAATTACAAAGTTTACAACAACCATTCTTAAAACCCTCTGAAAGTGTAACTGTGGCATGTGGCAGACCTTGACCTTAGCAGCACCTTGGAACTTCTCATCTTGCGCTATCTGGGAAGAAAAACATGAAAGAAAAGAATGAGCTACACAAAGCTCAGTGAGTAATAAGCAACTTCTAGAGTTTATTTTAACTCATAACAACAAGCATATCATAAATATACGAGGTTACAGTCAAACCTCCACTTTGAATGAGTCTGGTCTCAAATTCTATCTACACGCACGGAAGATAGCTAAACTGATAGCTATTTAGAATGAGCATGTTGTCTACCTACACACACGGTAGATAGTTAACTATTACTAACTACAAATGCTTACTCTTTTGTGTTCCCTTTGTTCCCTATGTCCTCTATGTGCACATAGCTCCCCGCTCATGGGCTCAGAAGCTAGGCCCATCGACCCTCTAACCATCCCATACGACGTTCTTCCCACAGGCTCAGGAACTAGACCTCTCGGTCCCCTGACCATCCCGTGAGGTTTTGCTTTTGGGCTCAGGAACTAGGTCTATTGACCCCCTGACCATCCCGATCATATAATCTCATTCTCATGCTCGATACTCATTCATAACATAAGCATATACAATTTACTCTAAAATATATGCTTAAGACTTAAAGGAAAGTACCACTCACCTTGGTAAGGATAGGAATCTTTCTGTTAGAAGTTCCTTGATCTTCCCGGGCTCCTCTTTTGAACCTTAAATTCAAGATTCAACTTAAAGCTCAGATTACTCATAGTTCTAGGCTTTGTCTCGGGATACTTTCTTCTACAAATATGCTTTAAAATGTTTCAGGAAGCGTATCTCAAAATCTTAGATCATAACGCTCCATGGTTTGGCCAAAAATATCATAATATCAAGACTGGCCTAGCTTACCCTACAGCTCGACCCTTCTATCTTTTCCTCATTTGCCAGCCCGATTCCTTGGAGTTTCTTTTCTAACAGCCCTATCCTAAAAAGTAGACTCTCAGAGCTTTCAGGTGGCTTTGAAAACACTCCAAACGCACGAGTTTTCTGGAAGAATTCTTCGTCCCAAGTTGATGCTACTTCCAGACCTTCCTGTCCGACATCATCTTCCCCTTTTGGAACCTCTCGACCAACACATTATCTTGCTACCAACGCATGCATTCCTTCATCAACGCATAGTTTTCTCACAATCTGCCTTCATACACTCTTCTTAATGTCCTTTGAGTTATGATCTGAAGAGAAGTCCTTGGCCCTATTTATAGGCGTCCAAAATCTCTCCAAGGCCGACACCTCCTACTTGGCCGTATGTCCAAGTGTCTTTTCCCACACTATCAACGCAACCTTTATGTCATCGCAATCTAAGATGTCTTTCTCTTCCTTAGCCAACACATAATGTTTAAATTTGCATGTCTTCTTGCACCTCATTTGCTTAAGGCATAAGATTTCTTCCCAACAAGCCACATGTCCAGATGACGACCTTGAATGCGTCCATCCAATTGTCGCAACTTGGTCACATATGCTAGGTGCTCGCGAGGCTAATCTTTGGCCATATACCTTCCTCTCACGCATGACTTACCTTTGGCTTATGCGCTCAACTAGGATTATGACCACACTCTTCCAACGCATACCATTTGCCTTGTCCTATGCGCCCACATACTCTCGGATGTTCAACGCATATAGCACATCACCAACGCATAACAACCTTATGTACCACAAGCCTTAGTAACATAAGACGTTTCACTATGCGTCCACCATGGCTCATCTCATCACTGCATAGCTCATCGTCTAGTACTGCTGTCGCATAGCACCATCGTATAGTGTTGCCGCATAGCACCATCGCATAACACTATCGCATAGTGTTGCCGCATAGCACCATCACATAGTATTTCCTCATAGCACCATCACATAGTGTTGCCGCATAGCACCATCACATAGTGTTGCCGCATAGCACCATCGCATAACACTATCGCATAGTGTTGCCGCATAGCACCATCACATAGTATTTCCTCATAGCACCATCACATAGTGTTGCCGCATAGCACCATCACATAGTGTTGTCGCATAGCAACATCGCCCAGCGTCATCGTCTAATGCTGATGCTGATCTTGTAGTGCCAAAGCCTCATCGTCTAACGCTATCGCCCATCGCATAGCATTATCGCTTAACGCTTGATGCTATCGTCTAGCTTTCATGCTTATCGTCTAGCGCTTACATTGATCATGTAGTACTTTGTCTATCGTATAGCCCGATCGTCTAGCACCCGCCTACACGATCACCTACCTCATCGTGTAGCTCCCCGCTTTGCTATACGATCGTTCAACGTCCGCCTACATGATCGCCTATCTCATCGTGTAGCGTTGCTCACTTACTATACAATCGTCTACCTCATCGTGTAGCGTCATTCCCTTACTACACGATTTTCCAGCGCCTATGCCCGCGCAACTTGAGGTTACCACATACTTTGTTAACCTCTCAAGACATAGGCTGTCGCATGTTTGTCTCCGCATAGCCTTTCCTCTCGGCCATACTTCAGCCTCTTTCAACGCCCAAATAACCTCTCAAATGTTCATGGCCAACGCATGGCACAACACCAACACTTAGCATAAGGCCAGCGCATGTCAAATACTTAGCCATTTCTCTAGCCTTCAACGCATAGTTCTTTTAACCAAATTTTCACTAGCTTCGGCTTATACTAAACAATCTATTTAAACACTTAGAATTTTCCTCCACTTCAACATAGGATTTAACTTTCACTTAGTTAATTCCCTTAATCACCTGCTTAAGTAGGAAAAATGGAAATCCGGGTTTCATAAGAAGTGTATTCCATCTTTGTAGCTATGTTCCCAGCTCCCTAATCAGACGAATCCTCAAAATGGTAGGTCAGCGATCTGACCACTTTCACCCACGCAAATCAAAGAATCGTCTTCACGGGCAGGAGTTCACAACTCATTCAGGATTCAGGTCATGTCATCTATGGTCATTCTAGTGAAATTTAAGTCTCTATTATTAACGTCATTATATAATGGAACTAATCATTTCATGATCTGGTCTTATACAAATCTTTGTATAGGATACCCCCGCTTACATGTCTCCACATAAATGATCTGAAGGGAAAACCATTGAAGGTTTCCGTAACGGAATGTGGAGATCGTCCCAATTTCGTTATTTCACAGAATTTACAGCATTACAGAATAAATAAGAGAATGATTATGCATTAAGAATAAAAATTACAACATGCTATTAAGGGAAAGGAGAAGAAAAAACATCTTACCTTTGAAGAACCAATTTCTTCACGTATTCCCTCGAATGGATCACGATCCGAAATCCCCAATACGAATTTTTCAATTGGGCACCACCGCTTGAGAACCTTCTGTATTCTTCTTGCTATAAATGACTCAAGCAAGAGTTGTGGGATTTGCTTGAATTCTTGGAAGAGGGAGGATGAGAGATTGATAAGGGGAGAGGAAATAAATTTTCTTTGTAAAAAATCTTTACAAGGAGAACTATTCTCTCAAAGAAAATATAGGAAGAAGATGAAACATCACCATTCATGTCACTGATCCCTCTCATCATGTACTTGGTTGAGAGAAATTAGGGGGAAGGAGTCAACTCCCTCCCTTTAATTAATTAATATTAATTTAATAAAATAAAATAAATAATAATTATACATATAATAACAACTTTATTATATAAATATAAACTATATGTTATATCTCATATAACACATAATCTATAGTTACATATTGTATCAAATACAATATAACATATAGATTTATTTTCTTTCAACCATACATGGCATTTAATATAAATCACATTTATACTAAATTCACTTATATGAATCTCATTCATATAATTTGAATTATATTCAAATTACTCTCATAATACTTTATACTATAATGTATCAAATACATTATATTAATTATATCACATATATAATTAATTTAATTAATCATATAATATATATTTAATTTTCTCAATCAATTTGAACACTTTAAATTAATCCAAATTAATTCTCAATTAAATCGTTGTTGAGCTACAGAGGGTACCTTATGGACCTGTAGATTGAAACTCCAATGGTACTTGGATAATTGATTAAACTCTTTAATTAAATCACCAAATTTCCATTAACTGTCAGTCATTCCACTAAATACCAAGAGCTACACTCTTCGCATTACAGATACATTTATGTGTCCATTGGATATAACCAATCAACAGTGTGATGATCCTTCACAAATTGCTCGTAAGTACAGTTGGGCCAAAATTATCGTTTTGCCCCTATAGTTACATCTAACTTCTTAAGTACCACGGATTTCTCTAATGAATAATAAGTCATACTCCAACTATGACCAAGTCTCTCTCGGGCCAGGAGAGGGTGTGGCCACTATGTTCAAGTCTCGGAATCAATACTTAAAAGAGTAATTTATCTACTTACCCTATCATTGGGGAAGGAGTGAATTCCATCCTGTGTAACTGTGTTCCCAGCTCCCCAGTCAGACGAATCCCCAAAATGGTAGGCATATTGAGTTGGCAATCTGGCCACTCTCACCCATGTAAATCAAAGGACCGTCTTCATAGGTAGAAGTTCACAACTCACTCAGGATTCAAGTTATGTCACTTATGGTCATCCTAGTGAAATGTAAGTCTGTATTATTAATGGCGTTATATAATGAGACATACATTTCGTGGCCCGACCTTATACAAACTTTTTGTATAGGATACCCTCGCTCACATGTCTCCACATGAATGATCAGGATCATATCATTTATAGTACTTTACAATACTTGTAATGTCTGCAAAGCGAACTATATCCGTAGTGTCACCAGGATAAGATCCATCCATTTACTATAGACCATTTAGGCTAGATATCATTTAAACATGATCTACTTGTATGCCTCTACATATAGGTTTAAATTACATAAAATAACCTAGGATCTTTATTTATTAGATTGAGTGTATGCTCATAAAATAGCAATTATTTTATTAATAACAACTTGTTTATACAAAATTTACAAACTACGATAATACAAGAGAGATTCAGGACACCAACCCAATAATACAAGTGTTATGGAATAATATGTTGAATGAAAATGCTTAATCATTTTTACTAGATATGCATTTTTTATTCCAATACTAGTTAGAGTGGAGAAAACAACAAACTACTATTTATTATTACTATGAAAAAATCCCATGTATATAGAGAGGCCATCCACTCAGAAAAACTACTTAACCATATATTGCAACTTTGAAAATGCAACTACGTTTGTATAGGATGTGTGTGTATATATCAAATCTATCTCTAAAGTTGTAAAGTTAGTGTACTTTAATTCAATCATACTTTATAAGAATTTTTTAATACAGTAGAGGTGAGTAATTTATCGTAATCATACATACTTCTTGGTCGTTAAGATATATTTTATGTCAATTAGACTATGTTCACATTGGTTTGATCTGCGTATGTGTGTGATTTTTAACCATTTTATAAAATAATACATCCTATTATTTTGATATTAAATGTTGAAATGGATGGTTACTTCTTTGGTTGGAAAAGAGAATAAATTGTATGTTCGATATAGGTCTAATGTTCAAATATTGGTTGATTTTTCTATTATTAAAATTTTTATTTATTTTTTTAGTGGTCTGTAGTAGCAATATATATATATATATATATATACGCGCAAACGTGCTATTTTAATTTTTAATACACTTCAGAAAAACTAATACATAAAAACTTAATTTTATTTTGAAAAGTCTGGTAAATATTTCAAGTTTCAACCTTGCTTATTTATTTGTGGACAATTTTAGAATGTATTGACTAAGAAATTTCAGCCAATTATAAATTACCACATTCATTAATTTAAATTAATAATTAATAAATTTAATTAAAATTAATGAGATGAAAATAGGCAAATAAATTATGTCACTTGTCTAAGTATAGATCCATGAACAATATTAGCTCGTCAGTCAAATTATGGCATGTGGTAATTGGGCCAAGCTAGGTCAGGTCGAGGTTTATTAAAAATAAACTAGGTCAAATTTAAATAAGGATATTTGTAATGCATAGTAGAATAAGAGAAAAAAATTTAAAAATATATTACATTTTTAAAATATTTGCAAATATGATGAGTTGACTAGTCAATCTTTGATTTTTTTTAATTTCCAATTTCGCCCCCCTTTGTCTTATTTTGTTGTACAACTTTTTTTTAGTCTTTTTATTTTATTTCTCTTTTTTGATTTTGAATCTTCCCTCCCTATTTTCATTTTTTCATTTATTTTCTTTCTTAGTTTTTGCTTCTTTTTTTATTTTATTTTATTCTTTCCTTTATCTGATTTTTGATTCTTTTCTTTATTTTTTTTATTTTCTTTCATTTCCTTCTTTTTTCCTTTTTTTAATTTTCTTTTCTTCTATTTCTCCGATTTTTGCTTCCCCCCTTATCTTTTTTTTATTATTTTATTTTCTTGTCTTTCTCCAATTTTTTGCTTCTTCTCTTTCTTTTTCTTTTTCTTTTTTAGTTTTTCTTTCATTTTTTCAGTTTTTGCTTCTTTTTTCTATTTAATTTTCTTTCTTTTTCTTCAGTTTTTGCTTCTTCTCTTTCTCTTATTTTTAAAATTTTTCTTTCCTTTATTTGAATTTTTTCTTAAACCCCTTTTTTTCACAATAATTATGAGGTTGAGTTCCATACGCATGACTTGAAAGTATTCAATTCATAGGTGGCTTAACACAAACAAGCCAATCATCAAGTTTGATTATTATAACAAATAATAAATATAAAGAGCAAATGAAAGTCTATCAGTGATAGCCACTAATATTTTCTATCATTGATAGCTTAATCTTTGATTACATTTTCGTAGTTAATAGCCACATATAGAAGTCTATCATTGATAGCCAACTTAGTGAATTTAATTAATAAAGTTGAATCTCAAACTAAAATGTAAGTGGAATGGCTAGAAGTTATCACTAATAGAATGTTTATCAGTAATAGAAGCTATCATCGAAAAGAAAAGAGATTTATAAATGTTTAGAAAGGACAAGAAAGGGGCAAAAAGGTGTTCAGTGGTTATAATTGATAAAAGCTACTACTAATAGCATGTTACCAATGATAGGAGCTAATACTAATAGCATGTTATCGATGATAGAAGTTATCCGATAACACGTTATTGGTGATAGAAGCTACCACTGATAGCACGTTATCAATGATAGAGAACTATCACTGATAGCATGATATCAGTGAGGTCGTTGATAGCATCTTATTAGTGATGTTATCAGTGAAAGAAGCTATCACTAATAACCACAATATGAGTGATGTTAGTGATATCGGTGATAAAACTTAAGTGATATCGGTGATAAAACTTAAGTGATATCTATATATCGAGTTTCTTTCAAAGGTGATAACTAGTTATAGAAATCTATCATTAATAGCCTTAAGTGTTAATATTTCAAGGTTGATTCTAATTGATGAAAGTCTATCAGTGATAATGACTGATAGCTGCTATTAGTGATAGCCATGATAAAAGATTATTAATGATAACTACTATGGTTATCAAAGTTGTTGGTCTTCTTTCAAAGTTGATCACTATTTATAAATCTATCATTGATAGCCACTGATAGCCTTAGTAAAATTTCAACGTTGATTCCAATTGATGAAAGTGAATCAATGATAGCTAATGATATTTTATAGCAAATTAAAAGTTAATATTTCAAGATTGTATTAGTTTTTCTAAAATTGAAAGCTATCGCTGATAGCAACTATCATCAATAGCAATTGATAAAAGCTATCAACGATAGCAGTTGAACCTATCAGTGGTCATCAGTGATAGCAGCTGATGGCAGCTATCAGTGATAAGCTATCAGTGATAGCAGCTGATGGCAACTATCAGTGATAAGCTATCAGTGATAGATTTTAATTTGAGAAAACGGGAAGAAGCGAAAAAAAATGGTGGCTAGGCATGGGTTTTTTAGTCTTTTACCATTTTTTATCTATATATGCAATTATTTTATCCTTGTACTACATATTCTATTACTTTGGGTTTAAATTCTATTTATGCAACTAGACCTTTAAATAAAAGTCTATTACAAATAGATTAAATTAAGTTCAAGCCCAAAAGTTGGGGCCCAATGTCAACTAAGCCCAATCCCATATAGGGCCTCCCATAATTCAATAAATAGGAATAGTCACCCATCATTGATTCCTTCTGAAGTCCGAGAATTCAGAGAATTTCAACATTCAAAATTCATAATATTCAAAGACCAAAAGATTTCAACGAATTGATCGTCTCTTCTTCAACAAATTGAGCGTCTCTTTTTCAAAAAATTGGGTCTCTTCTTCAACGAATTGACTATCTCTTTAAATTGATCGTCTCTTCACCATCTATAAATTGAAGATCGGTCTCCCCTAATTTGAAAACAAGCTCACCAGCTTTCAGATCAAAGTCAACATTCGAAAGAAAGCATTAGAGGATTATACACTAGAGATAGTAATACTTATACTACGAATCAATAAAATCAAATTCATTTCCACGAATTAAATTTCCTTTGTCGAAACCTCGACTTATATAAGACGCTTGGTTATCCAAGTTTGAATTGATGTTTAATTCTCCTTAAGTTTAAAAATAGTTTCCGGAAGGTATTAAAGTAGAGTTGATATAATAAGAGATGATGTTTTGATTTCTAAAATATTATCAAAATTATCTAGATTTGCCCCTGGTTTTAAATAACACATAGTTAATGTGTAACTGTTAAACGAATGAAAAAAAAACTCAAAAGTCTACATTAAAAACTCTTCCAAGTACAAAGGGATTTATTTCATTATAATTCAACCAATTATATATTGATAGTTTTTTTAGGACAACATGATCAATCAAACATAGTTTAGTTAAATAGATAAAATACTAATTATTATTTTAAACGTCTTATATCATCATCCTACAATTTATTGAATAAAAAAGAACGAAATTAAAAGTATGAACTGATTGTATTTTATCAAAAATAATATTTTTACTTTAATGTGAATTAGAACTTTAAAAATTTATATTTAATAAAAGAATTAAATAAATTGCCTCTCTCCCCATCTTCATCCATCGATTTCTTCTCTTTTTTTAATCTTTCTGTTCCCCTCTTCTATTATCTCCTCTCTACAAGGTCTAAAATGTCGATGTCGACAATTTATGTCTAGATCTCAATTTTATAGAAATATCGATTGAAATATTGTTAACATATCAATGTCAAAATTAAAATAATATGATTGACATACTTATTATCTATATAAATTTACATTAGTGATATTTTGTTTCTTGTCTTTTTGTATGTTTCATGAATATTTTTATCATAGAATGGAAATGTTGATATACTCCTCTCATGTTGATGCTGAACGGAGGTATGAAAATATTGATAGAAATGTTCACATGTCGACAAATATTTAATACCATGTCTCTCTCTACTCCGATGAAATTTTATTGTCATGACCATTTAAGATCTAGAACCATATGACTAGATTTGACGGTTTCATAATGAAAATATCAACTAGATCTCTGCCTAATACACAATAATTCCAGATTTGAAACGATGGATTCCAAACATTGATAATCCGATCCCTCACTCCCCTAAAAAACTTCAAATGTCCGACTAAAAAAAAGCATTAGCGATCACATAAAAGTTAAATACGGAGCATCCCATCAAAAGGGGAAAAAAAAAACAAAAAACAAAAGAATAAAAATTATTTTGTTCATCATATCCACATTATGATTATTATATATACACAAACACATGCATACATAGAGAGAGACATTCAACCTCAACCCGTGACTCAACAACTCACACGATTATGTTTCTTCCTAATTCACGTGAAACATCTAAATCTTCACAAAAACACAAAAATCCAAGCTTTTCTCTTCTTATAAAACACCCCTTCTTTCTTTTCCCTAACCCTTCACTCCTTACCATCCTCACAACTTCAAAACAAACCTTCAAGCATTTTCCCAATTGCATTCATGGCCCCCAACAAGCTTCATCTCTTGCCATTTCTGTTCTCGATCGTCATCGTCGTCGTCCTTCTTTTGGTTGGTGATGCCACCGCCTATCCGCTTTGTAAGATCGACACCTCTGAGCTTGGGGTTTGCCGTCCGGCCGTGACCCCGCCGGAGCATGGCCAACCTTTGCCACTCCCCACCGACGCGTGCTGTTCGGTGGTTCGCCATGCTGACCTTAAGTGTCTATGCAATCTCAAGTCTGCCCTCCCCTCTATGGGGATTGACACTGCCAATGCCTTGGCTTTGCCAACCAAGTGTGGTGTCCCATCCCCACCCGAGTGCCACCTCTAAACCTCGTCTGGTAACGTTCTCGTTTTTATATTTTTTAGAAAAAAAAAAAATATTATGAGCTACAAGTTAACTCTTTCTCTCTTCTATATGGCAGCTCTATGAAGGGTCTTTGTTGGAAAATGGAGTGGATGTTTTGATGTGGGCATGTAATGTATTTTTAGGAAGTGTGTAGTAGTTTTTATTTTGAGTCTCTTCATTATAATGTACTTTGCCCATATATTTGTTTAGAGAGTGATAATATTTACTCTCCCCTTTTTTCCCTTGGTTGCTAGTCTTGTTCATGTGTTTATGTGTATGCTTATACTCTCTTGTGAGGATTGAAGAAGCCTTTTGTACCTCTAATATTCTATATCATTTTTACTTTTTACTTGTTATCTGGTATTAAATTTATCTTCACATGTCTATATTTTTATCTATATTTTCACTTTTTTCATGGAAGCAACATCAATACATGACATTTTTATTATATCGTAAAAAAAGTTCACAAATATAGAAAAATAAGTTACACAATATCACTAATATAAATATAATATAAAAAAAACATGTTAACTTGTTCAAAAATCATAAACTATATATTTATTCATTTAATTATTTAAAAAAAAAATTTGTTTTTATGATTTTTGTAGAGATATCCATAGACATTGATAAATATCAATGTTTCCATCCACATTTTAGTAAAATTAAAATCTCGACGTTTCTATCAACATAAAAATTTTAAACCTTGGATACAGAGTGAAAAGTTTAACCCTTCACAACTCATAAACCTTTTTTTTTCTTACACACGTCTAAGGATTGAAATGTCTATCAATAATATGAAAGATTAATCGGTATCTTTGATAACTATCTATATACGTAAAATAAAAAGATATCCGAGAAGAAAGCCAATTGTCTAATAATTTCTATAAGAATATGAATACTAATTACAAAATATAATATCATAGTAAACTTGACTTTAACAATTTGATAATTAATTGTTTATTGTTGATAATTATTTATTGTCATTAGAATTCTTATTATGACATTTTCAAATGTGTTATTGATATTGATACCTTTATAGACAATATAATAATTGAAAATAACTGTCACCAATTTTAAATATGACATTTTTTAGATGTAGTTTTTTTATCTTTTTTTTAAATCCTAATTTTTTGCACTGAATCTTCAACTAGATTTAGAAGTAAAAAACAACTTAATAATTAGTAACTTTTGTAAATATTTTTTTTATTTATCCTCAAAATTAAACTTTTGATGCTGATGTGTAAGAGAGGGATTTTGATACCGAAAAAAAAAGAGTTTAGAGTTAATTGGGTGCAAAAGATAATATTGTTGTCTTCGTAATTATTGAAAACTATTTAATAAGGTCCCGTTTGGTGATCGTTTTGTTTTTTTTTTTTTAATTAAGCCAATAGACACTATTTTCACCTCCAAATTTCTTCCTTTGTTATCTATCTTTCACAAGTTTAAAAACCAAGCCAAATTTTGAGAATTAAAAAAAGTAGCTTTCAAAAAAATAATTTTTGGAATTTGGAATTTGGCTAAAAATTCAACTATTGTACTTAAGAAAGATTTAAATCATGGTAAGAAATGTAGATGATATATGCTTAATTTTCAAAAAAAAAAATGGTTATCAAACGAGGCTTAAATATTAATTTTACATTTTGTGAATTCACAACAAAAATTAAATTAGTAGTTGTTGAGTAGATATATATAATCAACTTTTTAATGTAGTACAACGTTGTTCAAATATTTCTCTTGTATAAATTATCTAATTATCGATAAGGAGAACTATCTTAATTACGTTTAAGAATTCCCTTTACTTAAGTTGAATTTCCCACAACTATAATAAGAATAATACTCAATAATTAATTGATAACCGACTCTAAGAAAGTTAAATATATTTAGCTTGAAAAGTGATCAAAATATATAAAAAAAAATGAAAACTTATTCCAATCTTCAAGATTGAACTCTCCACAATCTAATTAATCAAACTAGATTGAAAGTTCTTAACATGCATTCTAAATATAATAATAGAAAGAACGCATATAGCTTGAGAAAGATTTTACTCCATAAAAAACTTCGAATTCAACTTCAACTTTAGAGGACAAAAGTACCCCAAAGTCACAATGTAGTCAAGATTCATTTAACACTACTTCAACTACTTTCATAAATACAAATACATAGAATAAATAAGAACATAATGCATTAAGGATGTAGATGAAATCTAGATTTTCAGATTCATCGTGTCTCTTAAGTGACCATGTGAAACTTGGAAGGTTGCAACTCTCCACCATATGTAATAAGTAATAACCTTTAACTTTAGCTTTTATCATTGCTGCTTATTTCCTTATCAATCACGTTCCTCATAAAAGACATAAACTATTCAATTAAATTTTCTTAAAAAAAAAGGAAGAACTTAATAAATATTCAGGTTAGCGTATATTTCGAACTTTACGATTGAAAGTTTAAATCTCCATGTCTCACTTGTACTTCTTAATAATAATAATAATAGTAATAATAAAGGTTGTTTTCAAATATAGTAAAATGAACCAAAATATTTACTAATATAGCAAAATGCCACTGTCTATCAGTGAAAGACATTAATAGACACTGATAGACTACTATCATCTATCACTGATTGATACTGATAGTCACTGATAGATGTCTATCTGTGTCTATTGGTATCTATCATTGATAGATTATGATATTTTGCTATATTTAAAAATATTTTCAGCATTTTGAAATTTAAAATAATTTTCCTTATAATAATAATAAGCTTAATGCATGTCTAGAAGTAATTTTGTAATGGTTAAAATCACAATGTTCAAAATAACCCACATACTTTAATTACTCATAATTAATTTAATATTTAACTTTATACTTTTAAATACAATGTTCATATCATCGATCAATACATTCCAAAGTGATTTTTAAACTATCAAAAATGATTTTCACCATCATTTTACCATATGAACATAATACAATTCGAAATAAATTAGTAGGTTCATCCTCAATGACAAATACATACGACAAAGATTAATGATTAAGTGCAGCATAATCTCATCTTAGGTATTCTTTCTATCTTTCTTGTAGATAGGTAAAAAAATAAAATAAATTATAATATACTACATGGGCAAAATTTTACTAAGCAATTGGATGTGCTAACTTTTTTTTTTTCAACTAAAAATCAATGTTTGTTGGGAAAGTCCAAAACTAAAAAGAAGACAAAGATGGGATAATGTGTGAAAAGGCTATTCAAATACAAACCTTTACCCACTTGTAGTAAAAGAATATAAGGAGTTTATGTCCTCATCTGACAAGGATACTTTCTCCCTTTAGCTTGTGGCTAGGAATTAGAGAGAGAGAGAGTCTAAATCAGACCACAACTCCATTTTTCATGCTAACATTAAAAAAAGAAAAAGAAAAAAAGAAAACCACAAAAGAGGGTTGCTTTGATTATGATGAAATGACTCATTAAAAAAAAAGTTAAAACAAAAATTCTCGTAATATCATATCGAGATATGATATTATTCAATTGGACATAAATCCTTGTAACATTACTTTTAATTTTACTAAATGTCTCACACTATTAAAGATAGTTGTATGCTGAAACTTTAATCACATTCTCAACATTTTTTTTGTCAATTCTTTAAATAAAATTCATCTATTCCCTCTCAGTTGACAATCCTTAAACTTCGGCTAATTCTCGATCAAAATTCATGAACTCCAACCAAATTCCAGTCATAATTCATGAATCTCAACCAAATGAATCCTAACCAAAATTCTTGAACTCCGACCAAATTCGAATTGGAATTAATAAATTCTAGCTAATTTCTTTGTTTTTATTCCTTTTTATTTTAGGAGATCTCAAAAAAAATATAGAATTGTGCACATATTTCTTTTTCATTATTGTAGATTTGTTTTTTGTTATTGTAAATACGATTTTATTTTGTTAGAAATCTTTAAAAAGGTCATTTGACCTAGTGAAATTTATACGTTTTCTTTTCCAGTTTTAACCATGGATGTCATATCTGATATTGAAAAAGTATCATCATCCACCCTGAATTCTCCATCTACCGGTGACAAAATTTCCTTACCAGAATCAACCGTTACCATCAGAAAAACCCATGGCCTCAGTTTATCAAGGTAGACAGCAACAAAACTTTCGATTCATTTTCCATTGTAGATTACTGTTTGTCTTTTGAATCGGAGGAACTATCTGGAATGGGCACAACCCGTCAAGCTAGCCATCAATGGCAGAGGTAAGATTGGATACTTAATTGTGAATCTTATGCTCCAAAGACTGATGAGGTTGCATACAAAACATGGAGGTTCGAAAACTCGCTGGTAACAGCATGGTTGCTCAATTCCATGGATCCATAAGGAAACGTATTCCGATCTTGAGAATACGTCACAAATCTTTGAATTGAAAACTAAACTAAATTGTGACACTCAAAGTAGGGACAACGTGATGTCACAACTTATTTCAATGAGATGGTGCCATTATGGCATGAACTTGATCGGTGTAATGAGGATGTGTGGGAGAACACGACAGAGTTTACTCGATATCAAAAGCATGAGGAGAATGATCGTGTTTTCATGCTTCTTGTAGGTGTTAATCAAAATCCTGATGAGGTGAAGGGTCATATTCTTGGTTGTCGACCTTTGCCCTTCATACGTGAGGCCTTCTCAGAAGTTCTCTTAGAAGAGAGTTGCCGCAAAATTATGAATAGTAGCACTTCTATGCTTGAATATAGCAGCGATACAAAAGCCTTAGTGGTTCGTAATTATGATCAAAGTGGCGATAAGCAGAAGAAACCATGGTGTGACCATAGCAAGAAGTTTTGGCATACATGGGAAACTTGTTGGAAGATACATGGCAAGCCTCCTGGTTAGAAACCAAAGGTTGAACGTGCACTCCATAACATGGTTAAAACTACTCAAGAACATCAAGTCTAATCATCTACAACTCAATTCACTCCAGAATAAATGGAGAAAATCCTGAAGTTACTCAATTCATCAAATTTGACCAGTCATGAAACCCCATCATGTTCTTTTGCCAAAAACGATACAATACATTATGTGTCTTCTTTTCATGCTTTCAATTGTATACAGCAAAAAATTTCTCCTTGGATAATAGATTCAAGAGCCTCTGATTCAGAAGCTTCTTACCATATGACTGGATGTTCTAGCCTATTTTGTTCCTATAAACTTTGTGCTGGAAATAAAAAAAGGAAGAATTACAAATGGTTTTTATTCCCCTATAGCTTGTAAAACCCGCACCTTACTTTCCCTTTTTAATTATGTTTATTTTTTTGAGTTTAGCAAAGTAATAGGGCTAAATATTCAAATTATATTGGAATTGTGGGATTTGGGTAAAGGATAAGTTTTGAAGAAGGAAAGTGTCTAAGTATGGGAAACTTGGCTCTCGGATACTTATTAAACTAGCCTTGCAAAAAGAAATTCTAGCTAAGTGATAGTCGTGATGAGTGGTGGCTGAGCATCGAGTAAGCATAAGGCAGACATCAAGTAAATGCTGCCGAGCATCGAGTATGAGCAATCGAGGAGGGATCAAGCGTCGAGTATAAGCGATAGAGGAAAGGTCGAGCATCGAGTTTGAACAATCGAGGAAGAGTTGAGCGTCAAGTATAAGCGATCGAGGAAGGGTCGAGCATCGAGTATCCCATCGAGCATCGAGTTCTTCCCATCGAGTATTTAGTAGAGAACCATCGAAATTTCCATCGAGTAATGAACCTTTTCCTTCGAGTTTTTCCATGGAAGATCAAGTTTGCTCGAAACGTTCAACTTTAAACTTTTCTTTTAGTTATCCGGACAGATGGCTTAATCTGGGCCTTTAATTTCCATTAGTGGGTGAGGTAGCTTAAGGAGATTTCATGCAAAAGGGTTGGATGGTAGTATAAAAAGGGAAGATAACTTCAATAGCTCATTTTGGACGATTCCTTCGAGCAAATCAGACGAACTTGGTATCGTTGGAAAGCTCTATGAGTCTAGTTCCTGAATTGAGCCTTTGGAAAGGGTTTTTTGTCGGAAAGAGGGCGAGAGAAGGAAGGAAGATACGAAGGGTCATTTTCGGGCGTTTCCGGGCACTCGACAAAGAATCATAGATCTAGGCCGAACCACTTGAAATTTCAAGCTAAAAAATTTAAGGTAATATTGTTATCACCATTTCAAGTAAGTTTGTAGAAGGATCTTTTGCAAGATAAGGTCTGGGAGTTGAGTTACATATTTTGGAAGTTAAACCTAGAATCTTTGATCAAACTGGGAGTTGTGGTTTAGGGCCATGAAGAAAGATTTAGAGGCCCAGGTCAAACTAAAAGACGTTTTACACTGAAATTTTGAGGTAATATTTTTAACAAAATTCTGAACATGTTTGAAAAAGAAACTTTCTTAAAATGAGTTTTGATTTTCGAGTTATTGACGTCAGAAGTTGAATCTGGAATTTGTGGACGAACAAGCAATTTCTTGCTAAGTGTGAGCTTGGTTTAAAAAGAGTACTCTCGAAAGGGAGACCAAAGTAGTAATTAAAATTCTTATTCTTATGTGTAGAAGCATCATTCATTGGGGAAGCCTACCAAGCCTAGGAAAAATAAGCCTAAAGACCCGTGAGTGACTAAATGTCTTTTAAAATTTATATATACAAGGGGCATGCGTTCCTATTGAATTTCATGCTAAGGTTTATAGGTTTTCCAAGCAACTAAAGTCTATACTTATGATTTTAAAGATTTCATGGCATTTCTTAAGTGTGATATTTTAAGCTATTTAAATAAGTTTTACTAATTCTAGCGCATGTCAAGGTTGAATGCTAAAGTATGGTAAAATTAAATGTTTATAATTCGTGAAGCATGCGTGTTGAATTGTGATAATACCCTTATGGTGAAAGCTAGGTAAGTGTTATGCCTAAAGATTATTGTACTCGTATCTTCTATGAATGTTACGATTCTAGTAAACTGGATGTTGAAGGTATAGAAGGTATCCGAGGAAGTACCTAAGGTGTTGACGGTACTTAGTATACTTCACATGCACGTAGGTAGTTCTGTATGAGGGGCCGAAGTATGGGTCTTCTGGCCATAGTCGTTATAATGGGATCAAAGTATGAGTCTCATAGCAATGAATGGACGTTGGGTGCTTGAGCTACAAACGCTCATTCTCAGCTAAGGTTTGGATTATTTTCCAGCATGTTTATATGTTTAATATAATATGTGTATGAAAGGCTCGAGACGAACTGTTTTTCTATGAGTCACTCATTAGGTAACCAACTCACCATTTTCAAATGTTTTCCTTTTTCCCAGGTAGCGGTCAGATTCTCCGCAATTGAACCCACTGCTGCTTGCCACTCCAAAAACTCGGCTAAGAAGGAAAAAGCTTGGGTTAAGCTTGTTTTTTTTGTACACATGTTTTGAGAGAAGTCTGGGACTTGTGGATTTTATTTTGGGACCCATGTTTTTGTTATGGTGTTGTTTTGTTGGACATATGTTTGTTGTCGTTTTTGAATTGTATTTAAGTTGCTTTGCTAGTTTAAGTCATAGTTTTTTTTTCCGCTAAGTCGTATTTTCATATCAAGGTTGTAAACAGGTTTTACTTAAGTTAGGCAGTAAGTGCTGGCAAGTAGGTCGGTAACTGTTGTCGTCATATTCCTTTTCAGTTTTAGAGGGTAAACTGGGAGGGGTTGTGACAATAGCTGGTGTTGGTAACATTAGGATATCATCTTGCCTAGTCTTAACTAATGTTTTACGTGTTCCCAAGTTGTCCTATAGTCTCATATCTATTAGAAACTCACAAAAAACTTTCTTTGTCGTGCTAATTTTTCATCTTCACACTATGAATTTTAGGAACTAGTCTTGGGAAAGATGATTGGCAGTTCTAGTGAAAGTGATGATCTCTATTTCTTATATGAGGAGTCAAACTCAAATAAAGAAGCTCAGGGAAATTTGTGCTTCCAAACGACATTTATTTCTTGTAATGATGAGATCTATGTGTGACATCCTGACCTTGATAAGATCTCGAAGCTTAAGAGCAAATTCATATTTGAAGTTTAAAGGGTAAAAGTTTGGCTATTAATTCATAGCCTAAGACAAGTGGAGGAAACCTTAAGGGTTAAGAGTAATGGGCCCACAAAAGGCCATGTGACACATGCTTGAAGGTGAAGTGAGACAAAGAGGACACATGATTATGCCTTGAGCTTGGAAGGAGAAAGCTAGTGTTCATTGATTTCGTTATTCGAGCTTAGAAGTGTATTTTATAAAATAATTGGAAAAATAAGTGCAAATGTGAATGATGTGTCGATGAGTTTATGATGCGTTATTGACGCGTTGATGTGTTAGTGATGCACAGCAGCACGCATGACACTCCTCTATAGATGTTCAAGTTTTCCTGAATCAAATCCGAGTATAAATCCAACTCAGATTCTTGGTAAGTTCAGGGTCGAACTCAGGGATTCAGATTAAATTCGGCCTTGCGTTGTAACTGTTGTAGAAATATCCTAAATAAATGCAGAAATGAGTTATTTACACTAAGTTGTTGTATGTGTGTGCAAGAAGATACAAAAGGGTCGAGTAGAGAATGATGGGTCATGTGAAAATGGAGTTTAATGCAAGTGATATGCGTCGATCTAAGTTAGATGTACACAAACAAGAATATGATGTGAATGAGATGACTTTTTTTTATCTCCATTTATGCGTTAAACTCTATTTGGCACTTCTCAATGGGAATATCATACAATACCTATCTTTAAGATGTATGCGTCAAACACAAGATGCAATAAAACACCAGTGCGTCTATCTCTAAATGTACTAAGCATTTCTAACTTGATGCTAGCTTACTTATTCTCTCGAATAATTTAAGCTAAAACTGCTTTTATCAATTGATTTAGTTGGCTTAAGCATTCAAAATGGAATTTTGTATGAAGTTATAGATGCATCCAACATAAACAAGAAATAAACAGTGGCAAAGTTTGATAGATCAAATATGTGAATTTATAAAGAAACTGATTGTCTTTATAAAATCAATACTTAATCAAATGAGAAGATGAAAGCGATAAATAAGATGAAATGAAAGGAGTCAAGCCGTTGACTCAATTCTGGTTTGTGTACAACCACTTATAGAAGAATTGGAAGAAATGTCTCTCTCAAGCTCAGCTTCCTCCGCTTCTTGATCGGCGATGGTGGTGGTTCTCTTCCCTCTTATTCTTCTCGTCACCACAGCACAGCTCTACGGTCTCAAAATTTCATAACTATGTAATGAGCTAAAAGATCTAAGATTCTAAACTAAGCTCGTTCATCTAGTGGGATTTCTTTTATTTATAGGCGTCGATCTTCTTCAACTTGATGATTGGCAGCATTAAATTTAATACCCTGGTCGGCCGCTTGACACTCAGATGCTTTTCAGATGCTGCCCGCTGCAGATGCCCATGCTTGCAAGTGGTGATTTGACACAAACAGCCTGAATCAATTAATCTTCCTTGCATTGAATCCCTCCGATGCATGCTCCATGCGTTAGACTTTACCTGCAACACTTTTCTTAATCATGCGTTAGCCTTTTGTTGAAATCCTGCAATATCATGCGTTAGTGTTGCAATATTTTAGCAATAAACATTCTTTTGCATGAGTTTGATAGCGTTCGAATAACTCCATGCGTTTTCTCTAAAAATGATGAGATTTTATCATTGAAGACCCTAATTGTTCCAACTTTTGAGCCACTATAACTTGTATTTCTACAAGTTATCACACCCCTAAATTTGAACAATGCTTGTCTTCAAGCATTCCATAAATAATTCTTTGTTATCTCCATTGTCTTTAGTGTGCAGTGTTCACCTTTCATCATATTCACTTATAAGCTTGAGACTGGAGTTTGGAAAATGTAACGCAGGTTGATTCTTTTCTAAAAGGAAGAATTTTTATTTCAGGTGCAGCAAGCTTTTCGTCAACAACTCCTTTCGTTTCTCAAAACAGTCTCGTTTTTCTAAACCAACAATGCGTTAGATACTTTTGAAATAGATGTCGGTTAAAAAAAAGTATAAATTTTGGGTTACCCATGCGTTGTTCCAGGTGTCCTACTTTCGTTTTGGCTTGTCCCCACAGGTGTCATGCGAGCATCCAATTACGGGTGAGAGCCCTTCACAACTAAACTCATATCTAGCATTCATGCATTTCAAGATACAACTTCTTTAAACTAGATAGAGGAGTTTTGGGATGCATTGGTCTAGGAGACTTAACTTCATTTTGGCTTGCCCCCACGGGTGTCATGCGAGCATCCAACTATGGCTAAGTGCCTATTCCAACTTTTTAACTCATGCCAATTTGAGGTTTTCTTTTAGAGTAATGATAGAGGAGTTTGCATTTAACATCTTTCTATTTTGTTTCCTTTCTTTTTGATGTACTCGATTAATGCATCTTAACTCGGATTTCCCTCATCCCTAAATTTGGAGATCAGCTAAATCTTCATTGCTAAAAGAGAAACAAAATTTCGAAAAGGCTTTGAGAGTTTCGAAAGGAGTTTTGATTTAAAGCTTACATGCGTTAGAAAGAAAACATGTAGACTTTTTAGAAAAGTTCAGGCTTTGTGGATTTTCCTAACGCCTACTCTGTACTTATAAATTTCATATTGCTAATATCATTAAGATAAAACAACGCACAAGACTAGAAAAAATAGCTAAAGAACAAAAAAGTATGCTAAGGACAAATGCAAGGATAAAAAAATGATAGAAATTTCATTCATTTTCATTGGATAACTAATGGAATAAACAAACATAGCAAACAAATACAAAAGATTAACAAATAAAACAAAGTAGCTAACACCCAAAATTTATTGTGTTGGCACGTCATCCCTACGTTCTTCTATAGGATCTTCATCCATGAAGCGCAAAGGGTTTCTTAAGTGAGCAAGTAACGGTGGCAAGGCAAACATTCCAACCAGGACCTGATTAATATACTGCGTTGTGTAGACAAACTGGTCCTGCATTCTTCTTGTTTGCTGCTGCAAGTAATCCTTTAGAACCCTATTTTTTTGTTGAAGAGTTTCAATGCACGCAGCCAGTGGTCTGAGTTGATCACTAAAGAAAGTTTTCAACTCGTCAATATCCATGTGTGGTTATGGCGGTGTTGGCTCTTCAGTTCTTTCAACTGGGTCTTCAATATTTCTTGCGTTACTTGACCCTAACCCAGTTGGTTCAAAAATAATTGGAGGCGACACAAAAGTTGGACTTGGCTTCCTTCGCCCCTACCCTGTGAGTTGGTATTGCTCCAATTCCTTTTCTAACACTATAGACCTTAAGCAGCTTTCATGCGTTGCACCCTCAGGACCAGATATGAACTATTCTTCTTCATCCTCCAAAATTAATTTTCTTTTTCTCATCACTCTCTTTTCTTTCGATGACCCTTCATCCGTGTCAGATTGGCAAGGTTGCGACGCGTCCGGGCCAACTTCCCCTTCTCTCTCTTCTGCTTCTTCTTCCAACTCTACTTCAAGCATCATCGCAAATGCTCAGCTTCATCGATTTCAAGTGATGTGTCAGTTGGGTCAGGACGCATCACTTGTTCCTCTTCTTCTTGGCCTTGATTCAAACTTGCCAAAATCACTCTGAAAACTTCTTACTCGTCTCTTCGAGCCAATTTTGCAAGTTCCACGCTATTTCGCTCTGATGCGGGACTATCAGAGCTTGGCTTGGAGGGAGTGGTTGGTGGGGTGCCGAATGGGGTATGCGGCGACCCGGGAGATGAAATGATAATGGTTGAACGCAGCGGAAGGGGTTGGCTAGCTCCTTCTGCTTCAATGGGGTATAAATGGTGGCTAAGGGTTGGATGGATAATGAGGGAAATGGATGCACTTCGGGCGATGGTGCGTTGTAGAGATGAGCGGGAATAGGGTCATGTGTCACACCCACTGGTGTAATATTTGGAATAAACAGTGGTGGGGCAGGCTTTGTGTAGGGTTTCTCGGCAGCTGTGGAGGAAGAAGGATGTTGCCGTCTCAGTTTGGTAGGAGTTTTGGGTTTAGGTTTGGCGGTGGTTTTGGGTTTTTGGTAGGTTTTAGAGGATTTTGAATTTTTGGTGGTTTCGATGGGTTTCGACCGAGATGGTCGCTGGGATGTGGAGGAATGCCCGCCGTGCGAAGGCTTGGTCGAAAGGGGGGTTTTTGAGGTTCGACGAGGGTTTGGAGGGGGCGACATTGAAGCAGAGGAAGATGAGAAGGAACTTACCGGCGACATGCCTCCGTAGCTCATTGATTGGTTTTGGCTGTTGGATGCTAAAGACATTGTGGCTGAAGGCTGACCGGTCTAACAGACTTGATCGAAGGGCGGTGAAGTTCGGGAGCTAGGGTTTTTTTTTCGAAGTCTGGTTGAAGGAGGTGGAAGAGGAGAGAATATCGAAGGTTTGCATTTTATAGGTTTGGGGAGAGAGGATGGTGACGTCAGGCAGTGCCAGACATCCTCATTTATTAAGAAGACGAAAGGACATGCCTAGGGTTGCTAGGCAATCGAGTGTTTTGTGTTTTCAAGATGCATCCTTTTGGTTTGGGCCATGCATTGGCTTAAGTCCAACGCGTCAGTTTTATTCCCATCCTAAGCTTCTTCTGGTTGTACACAATTTTTTTTTTCAAAATTAAATAAAAATCTTAAATGAGAAAGCAATAACATTCATCAATCAAATTAGAACGTACGCAAAGACAAGCAATCAATGAGTAAACACAAACACAGTGATAAAATACATAATGCAAAAGAAATGAAGATAGAAGAAGCGTCCCTGGAATATGTGTCGATGTGAACGCAGGGATGCTTCGACACAAGCCTCAGTTGGCATCGCGTAGTACGAGGGATGACTTCTGTCGTTCTACATCATTTTCAAAGTAAGGCTTCACTCCTTGCCCATTTACTTTGAACGTATTTGTGCCATCCTCCCACGTTGACTCTATTGCTCCATTGATATTCCCTGGGGTTTCCGTGTTGCTGGGTAAGACTCCAGGCTGCCAATTCTTCAACTCACTCGCAATCTGCCCCACCTGTATCTCTAGAGTTCTGATGGAAGACGCCTGGCTTTTTAGCAATGCGTCATTCTGGGCGATATACTCCTTTAAGAGGTTTTCAAGCGGAGACGTTGAACTCGACACATGACCTCCTCTATTAAAGGGTTGTTAGTATGGCTTGCTGCATTGGCTGGAATCCAGGCAACGATCCTTGCCTCTGCTGTTGGTTTACCCCTGAGTGGTGTGGCTTCTGTTGATTACCTGCCCAAGAGAAATTTGGATGGTTCCTCCATCCAGAATTATATGTGTTTGAGAATGGGTTATTTTTAATAAAGCATACCAATTGCGGATTTGTGGGCAATCAGAGTAGGAATAGGGATCTCCACAGCCCACACAGCTAACCATAGGCTGTACGAATGTTTCTACCTGATTTACCTTTTGCAAGTTTAATGCGTTCCCCAGTGATATATTCTGCAAAAGGTTTGTCATAGTAGCCACTTGTGTAGAGAGCGTGGCTATTGCGTTAGAGTCAATAGAATTCACCTTCTGAGATCGCCTCTTCCTTTCTGCTCTTGCGTCGTAAGTGTCATCCACCCATTCCATATTATGCTTGGCTATGCAGTTCAGTATTTCCTTAGCTTCATTATAAGATTTGTCCATGATATCGCCAGCTGCAGCTGCGTCGGCTGCCATTTGAGACACTCTGTTTAATCCGCCATAGAAAGTCTCCATCTGGATGGTTAAAGGTAATCCATGATTGGGGCAATTCTTGACTAATCCTTTAAAATTCTCCCATGCGGCACTTAAGGTTTCAGCTTCTTCCTGCTCGAAGTTCATGATCTCTCTTTGCCTCCTTGCGTTTATGGTGAATGGGAAGTATTTCTGAATGAATTTCTCCACCAACTTTTCCCAGGTCGTGATCTCTCCAGGCTTCAAAGAACTTACCCATTACTTTACGTCGTCACGCAGAGAATATGGGAATAAAGATAGCTTGATAGCTTCTTGAGTGATTTTAGGAATCATAAATGAGTTTCATGTCTCCAGGAAACGTTTCATATGGGCGTGAGGGTCTTCTCCCCAGCACTCCCAAATTGTCCAGCTGTTTGGAGCATTTGTAACATCACAGATTTCATCTCAAATCTTGTCCCATCTGGCCTTGGATATATGATCCCTGGTGAGAAATCATACAACCCAGGAGACGCATACTCCAGCATGGGACGCGTACTACTGTTTGCCATTATGATAGGATTTTGCGCAGTGTGGGCTAGCTGTTGAGCTAAGTTATGATTCGTTTGTTCGTCTGCCATTTGTTGTTGCCTGGTTTGTTGTCTGAGCAGTTGTTGTCTTAACCTATGATGACGATTAGATTGATTTCTTCGTTGGAAGGTCCTTTCAACTTCGGGGTCGTATACAAGTTCAGGGGTGCTTTCCCTGCTCATAAACATTTACAAGCTTCGGCTTAGCTTGTAATACTCCCTCGGATGAAGTTTTCCTACAAAAGATACACGCAAAATTTCTGGTTAGTTTTGTTGCTGAATCCCCGGCAACAGCGCCAAAAACTTGTTCATTGATTTCGTTATTCAAGCTTAGGAGTGTATTTTATAAAATAATTGGAAAAATAAGTGCAAATGTGAATGATGCGTCGATGCGTTTATGATGCGTTAGTGGCGCGTTAGCATGCATGACACTCCCCTATAGACGTTCAAGTTTTCCTGAATCAGATCCAAGTATAAATACAACTCAGGTTCCTGGTAAGTCCAGGGTCGAACTCAGGAATTCAGATTAAAGCTAACGCAGGCCTTGCATTGTAACTGTTGTAGAAATATCCTAAGTAAATGTAGAAATGAGTTATTTACACTAAACTGCTGTGTGTGTATGGAAGAAGATACAAAAGGGTCGAGTAGAGAATGATGGGTCGTGTGAAAATGCAGTTTAATGCAATTGATATGCGTCGATCTAAGTTAGATGTACACAAACAAGAATATGATGCGAATGAGATGACTTGTTTATCTTCGTTTATGCGTTAGACTCTATTCGGCACTTCTCAATGGGAATATCATACAATACCTATCTCTAGGATGTATGTGTCAAACACAGGATGCAATAAAACACCAGTGCGTCTATCTCTAGATGTACTAAGTATTTCTAACTTGATTTTGGCTTACTTATTCTCTCGAATAATTTAAGCTAAAGCTGCTTTTACCAATTCATTTAGTTGGCTTAAGCGTTCGAAATAAAATTTTGCATGAGGTTATAGATGCATCCAACATAAACAAGAAATAAATAGTGGCAAAGTATGATAAATCTAATATGTGAATTTTTAAAGAAACTGATTGTCTTTACAAACCAATACTTAATCAAATGAGAAGATGAAAGCGATAAGTAAGATGAAATGAAAGGAGTCAAGCCGCAAAGTACAATCTCTTGTCCTTTTTGGCTCAATTCTGGTTCGTGTACAACCACTTGTGGAAGATTTGGAAGAAATGTCTCTCTCGAGCTCAGCTTCCTCCGCTTCTTGATCGGTGATGGTGGCGGTTCTCTTCCCTCTTGTTCTTCTCGTCACCACAGCACATCTCTACGGTCTCAAAATTTTAGAATTATGTAATGATCTAAAAGATCTAAGATTCTAAACTAAGCTCGTTCATCTGGTGGGATTTCTTCTATTTATAGGCATCGATCTTCTTCAACTTGATGATGGGCAACATTAAAATCCATACTCTGGTCGGCCGCCTAACACTCAGATGTTTTTCAGACACCGCCCGCTGCAGATGCCCATGCTTGCAAGTGGTGATTTGACACAATCTACCTGATTCAATGAATCTTCCTTGCATTGAATCCCTTCAATGCATGCCCCATGCATTAGCCTTTGCCTGCGACACTTTTCTTAATCATGCGTTAGCCTTTTGTTGAGATCTTGCAATATCATGCGTTAGTGCCACAATATTTTAGCAATAAACATTCTTTTGCATGAGTTTGATAGTGTTCGAGTAATTCCATGCGTTTTCTCTAAAAATGATGACATTTTATCATTAAAGACCCTAATTGTT
The DNA here is from genome assembly GCF_027475165.1 of Benincasa hispida. Classification (NCBI taxonomy): domain Eukaryota; kingdom Viridiplantae; phylum Streptophyta; class Magnoliopsida; order Cucurbitales; family Cucurbitaceae; genus Benincasa; species Benincasa hispida. Next base: position 49,405,801 of record NC_143486.1, read on the forward strand.
CCAACTTTTGAGCCACAATAACTTGTATTTCTATAAGTTATCAGCTAGGCTTGAAAAGAAGATAGAAATCAAGGAAGAAGGAAGTAAGGGAAGGTTGAACGCATAGGGTTAAGATTGGACGCATAGAGAGACCTTGTGGATTTCATTTTGAGTCTATGGGGAACAAGATAGAAGCATAAGACAACCCCTTGGGAAAGAATTACACCAAGGAAGCCCAACTGCCCTCGTTAGACGCATACCTAGGAAGGAAAACATAGGTTGGGTGCATACCTAAGGGGGATATGTAGGTTGAGCACATACCTTTACTATGAACCAAAGAAGAAAGCTATGCTACAAAAAGGAGACAAGTTAGGAGCATAGCTAGGAAACCATATATCCAAATTTAGAGAACCGTGCATTGAAGATACTATATGGGCACATGATGGGTAATGTTGGACGCATAAGGGGGTTTTCAAGACATCTTTATTAGATTCCATAGGAGGGAAGGAAGTCACCTTGAATGCATAAAGGTTATCTTGGGGACTATGCTATAAATGGAGAAATGTATGCGTTAAACACAAGAAATTATGCTCTGAAGAACTGTTAGATGATCTAGAGGAAGGAAAGGAAGACTTGGGTACATACTAGGACAAAAGGTGGGTGCATACTAGAGTAGATGAGATCCACTTGAGCGTATACCTGGACAAGGATGGACGCATGGAAGGGTTATTAGGGATGTTTGGAGACAAGTGAATACTTAAGGAATGAATTGGTTAAATATGAGTGAACCATGTGTTGAGCTATGCACCACCAAGAGGGGAAAAAATAGGGTTGAACGCATAGAGTGGGGATGATGGGCGCATAAGGTATTCAAGGGAGAGAAATTGGCTAAATGTTGGATAACATAGGACACAACAAATAAAGAAACCCTAGGAAAAAACTAATGATGGGTGCACAAAGAAGGAAATGGGTGCATAGCAAGTAATTTTGAGCACATTGGACAAAATCAATGAGAGATATCATCCAAGAATGGGGCATAGGAGGGAATAGGATGCATGGAAGGAAGATAATTTTGAGCACATTGGACAAAATCAATGAGAGATATCATCCAAGAATGGGGCATAGGAGGGAATAGGACGCATGGAAGGAAGAACCGTGTGCCTAAGAAAAAGGTAATGTGCCTAAGGTGTATGGTGTGTATGTTCATGAGTTGGTTACAAGGGAAACAAAAAAGGGTCATGGTGCAACTGAGTGAAATTTTGGTTAATCCGAGTAGGAGATGGAAGATGGAGATGTAATGTGGAGCATGCAAAACAAGGATGGCTACATAAAAAGGAGGCATGCATTGGACATGTTGCATAGAGGGTACAACATGCTTACATGCAAGTTGGTGGCAATAAGGAAGTAGGAGGTGGCTCTCTATGTGATGACATTCAAAACTTTCAAGAGGTAGAGGTGTCATGCATTGATGGCATGATGGCATGAAAAGAAGGATGAAGGGTTGAATCCTATAAATACCCTCGGAGATTCTTAGTTCAGATCACAACTTAAAAATTCCTCAAAAAAGACTTATAGAGGAGTGATTAAAGGTGATTCATGCTTTGAGGAGATCATCCATGCGCCCATCTATGCATCCAAGGTATTGAAGAGAGTTGCCTTACGCCCAAGAACAAGATGCTTGCGTTCAACTGTGTTGAAGGGATAGACCTTGCGCCCAACTATGTTGTGGAAATCAACCCTGCGACAATCGGACCAGAGGATGATGAGTGGTCTATTTATGACTGTTTGGATGTATTTATACACATATATGTATCTATGTGTGGTTTTGAAAAACTTGGCATAATCTGAAAATATGTTTTTTGGATTTTAATTATTGGTTTTCCATCATTTTATCTGGATGACAGTTTTGACTATGGATTTGCTTGAAAGTATGTTTTATATTGGTTTGATAGAAAACTGGAATTGTACCCGGAATATTGTTAGCATAGTTCATGGATGTATGGCTGAGATTGCCAGCATACTTGAGTACATCTAGTAGGAATTGTCGACATATGCACATTTGGCGAGTTATATTGGGTACTAGGATTGTTTCCTCAAACTTGTGTTTGGTTGAAATGGTTTCTTTGGAATTGTGTTTGGCGAAATCATTGCATTTTTGGAGAACATATGATCATGTCAATAACGTCTCAATTTCCAGAATGAGGTCATGCATACTGTATTTGGTTATATATGAAATTTTATTCCCGAAAACGATTTTCAACAATAAAACTATTTTTATACTAAACATGTCACTTAGCCACTCACTGATTTTTCCCAACTCATGTTTTCCAAATATTTTATTCTCCCCTCCCCCTCCCTCCAGGTAGTGCAAGAGTGGAGTTCCAGGTACTCAGGTTAAGGTTTGCCACACTATAGCCATGTTTTTAGGTTAAGGTCTGCTCTTAATGAATTTTGTAGCCTAGAAGCAGAGTTATCTAAGCTGAGTCTGGAGTTGCGTAAACATTATATTGGGTTGTAATAAAATAAATTAACCAGAGAGCTGTTGTAGTTTAAATTTGGCTAAAGGGTTGTTGGTAATATAGACCTAAGATGGGCAATAGTTATCACAATAGAGTTTGAGATGTGTTTGGTAAGTGCAAGGTGATGGATAGCAAGTGTTACAAAAGGGTGATGTCTGTTATCTACACGCTTCTTTCAAGTGAAAGAGGTAAATCCAGGAGGGAGTGTGTCACTATGTATGGCATTTTAGGCTAGGGCACCCAAATTTCTTTTATTCACAAAAATTGTTTCCAAACTTATTTCAAAATAAAGATCCATCTGTGTTTCAGTGTGAAATTTGTGCTTTTGCTAAATATCATGGAAGTACATATACACCTCGTTCATATCAAGCATCAAAACCATTTACTTTAATTCACATTGATATTTAGGGTCCTTCATGAATTAAAACATGTAAAGATAAAAGATGGTTTATCACTCTAATAGATGATCATACTATAGTTTGTTGGATGTACTTACTAAAAGAAAAATCAGAAGTTGAAGATGTTTTAAAACAATTTCACCACATAATTCACATGCAGTTTAATTCTAAATTCAAATTGTTGGGAGTGGTAATGGTAGAGAATATTTTACTCAAGTCTTAAGGAGTTTTTTCATAGAAAAGGAGATAATCCAACAAAATTCTTGTAATGATACACCTCAATAAAATGGTTGAACTGAAAGAAAAAACAACACTTATTAGAAGTTTCTCGAGCACTAATGTTCTCTATGAGTATACCTAAGTACCTTTGGGGTGAAGCTGTTTTACATGCCATAGATCTAATCAATAGAATGCCATCAAGGATCTTGAATTTTCGAACATCCATCCAACTTCTTCAAAAAGAATTTCCTAGATCTAGATTGATAAGCTCAATTACCTTAAAAATATTTGGGTGCACTTTGTTTGTAAAGAATCCTAATTGAAGTGCGTAAGTTGGACCCAAGAGCAAAAAAAATGTGTTTTTTTAGGTATTGCTCCAAACCAAAAAGGGAATAGGTGCTTTGATCTACTACTAGGGAAAATGTTTATTTCGATGGATGTACAATTTTTTGAAAAGTAGCTTTATTTTAAAAATCAGATTCATGGAACATCAAATAGGTTCGAATATGAAGAATCTACCATCTCAAAATATGGAAGTCATAGAAAATCTAAGTCTTGAATTGATTGCAAAGAATCCTGATATAAGTCTTGAAGTGATTGCAAAGAATCTTGATATATCTTCAAAAACCTCAACTCTTGACTTTCTTAACTTTGAGAATAATAATCTTGTTCAAGAAATTGAAGAGATTAGGGAAACAATGCATGAAACAATTTCAACAGCAATCACATTTGAGAAGAAAATCTTAACTTTAAAAATAAGCATCAGCATGGATTAGATGGTGTGCATTCACATCATTTTACTCGTAATCAACATCATTCTGAAAATAGATATCCATTGAAATCAACAAAACTCTTTGGGCAAACTTATGAGAGGAGGACAAATCATCAAGATCCCGAAAACTATCCCTCCTCTTTTCTGTCAAGATTTTGAACCAAGATCAGACAAATCCCCAGGTGAAAATTCAATCTTTGATTTTGATATTCCTATGGCTTTGAGAAAAGAAAAACGTTCATGTGTCGAATATCCTATGTTAAATCATGTATCTTACTCAAATCTCTCCGAGTCTTTTTCTGCTTTTACTTCTAGTGTCACCAATATCCAAACACCAAATAGCGTTTTGGAGGCTCTTAACATTCCAGAATGGAGAAAAGTTGTATATGAGAAGATGAGTGCCCTTGAGAAGAATCAAACATGGAGGATCGAGGAGCTGTTAAAAAGGAAAATCAATTGTTAGGTGTAGATGGATCTTCACTCCTAAGTTTAAAGCTGATGGAACTCTTGAAAGATATAAAACTCGTTTTATTGCTAAAGGATATACACATACATATGGGATTGACCACACAGAAACATTTGCTCTTATTGCTAAACTTAATATTGTTTGTTCGAATTTTGTTATCTATTACAAAAAATTTGGATTAGCCAATAAATCAATTTGACATGAAAAATACATTCTTAAACGACCACATTGGAGAAGAAATATACATGGTACCTCCTCCAGGATTTGAAGAAAAGTTTGGATCAAGAGCGTGTAGACTAGAAAAAGCTTTGCATAGCCTTAATCAATCTCCAAAAGCCTGGTTTAAAAGGTTTGCTCGGGTCGTGAAAAAGTAAGGGTATGAGCTTGGGTATTCACAAGCTCATTCAAGTCATACATTATTTACTAGATTCTCACATAAGAGCTTTGATTGGAGCTTTGATGCAATAATTCTTCAAAGAGAGTAGGTAAAAGATTTAGATTAAAAGATTTTATTGCATCAACTGAAAATAATAATTTTTCAAAGAGAGTAGGTAAAAGATTTTTTTTTAAAAAAATCAAGTTTACAATTCTTAGTAAAGAAAATGTGGGGGAAAAAAGATGAAAAAGAAAGGGGGATAAACACCATTTTTTAGAATAAACCTGCAAAAGAGCATCTGCAGCCTTACCTTATGGTTCTTGAATCTTGATCAGTGACATGTTAACAAGACAATACCATGCATGTGTATGTACATATAAAAGACAAGTTGCAGTACCTGTTCCTTGATGTCACACAAAAACTTATACTATTTACATGTGAGCCAAAGTTTTTGTCTACTAAATAAAGCAACAAAAGTTTTTGTCTACTAAATAAAGCAACAAGAGTTTGTCTACTAAATAAAGCAACAATGTGGTCAGAAAGAGCACTTCCAATCCAATCCAATTAGTTTCCAGCCAATAATTACATCACAGATTTCACTATGTGCTCCTTTCCACTACCAAAATGACCACAGTTTTTATGCTTCCAACATTCCAAGATTCTAAACATCAAGTTTCATTTAGTGATCAATGAGAATTGGAATATTTTAGTGTGAGAGAGAGAGTTATTAACCATTCAAAGTTGCTGTTCCTGCAGTTGTGTCTTAACAACCAGAACCACCAGGTGGTTGGTTGTGGCGAGGCCCTCCAAATATAGGTCTCATGTATGAATCATCAAATTTCCTCCAAAAGAAATGTATGGTGAAAACAGGCCTCTCTATTAACATCGACAAACTATCCTTTGCCCGGAGGACGTTGGTTGCAGCAGACTCTTCCATGGAGAGCAAAGGGAGAGTTATGTCGTCTTCAGTGAACTTTGGTCTGGGGTTGCTTGTACTGCTACTTGCTTGGTTGGGAGGTATTAGACATCTTATGAGTGGCTTTGTTAGAAACCCAAATACCTGAATTTCATAAAAATATAGTGAAAATATTAATTTATATGTTAAACCTTAGGGGTTGTATCAATTTAAATTATGAACTAATAATTGTATCGATTTGAACCCTAAACTTCTATAAGTGTATTAATTTATACCATCATGTGAAACTTTTAATTGTATCAATTTAAATTATGAACTAATTGTATCGATCTGAATCCTGAACTTTTGTAAGTGTATCAATTTACACCCTCATGTGAAACTTTTAATTGTATCAATTAAGCCTCTAAATTTTTATAAATGAATCAATCTAAGACTCAAAACAAAATTTCCTTTGAAAGTCATCCATTCATTTACTATAATCATCCATTTTGTAAAATCGATGTTTGAAAAAATCTATACACGTTTGAAAATTAATGCAGGAATGATTTTCAAAGATAATCGTAATGAAGAGTCTAAATTGATTGATTTATGAAAATTTAGGAATTCAATCGACTCAAATTACATGTTTCACATGACAAATGGTCAAACAAAATTTGGAGGGTATAAATTGACACTTACGAAACTTCAGGATAGAAATATATTGATGCTATAGACATTTCATAACATATTGCCTCTCTTCCCAAGTAGTGACATCTTTGCAGAAGAAAATCATAATGTGATGTGATGAACCTTTTGCATAAAAATAATTAGGAACGAACACATCAAGAATGTCAAACACTTACCACTGTGGTGAAGAGTACAACAATTGTGGTGTTGGTAATCATTGTTGCATGGGTTGGATCCACCGTAACCCCGGAATATGTGAACTTCAAAATAGATAATCATTTCCACATTTAATAGGTAAAGTGCCTTGTGAATTATATAGATATATATATTCGCCAAGTGCTATTTTCGTCTATGAAGTGTTCTAATCAGAAAGAAAGGCTCACCTGTTTGAAAGCCAGAGCAATGGACACAGCTCCTCTCATCAGTCCAGCCCACCATATAATGATCTGTACAATTTCACATCAGTGTAATTCCCCTACAATTCCATAGTGGCAATCATACGGGGATACCAACCTGTTGTTTAAATGAGATCATAGAAGGCGACGACGATCTATCTTCACGCTTAACAAAGTAATTAGATATAGCAGATAGGGGAAATACAAAAGCAGCACGACCAAGCAATATCAAGAGAACTATTGTGGTATATGTACCAAGCAACTTCCACAAGCTGCCAATATTTGAGAAACAGAAAAGTCTTAAGATTGTGATATTTTCCTAGCATTCAAACATTACCAGTCTTACAGTTGATGCTGTCAAGATGGTGCCAAAGTAACAGTTGTTTTTTTCCAATACTGGAAATATAACATACTAAGAATTTATTGAAGTCCTAATTCATTGTATATGTTAACAAAACTAAAACTTCCATGTGTCTTCAATGTACGATCTGCATATAAAGGAATACTATTTTTAATGCTCAGGAATAATTAAGATTTAAGGCCTTCTGTCCAGGGGCACAAATTCACATAAGGTTAAATAAATTTAGGTCATGAACTTCTATATTTATGTCTATATGAACTTTAAAAATTATCTAATAGGTCTCTAAATTCTCAATTTTGTATCTATCCATAAAATTTCAGTTTTGTATTGTGTTCGCTTCATTGAGTTCCAATAGAATTTTGCATATTTCCAGCTTTGTTTTTCATTTTTTTAATCATGCTTTTCCTGTGAATGCCCCTAAAGGAAGGGTAAAATGCCTAATCAAAAAAGTAACTTGGCTTAATTTCATAACTAGGTTTGCTTTTATTTATTATATGTCTCACTATCAGTCTAGATTCTTTTCGTTTGGAACACATTACTAGTCTAGATTGATCACCTAGATTGGTAGACAAATACTAAAGGGGCTGAATAAAATTTGGTTTTCGTAAAAGCAATTTGGGAAAAGATATTAGAAATAAGACTGACATTTTTTTTTCACCCTAAACATAGGACGAAACCTTTAGAGATGATAAACACACTAGGTGAGTGTACATTCTTCACTGTTAGGCCATTCTCCATTTCCAAGAAAGTAAAAAGGAGAAAATGTACATTGCGCTAGTCTTGTTTTCATTAAAAAAAATAAAAAATAATAAAAAAATAATAAAAAGGGTAAAAAGGAGAAGATAAAGAATAAGAGAACAGGACCATCTTCGTGAGATCATTACCAAATTATCAGTCTCGTGGGAGCGGGTGTTTACTAACAATCTAGTTATCCTTTTAAAATTTATTAGATAACTTCCTGGAACATAAAAAGGGAAGAACAGTGAACTGATACCTTAATTTAGTTATCTTCCACTTCTCAATGTCAAGAGCATCCATGCCCACATAAAGAAATATTGCAGTTTCAGCAACAAACGACATCATTGCAAATACATGCCTGGAGTTAATAATTCATAAGAAGGATGATTACAAAAACCAGAGAAACATAGACATTGTTACCTTCAGCATGCATCTAGAAGTTGTGTCTGTACTTGCCTGGTGGTAATTCTTGAACCATCAGTCACATTATGCCATGCATAGTGCGACATGATAATCCCACAAAAGAAAACTGTGAGTATTCCACTCAACTCCAGTAACTGGAAATTGAAACAGATACTCAATTACAACTGAAATTTTAATATTTTTTCAATAATTAAAGCAAATAGCATCATTTTCAAAAAGTGGACATTATACAATGACTATTAAGTGCTTATGCATTTTTAAAGCAGATACAACACTTGTAGTTAAGGAAATGAAAAAAGCCTATGCTGAAGGATGCAAAATTCCGAAAGGAGCAAAACATAGTTTATTTTGGATAATTAGATAACAGGATAAACGGGTTAGAGACTTTTGTTAGGAACATTGGCAAGAAAATATTAGGAAGGGCATATTCATCCTTAGCTAAAGAGTTATCAACATAAGTGATTATAAATACAAAAGGGTGAAAAGGAGGCAGGCAGGCTTCGGAGTAGTTTTAGGAGAACCCAAGCCTCTTGGAGAGATTATTGTTTTCCTTTCTTATCTTAATATCATCTTTTAATAACCTCACTTTCAGTACTGGTTTCTATCAATTTTCTACTCATCTAGCAAGCCATTTCCTCGGTAGAGGTGGTTTTCCGTAATATTCTTCTAAAAGGTAACTTTTTTTTTTTTTTGCACTGCAGCATATATCGTGTTTGGAGGTGGGGGTTATATTATGAGAATCATACAGACCCATGCATCGTGCATAACTAATTCTGAACTGTAACTATGTTTAATCAAACGTAGATTTGAAACTTTTTAGAGAGGACTACTCTGAAGCTGCCAGAAGAAGCTCCTTTAAAGAACGTTATTGGCAATAGGAAGGGAAATAAAATGTTTACTTTATCTTCTGATATCAGCCTTCAGTAAAAGCTGGATCTAGAATTAAAATTGACATCACCTTTAAAAAAAGGTGGACATATTTACCTCTGCCAGCATGTACGATAGGTAAGCCATTAAAACCATTATCGCAAGCTCACGCACACTTGAATGTCTGCAAAGAAATAAAAGTTCAGAGTTGCAGAGTTCAGGCTGTCTGAACCTACTTTCAAAATGTGTCACAACAACTACTGCATAAAAGATGCAAACTAAAGGAATAGAAACTAACCTCCCAAAATATAAGGTTTTCAGGATATATGCTGTTAGAAGCCCGGTCTACAGAAATTTAAAAAGAAATATAATCATTTAATAAAAACATTCTCCGGACATTATTTGTAACATTATTTATAATGGAACAGAAACTAATGGGTTTGTTCTAGCTGTCTACTAATCATTATCAAAGAAGTTTATCGAGTGGAATGGAGCAGTACGAAGATGAAGAAGAGACTGTGCTCTGAAGGAAACCTTTCCATGCCTCCGTTACCTTTTGGGAGGCCTGCACCTAAAGCTGGCTGAACCAAATTTTCAACCTTGAGCATGTTTATGTTGGTATGAGGTGAGGTACAAAAAGAGTGGTAGGGCATTGGTGATCATCTATATTCCACTCAAAACAGATCTCTCAAATTTCATCTGATAGTCTGTAGTCATGGAACCTTGGGTCTTCTTGGTAAGGTGGTGATGACCACAAAACACAGAAAAAGGTAATCCTTAAGAGATCTATGGAAAACCATCGACAAATCAAAGGCACAGAGAAACTTACTCCAGAAACTAGAAGGAAGGAGTTAGCAGTTCCTTCTTGTTCCTAGCAAAACAACATTCAGATTCCTAACCTAAACACTGTGTTAGGTCTTGAGATCTCTCGGCAGAAGGTTCACCTTGACAACCTTCAGGAATTTAAGATTCTAGACGAAGGGGTAGGCAGGAAGAGCAGTCTTGTCTTAAGCTAAATTGAATAACAGGATCTAGATTTAGATGAAAATGACCTTAACTTATCACATACTCGTGTTGTAGCATCTCTCCCTTTATCAAGGTGAAAGTTACCAAGCTTGTCTATCATTAGCAGTTTATATACAGATCTTAAACATTGATTTTATAACAAGCAATTCTGAATGGAAACAAATCCTTGGACAGTTTTTATACCTTATATCCAGAAAGGAAGCAGCACATTAGAAACATAAGCAAGCACCAAATGAATGCATTAAAAAATTGATCCGTGAATTTTAAATTCAGGTGTGTTTGCAATTCAATCAGGAGCATATAGTGATCAAATTGTATCTAGACTAGCCCATGGATATAATTTTTTGATAACACTTTATGAAGTCAAATCAAGCTTACGGTAACTCCAAGGACAGTGCTTGTTGAAAATAAGTAACAAAAATCTCCCAAAAGATGAAGGGCTGTCTTGTTGTTAAGCCTAGTGATATCAATCTTCTGGACTGCATTGAAGAGAACAACTGAGGTTGCATCGTTCACCACTCCTTCCCCAAAGACTAGGCTGTAGAGTAAAGGCGTCTCCTCTTGGTGTAGTACCTAAATCAAGGACCATTAGTAACAGTAATATCTCATAAATAAAACATGCAAGTGCGACCATGGAATTTGATACTGATTATAATAGAAAAGAGAACAGTTGGAGAGCAAGCTAACCTGCAGGGTGCATACTGTGTCCGTGGATGAAAAAATAGCACCTATAGCTGAATCAAGAAAAGAAAATCTTCATTCATCTACCCTATAACTAACATCAGTTTAATCAGCATAAATCAGCATATGGTTAAAAGTTAGATTTTCATAATTTAATCTCACCAACGTAGTCCCGTGCTGACAGTCCATGAAAGCCCATTCTCGGAAACAGCCATCGGCTGCCTAATCAATGCATAAAGAACCGTTTCACATGAATTAAAATCTATCAAAGTGTCCCAATAATGATATATGGACAATGTTGCAGTGTTGAATTAAGAATTAATTCGGAAGAGATTTGGCTTATACCAGCCGTTATAATAAGTGCAGATATAAAAACACCAATCACCCCAAACAGCATAATGGTCAAGAAATTATGGAAGAACTGCTTCTTTTTAACTTGAAATCTGCAGACAGGAAGATAAGTCAGTGAAACATGGATTCAATAAACATATGCAGAGCTATACAAAGATACCACTAGCTTAGAAAGCTGTACGAACCCAGCATTGAAAATTATTGGTGGAAGAAGATATATGAAGAACACTTCTTCATTAAAAGTTAGGATATGAGAATTTTTTCCCTTGCTGCAGACCAATATGATCGTTCCAGTAACAACTCCCTGTTTAAACAGAAAGCTTGGAATAAGAAAAAAAATCAACATTCTGCTATGATGGCAACTACATAAGGAAGCAGTTGAAAAACTCTGTCGTGAATCTTCAGTAAGCAGGAAGTGACATTTAATATAGTTGTAAAGATATAGAAATATGAGAAGCCAGTATAACATTTTTACATATTACTAGAAAAGATCATTTGTTCAGATGTTACTCCATGAAAAGAGATGTTTGATCTATGGCCATTCCCTTCAGATTCAATATTAAAACAAGAGATTTGGTGAGGCAAGGATAGGGTTGGGTGAGAAAACATGTTAGTCGCCATTCTCAGAATTCAATGGAGTTAAATAGATGCTCATGATTTGATAGGGCCCTGGTCATACATGTATACTCTCGTAAACCTCTGAGGAAGGAGATGAGCACGTGAGTTAGTCGGGTGATGTTGGATGATGTGGGCCCTTTTTGTTAGAATTCGTGAAAGAGAGAGAGAATGTGGTATTTAGGGTGAGACAGTGTTGTGTGGGGGGTATCATTTTGCATACTTTGTGGTTTCTCAATGAGAATTGGGAGAGGAAGGAAGCACTCTAAACTTCCTTGTATTCTTGCTACTTGTTCATAAATAAATTGTTGAGCAAGTTTCATCATAATTGTAGTAACTAGCAAACACTACCGGGTTCATTCGATGCACATTTGGTTCTGAAACCAACAATTTCTTAGAACCCTCAAAACGGAGAAATGATCTTCTATAAAAATCCCGACTTTGATACTAAAAGTATTCTCATCTCCAATAATAACCCCTCTCAGCTGCAGAATACATCTGCTTTGAAATTCCAGAAACATGATCCTTCTTACCCTTTTGAATAATTATGCTTAAAGATGCAGACATAATAACATAGAAGCAGAGAAGATCAAGAACATCATCTTCACACTGCTGAAGCTCTTTCGCACACAAATAGTAGTGGTGATAGGGCGACTACATATAGAAGTTCTTGCACTATGAAACTACATAAAGAACATCAAAAGGTATCATTCCCGTATGTTAAATTAAATGTACACAATCTCCAACACGAAAAAAATGTACATTATCGCCAACCAGTCAATCATCAACCATGATAAACATTATGAACTCATATCCAGCACAATCCAGCAGGTGGGTGCGATGAACTTTCATGCCTACACTAAGTAATGATAAAATATTAAATTTACCATGACCCATCTGCTAAAACTTTTGAGTCCGTGGTATCAGAGGATGAAGACTTTTGTTCTAACTCCATTCATATCATTTCCTCCCCTGATAACCACTCCTTTAACTTGGAACTTCTTGTGTTCAAATTCACCTAACATCATTCCCGTTCCCATTAATTTCCTCCCCATTTATACTGACAAGCACTCTAGTGTGAAACTTCTTGTGCTCAAACTCCTCCAATGTTATCCCCTTTACGATTAATATGGACAGCCAACCCATGGAAGGTTAGACGTTGGAAACCCTCTACCCAGTATATAAATATTCATTCCCAAGCCACAGATCACAGGAGGGCAATAATAAAACATCAAATATACCCTAAACCATGCGATTAAATTTCTGCATTGAGTGATATAACAAGCAACTACTAAGAGGAGGCAGGAGAATCCAGTGAAGGTGAAATGAAAGAGAGAGAGAGAGAGAGGGAAGAAGAAGAGAGTATATACAATGATAATGGCGGTGATGGATTCATTAACCCATCGATTTTCTTCAAGCAAGTGGCCAATAACCAAACAAAAACAAAGAACGGCAACGAACAACGTCAAGGGGACGACCTGAGCGTGATCGCTGCCGATGTTTTTCACCGTTTCGAAAACTCCCATTTTTGCCTTTCGTCGCTTCAAATCTTCTCGCCGTACTGAATGAATGCCTTAACAGGAAATGACAAGCGATTTTGCCGCGCAATGGAATGGAAGCTGAGCTGAGTTCGTTACACAAATCCTTACTGACACGTGTGCAAAGATTCTTACATTGGCAGCACACGTGTTTCGTAGTCCAACTGTCCTACCATACTGCCACACTCCAAAACAACATTAAAACCACAATGACTATGGTATGGTCATACTATACATATGTTACATATATAGTTGTACTATTCCCCATTACACTATGAGCTGGTTACCTAAAGGGATATTAAAGGAGATCAATAGGTGTTGCAGTCAGTTCTGGTCAGGGTTTGTCCAAGGTAGAGAATAAGGTTCAACATGTGTAAAATTGACAAGGATGGGGTATTGGGCTCACGGATCTTAGCTATATTAATCAAGTTATGCTTGCCAAACACAGTTGATGCATCTTGAGAAACTAGAACAATTTGGTTACGAAGAATTCTAAGAGGTAAATGTTCTAAAGATGACGACTTTCTTAAGGTTCCATTGAGAAATAATCCTTCCTTGACCTAGAGAAGCATTTTGTGGGCTGGGATATTTTCTCGTAGGGATACAGATGGAAGGTGGGAATTGGGTCCATGTATCTATTGACAAGGATCCATGGATCTATTGTGAGTAGATGTAGACTTGTGTGGATCCTTGATAATGAAACAAACTTCATAGCATGCGATGCTGAAGATATTATTAACATTCCCCTAGGAAATCTTCTATCTAAAGAATAAATTATTTGGAGTAGAGACAATATAAGCATCATCTCCGTTGAAAGTACTTATCATTTGGATACTCTCCTTTGTTCTTCTATGAATGAGGCTTCTTCTACGGTTGGTGGTGGAAATCCTTTATGAAAAACATTATGGAAATTAAAGTCGTTCAGAGAGCTAAGATTTGCATTTGGAAGATCATTAATGACATCATCCTACTCGGGTCAATATAAAAAAACGTGGCATTACTATTAACTCTGTTTGTTTATTTTGTAGGAAATTCATGGAGACAGCAAGTCACACTCTATGGTTGTGTAAGTTGCTCAAAAAGTGTGGGAAGAATTCTTTCTTATCTTAGTTGGCTCATTTATCTCTTGAAAGGAGGATTGAGAGGCGATGGACCTTTAGGCATGCACCATTAGCAAGTTAAGGAATGAGGATCTTTCGAAGGCGATTATTGTTTTGTGGAGCCTATGGAGCTACATAAATCAAATTTATTGCTCAGATGGTAATGATGAGAAGCCCAATCTTCAAAGAGTCTTCAAGTTAATCAATAGCTATCTTCTGGAGGCCCATGAAAACCTTGTCAGACGTGATTATTCTTCAATGTTTCCTTCCTTGGTAAGGTAGGAGAGTCATGGGAGTCGGGATAGGTCTCTGGTGGTTGTTGGAAGTTGAATGATGATGCTTCATGGTGTAGCGGATTGATCAAGAGTGGGGAGACTATCAGGATTGGTTTATCATCATTGTTGCAATTAAAAGGGGTGTCAAGCTATCCTCTATGGGTGGAATCAGACTCGACGAACATCATTTGTGCTCTCAACAAGCCATCCACTAATCTAATAGAAACTAGGAATATGGTCGAAGTTTTGTTTGATATCACTCTTTGTTTGGGCAATGATAGGTTTGTGTATTGTAAGTGTGATTGTAATTTTGTAGCACACTCTCTAGCACGTGGTATTGTTTTTTGTTTTGATCTTAGGACCCCTCCCTCCAAGATTTCTTTTGGGGAGGCATGTACCCCGCTTAGGTGTCCTCTGCTATGAATGAGGACCTTTGTGTTGTTGCATTATGAAGTTTCTTTCCAAAAAGAAAAACTTCGGCAATTTATAATTAGAATATATTCTTTACTAAAATTCTTCAAAATAGTTCATACAGGTGGGACTATTTATTGGAGGTTTATTAAACTATATGGACTATTTACGATATCTTAATCAAATTATAAGAGCTAAATTCTAATGTTTAAAACTATATGGTCTCAATTTCTAACTTTCTTCAAATCATTGAGACCAAATGCTAATTTGATCCCAAAAGAATTATCAAAATGAAAATAAATTTTATTATGGAATGTTATCTTATAAAGTTATTTTTATTAGAAATGTCATTTTTACTTGAAAACAATTTAAAGGGTCATGTTTAAATTGTCGATGTCAACAAAAATGTTGATATCTCAATTTTATGAAAATATTGATAAAATTATCAACAACGTGTTGATAGAAATAGATATTATTAAAAAATAATTAGTAAATAGGTATTTGAAAATTATTGAAAATTTTCAAAAAAAATTATAAAAGACAAAGAATTTCAAAAAGTATTTTAATTAGTAAATAGATTTTCTATGCTTTTCAAAACAAGTTAAAATGTTTACTAATTATATTATATTCACATTAATGATATTTTGTTGCTAATAATTTTAGTGTTTCAGAGATGTTTTACAATATAATAGAAATGTCGTCTCACCTTTTATGAAAAATGTGAAAATAATGATGGAAATGTAGATTTATCCTTGAAAATTTAAGTGAAATTTACTAATTATGCTGACATCATAATTGCCTGAATCATTTTTGAAAAACTATAATTGGTGGCTAAAAATAGATTGCCAAAATGAAAAGTGGCAAAAAGTTTACTTATTCAGAATTATAACAACCAAAATTATAGGAGATGAAAGTAAAGTTTTAAACATCCTAAAAAGGAAAAGTATATTTTAAATACATTTTCAAGTATTTAATTTTTTTTAAAAAAAGTCAATTTAGAAAAAATCTAAGTATTTAACAACTAGATTGACTCGTGTGCAAATATTGTTATATGACAACACACGAGTTTCGTAGTCCATCATTCTACCATACTACGACCTTTCAAAACAACATTAAAACGTGTCATAAGAGGAAGGTTTAAAACTAGGTAAGCGTAGTTGAAAAATAGCAAATTGAAATAAAGTTTGGAAAAAAAGGCCTAGTCATCATTTTCAACTCGATATTAGATTAAGCAAAGGACATAAATACCCTTACAACAACCATCTCATTTAAACCCATAGTAAAAATTAGTTAAAATGGAGATTCTGAAGGAAGAGAGAGAACTGGCTGCCAATTTCAAAATTGCAATGCACTAATTAACTACATTTTATTTACTTCAAGGAACTTTATTGTTATCAAGATGATAACACCAAGCTAAAAAATATGAGTAGATTTTTTATGAACTGAAGAAATAGTTCTTGCCCTTCACTGTGTGAGTGACTATTTTCCTTGAAAATAAACCTTTCAGTTTTACCTAATTTTATGAACATGATTTATTTTTAGAGTAATTAAACTATAGTTTCGATGACAGTTTCCTATCACTACTTCATGGACATTTATGGTACTTTTAATATTATGATTCATTGGAAATTTATATCAAAAATATGTTTTAGCTTGGATTTATTGATGAGAATGTTTTGGAAATCCTGTTTTAGCTTGATTTTCATGGAATGGTTCGTTGTGAAATGCGATTCATAAAGGTTTATGGAAAGTGATGGTTTATGCTGGTTTGTGAAAGATTGTATTCAAACCACTAGATCTTGTACTCACGATTTTACCCTTATATTATGAGAATGTGTTTCCATACCACCATCTAAGTGAGTATGAGGGGTGAAAGAGGCCAAAGTAACTGGGAAATCCAAAAAAACCTGGCCATGTGGTGAGGAGATATGATTTAGGTCTTTAGGACCCACCGTAGCACACACATAGGTTATGGACTGTATGTTAGGATGCTTAGCCCTTTGGGAATAACTTTGGGTGTACGTATGATGAGTTATATTTATGTTGAGTGTATCAAGATTACTTTACACCAACGAGATTGGGTACAGATTTGGTGATGATTGTAGTAGTTCATGATGTTTTTTTTATGAATTATTCTTTGGAATCCTAATTTTATTGATTGAAATGGTTTATGTTTACAATTTTATGACAAATGTTTACATTTTATGTTAAATCATTTGAGTTTGAAATATAAAATATGTTTTTACAAACTGTCACTCATTGGCTCCCCAACTCATCCTTTTCCTTTTGTTTTTCCCTCCCCAAATAGAGAAAGAGCTCTAGGTGTCTATTAAAGCCGACATCTGCCAGCTTTTCATTAGGACTCATTCCATTTTGTATGTTTATAGTTTCTTTGTGTCGACATGTAGTTTTAAAGACCTGTGGGTACTGTATATGGGTTTAGGTCTGTGTAAGACTTTGATGTATGGTTTGGGTTTTTGTTTTTCTTTATGAACCTTTGTGATTTGATATAATAATGGTAACTTCCTTTTATTTAATAGTTGGTGTTTTATTGTTGGCAAATATTGTGGAGAGTCATGGCAAGTATAGGAAGGTTGGGTGATTGAACCAGAAAGAGTGTCAAATCCTTCTGATCCAAATCAAATAAAAATTTATATTTCATCGAACTAACTACTTATACTATTGAATAGCACAAGTGGCAAGTACGGAGTCGAACCACATGGAGCCTAAAATTGAATCTCTCTAAGCTAAATTAGTCTATAGAAATTAGTAAAAAGGGGAGATTTTGGAGATGGTTGGTTTGACAGGAAAAATAAATGCAAGAACTTAAAGTGCAAAAAGTAAAATAGATAGAGAAATAGAGAGAGCGAGCATGAGATTACCTTCGTCGATTAAGAGATTGTCGGGCTATCTATGGACCAATTCATTTCTTAATCATGCAAATGTTCATTAGGTTATCTATTTCTCATGCCTAATCGAATGCATGGAAATTCAAACAAACTCCCTAAGGAAAACCAATGCGGATGTCGGTTCCTAAATTAACTAAGCAATGTCACACAAGCCTATTTACTAGTTAATCGTATTAAGTTCTTAGATTGATTAGGACAAAGCTAAATTGGCCAAATCTAACCTAACGTATTTCCACCTTAGATTTTGTTATCTTTCACTACTGGGTGATCCTAAAATCCTAGAAATCAAACTATAGTATAACTAAACCTATCGCTACTCAAATTAAGCATGTTTTAGATGCATTACAGACACCTAAAGCATACATAACATGGGTGAAAGAACATACAGGTATTAACGATTAAATTGTCAATTCAATCTACTAGCATGCTCATCCTAGACATTTAAGCCAGGAAAGGAAGATAATAAGACGCAGAAAAACCCAAGAAGAACTATCATAATCTATAAAATCCATAGAAAATGCCCAAAAAAACCTCAAACTGACGTTTGGGCCTTCAACCATTCATCAATCTGAATTTCGATGCCAAAATATATAAAATAATCTTAAAATACAAGGAAATCTCACGTGGCCAAAATCGAGCTTAGAGCTTTAAACTCGGCCTAACTTTCCTCTCCCCAAACCTAAAAAATGAAAATTTTCTTTCATAAGAACTACGCAATGCTTGGACACTATAGATCCTTTTCGAAGCGCAGAGGGGTGGGATAGATAGGCCCTGCTGCGCCTCACATGCATGCTTGCTCATCTGCTGCACACATGCACGACCATATGGCGTCGCAGCGCCACAAGTAGCACCTCAACGCTACCTTCAATTTCCCAAAACTTGTGTCCTCAGGAAAAAGCATCGAGCATGGCGCGGTTGCGCTACCGTGCTACGTTCCTAAGGACATTTTGGTCATTTTATCTTGAAGCCTCAGATGTTCTCTTTAGCTCCTTACTGCTCCAAATTAATCTCGAACAACCTGTAATGGTCAATTTTATCTCGAAGATGCTTGATACCTTAAACACATAAAACCAAGTAATAACTTTGAATTAAATGAAGCTAGATAGCACTATTCTATCAGTCAGTTACCTCACTGCTGCTCAACTCAGTAGTCTCAAAGATCGGTTGCAACAAGGGTTCATCTCACTTTCTAACTGATTCAACAACTTGAGCGACAAGGTCACTCAAGCTCTGAAGGTCAGTTCTAGCCTCAGATTCGGAATAGAGGTTATCCCATTGGAAGCTCAAGAACTCTTGTTGCCTAAGAAATGATTCCTGCGAGCACTTAGAAAAGTTATTAGAAAGCCCCTGAAATTTTATTAGAAATATGTATTAAATACATATTAATATGTATAGCTTTAAATATTAAATACATATTTTATTAAAAAGTTTATTTGGATGAGATCCAAATTATAACTTTATAATATAGAGAATCGAGTTGAATATGATTCAAATAATTAATTATTTATTTGGATGATATCCATATAAATAAATAAATTATTTTATTTGAATGAGAATAAAATTAAATAGATAGTGAGATAATTAATTTATTTGATTATGATTCAGATTAATTAATTACTTAAATTTGAATGAGATTTAAATTAAAAAGAATCTGCATAAGATAAATATTTAAATATGATTTAAATATTTTAAACCTTTTAATATGAGACATTAAATGGGAAGATTTTTTATTAGATAATATTGAATATTTAATTTAAAATATCTGCAGAGGGATTCTTCTAATAGGATTAGGAGTGACCTAGTAGAGATTTATAAATAGGGCCCTAGGGAGCCCTCATAGAACTCACTCTCTACACTCTACAAAATAGTCTCTATAGTCATTTTGCAAAGATTTCTCTCCCAAGAGAATTCTCCCAATTTTTAGAGAAGGGTTCTCTAGAAATTTTTCTTTCCTAGTGTTCTCTAGAAATTCTTCTTTCCTATTCCCTCTCATCTTTCAAGAGCGGTTCCCACAAGTCAAATTCTTGTCAGAGTCATAGCAAGGAAAATCTCATGGAAAAGGAAGACTTTAAAAAGAAGACTATTGATTCAAAGAGAAGATTATGTTGAAGTTATCAACCGGCAAAGGTATATTGCTTAACATTTGCTTGATTATTTGTATTTTTAATTCCTTCAAGAAATCAAAGAACGTGATCATATGCTTTTGCAAGGATTCAAATCCCTTCAAATATAAGCGTGTAAATCAAACTGTGTAATAGAATCAGTACTAACCTGTTGGAAACTCTCCAGTGATGGGGGTTTACAATCTTCTTCATCAAAACCAAATACTTCATGAAACTCTTCTTTAGTCATATAACTCAGAAATTCAGAGGAACTTAACGTAGTTACTACACTAATGTTCCTTACCTAAGGCTCGAGTTGGACTAAGAGCTTACCACTCTGAATGTTAAGTTTGTTTACGGTGGTGACCAACTAAGTAATCTAGTTGGCCAAATGCTACATACCCATTCTCGTCTCTTTTTGGAATAAGACATTCTCTTGTTGAAACTTCTTGGTTTCTTATTAGAACTTCATCAAGGTCTCTGCCAAAGCCTTCACTACATCCTCTAAGGGTGAACTGGAGATATTTGATGTACTCATCTGATAGTCTATTTGACCTCCTTAACAAAAGTTGGGATGGTCTCGCCATCTAGGGTCTTAGATGTTACTGTAGGAGTCGCGCCTCTGCCCTCCTTGGTTTCTAACATAGTGTACTATTAGCACTGAAAATGTGCTAATTTTCCTAGCTTATTTTGAGCTCGTTCTAGGATTTTACATGTTTATTCTATGATTTGTAGACATTGAGCAACTAAAAGATAGAATTGACAATTGAAACTAAAACGATACGAAAATGAACCAAAATGGAGCTCTAGAGCATCAACCATGAAGAGAGAGAAGAAAAAGGATGAAATTGCCCTTGGTGCCAGGCACAGCGGCACTTGCTCGACGTTATGCCCGACACTTTTTCCAATAGCTGCCAAAATGGAGTAGCATTATGGCGCTCCAAACTTTGACAGATATACACGGGCATCATGAGGTGCTCTGCTATACCCTCCCTTCTACACTTTGACTAATGTGGTCAGCACCACGATGCTAACCCCTTTTTATAAATAAAAATCTTGTTGAATTAGATCATTCCAACCTCGAATTTTCAGCCTCCAGCTCCACATTCTCTGTATTTTCTTCATTCTCAGCATTAACTTCTTGTAATTTTTTAATTTGTTCACATTTGAACTTCATCTTGGCACATTATAAGTGGCTAAGGTAAGTGTTCCTTTTTTAGGATAGAATTGAAACTCATTGATTCTTTGTTATGAAACTCTTATTTAGCTCTAGTTACTATTGGATTTTCTTTGTTCTTGATGTAATTTAACTTTTATGCCTAGAAATCATTTATGGTTTGATCACCTATTGTGTTTTTCTTGGCTTGCTAGAGAGGATTGCATCTAAGTGTTTAAATCTCAATGGGGTATAAGTTAGTAAATGCTTGTGATTAAGTTTCAAATTATCTATAGTTCTTTTGTGGCATTGCATGACTAACCCAATCAAGAATTAAATCAATTGGTAGTTTAGACTATCCAAATTACTAGTTGTCTTGGCTAGATTACCTAAGCTTAAGGCATATGTCCAATTGATTAGGCTGCTATCAAGATTGATCTTTTGAGCATATAGACTAATTAAGAAATTAATTAGTGCATTAGGGCATTTATCTATGTTCTTCCAAGCATATGAGCTATGAATAGAATCAAGCAAGAAACGCTCCTTTAGAGATTAATGAACAATCAAATAGACAAGTAGAATTCAATTTTCCTAAGCTATATTTTTAAGCAAATCAAATTCCGATTTTAAGTTACGCTTTTACTTTTATGCACTTTAAATTCATTTAAAATCAAAACAACAATCTCACAAACCCCCATTGTTACTCTTCGAATTCATCAATTAACTTCAATATCTCAAGGTTCCCTGTGGAGACAACCAGTTCCCACTAGCCTACAAGCTCCTGAGAGCAGTTTATTTGTTTGGGGTCCCGATAGGCCTCGACCATGTACTCTTCCACAAGGGTCTAGGGCTGAGCTTGACCAAGAGCCATCTATTTCACCAAAAATAGTTAAGTCAAATAATTGGGAACGTAATTCATTTATCTCGTGTAAATTGGATGGAATGATCATGTTAGCACGTGTCCCAAATTATTGTGAATTTTTAACCACGCTTGAAATTAACTATTTGGCTCCAGTAGGGGTTTTATCAGCAAAGGCACCTTCGGCTGCTGCATCAATCGTGCCTTTATCACTAGCGAGCAATCCAGAGTAGAAATATTGGATCAGCAGCTGGTCTAGTAACTGATGATGTGGAAAAATGGCACACAGCTATTTGTACTGTTGGGATTAATGTCCTAAATCTTGTAGTTCCCATCGTTTGTAAATTGGAAAGATGGATTATTTATTTAATAAAATAAAGAGTTACTTTATTTAACCTCTAGATTTCATTAACTCAATCCAATAAACTAAATTCCAAGGCCAATTTATATAACTTGAACAATATGTGGTAGACACACAAATCGATCATGTTCAAGTAATAATCTAAATGATGTGTAGTAAATGGATAAGATCGGGTGCCTTATCTTGATGACACTGTGGATATGGTCCACTTTGTAAATGTTACAAAAGTTGTAAGTGTTACAACGATGTGATCCAAATCACTTATGACAGACATGTGAATGGGGTTATACTATGTAAAGAGTTCGCATAAGACCAGACTGTGAAATGATTGATCTTTCTTTATAACACTGTTGCTGGAAAAGATTAATATTTCATAAGATAACCACAAGTAACTTAGCCTCAATCCTGAATGAGTTATCAACTCCTGTCTACGAAGGCAGTTCTTTGATTTGTATGGTAAGAGTGGCATGCGTAGTTGACTTAATATGCTACCATTTTAGGGATTTTTCTGAATAGGAAGCTGGGAACATAGCAACACAAGTTGGAGTTCACTTCTTCCCGTGTGTTAGGGTAAGTAGATGAATTACTACGTTAAATACTAAGTTTAGGTTTTAAACAATGGGGTCTCTTCCTCTCATTGGCTCGAGAGGATTTTATTTATAGTAAGACCATAAATAGTTGTTCATTAGATGAGCAGTCGGACTTATAGAGCAAGAGATAATTATAAGAATAAAACAGTAATTTGAACCAGCTGTAAGAGATTCATATAAAAATTATAGGTTATGAGAGAGATATGCATTTTAATATGATTCAAATGCATACTTAAGTAAATATATAATATAATTGATTATTTATTTATTTAATCATATATTAAATATTATTTAATATATTAATTAAATTAAATATATGATATTTAATTTAAATTAATTAATTAATAGTTGATCAATTAATTATTTAATTATATTATATATATTAAATATGATTTATTATATTAATTAAATAAATAACTCTCAAATGAAAGTTATATTATAGAATGTGGAGGGGTTATTGGAACCCTCCACCTCCTCCTCACTCTTCTTAAATTATGAGATGAGTTATTTTGAAAGAATAGGATATGGATCATCTTTAATTCTCCCAAGAAAAAAAAAAGGAAAATCTCTCTCTAGAATTTTTTTATTCCCTCTTTCCAAAAAGATCTTAGATCTCACAGTCTAGATTTCTTGCCTGAGAATGGCAAGGGTAGCCAGGTGGTTGTCTGCATGTCATCTTAGGCCTTTTATTTAGAATTATGAGAGCTATTAAGCAGAATATGCGGCAATTATGTTAGGAATTCATGAGAAAATGAGCTTGCGTCGTTCAGCATGATGAATCTCGGCTAACCCATTATTATGCGTTATTATGCATTCAATGTTCTATTTTTGTAACTAATGTAGGAAGTGGACGCAAACTCAGAAGCTAGACCACCGCAAAGACGATCACATGCAGAGAAACTCTCCATCGCAAAGGCGAACTCATTCGATCAACACATGTGTGTTACGGTAATCAGCCGCATGCATCCATCGCATGGGAGTTGCGCTCTTCAAGCGATTACGGTCATCGTGTAGAGTTGCGGTATTAAGCAAATGCGGTCACTGCATGATTGCAACTACACGATAACGCATGATAAAGGGATCAACGCAAGGTTGGTGGAATGAACGCATCAATGCATCTCTTGGGAAAATAAAAACGATGATGTTGACATCAAACCTACCACGTCATTAGCAGCAGAGATTCAGAAAGGACTAAACGCATTGCGAATATGAGAATCCAAACAGTCCATTAATGATGTCGGTAATCCATACTCTATATAAAGAAGCCGATGAGCAGAATTTCAACTCATCCAGGAGTTTTCGCCTGAGGTTCGCCTTAGGGCGGATCTAGGGTTTATCCCTGCAATCCAGACAAATGCGTGAGAAGAAGCTTGAGAGTTCTTCACCTCCTTCATCCATTTCAAGTGACGACCGGAGCCTTCGACCGGAGCTAGATCTCGAGAGAGTCAACTTCACTGCCCATCCATGGTACTACCGGTAGCCTTGATGCATATATGCTGGAAGCAAGTCATTGCTTCCAGCTGGTCATTACATTTTCTCTTCTTTTCTTATATTGTATTGTATTACATTTTGTGATTAAGGAATTAATACATGATGTGTTTAATGCATTTCTGTGTTTCCTTCGACTCCATCTCCATCTTCTTTACTTAGCATCTTTAACTTTCATTGCATCACTTAGTGAGATTGCTAAAGTATCACATATTTAGTCATGTGGATTAGGGATATGAAGCATATAGCAAACCACCAAGAGGTGTGCGTTGCGTGAGTGTGTGGGTAAACCTTATTTGCTTAGTGTGAAGTTGTAGCTACGCCTGTCTATAGGCGGATGTAACGCTTGTCTATGAGTAAAGTCAACAACAACCAACTGCTCGGGAGGATGAGTGGTTGGTCGCATTAAACAATGTAAGTTATTGTTCACTAGAGATAGGAATAATCTTATGTCAGCAAAGTTTATGTGGTTACCTTGTCTTATGAGCGCATCATTCATCATTTAGGCATACTTGAGAGAATAGTCTAAAACCCAAATCTAAGACTCGAGAGAGCGGATTGGGACGCATAGGCAAGAATGGGGAACTTAAAGATAAGCTCCGATTGCTAACACACAGCATATGCACCCTATGAATAGGATATTACATGCATCCAGGAAGTAGAATACAGTGGTATGCGGCTAGCACGCTCATGTGGCGAGAGCACGTGAGAGGGTTATGGAGGTTTACTAGGCATAGGCTTCCCGACAATATCGCAGATACATCGCATACATCCTAGAGTTAGGCTCAAGTGTGTGTAGCATGATCGCATGGCTTGCGTTGACTAAGGTTGCCCTTGCAGTCACTCTTAAGGGTTGCAATGAAGACATCTCCACATTTTATCTTTTTTTCCATCCATTTACTTCCTGTCAATAGTTGTCGTGTCTCTACCTCTCATTCTCAATCTTATTGCGTTGTCTGTTAGTTAGGAGTAAGAGTAGTGTTAGCTTAGCACCCCCTCCATCATTCTTTTATTCAACTGTTGCATGCACATTATCACATACATCTTGCTACAAGTCCTGTGTTCGATCTCGGATTACCCGAGAAACTTGCGTTCGCGTTATACTTGGCGTGAGTGCAAGAAAAATTATGACAGGACGCATGGTCATTGCATACATTCGTTAACGCATTGTCATTCCAACGCATGATCATCAATGCATGATAATCAACGCATACATTAAGAACATGCATCGCATATTACGTCCACGAAATTTTAGTGTTGAGTAATTGACATCTAATTTCCCATCATCAATTGTGTAAATTTCGTTGGTAGCATTGGTGTTTGTTTGAAAGTTGTGGTGTTTATGGGAATTCATAGAGAAAAGAAACTATTTGAAGAAAGTATTAAAGGGTAAGTTTTTCATATATTTTTGTTAATTTCAAGCATGTTTTGATGTATGTCTTCTTTGTTATTCTGTAAATTCAAAACAAACATAATGGAACTGGCATTTGTTTGCTTTTGTATAAGATTCGATCCCTTTATGTACCTCTTCCAATATTCAAACAGTATCTAATCGACAACCTAGTTTATACCATATATCTCCTTTCTAATACTATTCTCCCTCAAAATGGGAAAGAATTTCCCTAGAAATTGTTTTTTCAATGCATCCCATGTCGTGATCGAGTCTGAGGACTGATAGTACATCCTTTAGTTGTTCCTCTATGACACTATATGGCCTCATCCTATCATAAACCACATGGAACTCCTTCATATGTTTGTGAAGGTCTTCCCCAGTATTATTGATAATGTTAGAGTTAAACAACATGCAGCAGAAGGATCCATAAGCATTCTAATTCACTAATTTTGGCAAAAACTAAAGCATATTGTTCATAAAAATGGGTTTTCAGAACATACCTTTGAAGAACTCTTCAAGAAAATCGTCTGTTCAGCTGTTGTCTTCACTTAATATCAACGTGAACCACCTCAAAGCCTTCCCTACTATGCTCTTGGAGCTTTATGCAGAATTATGGGACTCAAGAACAGCTTATAGATGTGGAGAAACAAAGGAAGCACAACAGCAAGTTGAAGAAGATAACTTCTTCTTCACCACGATTTTTCTCTCAAAATTCTATATTCATCTTCTTCTCCAACAACTCCAATCTTCTTTATATATCAAGATGAATATGCAAAAAGATGGAGTACATGGCTTGCAACTCATGCTTGGAGAATCAAGGTAGAGAAGATCATGGTTTGTGTGTGAGCATAAAGATGATGATAATGTAAAAAAAACTTTTTCCACTTTGTGCCATGCAAAACGATTTTTCCATTTTTCTTTTTAAAACAAAAAATGACTTTTAAATCATTTTAATTTAAAAATCGATTTTCTTAAATTAATTTAAAAAATTAATTAATTTAATATCAAATATTAAATTAATTTTTACACAATAATCATCTTTATATAATTAAATAATATCTAAATATTTATTCTCTTGTTCCGTTTAATTTTAACGTTTCAAATTAATTTCTCAAGCTACCCTAAAGCGTACTCATTTAGGAGCTAGTAGGGGGACCTTACAGACCTACAAATCATGGACTCCAACAATCCGAGATTAATTAGTTAAACTCATTAGACCGATCTAACCCCCATTCGTTAACTAATGGGTGATTCCACTAAAGCCCATAGCTGAATTCCCCTCACTATAGATATATTATGTTCACTCGGTATAACCATGATTAGTAAGTTAGCCCTTCACAGGTTGCTCGTAATAACGGATGGGTTGAATCTCTGTTTTATCCCCGAAATTACCTTTTTTTTCCTTAAGTTCCACTGATCCCCTAATGAACAATTGATTTGTGATCTAATCAACAAATCAAATACCTCTTAGGCCAATGAGAGGGTGAGACCTCTTGTTCAAGACCCAGAATCAACACTTAAAGGGAACAACCTCTCTACTAACCCTAATCGGTTAAGAGTGAATTCCCTCTTACACCCTATGTTCCCAGCTATTCATCCAGTCTTATCCCCAAAATGGTAAGCTTATTGAGCAGAGGAAATTGGTCTACTCTCACCATTTGCAGAACAAAGGGTAATACCGAACAAACAGGAGTTCATAGTTAGCTCAGGATTAAGGTTAAGTTACCTAGGTCATCGCTTTGAAATTGTCAGTCTTAAACAGTAAACAGTGTTATAAAGTAAAAGTGACAAGTTTCGTGGTCCGATCTTGCACAAAACTCATTTGCACAGGACACCCCCACTATTCATGTCTCAACATGCACAAATTAGGATCACTTCGTATGTAGCACTTTACAACACTTTGTAACAACTACAGAGTAGGCCGCATCCAATAGTGTTACCAGAATAAGGTACCCAACCTTATTCATATACTATATGTCATTTTTACTATTTACTCGAAACTGATCCACTTGTATGTCTCCACATAAAATTCAAATACTCATATAATAGTCAAGAGACTTAGGTTTATTGGATTTCTAAAAAAAAATATATTGAACAACAACTTTATTGAATTCTCAGAATAAGTTCTAATGTTTACAAACCACGGGTTTTAGGATAGAAGTACAAGTTATTGTAACCTTTTATTTAAAAATAATTATGGAAAATAAGAAGAAAAATCATTAACTTGAGGTGAATTCATAAAAATAATTCAAGCTACACGATCACATGTTTACAAGAGACAATATCTTGGAATTTACAAATGACATTTTTTTACGTAGGATATGGTTAAAAAGAAGTAAATGCCTCTTGAAGGACGAAAGCTGCAACCTTGATCACAGAGGTAAAAGAAAGGCAATACGAACTTGCACACATAGAAAAACCAGACGATGAAGATTGAAGTACACGATGAAATCACAAAAGGACAGTGCAGTTGGCAAACTGTCAAATCACAAAGCAAGTTGGTAGATGACTTCAACTCAAGCATGCCAGATCCAATGAATCTATCAATCAATCGACACAACAGGGCATGGAATTAAATGTAAAAGTGTCAGATCATCATTGGAGAGATGCTTAGGATACACTTTTCGACACCTATAAATAGTCCATAGCAGCTCATGCAAAACATAGAGACTTTACAAGAGATTGCAAAAGCTCTGTCAAAATACCTCCATCTTCAACCTCTAACTTAACGTTGAAGATTCTAAGTGAGAGCTTAGTCTCTTCTTTGGAAATTGAGAGATTGTTCACCCTTTATCTTGAAAGCAATCACCAGTAACAAACAGCATTTGAGCCAAAGGAAGCAAGAGATTGCAACCGGCAACTTGACATCTCTTTCAATCACTTTTACTCTTATCTTTCATTCATACTTTGTATAAAGAATCAAGTTTAAGAAATCTATTATTTTTAATATGAATGTGATTAACACATATTTCATCTCACTCATGTTCTCTATCTCTTTCATCATGTGCAACTAAATTTTCAATGGGTTGAGAAGATAAACTAACGTTTTCCAAAAGCATGCATACCTAAAAGTTCATCTTGTTTAATCTACATTACTCAACGCCTAACTCAATAAGAACTTGATTAGGTAACAAGTAGTCAACTTTCAAGAGAGGAAGTGACTTAGACTTCATTAAATAAGGAAAGAATTAGCTTTAGAGATAAAGTTAGATCTTTTGCAAAAAATCTACTTAGCTTGCATTCTAGAGATAGAATAAATGTGACTTTTGACACCAGAGTGGATTCCTTGTAAGAAGTTGAAGCTTGAATGTCTACGTATGTTATGCTTAAGGAAATGTTAATGAATCTTCTTAATCCTACTTCATTCATTTCTTGTTGACATCACTTCATCACCTACTACTTTTAGTGATCGCCTAAACACCACATCACACTCACTTCATCATCATCGTCCTTATAGTTATTAATGTACTTAGTTAGAATCACACCAACATTGCTTATGATTTACACTTCACCGAAAGAGATCATTACCAAATCCCTGTGTTCGACCCTGAACTTACCAGGAAACCTTGTTTGGATTTATATTTAAGCTCAAACAAGGAAAACTTGTGCTATGTCATTATATTCATTACATACTTCACCTAGGTACGGCTTAAGGCTAAAGATCATACATACACATACGCAATAGAAGGTAGAAAACAAGTCTTTGGCACCATTGTCAGGGATTTGGAAATTAACTAACTTTGAATTCTTCTTTGATCTTTTGTAAGTCTTCAATTTCAGGTGTATTGAGCACTCACCTGAAGAGTAGCATAAACAGTATATGAGTGAAGGCGACTAGCCTAAACTTGTATTTGACCTTATGATTGAGCATACATTTCAGAGGAGGAATAAAGCAAAAAAAGAAAGAAGATTAAGAAATCAGAACATGGGAGACAATCTCAATAATCCCAACAATAATGTTCAAAATCCAAATGTTTCAATTATGGCTAACCAAAACATCCAGAGCACGGCCAACAATCCCAACCACAATTTCATAGCCCCAGTTCACCCAATACTCTTAGCCCATGATCACAATAGACCCATAAGGGAGTATGCTTCACCAAGCCCTTACGACTTCTCTCCAGGAATTATGCGGCCCACTTTTGAAGGTGCTAAATTCGAAATGAAATTAGTAATGCTTCAAATGATCCAGCCTGCTAGTCAATTTGGCGTCTTCCCTAAAGGGGACCCTCACATACATCTAGAAAGCTTTTTGGAAATCTGCAATACTTTCATCATCCCAAACATCACTTCTGAGGAGATCCGATTATTACTCTTCCCGTTTTCTTAAAAGAAGATGCTAGACAATGGACCTACTCTCTAGAACCTGGTGAAATAACCATGTGGGAGCAGACAGTGGAGAAATTTATGAAAAAGTATTTTCCACCCACAGAGAACGCCAAGCGAAGGAGGGGCATTATAAATTTCGAGCAAAGAGATCAAGAAAATCTCAATGACGCGTGGAATAAGTTCAAAAATTTGATTTGGGTCTCGCCCTGTGCGACTTAGGATCTAGTATTAACTTAATACCACTTTCGATCTTTTAAAAATTAGGGATCAGAATAGCGAAACCGACAACAGTATCGCTTCAATTGGCGTACAAATCCATTGCTTATCCTGAAGGGCAGATAGAGGATATTCCAATACAAATGGATAAGTTTATATTCCCAACTGATTTCATAATTTTGGATTATAAAAAGGACAAGAAAATGCCCTTTATCTTGGGTAGGCCATTTTTATGCACTGGAAAATTCCTCATAGATGTTTACAAAGATGAGCTAACACTGAGGATGAATGATCAGAAAATCAATTCAACATATTGTACGCATTAAAATATCCTAATGAAGTGGAAACTTGTCAACATAGTTACGCATTGAAATGGGAATTCGAAGGAGCTTAAGCTAAATCTAAGCTATGTTGTAAAGAAGATGTTGATGATGAATAAAAAGAAGTTATCAATGTTATGATCGAAACAGAAAGGAAGATTGAATCTCTAGATTGAGTAATAGAGAGCATAAGAGAACAAAACCATCGCTTGAGAAGCCGCCAACATTGAACTGAAGACATTACCAGCACATTTGAAATATACATACTTAGGAAAGGATAACACATTACCAGTTATAATATCCTCCCAATTGATGCCTCTAATGAAAAAACATTAATGAAAGTGCTCAAACAACACAGAAAAGACATTGGATGGACTTTTGCAGATATTAGAGGTATAAGCCCATCATATCGCATGCATAAGATATGGCTAGAATAGAAACACACAAGGATTATTTAATGTCAGCGAAGATTAAACCCTACGATGAAAGATGTTGCGAAGAAGAAGATCATTAAATGGCTCGATGCATGAGTCATTTATCCCATCTCCAATAGCTAATGGATTATCCCTATCCAATGTGTGCCAAAGAAAGAGGGCATGATTATAGTCACTAATAGCAACAATGAGCAGATACTACTCGAACAGTGTGGGTGGCGAATATGTATGGGCTATAGAAAGCTCAACATCGCCACCAAGAAGAATCACTTCCTCTGACCCTTCATCGATCAAATGTTAGATAGATTGGCAGGTAATGAATTCTTTTACTTTTTGTATGGCTACTCAGGTTATAACCAGATAATGATTGCTTCAGAGGACCAAAAGAATGAAAAAATGTGTGAGCACCCAAAGCAGAAACAAATCGTAGTCCTAATTTAATTTGTAAATTACCGATGACAAAAAACAAAATATAAATTCCTAATTAAGCATGTTGTATAGAAAATTAGAGGAATCAAAGGGTGAAAAATTCACTAAACCTTGAAGACCAATTCTTCGCATTCCTCTCTAATTTCACAGTACGGTCATGAACAAACTCTTTTTTCCTCAAACACAGCAACAAAACCCAATTAACCGGATACCACCATATGGATACCTCAATATTCTCGAAGTGTTGAAACAAATGAGAGGTTTGTGGGCTTCGTTCAATTTTGGTAGAGAAAATTGCACAGGGATTTTTTTTTTCTTTTGGAATAAACCTATATTGCCTCTCAATGAGAAGGAGGAAGAAGTAGAATAAAAACTTTCCTACTCCAAAATCCCACTAACGCACATCAAAAGAGAGAATTGGGGGAAGTTATCACATAACTCCCTCCAATATATTAATTATTATTTAAAAATAATAATCTTTAATTAAATTAAATTAATATATATCAATAAACCTTATGTTATATCTAATATAACATATAACCTACAGTTTAATATTCTCTCATTTAACCTAAATATGAATCATATTCACATTAATTTTAACCTATAGTTTTTATATGAATCACATTCATATCATTAATATTTGAATCATATTCAAATATTTATTTTCTCTCAAATAAAACTTTATATTATAATGTATCATATAAATTATATTAATTATATCTCATATAATAGAAAAAGAGTCACTTGTAGTAGTTTTTGCTGCAAAAAAATTTTATGTGTTTCTTGTTGGATCACAAGTGACTTTCCACACTAATCATTCAATAACAAGTATCTAATGGCGAAAAAGGATGCTAAACCGTGGTTAATTCGATAGATCCTATTGCTTCAAGAATTTGAGTTGGAGATTGTGAACCGTAGAGGCACTGAAAATCAAGTTGCTAATCATCTTCCAAGACTTAAGAATGAGCCTTTCCAACATACTACCCAGGATATCCAAGATAGAAAATAAAGAGTCACGGTACGCTAATATTATAAACTACCTGTTCTGCAGGATGTGGCCAGATGAATTCAACCACCACCAGTGTAAGAAGTTGGTCCATTATTGCAAATTCTATAGATGGGATGAGCCCTTCTTATACAAGTTGGGTCCTAATCACATTTTTAGAAGATTCATTCCTGAGTTTGAGTTGCAAGAAATTTTATCAAAGTTCCATGAAGAACCCTATGGTGGACACTTTGGGGGGACAACGGATAATAGATAAAGTGTTGCAATGTGGCTATTACTGGCCAACATTTTTCAAGGATGTTCGCACCTATGTTGTGACCGCTATCAAAGGACTGGAAATTTGTCACAAAAAAATGAGATGCCACACACGCCAAATCCTGGAGATTGAGTTATTTGATGTGTGGGGCGTTGACTTTATGAGACCATTTCTTTCCTCAAGCGACTACCAATACATCCTCTTGGTTGTAAAATATGTGTCTAAATGGGATGAAGCTATCGCCTGTATGAAGAACAATGCAGAGACCATATGCAAATTTTTAAATAATAACGTCTTCATGTGCTCTGAGACGCCTTGTACCCTAATAAGCGACCAAGGTCACACTTCATCAATCACATTGTTTTCAAATTACTGATCAAGTTTAATGTTAATCACATGGTTGCCACCGCCTACCATCCATAAACCAACGATCATGCAAAAGTATCCAATGGAGAAATCATTCCACCCTCGAAAAAGTGGTGAGCACTTCAAGAAAACAATGGGCAAACACCTGGATGAGGTGCGTTGGGCCTATAGCAATGTGTAAAAAAATCCCATTAGGACGTTTCCATATGCGTTAGTGTTCAGAAAGGCCTGCCACTTACCATTAGAGTTGGAACACAAAGCACTTTGGGCACTCAAAAGGATTAACCTTGATTTTAATCTTGCAGGTGAAGCGAGAAAGATTTAGTTGCATGAACTAAATTAATGAAGGCTTGAGCCGTATGAAAATGCCAAAATATATATACATGTAAAAAAAAATACTAAGGCGTGGCATGATAGCCACATCCGCAAGTGAGATTTTTATGTTGGACAAGAAGTATTACTCTCTCTCGCTTAGATCTTTTTCCAAGAAAATTCAAGTCAAGATGGTCATTACTCTCTCTCGCTTACATCTTTTTCTAGGAAAATTCAAGTCAAGATGATTTAGTCCTTTTATCATTAAAGATATTTTTCCACACGATATCGTAGAACTGACCAAAGAAGATAAAACAAACGTGTTCAAAGTCAATAGCCAATGCATCAAAGCTTATTATGGAGGCAACTTCGATAGGGAAAAGTCCTGCATAGATTTGGTCAATCCTGAATGATGAAAAAAACACGTGGATGGTCCCTGCGATGAACTTAAACTCACCAATTCAAGGACGCATCCTTCTCTCTTTTATGAATATTCATGTTTTGTGTTTTTCCTAAATTCTTTTGCTTTGTCTTATCTCTTTTAATTTAGTTGTTTTGAGGATTGCTGCTTGAAAAAAAAATAAGATTGGTTTGAGTGAAGTTTGGGAAGTTTCTATATAAGGGGAAATGGAAATGAGGAAGGGAGATGACTTATTTTGGTGTTCAATAAGCGTATTATTCACGCCCAATTCAGATCATCGCCGAGGGTAGACTACTAGGGTTTTTATCCAATTAGGAAGTGGAAGTGTGCACCGTCAAGGTATCAAATAAACATTTAATATGGTATGATTGCACTGACGTTTGCCTTCACATGCACATCAAAATCCACATGCACAATTTTTCCTTTTTAACCCCCCCCCCCCCCCCCCCCCAAACTATATCCCTTCTTCTCCTTCACTTTCCTTTTCCAAACTTTCCAACACCTAAACTCTCCCAGCTTTCTGGTCACCTTCTGACTACCCTTCCAATCCCAAGCTTTTATTATTCACCCATGGCCGACCAAAAGATGGCTATCCCCTCCTTTTTTGAAGCCAAACCAGCTTCCCAAACTAAAAGACCTTCCATCCCTCAGTCTCGCCAGAGTCGTCCTACTGTGACTCCAGGTGCACAACGTCCCATTTATCAGAGCACCCAAGGATTTATTATGCACTTAAATCCAAATGTGGGTATGTCTGCACCACGATCCAAACGTGGCCGGGAGTTGGGATGCAATCCCATGTTCTATCATATAGTTCTGGAATTGGAGGTCTATATACTCTACACCACGATCAGATCGTAGTGTTTTTATCTTCTTACCTAACAAGTTTTCAACTTCAGCCTTATACTTCTTCAACTTGTCAAGGGCTTCAGACTTACGTTGCATTAGGAAGATGTCACACCCCGCCCCGAGCCCGCACTTCTGAGCCCGAGGAGAGGCGTGAGGGACCCCAGATACCACCCTTTTGTGATACCTACTGTCCAACTGAACCTCTTTACTATACTTAATAAACTTTAAGTCAAGGAGATAACAACAACGGATTAGGTAGACCCATTTTATATTACAACAATGTAATGTTCATACAACTCAAAGACTTGGTTACAAAGTTTACAACAACCATTCTAAAAACCCTCCGGAAGTGTAATTGTGGCTTGTGAAAGACCTTGACCTTAGCAATACCCTGGAACTCCTCACCTTTCGCTACTTGAGAAAAAAACATGAAAGAAAAGAATGAGCTTCACAAAGCTCAGTGAGTGGTAAGCAACTTTTAGAGTTTATTTCAACTCGTAAAAACAAGCATATCACAAATATGAGATTACATTCAAACCTCAGCCGTGAGTGAGTCTGTTCTCAACTCTATCTACATGCACGGTAGATAGCTAAACTAATAACTATTTAGAATGAGTCTATTCTCTACCTACACACATAGTAGATAGTTAACTAATACTAATCATGAATGCTTACTCTGCTGCGTTCCCTTTTGTTCCCAATGTCTCCTATGTGCACATAGCTCCCTACTCATGGGCTCAGAAGCTAGGCCCGTCGGCCCTCTGACCATTTCATACGAGGATCTTCCCACAGCTCAGGAACTAGACCTCTCGGTCCCCTAACCATCCCATGAGGTTTTGCTTTCAGGCTCAAGAACTAGGTCTATTGACTCCTTGACAATCTTGATCACATAATCTCATTCTCATGCTAGATACCCATTCATAACATAAGTATATACAATTTACTTTAAAAGATATGCTTAAGATGTAAAGGAAAGTACCACTCACCTTGGTAAGGATAGAAATCTTTCTCTTAGAAGTTCCTTGATCTTCCCAGGCTCCTCTTTTGAACCGTAAATTTCATATTCAATTTCAAGCTCATATTACTCATATTTCTAAGCTTTATCTCGAGTTACTTCCTTCTACAAATAATCTCTAAAATGTCTCGAAAAGCTTACCT
The DNA here is from genome assembly GCF_027475165.1 of Benincasa hispida. Classification (NCBI taxonomy): domain Eukaryota; kingdom Viridiplantae; phylum Streptophyta; class Magnoliopsida; order Cucurbitales; family Cucurbitaceae; genus Benincasa; species Benincasa hispida. Next base: position 49,441,844 of record NC_143486.1, read on the forward strand.
CAAAATATTAGCTCAGAAATTCTCGTGATTTGGCCGAAATCTTTAAAAGATCAAGACTGACCCAAGCATAAGCGACAGTTCGACCCTTCTATAGTTTCCTCATTCTCCAGCTCGATTCCTTAGAGCTTCTTCTTCAGCAGCCATACCCTGAAAACTAGACTCTTAGAGCTTTCATGTGGCTTTAGAATCACTCCAAATGCACGAGTATTCAACTTCTCATCCTAAGCATGGTCTTACTATCAACGCATAGTCCCCTCCCAATTAGTCCTCATATACTCTTCTTAATGTCCTTTTGAAGAGAACTTGAATTATGATCTGAAGAGAAGTCCTTGCCTTTATTTATAGGCGTTTAAAATCTCTCCAAGGCTGACACCTCCTACCATGTCCAAGTGTCCTTTCCTTATACTATTAACGCAATCTTACGTCATCGCAACCCAAGTTGTCTTGCTCCCCTTTTACCAACACATAGCCCTCAATTTTGCAAGTCTTTTTGTGCATCCATCTCATTTGCTTAAGGCCTAAGGTTTCTCCTAACAAGCCACATGTCCGGATGACGACCTTGAATGCATCCATCCAACTTCATATGCATTCATCCCTCATATGTGTCCTTCTAACTTCATATGTGTTCATCCAACCTTACCTTGTGCCCTTGTGGTGTCTTTAAATCTCAACATAACACCCTTCAAGCCATTGCCGCCTAGCACCTTTCCCCATATGTGACCTAACCTCAATTGTGCCATTTCCAATTAACGCAACCTTACCTTGGGCATCCCATTGACGCAACTTGGTCGCATATACTAGATGCTCGCAAGGCTCATCCTTGGTTGCATGCCTCTACCGCATGGTTTACCTTTGCCCTATGTGCTCAACTAGGATTATGACCAACCCTCTTCCACTGCATACTATTTGCTCAAGCCTTGTCCTATGCGTCCAGATGCCTCAGATGTCCTTGGCATATAGCACATCACCAACGCATAACAACCTTTGGGTCGACTTGGTTCTCAACTCAACACCTCATGGTATAACTTACCATCGCCTAGGCTCTTGCTAATGCATCCCTTATGACCAACGCATGTATGTCCTTGTTGCTTGTCAACATCCTTCATTTTTTGTTCAAAACCAACACGACCGACCTCATAAACCTTATTACTGCAAGCCTTAGCAACGCAAGGACAATTCACCATGCGTCTACCATAGCTTGTTTCATCGCCTAGCTCATCCTTTAGCAAGGCCGCCACATAGCACCATCGCATAGTGTTACCGCATACCATTGCGTAGCATCGCCGCATACCCTCGTGTACATCGTCGCATTCCATCGTATAGCATCGCCGCATCCATCGCATAGCATCGCCGCATCCATCGTTAGCATCGCCGCATACCATCGCGTAGTATCACTGCATACCATCGTGTAGCATCGCCACATCCATCGTGTAGCATCACCGCATACCATCGCGTAGCATCGCCGCATCCATCGCGTAGCATACCGCATACCATCATGTGGCATTGTTTATTTACTACACGATAAACCACGCACGCATCTCCAGCACCTAGCGCCTATGTCCGCACAACTTGAGGCTACTGTATGCTCTACTAACCTCCCAAGACATCTGCCGCATGCTTGTCCCCGCATAGCCGTTCCTTTCGACCATACTATAGCCTCTTTCAACGCCCAAATAACCTCTCAAATGTTCATGGCCAATGCATGGCACCATACCAATGCTTAGCACAAGGCCAAAGCATTGTCAAATACTTTTCCCTAGCCTCCAACTCATAGTTCTTTTTTGGATTCATACTTAACCAAATTTTCACTAGTCATGGCTTATTTCAAAGCTACTAAACAATCTTATTTAAACACTTAGAATTTTCCTTCTCTTTAACATAGGATTTAACTTCCACTTAGTTAATTCCCTTAATCACCTGCTTAGGTAGGGAAAATAAAAATTTGGGTTTCACAGAAGATATACCCAAATCTTGAATAATCATCTATGAAAGAGATGAAATATTCATACCCACCTCGAGCTCTAACATTCATCAGACCACAGAGGTCTGAATGTACAAGCTTCAAGGCTTCCCTAGCTCTGTAACCTTTTCCAGTAAAAGGTCGTTTGGTCATCTTGCCTTCGAGGCATGATTCACATACCGGTAAGGAGTTTTCTTCTAAACTCTTTAGAAGTCCACTTTTTACCAATATCTCAATCCCATTGAGGTTTATGTGACCTAACCTTAGACGCCAAAGATGGGTGTTTTCCTTTGGAGAAACCTTTGGTCTTTTAGCTATTGTTGTCGTACTGAACATTTCAGTGTTAAACAAGGTTTTTATGACTAACGGCCTTAGTACATATAAGTTATTTTCCATTGAATCATAACCAATCTCCATTCCATTCATGAAAATAAACACTTTATTCTCAGAAAATGAGACGGTGTAGCCTTGTTCAATGAGACAAGAAACCGAGATGAAGTTCCTCTTAATATGAGGAACTACAAAAACATTATCCAGTAACAGATAACGTTTCTTGTCAACAAATAACTTCAGCCTACCTACAGCAACAGCTGAAACAACCTCACTAGTACCGACTCGAAGAGTCATCTCCCCCTGTGGCAACGATTACCAAGAACTGAATCCTTGGTAAGAGGAACTGACATGATTGGTAGTACCGGAATCAAGGATCCAAGCAGAATCATCATTCTCTACCAGACATGTCTCCAAGACCAATAAATCATATTTACTGTCTTGTCTCCTCTTTTGGAGAGTGTGTGTTGGAGGTCGTTTGCCACAAAATTTGTTTCACACGATTCTTTCCACTGTAAGTAATCGGTCATTTTAAAACCTTTAAACGGAAATACTAACGAGTTGCTATAAAGAAAAACACATTGTCCTACGTTAGGTTTTAAGCAAATACCCATTGTAAAACAAAACAACATCTAAAAAGGTTTTAGAAAAACTAACATGAATCCCGTGTGACATCTAGTTTCGCAATGATGCGTCAAAGGTTTAGGACAAAAGCCGCCAAAGGGAGGTCAGTTATCCCTCCTCTGAATTGAGAAGTTCTCAACCAGCCATTAATACCTGAACAACTCTTGTTCCTATAACGACAAGCCATCATTGATTTGGCCAAGAGATCATTAACTTACTTAACAATCTCCCGTAAGTGTGACCCGACATTTTAAGCCCTAGAAGTCCGTCCCAAAAGGCCAATTTGAAGGGAATAAATCCGACTGGGGCAAAACCTAAAGCGACCCTATCCATTTCTAGAGTTCACCTTGATATTGACCAACTACACAAAACCCATTCGAAGGGGGACGCTCTGAAGGCGACACGAGGGCGTACGGAATGGTCTCACGGTGTGAACCAATGACAGAGACCATAGGATGTGTTGACACACACCCTTCACCCACTATAAATACTCTCTCTATCCACCTTGATATTGACTCATGCAAACACCATCCGAAGAAGGATGCATCCTAGGCGTCTTGAGGCCAAGTAGGAATCTCACGATGTGAACATACGAGAGAAACGTGAGTGGAGTCATAGACATATCTTGTAACACCCCGCACATTTTTTTAGTAATAATGTAATTTCAATAACATTATTATTTGGAATTTCAGTAATTGTTATTAGTTGGAGGGCATTTTTGGAATTTTGGAATTCAAGTGTAAGTGCGGGAATTTAATTGTTGGCATGAAATATTCAATTTGAAATTCAATTTGAAAATTAATGGCAGGAATTAATTTTCTTTTGAAACAGAAAGAAATTTAATAGTATAAAATAGAAAGGAATATAAATGTATAAAACGGAAAGGAATTTAATAGTACAAAACGGAAAGAAATTTAATGTAATATATTTATTTCCTTTTTTGTTTTATTATTATTATTATTTTTAATAATAAAACCCTCTTTCCCTTTCTTCCTCACGCACTCGCCGGCACCCCCCTCCCCCTTCAATTTCTTCTTCCTCCAGCCTCGACCCTTGCCGCCACTCCAGCTGTCCTCGCTTGGCTTGTCACGATCGGTCGGCGATCTCTTCTTAAGCCTATCACAACAATCGGAACTTGTGGCCAGTCGCCAGAATTTTGGACCTTAGGAAAGATTCGAGCACTGGTTGAATTTTAAGGTAGAAGTGTGTTGTCAGGCATTGCGAAGGATTAAGTTGGTTTTGCAAACGAACTTAAGTTCGAAACTAATTTTGGACCAAGCAACGTTTGGATTGAGGCATTTGTTTGAGAGATCGAAGGCAGTTTTGGAACAAGCTATACTTTGGGGCTTGATTCAAGATTCATCTAAGCGAGGAGAAAGATTAAATTTCTTGCCACTTAGGCGTAATTTGAGGTAAGTAATCTTACTACTTGAACTGCCCACATGATAAATGAATGATATGGCAAAATGACAGCATGATGTCTGATAGTACAGTATGACCAATGTATGTTCTGGTATGAGATCTGAAAGATTTACTTGTGCACATAGACACTTGAATGCTAACATGAGATGGTATGTGATTCCATATGGTTGTATTTGATCTGTTGATGTTGAGGATTGTAAGACTAGTTACAAGGATAATTTTGACTGTTCTGAGATTTAATGGATTGTTTAGAAAAGATATATGAGCATGTGATAATATGACTGAAGCATATTAATGTATGAGCATGATTTAGAATTTTATGGAATATATTAAAAGGACGATTGGGCATGACCCTAAATTATGAGTTAAGCGACACAACTACGAAAATGTCTTAAAGTTAGGTGAAAGTTGGAACATTTTGTTGATGTGCTTGTTGATCTGATTTATTATGAAAGTATGTAAGTTATATGATGTATTATGAAATTTCAAATGTTTGATTGTTACATGAGTTAGTGCATGAAAGTGATGTACTAGGATGGATCCATTAATACTAGATTAATTACATCTGTTGAGGTTAACTAGCCTGACCTTGATCAGGAGATTTTAGAGGATGCATGATTAGGTGAATGTTATTTGTAATATGAAGTTAGATGCAATCTCTTTTCCTTTCCAGACTATGTAACTGCATGAAAATGATGCACGTCTAAAGGCATTAGTACATGAAAGAGACGTACTAGGGATGGTGTGTATGAAAGTGATACATACCTAGAAGGTATTAGGGTGTACGAAAGAGGTACATACTTAGTGGGTTATATGTATACGAAAAAGATGTATACATAACTAGATGTAAGAAAGAGGTACATATTTAGTGGGTTATGTGTATACAAAAGAGGTGTATACAAAATTACATGTACGAAAGAGGTACATATTCAGTGGATTATGTGTATACGAAAGAGGTGTATACGTAACCATGTGTACGAAAGAGGTACACATTAAGTGGGTTATGTGTATATGAAAGAGGTGTATGCATAACCATGTGTATGTAAGAGATTGTGTTTCCTTTGGGATTTACCAGAGGTTGTGGGTCCTACGGGACTTACTAGAGGTAGTGGACATACTTAACTACAATAGGATATTACTAAGTCCCCCTTCTTGTTTCATGTGTATATGTGTCCCATGAGGACTAGAGCAATTTGTATGTTTCACCAGAGGTGGGTATCTAGAGGACATAGATGCCCAGCTTGACCCCAGTAGTGGGATTACTTACTAAGTATTTTATATTCATTCTTTCTCATGTTGTTGTTTCAGGTAAGGGTAGAGATGCACCAGCAATGGACAAGCAAAATTCGTGATCGAGCCACTAGGACTAGTTTTTACACTTCTGCTCATGAGATTTATAGTTCTTTTCATGTTTCTCTCAACTTTTAGTTTTGATGTTTAAAACTTATTTTTAAGAATCATTTTTCAGACTTATTTATTATCCTTTATGAGTTATGGGTACCCTACTATTGTTTTAATATTTGAAATTAATGAAAGTCTTTGAACTTACCTTATTTAATTAGCATTTATTTCACCATAACAGAGTGTTGTTTTGAGTTCCATGCATGCATATATTTAGTAACGGTCTAACTTAAGTCCTAGGGGGTCGGGTCGTTATATATCCGATACACCTCTTCCTCCCACTGAGTATTTTATAACCTAGGTTTTAGCTTACTTAGAAAAAACATGGATAAGGATTTTAACTAAGTCACTTTTAGGTTTTCCCAAGTGTAACATTTACCTTGGATAGTTGAATAACTTTTTGATCATCATCCATTAAATTCTTTAACGAAGTCTTTGACCAAAATGTCACATGCTTGTTGAAAATCTATCTAATTCACCTTCCCACGTAGGTTCCCAGGTAGGGGTGTTACGTTTCCTTCAACTTAAGAACCCCAGCCTAACCAGAACCCACCTTAGACAAAAGGTCCCTTATAGATAGGTTTACAACAAATTTAATCTTTTATTTCAACCAATTTAATCCTATTAAACCAATTTTAAAAGATTAATCTAGGTTACTAAACTGTTTAGAATCATTTGAACTTAGGTCTATCTCATTCCAATTTTAAAAACCCTTTTGAAAAACTTGAGTTCACCCTAAGTTCGCATGCAACTCTGAATTATTGATTTTAGGTCTAATTTCCTTTATAACACTTATAAACGGAAACAACCACAATGCTAAGCTAGCATTTGCAGGGCATTCATAACGATTATAAACAACATAAGTGTCATACTCAATGCATTGTCCATTCATTGCTACTTCTTTTATATAACACTTATACAAAACAACAATGAAACAAGCAAAACATGCTTCCATTCACCCTTAGACTATAACATTTATAATAAAAGAATGATGCATGATAATGCTCACTGAAATGCAAAATATAACTCTTATATTTCATGATGCATGCACATGCTTTCAAGTAATTTCGTTATGCTCGATTATAACATTTATGATACATGATGCATGAGTAATTGCACAACCTAAGGTAGGTTTTTAACTATATGACAAACACTTTAGCATATAAGTACCATACATCACATGTATAAGTTATAAGAGTTGATGAACCGGGTAAAGTTGCCTTAAAAACACAAAAGGAAAGCTAACTATTACAAAGACAAGGAGTCTCTGGTTCCAAAAGGCAAATCGGGTCTTGAACCGCTCGGCAAAGCATCACTTCTCCAACCACCCATCATGTACTTAGCACCCCACAATCATATACACGATAAAACAAACACTTTATTCTATTGCTTACCAGCATTCCAGAGTTAAACCTTCGTTTAGTATTTACTATACAATCGTCTAGAAAAATCCAAACGATTATTTAGTTATTACTACAGAATCGTGTACCTTTACTAAGCGATGAAGCCTGAAGTACACAATCGCTTAGTGTGCTCCGCACAGCGCCCGTCTTCCGCGATCGTCTAAGTAACTACGATGCCGCGAACTACCATCGCCTACGCAATCGCGAAACCAACGCTACGCGATATGGTAAACGATTTACCCCATCTCTTAGTTTAGAATTTACTATACGATTCTCTAGAAAAAAAAATATCAAAACGATCGCTTAATTAAATCCCAACGATCGTTTACCTAAGGCTATACGATCCGACCAACATCTGGTCTTCTTCTTCGTTGAGAACTACATCACCATGCGCTAAATCTTCATCACGAACGACTCGACAAACTCAGACATTTTGAATTACAGACTTGATTGCAAAGTTAATTTCGCCCAAAAACACAGGGGCCCTTACAATTAACACTTTGTAATACCGAAAGCTTTAACAAAAAGGCAATTTATACCCGAAATATTCATCAAATTCATCCACAAATGCAGAAAACGGTTAACTACAAATGCAAAAACCCATGCGACTATCAAATGCATTCAATTCAGATCTGTTATTCGGAATATCAAAGAACCTGGCTCTGATACCAATTGAACGAAATCGGAAGCGAGATTTCCATGAGCAGCGGAACAAGACTATTCCAAATTACAATCATGAATGAACATATATTTACAATCGACTTCAAACAAGCGGTTATACAATTCATACAGAGAAATTATAGCATGAATAAACTCCAATGCATAAAGAGAAAACTCTACGCACATATAAGAATACATCTCCACGCTCCGTTGCGCGACTCTGATTGAACAACAGCAACCACGAGCGCTCAATCTACACGACCGCAACACAGCACGAACACCACACGAACACTTTGCGTTCGTCCTCAACGATCTCCTTGGTCACAAACTCCTCCGCAACACGAACGACCTCCACAATACCACGAATAGCCTCCAGCAAAACTCAACGGTGTCGAGTTGAGTCTGACACCACCAACAAGGCTACCTTGTTATTCTCGGTGTGAGAATCCAGAGGGTGGGCTCTATTCAAACTTGGTATGAGGCAGACGAATGGAGGAAACAACGATCGTGTACACGACTGGGCAAGTGGGAGATGGCGGAGACCTATCGTATAGGTCAATGGCCAATCGTTTAGATAAAGCTAAGCGATCGTCTAGCAAAAGCTATGCGATCGTTTAGCTCATCGTTTACCTCGGTCTATCGCCTACAGACTCTACACAATCGTTTACCTTGGGCCAGCGATCATCTAGCAAAACTATGCGATCGTTTAGTAAATATTCACAATCGTCTAACTCTACTTTGCACCATCGTTTATCTCACCAGTCAATGTTTACTAAATCCGAATTTACTTGACGACTTCGTGAGTTTCTTTTTCGCGAGAGAAAACTCAAAAACTTTTTCTATCTTATGTAAAACCTTCTTTTTAAAAAATAGGAAACCACTTTCATTTTAAACTCACGGTTACCGTGATTCAATAACCACCCACTATTTGGTTATTTAAAAGAAAAAGAATTAATTATCCAACAATTAGTATTATTATAAACATAAATGATAACCAACTTATCATACTATATTTATAACCTATAGTTTTAATATTTTATCTCATGTAACATATAAACCATAGTTCTTTTTCTATTCCATGGTACTTAATGTAAATCTCATTTACATCAATCCTCCACTAGATATATCTTATACATCATACCGATTATATCATATATAATCAAAATACCTCATGTCAATTTGAACATTTCAAATCAACACCAAGAACTGATCCTCAACTGAATCCATTGAGCTACCAAGGAGACCTCATGGACCTGTAGCTCGAAGCTCCAATGGTACGTGAATAACTGACTAAATTCCTTAGTCACGGGATCCACAATCTGTTAACTGTCAGGCACTCCACTAAAGACCGATATCTAAACTCTCCTTACTACAGATATATTATGTGTCTATCTTAACCAATCAGCAGTGCGACAACCCTTCACAGATCGCTCGTAAGTACAGTTGGGCCAATAACCGTTATGCCCCTGTAGTTACATCTGTCACCATAAGTACCACCGATCCCTCTAATGAACATAAATCATAGTCCCACTATGACTGAGTCTTATCTTCCAAAGAGAAGCTGTAGCCACTATGTTCAAGCCCCGGAATCAGCCCTTAAGGGAACAATCTTTCTACTTATCCTTGCTTCGGGAAATAAGTGAATTCCATCTTGTAGATTGAGTTCCCAGCTCCCAGATCAGACAAGTCCCCATAAAGGTAGGCATATTGAGTTAGCAATCTAGCCACTCTCACCCATACTAATCAAAGGACCGCCCTCAAAGGCAGAAGTTCCCAAAACACTCAGGATTGAGGTCGTGTCTCACCAATGGTCGTTTAGGTGAAATGTAAGTCTCTAGTATCAACAGCATTATATACAGAGTCTAATCATCTCGTGGTCCAGGTCTTATACAAACTCTTTGTATAGGACACGCCGTTTCACGTCTCCACATGAATGGTCAGGATCTACCATCTGTAGTAGTTTACAACATTTGCAAACCTCTACAAAGCAGGCCGTATACTTAGTGTCACCAGGATCAGGTATCCCACCTTAATCCTTATACTACATACCTATTTAGGTTATCATTTAAGGCATGATTCATTTGTATATCACATATACATGCTTAAGTTGACATAAGATAACCAAGGAGCTTTGTTTATTGGATATGAGTAAATGCCAGAATTAAATATTTATTTTATTCATTGAACAATGTGTATCTTTACAAAACAATGAGATTCCAAGAGAATTAGGATACCAATCCCAATAGAAATACTATGAAGGCCATTTATCAATCAGACCAAGTGTGACGATTGCCTTCTACCCCAACAACTTCCATCGCACATGGGATTATGCGAAGATTAATGGGGTTAATGTGTCTTTTGACACAGAAACGATTAATGAATTATATGACCTGACCAATGACCCCAAAGCTGAAGAAAACTGCATTGACCTTACTAAAATCAAGCTACAACACGCGTTAAAAGTTGTGGCTAAGCCTGGGGCAGAATGGACCTCATCTCCTACAAGGGTATTGTCGCTGACTCCAAATTGCCTGATGTTGGAAGCCAATCTATGGCTTTATTTCATTAAGAGGAAGCTGATACCAACTCACTATGACAGATTGATATCGAGAGAAAGGGTAATGGCCATTTATTATATAATGTAACACATCCTCATAGATGTTGGGAGCATTATGGCCACCCACATACGAAGCATGCATTAGAAGTCAAGGGGGCAACTCTTCTTTCCTTCAACAGTGATGTTGTTATGTTTCAGGGCCATTCTTGATATGGCAAATGAGCCGGAGAAGCCTATCAAGGGCATTATCACTAGCACGATCCTTCGAAGATTGTTAGCACATTCAGCACTCCAACTGGAGACATTCAAGTCCAAGCGATCAGCTCAATAATCTCAGATTCTACTGCTGAAAAAAAGAAGTTTAGTGAAAGGTGGGAGTATAAGCTCTCAGCTCGACGTCAGAGTCTGTCCTCCCCTTCCTCCTCAAAACAACAAAAATCACCACCGCCTGAACAACAAACAGTGCCTCTTCTTTTTCGCCTAAAAGAAGAAAGAGTTGAACAAACACCTCCCACTTTGATCGATTTACTAACACAGCCTTTATTGCATTCCCGTCTAAAGGATGATACAAACCAAACAAGGGCCCCAGAGCTGGTAGAGCCCCTGAGTCTCGTGTTGCCACTCCTCTAGTGCCTGTTGATGACCCACGTGATCATGGCACCATTTCACATACTTTACCTTGGTTGCCTGTTGGTGAGACACGACAGCCTCCCAAGCACTCAAATGATCCACAACCATCTCAGCCTTCCAAAGATGCGTCTTAGGTGGAGGAACCTTAAGGCCACTACGCCTTCATTACTGATCATGTCATGCATCCAATCTTTGACATGCTTAACCAGGTGTTAGATAACCAACAGGGCCTGACATTTCAGAAATATGATTTTTAATGCAATTAAAAAGCGTTGGTTAATCAAGTAGAGGTATTAAAAAAAGCTGTCCAGTAACAAGGTGAGCAATTTGGCCACCTCCAGCACGAGCAAGATCATATCCTACGACAGCTTGGACATATGCGAAGAGAGCAAGCTAAATTGAGGGACTTTGCTTAGAGGCAAGCTTAGTGGCAAGATGAGCAATTTACAACGTTCATGAATTACATTCATGACATCTTTGTTCAATGTGTTCCTGCTCCATTCATTCCACCTACATTTTAACAACCCCTACTATTTCAGCCTGACAACGCTCCTTTCGTGCCCAATAATGACAACAATGCCAAGAGATATTAAATTTTGGGGTGTTGTATATTTTGGTTGTTTCTATCCTTACTCCTTCTATATTTTTGTACTTGTGATCGCCATGCTATCTCTATCATCATTATGAATGCATCACAAGTTATCCACTTTTGGCTTATGTACTTTCTTGTTTGTCCTAGTCTATTTTTATTAACCTTTAATTATTTCTTCTTATCTTGATGTGTTTGCAATGATGACTTCAGTGATGATACTTATGTTAACCTTACCTTGAGATTCAACAATCAGACGTTCAACTCTAGTTTTAGGAAATTTTCCTTAAGAACCATTTCTGGTATTTAATAGGCACATAAGCTTTATCTCAAACCTTTCTACAACAATCTCATTCTTCGATTTCAACAAGAAGGACCTTACTGCCTTTAAAATTTGGAGGGGGTGAAGATTGAGCTAAATGCGTTTAAATTATATATATATATATAAACAACGTTGAGATTGGAACCTGCTCATAGTTGAATGTCCACATGACACCCGTCAGAGCAAGACAAAATGAAGGTGGGAATCATGATCAACACTAAGTACAAATCCACTACCTAAACTGTGAAACCCGAATTTCCATTTTCCTTACTTAAACAGGTGGTTAAGGAAACTAACTAAGTGAAAGTTAAATCCTATGTTGAAGAAAAGGAAATTTCTAAGTGTTGAATAGATTTTCCTTTAATAGCTTTAAGTTAAGCTTAAATTGATGAAAATTGACTAAGTGTTGGACTAGGCATTGCTATACATTGGCCATAAGATCTTTGAGAGATTATTCGGGCCAAGAGAGAAGTTGAAGTGGGAGTGATGCATGCCTTGGAGGTTAGACCAACGCATTAAGCTGAATGGATGTGTTGGATGCGTTGGATGTGTTAGATGCGTTGGATGCGTTGGATGCGTTGGATACGTTAGATGCGTTGGATGCATTGGATGCGTTGGTGGTATGCAGTGGTGAAGGAAGGAAAATGGAAGGATGCGTTGAAGGGTGGCAGGCAGTTAAAGGATGGCAGCCGAGGATGAGGCATTGGGATGGACAAGGGCTGGAGGGTGCCATGTGTCGAGCAGGCTCGTCCAAACTACCCAGCCATGCATCGAAGCGGGCCAAGCTGCCATGCCAAGCGATGCATCGATGGAAGCACCCATGCATCGAGCGACTGAGCGAACAATCTGCCGATGCCAAGCTACCGGCCAAGTGCCCATGCCATGCGACCCATGTGAGCCATGCATTGATGCTAAGCCAATGCGTTGGATCCGTACGACCTTGCGATGCGTTGGAGGTTGGTGATGGCTTTCACGATTGATGCGTTGGACAAAGGCCATACGATAAGCTAGGTTGGACACATGGTGGTTTGCCCTTGCGTTAGTTAAGGCTTGCGATGACTAAGTGAGTTGGGTTGCGATGGTGCTGTGTTGAAAACCAAGAGGAACCAAGGGTTGCTATGCATTGATGGCATACTATGCGTTGAACATCCAAGGATTTGTGGACGCATAGGAAGGATGAGCTCATATGGAGGACGTCATCCGGACATGTGGCTTGTTATGAGAAATTCTTAAACCTTAAGCAAATTAGGTGGAGGCATAAGAAGACATGTAAGAATGAGGGCTATGTGTTGGTGAAAGGAGAAGAATACACTTTGGCTTACGCTGATGTAAGAATGCATTGATGGTATGAAGAAAAGACACTTGGACATGCAACCAAGTAAGAGGTGTCGGCCGTGGAGCAATCTTGGACGCCTATAAATAGGGCCAAGGACTTTAGATGAGAACTCAAATTCTCTTTAAAGGACATAAAGAAGAGTGTGTGAGGACTAATTAGGAGAAGACCATGCGTTAGTAGCAAGACCATGCATTGGTCAAGAAGTTCCAAGAGAGGAGATGCTGTCAGGCAGAAAAGACAGGAAGTAGCATCAATTTGGAATGAGAAGTTCTCCCAGAATACTCTTCTGTTTGATGTGATTTCAAAGCCATCTAAAAGCTAAAAGAGTCTAGTTTTCATGGTGGGGTGCCAGAGAAGAAGTTCTAAGGAATTGGGCTGGAAGCTAAGAAAAAGACAGAAGGGTCAGGCTGTTAGGTAAGCTGAGCCAGTATTGATGTTTTAAAGATTCCAGCTAAACCACGAGGAGTTCTGAGCTAAGATTTTATGGTAAGATTCCTGAGACATTTTAGAATATGTTTTCAGAAGGAAGTATCTTAAAATAAGTTCTAGAACTATGAGTAATATAAGCTGACAATTGAATCTGAAATTTAGGGTTCAGAAAGGAACCAAGGAAACCTAAGGAACTTCGGAAAGGAAAGTTCCTAACCAACCAAGGTGAGTGGTTATTGTGTGTTGTATTGTTGATATAATTTCTATATATAGGTAAATATATATAGGGGATAATGTTAAATTGGCATGATCAGGGGTATATGTTTATCAAGTTACTATGCTTGTTAAGATATTGCTTGTATGTTTGTGTTAGAAACTGGAATTGTACCTGGGATATATAGTTAGCATGCTTGAAAAGGTACTTGGCAGGAAAATATAGTCGGCTTCGATCGACGGGAAATTATAGTCGGTGACGACCGGTGGGAAATATAGTCAAGTTACCTAAGCATAGCTAGTGGGAAAATAGCCGATGTGCACATTGGTAAGATAATAGGGTACAGGGAAAGTTTCCACAGGAATTGTTGTCGTCTTAGTATAGGTGTGAAAGTACTGGGAAAATGTAGGATCATGCCAAGGATAATCAATGGTAAAGCTGGGAATGTTTTTATTGATACCCAACGGTCAAGCTGGGGTTGATTGTTTTAACCAGCGGTCGAGCTGGGGATTGTCCAGTGATTTAGCTGGAAAATAATATTGAACTTGTGGTAATGTTCTTGTTGACTATGCATTTGCTTTCCCAAAAGTATATTTCTGTTGATTGGTTTATCTAAAGGCACCACTCATTGGGCTTTATAGCTCATGTTTTTCCATGTTTTATGTTTTCCCCCCCAGGTGACGAAAGGTGGGGAGTTTTAGGGTCCTGCTAAGGTCAAGGTCTGCCACATGCCACAGTTACACTTTCGGAGGGTTTTAGAGTTGTTGTTGTAAACTTGTAATTAAGTCCTTGAGTTGTATAAATGTTACATTGTTGTAATAGAATGGGCCTACTTATTCAGTTGATTTGTTAAATTTGTTCATTGGTATCAGACTTATTTTCGCAAGAATTATTAGGCAGTAAGTATCAATTAAAAGGTTGATAACTACTACAGTCACGCCCTTTCTCAAGCTTGGAAGGTAGTCTGGGTAGAGTGTGACATAAACGAAAAGAAAATTCTAAAGGAAAGAGATGAGTATAACTCCACTATCTAGATCAATGCATAACTACTCAATTATACAAGGGGTAAAATGAAAAATTCTTTCTTTTTGTAAAAACTCTAAACCATAAGCCAATTCTGAAAATGAAGCATAAAATTGTCCAGAAATGAGTAAGGGTATTTTGAGACTTATGCTTGTTGCATATAGATTACAGAAATACTTCTGTAAGAAATAAATAAAACTTTAAGGCGATCGGTCTGCCTAACGAGTCTAAAAAAATGGAAGCATGTTGAGAAGTCTAGTTAACGCATCAATTCAAGTTAAGAATCTAACTAAAGCTCTAAAAATATGCTTGGGACAAGCATTCTTTTAAATTTGGAGGTATGATAACTTGTAGAAATACAAATTATTGTAGCCTTTTTATTTAAAATAATTAAAGAAAATAAGAAGAAAATGCATTAACTTGAGGTGAATTCATAAAAATAATTCAAGCTAAGTGATCACATGTTTACAAAAGACAATATCCTAGAATTTATAAAGTTTGACATATTTTGATGCAGGATTTGGTTAAAAAGAAATAAACACCTCTTAAAAGATGGAAGTTGTAGCCTTGATCGCAGAGATAAAAGAAAGGTGATATGAACCTGCACACATAGAAAAATCATGTGATGAAGATTGAAGTACACGATGAAATCACAAAATGACAGCGTGGTTTACAAACTGTCAAATCACAAAGTAAGTTGGTAGCCGACTTCAACTCAAACATGTCAGATCCAATGAATCTATGACATGATTAGTCGGTGTAGTAGGGCATGGAATTAAATATAAAAGTGCCAGACCATCATTGGAGAGATACTCAGGATACACTTTTCGGCACCTATGAATAGCTCATAGCAGCTCATGTAAAATATAGAGACTTTACAAGAGATTGCATTAGCTCTGTCAAAATACCTCCATTTACAACCTCTTAATTTCACGTTGAAGATTCTAAGTGAGAGCTTAGTCTCTTTCAGAGAGATTGTTCACCCTTCATCTCGAGAGCAATCACTCGGAGAAGACAACATTGGAGCCAAAGGAAGCAAGAGATTGCAACCGGCGGCTTGACATCTCTTTCTATCACTTTTACTCTTGTCTTTCATTTCATACTTTGTAAAAATCACGTTTGAGACTCTATTGTTTTTAATATGAATATGATTACCACATATTTCATCTCATTCATGTTCTCCATCTCTTTCATCATGTGTAACTAAATTTTCAATGGATTGAGAAGATAAACTAACATTTTCCAAAAGCATACATACGTAAAAGTTCATCTTGTTTAGTCTGCATTTAACTCAATGCCTAATTCAATGAGAATTTGATTAGGTTATAAGTAGTCAACTGCTCGACAGAGTAAGTGACTTAGACTCCACTAAACAAGGAAAGAATTAGCTTTAGAGATAAAGTTAGATATTTTTTTAAAAATCAACTCAGCATGCATTCTAGATATAAAACAAATGTGGCTTTTGACACTAAGAGGTGGATTCCTTGCAAGAAGTTGAAGCATGAATGTCTATGTATGCTATGCTTAAGGAAATGTTAACGAATCTTCTTAACCCTACTTTATTCATTGCTTTTTTACCTCACTTCATCGCCTGCTACTTTTAGTGATCCTAAACACTACACCACATTCACCGCCTCGTCATCATCATCTTTGTAGTTATTAGTGTACTTAGTTAGAATCACACCAACATCACTTATGATTTACCGCAATAGATCATTAAAGCATTCAAATAAGTCTCATTACCAAAGCCTTGTGTTCGACCCTGGACTTACCAGGAAAGCCTTGTTTGGATTTATACTTGGGCTCAAACAAGGAAAACTTGTGCTACGTCATTATATTCATTACATTCTTCATCTAGGCATCCCGGCCTCGCCTCACCCCGTTGCCAACCCTACATATGCAATAGAAAGTGGAAAACAATTGCCCTTGAACTGAGGTAGAAGGTGAATGAGCCCATGCTTAAGCTTGAACGGTACTATGGTGGCAGGGTAGACTATACATAGAGGCTACTATGTCATGTGAGGCTCACACAGCTGCCTCAACTTATGCTCAGGGGCTTCCCCCATGTCTACCTCGGGCTATAAGTCCTTTAACTCCTCTTTTTTTTATGATTCATTTTTTGGTTAGTTTTCTTGATGATTTTGATCAGTCTCTTCCTCATTTGCTCTTTGTCTCCTGCTTTCTTGTCAGTGTCACCACTCATCTCTGTTTATCTCTGCAAAAAATTGATGTTCAAGACTTTTAGAAGAATGGGTTATATACAACAAGAAACTCATGCACACTGTTGGATTTCATTTCTTTAATGACTCTCTACTTCTTGGGCTCTTTCATGTTTTGGGTCATTCTGTTATTAGGTCTTTTGGTTTATTTTGCTGCAACATGTATCCTTCAATAGATCTTATCCATTCTCTTTCGTTTTAAATAGAAAAAGATTTTGTCCAATGGCCAATGGATGGTTTTCATGTGGCACATGAAGTTTGTTTTAAATAACATCATTCTCATCTTCCACACTATGATTCTCTTCTAAAATTTGTAGCTCAAAGTAAATATGAATAAAATTCTCTCTCATTCATAGTGGATGTAGACTTTACGTTGAACCACTATAAAACTTGTCTTCTTCCTCTTATTCTTCTCCTATCACTTTTCTTTTCTACATTACTCTGTTATTTTCCCTGGTATATCATTTGGTTCTATGTTTTTATCACACACTAATTTTAATTCAACAATTAGCTAAAATAGTTGCTAAGATTTCCCAACAATGATGCCAATTTGTTCGAGGTTGTACTACCTACACTACAACATAGTATAAGAGGCAAGACCAAGTTATCTCCATAGGGAATCTTGAGATGTTAAGTCTATTGATGAATTAGAGAAGTAATGAGAGGGGGAGGGGGTTTGAGAGTTTTATTTTGCAATTGAATGTAAAAGCATGAATATTAAAACGTAATTTAAATGTGAATTAACTCAATTAAAACGTCTAGCCGAGGGATCCTGATGTAGTAGGAATTGGGATAGTTTAGTAAATTCAAGATTAGTTACCCTATCCACATGTATTCTCTATGAATAGAGAATCCCTCTCTTGTATTGATTAGATTTTGATAATTAATAAAAACTTTAGCTCTAAGATTCTTCCGAGATTTCTCCAAGGCTCATTAGTTTTCACCAATTTGTATCCGAGCGCCTTTGTGAAAGGGCTAATGGGGATCAAGAACACCAACAAGCTTCCCGGCCTCCAACCTCTGGATGTGGAAGCATCCTATTTCTCCTTTCAATCTGTCAATCAGTGGTTAACTCTTATAGAGACTTCTCAAGGAAAGTTCAACAGGAAACTTCTTGAAGTTCAAACCAATATGGCTAGAATTATCGCCACAAATTTGTGCATCTAGCAAGCTGTAGAAAATCTTACTCAAAAGTTGAGAAAGATTTCAAATATTGCGCTCCAAATAATACAATTCCTATTCAAGAACAACACCATAACCTTCTGCGCAGTCAAGAACAACATGACAATCCAATCCGCGACCAAGAACGTGGGAATTTTCATTAAGATTTTCATGGGTGTGATCAACAAAATAGCCAACAAATTCAAAGGCAACTTCAAGATTTTTAGCAAAAGCAAGAAAATAACCGACAAGTCTTACCAAGAAAACAAGAAAATAACCAGCAAGAACATTTGGAGGAGATTCAAACATAGTAGTTTTAATACCTAATCCTATTCCATACCTTCTTCAAGTCCCAAATTATCCACAAATAAGACCAATGTCACAACATTTGATGTGTTTAGATTATGACTCATCTAAAGAAGAAGAATACCGTATTCCTCAACCCATTTATCCTCCAAGATTTCAACCTCATCATCATGTAGAAAATCCTTTATTCCAAAGGCAAATTCCTCTTATTCAACTGCAAAGACATGTTAATTAAGATTATTTTCAAGATTGGCAAGATCAACTATATTTGAGGCTAGAAAGAAACTACAAAATGAAAATCAATATTCCAATATACAATGGGAAGATGAACATTGAGATCTTTTTAGATTGGATAAAAAATATGAAAAATTTCTTCAATTACTTGGGAACCCCCAGAAAATAATAAGGTTAAATCAGTTTATTTGAAATTAAAGAGTGAGGCAGCAGCTTGGTGGGATTAAATCCAAGGAAACCGACGTGCTTATGGAACAATACCTATACCTAGCTGGCCAAAAATGTTCTTTTCTTTGCTTAGAGATATTGCCTTGGTCGATGGGTACTCGCACACCTATAGCCGTCGGAGTCTCGATGAAATTGATGGAAATTTTATGTTTTGGATATTTTTTTCATCATATTTTTTCAAGATGTAGGAGTTTTATTTAGCCATACTCCGTTGTACAAGTTTTTTTTTTCTTCTCTTTAAAACTCGAGGATGACTTTTTTTTTTTTAGGGATAGAATATGTAGTAGGAATTAGGGTAGTTTAGTAAATTCAAGATTAGTTACCCTATCCCACATGTATTCTCTATAAATAGAAAATCCCTCTCTTGGTATTGATTAGATTTTAATAATTAATATAAACTTCAACTCCAAGATTCCTCCAAGATTTCTCCAAGACTCTTTAGTCTTCACCAGATCCGTATTCCACTCATAAGTTTGGTTGTTCATCAAACTCAAGATACTGTTTGCATGCTCAATTCTATTCTTGGCTCGTTGACTAGACTAGTGACTAAAACACTACATTAAGCCTAGGTAATCTAGCCAAGGTCACTAGCAATCGGGAAAGGCCTCAAATTACTAATGATGTGATTCTTGAACAATTAGTCATGCAATATGGAAAAAGAATTATCATAGACAACCTATAATTTACTCACAAGCATGCTCTAATTTGTGCCCTAATTGAGAGTAACATGTAGTCATATTTCTCTCTAGCAAAGCAAAGAAAACATCATGAGTGATCAAGTCATAATAAATTCTAACCATGGATATTAAAATGCATCAAGAATTCATAGAAAACAGTAGTAAACCATTAATTACAAGTTCTCACAACTAAATCAAAATGAGTTTCAACCTAACCCTATGCTAAAAGCACTTACATTAGTCATCATGCGCCAAGATGAAGCTCTAAATCAAAATAAATGAAAAATTAAAAGAGTTTATGGCTAGGAAGAACAAAATACAGAGAAAATGCAGGTGGAGGCGTCCAAATCGAGCATAGAATGACCTAAATCGAGCAAAAATCCTTTTATATAAATGGCCAAGCATCACTACATTGAGGGCCAGCAAAGCTACACTGGCTTTTTGTTGCCACAACATAAGCCATCAGCATAGTGACATCCAAGCTTTACACTATCACGAGCATGCGTGTTTTCATGTCCGTCAAACTCAGAGCATTGTAACGCTCCAAGACAACATCGCAACACTCCCTGAAAAGTTGCTCTCGGGTTGAATACATAGTGTAAGGCGCAGGGTTGCTATGCTCCACAGGGGTAATTTGGTTATTTTTCTTATTTTTTTCACTGTTGATGCTACATAGCTCTGTTTTGGCTTGTTTTCATCCCATTTTGGCTCCGAAGGTCCATTTGACCTCTTAGTTGCCTAATATCTACAAAATAGCATAATAAACACATAATATCCAAAAGCGAGCTCAAATCGAGCTAGGAAAAATAACACTTTATGGTGCTATCAAACACTCCCAACTTAATTCTTGATCGTCCAAAGTAAGGAAGATACACACAATCATCCAAAGTTGCTGGAATGAAGTTAGCGAAAGACTGTTGATAAGACCAAAGTTGGTTCAGACGATGTCAGAGAATGTTAAGTCGATAAGAGAAAATCTGAAGATAACTCGAACAAACGGAAGAGCTATGTAGATAAGAGAAGAAGAGAGTTAGAGTTCGAAATTGGAGATCGAGTTTTTTTAAAGCTCTCTCTGTGGAAAAGGATACTTAGGTTTGGCAAGAAGGGCAAGTTGAGCCCAAGATATATAGGACCCTATGAGATAATTGAACGTGTTGGGACAGTGGCTTATAGGTTATCTTTACCTACTGTATTATCAAAGATACATGATGTTTTCCACGTGTCAATGTTGAGAAAATATGTCCTCGATTCTACTCATATTCTCTAAGATCAGCTAGTGCAACTAAAGTAAAATTTATCATACAAAAAAGAACCAGTTTAGATTTTAGATAAGAAATAGCATAAGTTGAAAAAAAAAGACTATCCCGCTGGTTAAAGTCTTGTGGAGAAACCATGAAGTAGAGGAAGCCACATGGGAAGCTGAGAAGCAGATGAAAAATAAGTATCTACACATGTTCACATGATGAGTTTTGGGCAAATTTCGAGGACAAAATTTCTTTAAAGGGAAGGTGATTGTAAACCCCTAAACCTATCTTATTAGTTAATCATGTTTAAGTCCCCTTAATTATGTGTTTAATTATCCTATTATATGTTTAAATTCTTGTAAGCATGTGGTTATAATGTTTGTAGTAGTTGAAATGTTATGGAAGTTATAATGAGTATGCGTGTGAGGTAGAGATGAGGAAAAATTTTCTATCTTTAAATGGGGTGCTCTCGGGTAGTAAAAGGCAGCCAACACTTAGATAAAATATGGGGAAGTTAAGACAGATGAAGGTAGGTGCGACACCATGTTGAAAGGGAGGTAGGATTTTACTTAAATGTTGGAGGTTGTGCTCTCGGGTAAGATAAAAGAGCTAATACATAGAAGGAAATCAGAACTGTAAAAGTGAGGAACGCATGAGCAACTATAAGCTTAAGAGCCTAAGAGGGAAAATTGGCTAAGTCTAATAAAAGGTATGTGCCAAAGCCCATATGGAGGTTAGTAAAGGCCTAAGGTGGATAGTATGCAAGCAATTCAGGTGCCCTAAGTGAATGCATGGTAGTCGAGAAGTGCGGAGGCGTGTTAGAGGTAAGAGATGCGTTTAGGAGGAGCAAGCCTAAGCACGAGTGTCAAGAGTAAAACCAGCATATGCATTGAACAATGATGCATGAGCAAGGGAATGTGGTGTTAGCCGTGGTATGTGTTAGTCAACGAGGAAGACTAGCGGGGACGCCAACCTGGGCGTTGGTAAAAGACTTAAGCATTTAGCTTAATCACCCAATTAGTGGGTTAAGTGGCATGCTTATAGGCCTTAAAGATGGGTTAATGTGCCAGCTGTCACTTTGAGGAAGTTTTATGATCATGCAGCCTTAATATAAAAGAAAAGTTTGAATTGAGGTGCTTGGTTTGGGTGTTCTACTCGAGCTAAGGAAAGAAAATTTCTGCCGACTTAATGCTTGGACGTTGAAGGAGTTCAAACAAGGTTACTAAAGGAAACTTTTCCATGGAATTGAGTTGAAGATTGAAGAATCTCTACAAGTGTTCGAGGAACTTAGGCTACGCGGACAAGATGTAAAGATTGGTGAATTCCAAGTTCGGGAAAATGAATCAAAAGCTGAAATTCTAAGGTAAGTTAGTGAAGGTAAGTTAGTGAAGGAAATTCTAAGCAACGGAATAATCGTTCCAAATTCCATACGTACTCGAACATACATAATTACAATCAAGAAATGGAAACTTACAGGTTATGCACAATACGAAATTATAGCATGCTTTACAAGATAATCAAGGAAAAGATTCTACATACCTTTGAAGACTCATCTTCAAACTCCTTTGATCCTGAATGCTCGTTCAAACTCCAAAACTGCAATACACAAACACTCGAACACAGCGACCGCAACACAAACACCGCGAACTCAACGAGCGACCTCCAAAAACCTCGACCTCAGTCGAGTTGAGTACGACACCACCACAATGGCTACATTGGTATTCTCGGTGTGAGAATCTAGAAGTGTGGGCTCTGTGTGGACTTGGTTAGAGGAAGAGACCGGAGGAA
The DNA here is from genome assembly GCF_027475165.1 of Benincasa hispida. Lineage (NCBI taxonomy): Eukaryota > Viridiplantae > Streptophyta > Magnoliopsida > Cucurbitales > Cucurbitaceae > Benincasa > Benincasa hispida. Next base: position 49,464,601 of record NC_143486.1, read on the forward strand.
TAAAAATCATGTAAATGATTGAGCAAGTGGAAGATGATAGAAGTCTATCGTATAGACGATGCCCAATCGTTTAGAAAAAGCTCTGCGATCGTTTAGCTAATGGCCAGCTAAGTGAACTATCGTGAAGTGTCACTCCACGATCGTTTAGTCTCTCTACAACTATTGTTTAGAATCCTATTCACTTGACAGTGATTATGTGAGTTTTCTTTCCGAGAATAGAAAATCTCAAATCTTAATCATACTAAATTTAGGAAAACATTTTTTCTTTTATCTCATGGTTACCATGAAACCACCAATAACCTCTCACTCAATTGGTTATTAGAGAAACAAGAGATAATTATCCAATAATTAATATTATTATAAATATATATGATGACCAACTTACCATATTATATTTATAACCTATAGTTTTAATATTTCATCTCATGAAACATATAATTTATAGTTCTTTTTTTATTTCATGGGCGTTAATGTAAATCTCATTTACATTAATCCTCCACTTGATGTATCTCTTATATCACACCAATCATATCATATATAATTGAATTTCCTCTTGTCAATTTGAACATTTCAAATCAACACCAAGAACAAATTCTCAACTTGAATCCATTGAGCTACCAAGGGGACCTTATGGACCTGTAGCTCGAAGCTCAAACAGTACGTGAATAACTAACTAAACTCTTTAGGCACGGGATCTATCATCCGTTAACTGCCAGGCACTCCACTAAAGATCGATAGTTGAACTCTCTTTACCACAGATATATTATATGTCTATATCAACCAATCAACAGTGCGATAACCCTTCACATATCACTCGTAAGTACAGCTGGGCCAATAACCGTTATGCCCCTATAGTTACATCTAACTCCTTAACTACCACTGACCCCTCTAATGAACATAAGTCATAATCCTACTATGACTGAGTCCTCTCTTCCAAATAGAAGTTGTGGCCACTATGTTCAAGACCCGTAATCAGCCCTTAAAGGAGCAATCTATCTACTTACCCCTGCTTCGAGGAAAGAATGAATTCCATCTTGGGTAACTGAGTTCACAGCTCCCAAATAAGACGAATCCCAAAAAAGGTAGGCATGTTGAGTTGGCAATCTGGCCACTCTCACCCATACTAATCAAAGGACCACCCTCAAAGGTAGGAGTTCCCAAAACACTCAGGATTGAGGTCAAGTCAGCTATGGTCATTTAGATGAGATGTAATTCTCAAGTAGCAATGGCGTTATATACATAGACTAGGCATCTCATGGTCCAGTCTTATACAAACTCTTTGTATAGGACACCCCCGCTCATACAAACTATAGTAATTTCTCCTCTACTTGATATAAATCATATTTATATCAATTTCCTCCAAAATAATGTATCTCATATATTTAGCCAATTATATCATATATAATCTAGTCCAATTATATCATATACAATCGAACTTCCTCGTTTCAATTTGAACATTTCAAATTAATCCAAACATTGATTCTCGACTTTATCCAAGCCATCCAGGGGGCCTAATGGACTTGTGGCCTGAAGCTCCAACGATTCGTGAATAGCTGACTAAACTCTTTAGCCACGAGATCGACCATCCATGAACTATCAGACATTCCACTAAAGACCAAACGCTGAACTCTTCTAACCACAGATATATTTTTATGTCCATTGAATATAACCAATCATGAGTACAATGACCCTTCACAGATGTCCATAAGTACAGTTGGGCCAAATTACCGTTTTGCCCCTGTAGTTACATCTCTCTCCTTACGTACCACTGATTCCTCAAATGAACAATACAACATAGTCCAACGATGTGCGAACATCTCTCGGGCCAAGAGAAGGTATGTGGCGCCACATCATTCAAGCCCTGGAATCAGCCACTAAGGGAGCTATCTATCTATCTACTTACCCCTGCCTCGGGGAAGGAGTGAATTACATCTTGTGTAGCTGAGTTACCAGCTCCCAAATCAGAAGAATCCCAAAAATGATAGGTTTGAATCGGCGACCTGGCCACTCGCACCCATACAAATCAAAGGATCGCTCTCAATGACAGGAGTTCCCAACTCACTTAGGATTGAGGTCATGTTACCTATGGTCATCATAGTGAAGTGAAGTCTCTATCATGAACGGTGTTATATAACGAGACGTTAACACTTCGTGGTCAGGTCTTATAAAAACTCTATGTATAGGACGCCCCTGCTCGCATGTCCCCAACACGAATGATCAGGATCAGACCATCTGTGACAAGTCACAACATTTGTGACCATTCCACAAAGCAAGCCGTATCCGTAGCGTTACAAGGATAAGGTTTCCTTCCTATATTCATATACTACAGATTATTTTGATTATCACTCAAGACATGATCCACTTGTATGTTACCACATACATGCTTGAGTTACATACAGATAACCAGGGATTTTATGTTTATTGGTTTGTGGTAAAGCAAATAAAACATGCAACTGAGAAAAATACAAGATGTGAAATAAAATATCATATATTATACAATACAAGCATTCATACAAACTGTTTACAAACTACAGGACACGAGACTTTAGGGCATCAACCCCAACAATTTCTGACTTGTCCTAAAGCGAAGTGGGGTGTACAATAAACTAGGGCATAAAAGCCCAGTATTAGAAAATCTCTCACTTGCCCTAGTCCACCCGCGGACGATCCTATAGACCCATGCTTCGTAAGTGACCCTCAAACACTGTAGCCTTGAGAGCCTTCGTAAACGGGTCAGCAACATTGTGCTCCGAAGCGATCTTTATGATGATCATGGCTCCTCGATGCACTATCTTGCAGATCAAATGATACTTTCGCTCTATTTGTTTGCCGCACCTGTGACTCCTCGGCTCCATGGAGTTCGCTACTGCCCCACTATTATCACAATAGAGGGTAATGGGCTTAGACATATCTGGAACAACTTCAAGTTCTGTCAAGAACTTCCTGAGCCAGACGGCCTCCTTAGCAGCTTCGCAAGCCGTTACATACTTTGCCTTCATAGTGGAGTCAGCGATGCACCCCTGCTTAGTGCTTCGCCACACTACAGTTCCTCCATTAAAAGTAAATACTAACCCTAATGTGGACTTACGAGAGTCCTTATCAGTCTGAAAGTCAGAATCTGTGTATCCGATAAGGATCAAATCCCTAAAACCATACACGAGCATGTAGTCCCTCGTTCTCCAAAGATACTTGAGGATATTCTTCACTACGGTTCAGTGACTCTGGCCTGGGTTAGACTGATACCTACTGATAACGGGCAGAAATGCACGTTATTACAACGCAAAGACATAAAACAATGTAGGATTGCGATGACAAAAATATGTAAAAACGTGTCCAAAAGCATTAACTTGAGAACATTGCGATTGCATGCGTCCATCGCATTAAAGCAGCTAATTTACGTATCTTGTACAGGAAAATGTGTTGGCACAAGGGAAAATTGCGATCCAAGGAATTCAGCGTCTGAGCGCATTAAAGATTGCGACCGCAAGGATATGCGATCGTATGCATTCACGAAGATCTGCTCAAGAAGGTGGCCACATAGAGACGATGCATCGAGGTGAAAGCTTAATAAATCACGATGGGACAAAAAGCTGGTGACGGTCGAATCCGAATTTAGTCGACAAGCCGTCAACGACACATTGTAGCAAGTACACTCAACTTTTCGGTGACAATTAATCGGTGCATCAGACAGAGATTTAATGACATCCCATCAGTGCAATCATTTGAGAGAGAAGCTTCTTCACCTTGATCTCTATAAATACCGAAGGCCATCAATGAAAAAGGGGCTTAGCCACATAGAGAGTTCACCATATAGAAGATAGTTAGCCACTGTTCATAGTTTTCTTACACTTAGAAGGTAGAGTTGAGTGAAGAGAGAGGACGCCGGAAGATTGTTCCTGGTCAGCTTGAGAGAGTGCCATGAAGCATTGTGAACTGAGAGAGGGTCGAGTCTTGCGAAAGCAAGAATATTCTTTTGGGCAGAGTAGAGAAAAACGCAGTGTAAAAGCCTTGGGAAAAAAGACATTGCTACCAGGCTCCGTATCCCTAATTTCCATTGTCATTCTATAATCTTATTTCATTTATAGAATGGAACTTGCATTTCTACATCTGTTCACTCTCTTTACATTACGCATGAGTAACTAAACTTCCGAATGGGTTGAGAAATACTTAGTTAGCATGACCTAAGATCTTCATTTTATACGATCATCTTGTCTTATGTATGCGTTCATCACCCCTTTAGAGCTACTCGAGAGAGAGTCTAAAGAAAGAACCTAGACTTGAGAAAGCTAGGTTAGAATCTAGGCTTGAGAAAGTTAGATTAGAACCGCATAAGCAAGAGATAGAAACTTAGAGATAAGTTATGTTTGCTAACATGCATCGCATGCACCCTAGAAATAGGTTAGGGTACTATGCGGTCACCTTCTGTATGTGTGTGTCATTCATCATCGCATAGACAAGAATAGAGGCTTAGACGTAAGTCCTATAGACATCATCGTATACATCGAATGCGTCCTAAAACTAGGAGCTATAACATTTGCATTGAGAGATGATCTCCTGTTGCATGTGTGTAGCATGATCGCATAACATGAATGCAATCTTAGGAAGTGTTAGCTAAATCCCTTCTTAACTCGTTCCCCCACATACTCATTATAGCTTTCGTTGTTATTAACTCTTTTCTCAATTCCGCTGCATAGAATCTATACCTTACATACCAACCAACTCATTATTTTATTTGTCACCGCAAAAAAAATCTGAAATCACCGTCGCACATTGTCTCCATAGTCCCTACGTTCGACCCTGGGCTTACCAGGCAACCTAGTAGAATTTATACTTGGATTTTGCTAGGAAAACTTACATGACAACGCATATACCACCACCACAATATACACCATTATTTCATCATATTCAGAACACATCAAGTTTTTGGCATCGTTGCCAAGGACTATGGCAGTACACATTTGCAGACTTTCCATCTCTGTGCACTGCCTCTCCTTAGGTAAGGGAAGAAGCAGGCGTCGTATAAGCGAAGGAAAAATTCCTGAGCCCAATTACGACCCAGCGATTGAGAGAACTTTCCGAAGAAGAAGAAGAAATAGCCACCAACAACAACAAGAGAAATATCCCAACATGGCAGAGCAACCAAAAGATAAAGCACTAAATGCAAATAATATCATGGCGAACCCCATTCTCTTGGCAAACAATCGCAATAGGCCCATCTGGGACTATGCATCACCCAACCTTTATGATTTCTCACCAGGAATCATGAGGTCAACCCTAGATGGATCGAGGTTCGAGATGAAGCCGGTGATGCTGCAGATGATTCAAACTATCAGACAGTTTGGTGGTAGACGTGGCGAAGATCCGCATGCCCACCTCTGGAGTTTTATTGAAATCTACAATACATTTGTGTTCCCAAACATCTCCACTGAGGAGGTTTGACTAACGTTGTTCCCATTTTCATTGTGTGACTAAGCACGAAAATGGGCTTATTCTCTCGAACCAGAGGAGATCACATCGTGGGAACAGGTAGTTGAAAAGTTCATGAAGAAGTACTTCCCCCTGACAGAAAACGCTAGAAGGAGGAAGTTGATTACCAATTTTGAACAAGATATCGACGAATCGTTCAGTGACGCCTGGGCGAGGTTTAAAAGACTGGTGCAAGATTGCCCGCTTAATGGCTTATCAGATTGTCTGCAAATGGAAATTTTCTACCACGGTTTGAACCCTACATCGCAAATGGTTGCCAATGCGGTAGCAGCTGGAGGTCTACTTGACAAGACATACGACGAGGCTAAGAACATACTTGATCGCATTTTAAAGAATCATGAAGACTGGAGAGAAAGCGATCAACGACTGAGAATTAAAGACAGTGACGCAAATAATGAGGCCATCGCATCAGCAGCCCAGGAACGCATAGGGGGCAGGTTAACGCAATCGATCAAATGAGCGCAAGTTGTGCCACTTACGGAGAAGGTCATCCAATGGAAGAGTGTTCGAGGAACCCACAGTTTGTTTATTTCATGAAGAATAATCCTTTTTCCAATACTTAAGACCTTGGGTGGAGAAACCACCCTAACTTCGCGTGGAAAAATCAACAACAAAATTTTCAAACAATGGCATAAAAAGAAGGACCACAAGGATTTTTCCCTCAAACAAACGGTCAAACACAAAATCATGCTAGTAGTTCGCAGGCACCGCAATCTTCATCTCTGGAGAGCTTGCTGAAGCAGTATATTGAAAAGAATGAAACAGTACTCCAGAATCAAGCGGCGTCTATCTGTAATCTTGAAATTCAGATAGGACAGATTGCGGGTGAACTCAAAAGTAGACCGCAAGGGGCACTATCGAGTTCAACAGAGCTCTCGCACAACCCAGGAGGTACGGGAAAGGAGCAATGTTAAGTTGTGACTTTGAGAAGCAAAAAAATAGTGGCAAAGGAGAAGAAGGATCCAAGCCGGATTGCTCCAATTGTGATGGAACCACAGACCCCGTTGATCAAGAGGAGCCAGAAGAACAGGAGATGATGGAACCAGAAATTGTGTCCACTTCAAAGCCAATAGAACAGGAAACCGTGAAAATACAGCTGCCACCATTCCCCTAGAGACTTAAGAAGAAGAAAAATGATGAAGGGCAATATCATCACTTCATGGACATGCTGAAACAATTACATATCAAGATCCCGTTCACTGAAGTAATTGAACAAATGCCAAAGTATATGAAGTTTCTGAAGGACATAGTGACGAAAAAAATGAGCACTGGTAAGTTCGCAACAATGGCATTGACGTAACGGTCAAAAACCATTATTCCACCAAAATTGTGCTACTCTGAAAGTTTCACAATACCCTGCTCGATCGATGGGTTATACATTGGTCAAGCGCTTTACGATCTCAGGGTTAGTATCAACTTAATGACCCTTTCAATTTTTAAGCAGCTGAATGTGGGGCAGCTGACACCCATGACGGTGACTCTCCAGCTGGCTGACAGGTCTCTTGTGCATCCAGAAGGAAAGGTGAAAGATGTCCTGGTCTCGTTTGACAAATTTATATTACCGGCAGACTTCATCATCCTTGATTATGAAGCGGACAAGGATGTACCTATAATCCTGAGACGACCATTTTTATCCACTGATCGTACTCAGATTGATGTGTACAAGGGAGAGATCAAACTGAGCTTGAACGAAAGAAGATCAGATTTGATATTATTAAAGCCATGAAGTACCCGGAGGAAGAAGACCTCACAGATTCCGATAATGAACCCAGTTTGTATGAAGAAGAAAAGTTTGAAGATGAAGATAAATGAGAGCCTGCAATGCGATTGTGGAAACATCAACCAAAGAAGAAAAGTTGACATTGAATAAAGAAAGAAAAACACAAAAAACATCCTTGGAACAACCACCGACAATAGAGCTAAAAACCTCGCCAAACCACCTGAAGTATGCTTTTCTGGGGCAAAATGAAATGCTACCAGTAATAATTTCCTCTGCACTTCAAGAAGATCAAGAGCATGCGCTGCTGAGCATCCTGAAAAAGTACATAAAAGCAATTGGCTGGATGCTAGCAGACATTAGAGGAATCAGCCTCGCATATTGCATGCACATGATACGTCTCGAGGACAATCAAAAAGAACATCAATGCAGACTCAACCCTGTGATGAAGAAGGTCGTGAAGAAGGAGATAATCAAATGGTTGGACGCAGGGATTATCTATCCAATCGCCGAATGCACGTGGGTCAACCTCGTGCAATGTATGCCAAAGAAACGAGGGATGACGGTAGTCCCAAATGCAAATAATGAACTAATACCGATGAGGACCGTCACTGATTGGCAGATCTGCATGGACTACCGAAAACTGAATGCGACAACAAAGAATGATCATTTCCCCTTCCCTTTTATCGACCAGATGCTAGACTGCCTAGTACAAAATGATTACTACTACTTCTTGGATGGATATGTCGGCTATAACTAAATCATGATTGCTCCTGAAGATTAAGAGAAAACCACATTCACTACCCCTATGGAACATTTGTGTTTCAACGCATGCCATTCGGCCTATGCAATGCGTCGAGCACATTCCAGAGGTGTATGATGGCCATCTTTTCTGAGTATCTTAAAGATTCTGTAGAAATTTTCATGGATGACTTCTCGATGTATGGAAAACATATGAAGTCTGTCTCAATAGTCTAGAAAATATACTGAGGAGATGTGAAGAGACGAACTTGGTGCTGAACTGGGAGAAATGCCACTTCATGGTGAAGGAAGGTATTATGCTCGAGCACAAAGTCTCCAAGGACGGGCTGGAGGTAGATAAGGCGAAGATTGAGGCGATTGAAAAGCTTCCACCTCCGGCAAATGTGAAGGCTGTCAGGAGCTTCTTAGGACATGTAGGTTTTTATCGACGTTTTATGAAGGACTTTTCAAAGATTGTGCGACCATTGAGTGCATTGCTGGAAGTGAAAAGAACATTTGACTTTGATGACCAATGCCTCAATGCATTCAAGATACTGAAGAACACATTAATAACCGCACCAGTCTTGATCGCACCGAACTGGACACAACTCTTTGAACTATTGTGCGACGCAAGCAATTGTGCGATGGGGGCAATGCTGTCGCAAAAGAAGAAAACAATGCTACACCCCATCGCATATGCGTGTAAAACCCTGAACCCTGGTCAAACAAATTATACTACCACAGAAAAAGAATTGTTTGCGGTGATCTTTGCGCTGGAGAAATTCAAAGCTTACTTGCTGAGATCCAAAGTGATCGTTCCCACCGACCACTCGGAATCAAATATTTGATGATAAAGAAGGATGCAAAGCCGAGATTGATTCGATGGGTTCTCCTCCTTCAAGAATTCAACATGAAAATCATTGATCGTAAGGGGGTGGAGAACTAGGTTGCAGATCATTTATCAAGATTAGAAAATCTAGAAGTCGACCGCAACCAATCAGAGGTGAACACAACTTTCTCAGATGAGCAACTGTTTAAAATTGAAGAATTACCATGGTATGCAGACGTGGTCAATTTTCTGGTTTGTGAACAATTTCCTGAGGACTACACAGCCCACCAAAAGAGGCGGCTCACACATGAATGTAAATCATATTATTAAGACGAGCCAAATCTCTATAAGAGAGAATCAGACCAAATTTTGTGCCTATGCGTACCAAACGCTGCTCACCAATGCATATTATCGCAGTTCTATGACTCGCCATATGGAGGACACTTTGGAGGCCAACGCACAGCATAAAAGGTGTTACAAAGTGGTTATTTTTGGCCAACTTTATTCAAGGACACAAGAGACTATGCAATGAAATGCGACCGGTGCCAACGCATGGGAAACATATCATGGAAGAACGCGATGCCCATGAACATCATCTTAGAGTTGGAACTATTCAACATCTGGGACATAGACTTTATGGAACCATTTCCACCATCAAATGATCACAAATACATTCTACTAGCCATCGACTACGTTTCCAAATGGGTAGAAGTGGTATCGTGCGTTGCAAGCAATGCGGGGTAGTCTCCAAATTCTTGCGAAAAAATATTTTCACTTGTTTTCATCATATTTTGGCTCAAGGACGTCTAGGGCATAGAAGGCTCTCACTTTGTTAATAAAATCATCAACAAATTGCTGCTCAAGTATAATATCCTCCATAAGGTACCCACCGCATACCATCCACAAACAATTGGTCAAGCTGAAGTGTCCAACAGGGAAATCAAGCTGATATTAGAGAAGGTGGTAAAGCCTTCACGCAAAGATTGGGCAATGAAGTTGGACGATTCCTGGTGGGCATACAGAACCGCCTATAATACACCGATAGGCATGTCCCGTATGCGCTGGTGTTTGGAAAGGCATGCCATTTACCACTTGAGTTGGAGCATAAAGCAATGTGGGCAGTGAAAAAGCTCAATTTTGACTTAAAGGTCGCAGGGGAAGTAAGGAAACTTCAGTTGGTCGAGCTTGATGAATGGAGAACTCACGCATATGAGAATACCAAAATCTACAAGAAGTGCGCAAAACGTTGGCACGAAAATCAACTATGCAAGAAGAATCCTCAAGTCGAATAAAAGGTCTTACTATTCAATTCGCGGCTACGACTCTTTCTCGGTAAATTAAAGTAATGTTGGTTCGGATCCTTTATAATCAAAGAAGTATTCCTGCATGGAGCGGTTGAGTTATCCAATGAGGATGGGACCAATGCATTCAAAGTCATCGGGAAAAAAGTCAAAATATATCACGGTGAAGACTTGCATCGCGAGAACACCTCTGACTAAGGAATTCTGACTAAAGAAGAAGTGGCCAGTCCCTGCACGATCATGCGATTCAAATTCATCAGGGATGCAATTTTTGTGAAGTATCCTTTAAAATCCTCAAATCATGAACTCAATTCTACCTCTTTATATCCAATATCATTTCTATATCCTTTTACTCCTTTTGCAGTTGAATAAAAAAAAATTGTTAACTTTGTCTTTTATTTGACCCTCTCGATATTTTTTGCAATGATCGTGGTGAACGATTGCGAGGGAGCTACACGATAACCGAAGACGCGACTAGTTTGGACAGCCACCGCAATCGAAGAAATCGGCTTGCCGCAAAGAAAGATGCGATCACAAATGATGCGGGCAACAGAGAAAATTTGGGGGTTGTATCTATCCTTGACTTTGTTTATTCCAAATTTTGCACTCTCGCATCTCATTTTTAACCTTGATAATTTTATTATCGCATCCTCTTTAGTCGACGTAATCATTAAATATTGATTACTTTAGTAAGTCATCGCATTATTTTTCTATGCCAATTATGATTTCAATGATGAAACGCATGCCTCTATTTCTCATCACATGTACTAGAGTCAATTTAATTTTAGGATAGTCAATTCGTGAAATATTTCTGAAAGTAGTGGTCCACCAGCTTTCTTTCAAACTGACTTTTACGAAACCTTCTAAGAGCATCGCATGAATTCTTTCAATCTTTCAGTGATGAGGACATTACTGCGTTTAAATTTGGGGGTGCGGTATTTATTTTCAACCTTGCTATTTTTAGGCATTCTCTAAAATAAAAAAAAATCATCATAACATTGTGATCAGATCCTACTCGTAGTTGGATGTCCACATGATACACGTGGGGGCAAGCCAAAACGAAGGTAGGAATCGTGATCAACGCATAAATAAAATAATCGCAACTCCGCTGCCAAATAGACATGAGTTTAGACTGAGAAAGAGCACCTTGCTCGTAGTTGGATGCTTTCATGACACACGTGGAGGCAAGCCAAAACGAAGGCTAGGCACTTAGATCAGCACAATGTCATAGAAAGAATATCTAAACTACGCAAGGATAAAAATCATTTGAAAACACCCCAGTTGAAAAAGTTTTTTTTTTATGAAATAAATCATGCGATGCCCTAGAAACAAGTAAAGTATTTTTTAAGGTTAAACTTACGGTCCCTAAATTTTAGAAATATTTTAAGAAGAGACCTGGATAGGAATTAAGGAGATTTTGGTACATACGATTTGAATAAGGCACCTTGAGAAATCTAGAAAACAAAAAGGCGGCAGACTTTCTAGAGAAAATCTTTAGTTTATGCTTGAGGACAAGCATTGTTTTAAATTTGGGGGTGTGATAACGGGCAGAAATGCACGTTATTACAAAACAAAGACATAAAACAATGTAGGATTGTGACCCAAAAGCATTAAGTTGAGAACATTGCGATCGCATACATCCTTCGCATTAAAGCAGCTAATATACGTATTTTGTGCAGGAAAAAGCGTTGGCGCAAGGCAGAATTACAATCCAAGGAATTCAACGTCCGAGCACATTAAGAGATTGCAACCGCTAGGCTATGCGATCATATGCATTTGCGAAGATCTACTCAAGAAGGTGGCTGCATAGAGACGGCAAATCGAGGTGAAAGCTTAATAAATCACGATGGGACAGAAAGCTGATGACGGTCGAATCCGAATTTAGTTGACAAGCCGTTAACGACACACTATAGCAAGTACACTCAACTTTTCGATGAAAATTAATCGACGAATCAAATAAAGATTTAATGACATCCCATCAGTGCAATCATTTGAGAGAAAAGCTGCTTCACCTTGATCTCTATAAATACCAAAGGCCACCACCGAAAAAGGGGCTTAGCCATATAGAGAGTTCACCATACAGAAGATAGTTAGTCGTTGTTCATAGTTTTATTATACTTAAAAGGCAGAGGCGAGTGAAGAGAGAAGACGCCGAAAGATCGTTCTTGGTCAGCTTGAGAAAGTGTCGGGAAGCATTGAGAACTGAGAGAGGGCCGACTCTTATGAAAGCAAGAATACTCTTTTGGGCAGAGTAGAGAAAAACGCAGTGGAAAAGCCTTGGGAAGAAAGACATTGCTACCAGGCTCCGTATCCCTAATTTTCATTGTCATTCTGTAATCTTATTTCATTTATAGAATGGAACTTGCATTTCTACATCTGTTCACTCTCTTTACATTACGCATGAGTAACTAAACTTCTGAATGGGTTGAGAAGTACTTAGCTAGTATGACCTAAGATCTTCATTTTACGCGATCTTATTTTATGTATGCGTTCATCACCCCTTTAGAGCTACTCGAGAGAGAGAGTCTAAAGAAAGAACCTAGACTTGAGAAAGCTAGGTTAGAATCTAGGCTTGAGAAAGTTAGATTAGAACCGCATAAGCAAGAGATAGAAACTTAGAGATAAGTTCTGTTTGCTAACATGCATCGCATGCACCCTAGAAATAGGTTAGGGTACTATGCGGTCGCCTTCTGTATGTGTGTGTCATTCATCATCACATAGACAAGAATAGAGGCTTAGACGTAAGTCCTATAGACATCATCGTATACATCGAATGCGTCCTAAAACTAGGAGCTATAACATTTGCATTGAGAGATGATCTCCTGTTGTATGTGTGTAGCATGATCGCATAACGTGAACGCAATCTTAGGAAGTGTTAGCTAAATCCCTTCTCAACCCGTTCCCCCGCATACTCATTGTAGCTTTCGTTGTTATTAACTCTTTTCTCAATTCCGTCGCATAGAATCTATACCTTAAACAAACATACCAACCAACTCATAATTTTATTTGTCATTGCAAAGAAAATCTAAAATCACTGTCGCATATTATCTCTATAGTCCCTGCGTTCGACCCTGGGCTTACCAGGCAACCTAGTAAGATTTATACTTGGATTTTGCTAGGAAAACTTGCATGCACAAAGCATAACCACCACCACAATATACACCATTATTTCATCATATTCACAACATATCATCTACTGATTATGCCTACAGCATAGCAGATGTCTAGATGAGTACAGAGAATCGCGTACATCAAACTGCCAATGGTAGACGCATATGGGACCCATCTCATCTTCTCAACCTCTTGAGGCGTCTTAGGACACATGTCCTTAGACAAAGTGACTCCATGCCTGAACGGTAGTAGGCCCCTCTTGGAATCCTACATCGAGTACTTGAGCAACATCTTGTCAATGTACGATGCCTAAGACAGTGCTAGCACTTTGTTCTTACGATCCCAAAAGATCTATATACCTAGAACAAAATGAGTCTCTCCCAAATCTTTCATTTGGAATTGGGTCGCTAGCCAGTTCTTAACTGCAGTCAGTAAACCTACATCATTCCTAATGAATATGATATCGTTTACATACAACACTAAGAAAACTACTGAAGCGTTGATGATCTTCTTGTAACACAAGGTTCATCAACATTTTGGTCAAAGCCATACGACTTTATCGCAGTATCAAACTGTATGTTCCAAGATCGAGACGCCTGTTTCAGTCCATAAATGGACCGATTTAGTTTGTAAACCTTTATCTCTTAACCTTGGGCTATGAATCCCTCGGATTGCACCATGTAAATGGTCTCCTCAAGATTTCCATTCAGAAAGATCATCTTGATGTCCATTTGCCAGATCTCATAATTATAATAAGTTGCAATGGACAGGAGGATGTGGATCGACTTTAACATGGCAACAGACGAGAAAGTCTCCTCATAGTCGACTCCCTTTACTTGGGTATAACCCTTTGCCACAAGTCGAGCCTTAAAGGTCTGAACCTTCTCATCAGCACCCCGTTTACGCTTGTAGATCCATTTACAACCTATAGGTCGAACCCCATCAGGCTGATCTACAAGATCCCATACTGAGTTGAAGTACATCGACTCCATCTCAAGATCCATGGATTTGACCCATTCATCCCAGTCAACATCTCCATTGCCTTCTGATAAGACAACGGATCCTCAACGTCGCCATCTGTTACCATAGCAAGGATTTCTGTGAAACCTAGATAGAGAACGGGTGGGTTCGCAACCCTCCCACTACGTCGAGGTTCCCTCAACTCTTGAGGTGGAACCGATCTACTGGATTAACTCCCATCAACAACTCTTACTGATGTAGCAGGCTCTTCAATAACTCTAGTTGAAGTTTCAGTAATTTCATTGGAAAGCTCAGCAACACGACTTTGCTTCGTGGACTGTGCTCCATTATATGATCCTCCTCCAGGAAAGTTGCATTTGTTGAAACAAACACCCGATTTTCCATCGGATCATAAAAATAACCCCCTCATGTACCTTTGGGGTAGCCTACAAAGAGACATAACCTCAACCATGGTTCCAACTTCTTGGGATTAGCCTCAAGCACATGTGCAGGGCAACCCCAAATGCAGAAATGACGTAAACTAGCTTTACGCTCGTTCCACAACTCCAGAGGTGTTCTTGCAACACTCTTGGAGGGAACACAGTTGAGTATGTATACTGCAGTCTCCACTGCGAAAGCTCAAAATGATTCTGATAAGAAAGCATAACTCATCATCGAGCGAACCATGTCTAACAAGGTCCTATTTCTCCTCTCTACTACAGTATTTTGCGAAGGTGTATTCGACGCTGAGAGTTGGGAAACGATTCCATGTTCTATCAAATAGTCCTGGAATTTCGAGTCCAAAAAATCTCCACCTCGATCTGATCGAAGTGTTTTAACCCATTTTTCTAATGCATTTTCAACTTCAGCCTTGAACTCTTTGAACTTTTCAAAGGATTTAGACTGCCGTTGCATAAGATAAACATACCCGTACCTGGAGTCTCATCAGTGAAACTGATAAAATACTCATAGCCACCTCAGGCTCGCACATTCATAGAACCACAAAGGTCAGAATGTACTAACTCAAAAGGCTTCTTGGCTTTATAACCAATTCCAGTAAAAGGTCATTTAGTCATCTTCCCCTCAAGGCAAGATTCGCACATTGGTAAAGAATTTTCTTCTAACTCACTTAGAAGTCCATTCTTCACCAATCTCTTAATCCTATTGAGATTGATGTGCCCTAAACGTAGATGCCAGCATTTTCTTTTGGAGAAATTCGTCGACGTTTTGATTGAGTTACGGCAGTTCTAAATAATTCAGTATTATGGAAGGAATTAATGGCTAACGGCCTTAGCACATATAAATTTGATTCCAAATTTGCTGTGCAAATAAAAACACCATCTTTATGAATAAACGTTTTACCCACATTAAAAGAGACAATATATTTACATTGCAATAAACACTTTAAATATATGAGGTTCCTTTTTAGTTTGGGAACAATATATACATCATTTAAAACAAGAAACCTATTCTGTAAAGCTAACTAGAGCCCTCCCACTGCCACAGCTAAGACGACGTGCCCGGTGCCTACTCGCATCGTCATCTCACCAGCATCCAGCTGTCACCAAGATCTAATCCCCTGAAAAGAAGAACAAACATGGTTAGTGGCGCCCGAATCAATTATCCAGGCAGAATCATCATTTTCCACTAAACAAATTTCAAGTACAAGTAAATCACATTTTCCTTTATCAACCTTGGACTTAGCTTGGCTGCTTTTTTTTCTTTCAGATACCGAGGACAATTCCTCTTCCAGTGTCCATCTTGATTGTAGTGGAAACACTTTCCCTTAGCAACCTGTGGATTCCTCCTTGGGGCAACAAGCGGTGGTTAGTAGGTGTCTTCCCTTTTCCCTTACCACCCTTCTTCTTCCTCCCCTTTGTAGAGTTAGAAGTAGAAGGTGCAGACTTCGTTCCTGAAGTCGAACCTCTATGGAACGTTCTGGAGGATGAACCAACATTTGCCTCACCCTTGTTCCTCTCCTTACTTTGTTAAGAATCACATTGCTAACAAAGTGCAGGAAGCTCTCCGACAATGAACGCGGGATCATGCTAACCTGGCTGCCATCATCAATGGTAGACCCATTCAACTCCGCCACATTAAAGTGGACCATCATGTTAAGCACATGTTCACGAACAAAGGTGCCTTCTTCTATTTTGGAGTTGAATATGTATTTAAGAGCCTCATGCAAAAGCTGTTTAGAAGGTTGTCCAAACATCCCCCGCAGGGACTCCATGATCTCACGCGCTAAGACCATAGGCTCATGTTTCTTGGCCAAGACTTCAGAAAGACTTGCCAAGATGTAGACTCAGGTCCTCTCATTCGCCCTTGTCCATCGCTCATATGCCTCCCGGACATTTCAAGCGGCATTAGGAGCTAGAATAGGAGGACAAGCCTCTGTGAGAGCGAACATGAGATCCTCGATGATTATGATCGTCGTGATCATGTGTTTCCATGTTGCAAAATTATTACTAGTAAGTTTTTCGGCGCTTAACAAAGCCAACGTGGCTGTTTCCATTTTGAAAAAGTTTCTGAAAATACGAACAAAATTTTATTAGATTTTGCTAAACCACTTTTAAACAAATCAGTTTTGCAAAATAATTTCAAGTATCCTATGTTATAGACTTCTATTTTGCAATGATGCCCCAGTGAGGCAGGACAAACGTCACCGGTGGGGTGATCAGTTGCCCCTTCGCTGGGATGAGACATTCTCAACCATTAGGCAGAACCAACTCTTGGAACTGAACCTAACAGCCACCATTTTTCAGTCCAGAACTGTTAACCTTTAACAATTTTGTGTAAGTGTGACCCCTCACTTTTGGTGCCAGAGTCCCGCCCTAATGAGCCCACCATAGGGAAGAAGCAAATTAGAACAAGAGACCAAGTTACTTTATCCTCTTACAGGAGATCAAATAAAGAAACGTGCAAAACTGCCATCCTTTAGGGAAACACTCCCAGGGTGCCTCAAGGCAATGCGCAGTAACTTTATTCAACCTAACGAGGGAGACCAAGGGATATGTTGTCGCACTTCCCGCTCCCACTTACTATGAACACTCTCTCTATCCACCTTGATATTGACCTACCCAAACACCATACGTTAGGGGGACACGCCAAAGGTGCCGCGAGGCTGATAACTTGTAGAATAAAAGTTATTTATACTGCTTTATTGAGATATTGCGGCCAAAAGAAAGGAAAGTTACGTCAATTGTAGAGAAATTAGCTAAGAAATGCAAGAATTATAAATTGTCGTCAATACACCCACTGACACCATTGTGATGGTAGAAGAGAATATTTCAAGTATGTTTTGCAGGAAATCAAATCACTGCTTGCGTTCATGGCTCAAGATAAAAAAGAACAACGCATCTACGTGGCATTGCGCCAATCATTCAGAAATGAATAGACGATCAACGCAATGACGGCGCATGCGACAATCGATCAAGAGCTAAACGGGCACATGATCGAAGATGCAAAAGAGCAACACAATTGTGAAGGGTCCTGACACATGTACAATTGATCGTTGTGCATTTCTGATGGGATTGATCGCGTAACAGAAGGAATATTCACTCCACCATTTTCGGAATTGCCATAATAATAAAGAGGAGTCCACACTGCAGAGAGTCAAAGTTGAGCCTATAAATAGCCTCTGAAATTCTATTGGAAGACATACTTGATATGGGCATATTTTGATATTTGTATATTGAGAGAGAGACTGGTCTGAAGAGCCTGATCGGAGAAGATCCGGGAAGATTTAAGAGACAAGGACGAGAGGTGAGTCTCAGGGAAAATCCTTTCAATCCCGTCGTTGAAGCTCTGTACCAATGTCACTTCTACCAGACAAGCAAGCCTAAGAGGGAAACTCTGCTCTTCATCCATTCCATACACCGGCAAGCAAGTCCACCATCCAGATTTGTGTCAAGACGTTGGCACTCTTCTGTATTTGTTTCTATCTCTTTATCATCAATTGTATTCATCTTCTTAGTCTATCATTCACACCATGTATCAGACGCTAAATATTAGTATTGAATGTCATGATTATATCCATCTCCATCCTTCTTTCTATTTCCATTCCTCCATGAAGGTTACGCCTTTAAGCACTCCAACATCAAAATCGGCTCACTTTCTCCATGATGTTTTCTTAATCCCCTGGTAATTAGCATGAATATAACAAGTAAATTAATCTGTGTTAAGGAAATAAACATGTTTAGTTAAAGCATGCTAGACGACATCTTCATCTGTGAGAGCAGAAGTGAAGATGTCATTCCTCCTGTCAAGAGAAGGTTGGAAGAATGTGTTAACTAAAGCAAGAAGTACATCCAGAGAAGGAAGCAACCTTACGTTCATTATGTTCATCCCTGTTTCACCACAGAGATGTGGGAACACGACCGATACCGAGAGGTGTATACCAAGGGAAAGCGGAACCGTAGTTCTGTCTTTAACGCAGTTAATAACTTGCGATGTTTATACTAGTTATCTTTTCTATTTCTGTTTCATACATAAAGACTTGCCATAGCATAACACGACCCTTTTTATAATCTTCACAGTCAGTCTAAAACTCAGTATCATGTATCAGTATCCTGTATCTTGTATCATAATAGCTTAGGTTTACTTTCACTGCACTTTATTTTATTATCGCAACTTTACTTTACCGCATAATTTTACTTTACCGCAACTTTAGATACCTATATAAACATAACTTTTATTAATTGAAAAACCCCTGGTCGTATATATCACGAATGTAACGCATTAACTAAGAAATCTCTGTGTTCGACCTCAGATTACTCTGAGAAACTTGTGGTGGAATTATACTTGGTTTCAGCGCAAGGAAACTTATGACAACGCATAGCATACTACAAGCATTCCATTAATAATGTATATATCTAGAAGCAGTATCCATAAAGTATGAATAAGCATATCACAGCATCCACATTCCATTTCCATCCCAAGTCAACAAGTTTATGGCAACATGAGCTTGCATGATTCACTTCATCATTATCCTTATTTGTCCACATGCTTATTTCAAGAACATCAAATTCTGCGTACTAGAAGCCGAGGGTAAATCTCACGGTGTGGACTATTTAAGAGAAACGTGAAAGGTTTAAGTGAAGCATCTTATACCCCAAGTACCTCCCACTGAATGTTCTACCTAGGGTTCATTAACCTAGACAATCCGACTACTGATTTTTGTCTAAGTCGTCTTTTTAAACTCTGCTCATAAATAACGTTTGTCTATGAAATATGAACAAGTTCAAGTAGTCACATTTAAAAACTTTAATGGACTGACTTTAATTTGCATGCATGCATCGAATCTATCCAATTCACCTTTCCAAGTAAGTTCCCAAGTAGGGATGTTACGTTTTCGTCAACTTAAAGACCCCAGCCTAGACAGAACCCGCCTTAGATAAAAGGTCCCTTATAGATAGATTTGCTACACTTTAACCTTTTATTAGCCAATTTACCTATTAAACTGATTAAAAGATTAAAGTCTTAGGGTTGCTAATCGTATTAGAACCGTGATCTTAGGTCTATGTGATCCAAGTTTTAAACACTTTAAAACCATGAATTAAACCTAAGTGAGCATGCATGTCTTTCTTATTTCTTTTAGTTCTAATATCTCTTTAAATTTTAAAAAGAAGTAACTAAAAACATTGCGCACAACGAGGTGTTTATAACATTTATAAAGTAACCTATGTATCATGATTCATGCAATTTTCGGTCATTACTATATATAACTTTTATATAACGTGTAACAACTAAGCAAACATGCTATCATTCACCCTTATACTATACAATTATAATATAAAGATGATGCATGTCAATGCTTTTTATGCATGCATAAATATAGCTCTTATATTATATGATGCATGAGTATGCTCTTACATAATTAAATCATGCTTCTCTAAATTATAACAATTACAATAAGGAGATGATGCATGACCATTGCATAACCTAAGGTGGGATTTACTATATGTGCATACCATATGACATATAAAAAAACATACATCGCATGTAATAAATAAAGGATTAGTAGATCGGGATGAGCCTTTACAAAAAACCATAATGAAATAACCTTATCTATTATATTTTTCATCGAGTAAACTGGTTCATAGGCGAACCAGGTCTTAAACTGACAAAAGGACTCCATCGTGTAGTAAATGTCATAGGTAGACGATCATCCAGCGCCCACTAGACGATAAAAGCAAAATTAAATGATCGCATAGGCGACAATGAAGCTACGAAGCCTGATCATCTATGTGATCACTTAACGCGGCGATAGGTAAACGATTTACCTTGCGTTACTAAGCGATCGTTTAGTTAGATACTAAACGATGAAGCTTGCTGACCTAAACGATCGTCTAGTGCATGTATGCGTTAAACGATACGCAAGCATCCCATCGTCTATGCGACCCGATACTCAGCGATCACTTACCCGATCGTCGACACGATGCGATCAACTTTTGATCGCATACCCCATCGTTTAACCAATGCGATCAACAACAATCGCATACCCCATCGTCTGCACGATGCGATCAACCCTTGATCGCCTCCTTCCTCGAAGAACCACAACGCTTTCTCCGATCTTCTTCGAACAACTCAAAACTTCAAACAGACTATGAATACAAACTCAATAACGATTATTAATGCCCAAAAACGCAGGAGCCTTTACAAACAGCTGCAAATGTAAAAGAATTAAATCAAACCGAGGCTACCATCCACGAAAACATCCATTAATCCGCACATCCACATCAATTTAACCATTAAACAGTGTAGAAATGCACCCATCAAGAACATAAATGTCATTTCGTTACAACATATAAAATCGAAGTATCAGAACCTGGCTCTGATACCAATTGAAGGATCTCTTAACAAAGAGTTCCATGAGCACGTTCGGATCACTCCAATTTCACAGTGACTGAAACACATCAGATACATTCAAACGCACAAATATGCAAACAAACAGTAATTAATGGCATGCTTTGAACAAGAAAAAACAAGGGAGAGAGTTTTCATACCAGTTGAAGACGGTCTTCAAACTTTGGAACTCAACGCAGCAGATGACCTCTACCTGATCAACCAACTCCCAGCAGATGTATTGACTACAACAGCACGAACAACCGCAAAAACACGAATGCAGCGGGGACAACACCACCAGAAAAGAGCCCAAGCTATTCTCGGAGTGAGAACCCAAAGCGTGGTCTTTGGTGAGTTTGGTAGAGGTAGGAGGAAGAACTGATCATGTAGGCGATAAGCAGGTGGGAGGGAATATGAAGCTATCGTATACAAGATGCTTATCGTTTAGAATAAGCTACACGATCGTGTAGATTTTACTGAGCGATCATTTAGAAAACAGTAGATGATCATTTAGCAAACACGACACATTATAAATCATTTAGAAAAGCTAACCGATTGTTTAGGACTTAGTGTGCGATCGTTTAGGCGCTAGGTAGACGATTATTTAGGCACTGAGCGACTATCATATAGGCTCTCGATTTTAAGCGATCGATTACAATTTTACACCAACGTGCTCCTTCGATCTTTTTTCGGACGAACAATTCAAAATGAAACAAATTTCATTTTTATTCATTGGTTACAATAACCGACGATTTTCCCCACTAAGCACGTCCGAGCGTGATTTTGGGTTAATTATCATATAATTAACCAACTAAAATATTAATAAATATAATCATATTATATTTTTAACCTATAGTTTAATATCACATATCTACTATAGTAATTTCTCCTCTACTTGATATAAATCATATTTATATCTAATTTCCTCATAAATAATGTATCTCATACATTTAGCCAATTATATCATATATAATTAACTAGTCCAATTATATAATATACAATCGAACTTCCTCTTGTCAATTTGAACGTTTCAAATTAACCCAAACACTGACTCTCAACTTTATCCAAGCTACACAGGGGACCTAATGGATCTGTGGCTCGAAGCTCCAACGGTCCGTGAATAGCTGACTAAACTTTTTAGCCACGAAATCTACCATCTGTTAACTGTCAGGCATTCCACTAAAGATCAATAGCTGAACTCTTCTTGCCACAGATATATTTATGTGTCCATCGGATATAACCAATCATAAGTATGATGACCTTTCACAGATGCCCGTAAGTACAGCTGGGCCAAATTACCATTTTTCCCCTGTAGTTACATCTCTCTCCTTAAGTACCACTGATTCCTCTAATGAACAATACAACATAATCCAATGATGTGTGAACACCTTTCGAGCCAAAAGAAGGTGTGTGGCACCACATCGTTCAAGCTCTGGAATCAGACCTTAAGGGAGCTATCTATCTACTTACCCTTACCTCGGGGAAAGAGTGAATTCCATCTTGTGTAGCTGAGTTCCTAGCTCCCAAATCAGACGAATCCCCAAAATGGTAGGTTATCAGCGACCTGGCCACTCACACCCATACAAATCAAAGGATCACCCTCAATGGTAGGAGTTCCCAACTCACTCAGGATTGAGGTCATGTTACCTATGATCATCCTAGTGAAGTGAAGTCTCTGTCATGAGCGGTGTTATATAACGAGACATTAACACTTCATGGCCAGGTCTTGTACAAACTCTTTGTATAGGACGCCCCCACTCGCATGTCCCCAACATGAATGATCAGGATCAAACCATCTGTGACAAGTCACAACACTTGTGACCATTCCACAAAGGGGGCCGCAACCGTAGCGTTACCAGGATAAGGTTTCCCTTCTATATCCATATACTACAGACCATTTTGGTTATCACTCAAGACATGATCCACTTGTATGTCACCACATACATGCTTGAGTTACATACAGATAACCAGGGATTTTATGTTTATTGGTTTGTGGTAAAGCAAATAAAACATGCAACTGAGCAAAATACAAGATGTGAAGTAAAATATCATATATTATACAACACAAGTGTTGGTGCAAACTGTTTACAAACTACAGGACACAAGACTTTAGGGCATCAACCCCAACATTTATGACTAATGGCCTTAGTACATATAACTTACTTTCCATTGACCCGAAACCAATCTCCATCTCATTCTTGAAAATAAACACTTTTCTCTCAGAAAAGGAGACGGTATAACCTTGTTTGATGAGACAAGAAACCGAGATTAAGTTCCTCTTGATATGAGGAACTACAAAAACATTATCTAGTAATAGATAACGTTTCTTGTCCAAAAATAACTTCAGCCTACCTACAACAACAACTAAAACAACCTCACCAGTACCGATTCGAAGAGTCATCTCTCCCTGTAGCAACATTTGCCAAGAACCGAATCCTTGGTAAGAAGAACTGACATGGTTAGTAGCACCCAAATCAAAGATCCAGGTAGAATTATCATTATCTACCATACACGTCTCCAAGACCAATAAATCATATTTACTATCTTTAGACATCTTCCTCTTTTGGAGAGTAGTGTGATCAGTATCAGAACCTAAATAAGCTCCAAGTTTCATTTCATAGAACACTTCTCTTCTATGAACTTTAACAGAGTCAGCAACAATTGCTTCTTCTTCCTATGTCATATAAACCACATGCATCTCATGTATGTTAAACAAAATGTTGATGAACCAGGATAATTAGCCTCAAATCCTTAAAAAAAATAAAAAAATAAAAAAATAAAAAAAAAGCTAACTATTACAAAAGCAAAGATTCACCGGTTCAAATAGGCGAACCGGGTCTTGAACCATCCGGGTGAAGCAACGTGTCTCCACTGATCGTGTACCAAAAATCATGCGATCATCTACACGAAAGAGTAAACGCTTTACTCAATCGTTTACCTACGCTTCCAGAGCTAAACGATCGTGTATCTTTTACTATGTGATGAAGCATGAGGTACACGATCGTGCAGCAATGCTTAATGCAATCTCTAAACAATTGTCTAAACGACAACGATGCGGTGAAGCACAATCGTCTAAACGCTCGTTGAGTAAGTGCCTAAGTATCGTATACCGTGTAATCGTGTAGTCAATAACTATACAATGAGGCATGCTAACTAGACAATCATTTAGTGCGTGCGTCTTATATTTAAACGATGAGCATCATATCCTCCCACTCGATCCTTTACCTCCAGCGTCTACACGATCAGGCAACCAATGCTATATGATAGAGTAAACACTTTACCCCATCGTTTAGCATTAGCTAAATGATCGTTTAGCAAATGCTACACGATCGTTTAGCCAAAACCCAACGATCGTTTACCTGAGGCTACACGACACGACCAACTCTTGGCCTTCTTCTTCGCTGAGAACCACATCTCCATGCTTCGAAACTTCATCACAAACGACTCGATAAACTCAAATACTTTGAATTACAGACTCGATTGCTTATTAATTATGCCCAAAAACTCAAGGGCCCTTACAAATTAACACTTTGTAATTTAAAGAAATCTTTAAACAGAGGCAATTAACCCGTAAACATTCATCAACGTCATCCACAAACGCATTTAACAATTGAAAGCATTGCAAAAAACCCACCACGACTGTAAAAAAAGTTCAAAACAGAAGTAAAATTTGGAATATCAGAACAACCTGGCTCTGATACCAATTGAAGGAAATCAGATATGAGGTTTTCCATGAGCAGCGGAATGATCGTTCCAAATTCCATACGTATTTGAACATACATAATTACAAGCAAGAAACGAAAACTTACAGATTATGCACAATACGAAATTACAACATGTTTTACAAGATAATCAAGGGAAAGATTTTACATACCTTTAAAGACTCATCTTCAAACTCCCTTGATTTCGAATGCTCGTTCAAACTCTAAGATTGCAACACACGAATGCTCGAACACAGAGACCATAACATAGCATGATCACAGCGACCATCACACGAACATCGCGAACTCAACAAACGGCCTCCAAAAACCTCGACCTCAGTCGAGTTGAGTACGATACCACCACAATGGTTACCTTGGTATTCTTGGTGTGAGAATCCAGAAGTGTAGGCTCTGTGTGGACTTGGTTAGAGGAAGAGACTGGAGGAATAACAATCATGTAAACGATTGAGCAAGTGGGAGATGATAGAAGTCTATTGTATAGACGATGCCCAATTGTTTAGAAAAAGCTCTGCGATTGTTTAGCTAATGGCCAGCTGAGTGAACTATCATGTAGTGTCACTTCACGATCATTTAGTCTCTCTTCACCTATCATTTAGTGAATCCTATTCACTTGACAGTAATTTCGTGAGTTTTCTTTTCAAGAATAGAAAATCTCAAATCTTAATCATACTAAATTTAGGAAAATATTTTTCCTTTTATCTCACGGCTACCATGAAACCACCAATAACCTCCCACTCAATTAGTTATTAGAGAAAAAGAGATAATTATCCAATAATTAATATTATTATAAATATATATGATAACCAACTTACCATATTATATTTATAACCTATAATATTTCTTCTCATGAAACATATAAACTACAGTTCTTTTTCTATTTCATGGTACTTAATGTAAATCTCATTTACATTAATCCTCCACTTGATGTATCTCATACATCACACCGATCATATCATATATAATCGAATTTTTTTCTTGTCAATTTGAACATTTCAAATCAACACCAAGAATTAATTCTCAACTTGAATCCATTGAGCTACCAATGGGACCTTATGGACCTGTAACTCAAAGCTCCAACGGTACATGAATAACTGACTAAACTCTTTAGTCACGGGATCCACTATCCGTTAACTGCCAGGCATTACACTAAATACCGACAGCTGAACTCTCCTTACCACAGATATATTACGTGTCCATATCAATCAATCAATAGTGCGATAACTCTTCACAGATCGCTCGTAAGTACAGCTGGGCCAATAACCATTATGCCCCTGTAGTTACATCTAACTTCTTAAGTACCACTGATCCCTCTAATGAACATAAGTCATAGTTCCACTATGATTGAGTCCTCTCTTCCAAAGAGAAGTTGTGGTCACTATGTTCAAGACCCGAAATCAGCCCTTAAGGGAGTAATCTATCTATTTACCCCTGCTTCAGGGAAGGAGTGAATTCTATCTTGTGTAACTGAGTTCCCAGCTCCCAAATCAAACAAATCCCCAAAAAGGTAGGCATGTTGAGTTGGCAATCTGACCACTCTCACCCATACTAATCAAAGGATAGCCCTCAAAGGCAGGATTTTCCAAAACACTCAAGATTGAGGTCATGTCACCTATGGTCGTTTAGGTGAGATGTAAGTCTCAAGTATCAATGGCATTATATACAAAGAATAGTCATCTCGTGGTCCGGTCTTATACAAACTCTTTGTATAGGACACCCCCGCTCGCATGTCTCTACATGAATGGTCAGGATCTACCATCTGTAGTAGTTCACAACACTTTTAAACCTCTACAAAGCGAGTCGTATCCATAGTGTCACCAGGATCAGGTATCCCTCCTTAATTCTTATATTACAGACCTTTTTAGGTTATCACTTAAGGCATGATCCACTTGTATATCTCATATACATGCTTAAATTTACATACAATAACCATGGAGCTTTGTTTATTGGATATGAGTAAATGCCAAATAAAATTACTCTTATTTTATTCATAACAATGTGTACAGTTTACAAATTACGAGACTCCGGAAGAATTAGGACACCAATCCCAACAATTAGTTTAGATGTTTAGGAATAAGTTCTTAGAAGAAAATCTCATGAGATAAGTCTAGAAAAGTCATTCAAGCTAAAAGTGAAATGTGGGATTTTGGTTGAATGAACAAGCAGGTAGCTGCAATCCATGCATAAGCAAGCAGCTGATCAATATACGCTAAGTGTAGGCGAGTATCCATCACGTGGGTGAAGCCAACATGTTATTACGCCTAGAAGTATCTTGTGTAAGCTACCATACACTAGCTAGTTGCAAGGTAAAAACTTGGTTATGTGTGGTAATGCGTTAAATACGAATACACTGAGAATGCGTCGAGTAGAAAAGGCATGAGATGATGTGTTGAACTAGATTTGAGGTTTAGCATGTGTTACCTTGAATAATAAGTTAAGCTCGATAGAAGCTAAGGCATTAACCAAAGGCTCTTGTCATTCTTACAGGCCAGACGCATATAGGGGAGACTTACAATCCTTTAAGGAAGTAACCCAAAGATAGTGAATGGCTAATTTTTAAAATATTTGCTAAGTGCTTTACTTATGAAGTTCTAATGCATAGTTACTTTTACCTTAATGTTCCAACGCATGCTTTAAATAATGGGAGTCGAGTATAAACGAATGTTAATGATTTAAAGACAGTTTTTTTTTTTTTTTTTACATGTAATTTTCATGCGCTCCACTTGAATTTTATGCCATGACTTAGTGTTGAAAATGAGCTATTTACTAATTCCCTTAAGCATGATAAGTATGATGTTTTATGATGTTAACATATATATTTGATATATAAAACCTACTCCTAAGCTCTGGTACCGAAGGTATGATAAGGTACTTAGTTATATGACAATCCTTGCTACCGAAGGTATGGTAAAGTAAGTAGGATCCTACTTAGTTCTACGTGCACGTAAGATGTATGTTATTGACGTTAATGAGATCGAGCAAAATGGATCTCTTTTAACAAAGGTTATTAGGGATTGAGTAAAAGGGCTCTTCACATATTCAGGCAAAAAAGTAGAGGAATTTTACAAGGAATGTTGATGAGTTATAATCTAGGGTTTTACATGCTATGATTTCATGTTTTCTAATTTTATTTTCAAACCCTGGAATGCGAATGTAAATGTTTATTATAAACATGTTCGAATTTATGAAAGTATGTTTCTTCTAAGGAAGTCACTCACTAGGCATTTTAAGCTCATCCTTTTTAATGTTTTCCTCCCCAGGTAGCGGTTGACGTCCCAAGACTTAGATGTTTTGCCAGTCAATCACTTCTCAGAAATCTTAGGGAATTGAAGCTTAGGTGGCTCATCATGTCTTGTAAATTTGGATTTCATGTTCAAACTGTGGGAAGTTAGGGTAGAATTTTATGGTTGTTGTAACTAAACTTACTGGACCCTCAACTAGGATATATATGAATAAATGTTTTGTTGTATGAGAATCTGTATGTTTAATTTTGTGTTATCTATTTGGTAATAGTCTGTTATAAGATGTAAACTGTTTATCAGGTACCAAGAGCGTTGGTTCATGGAATTATGTAGGCAATAATTGTCATGAGAGGGTTGGCAATTACTGTCTTTACATTTCTCTCGGATTAGGAAGGAAATCGGGAAGAGGGTATGACACCAGGAATCAACATTTAAGAGAACTACTCTCTACTTACCTTAAAGGTGGGAAGGGGAGAATTTCATCTTGTGTAGCTATATTCTCAACTCCCTACTCGTACAAATCCCTAAGATGGTAAGCTTATTGAGTCGGTGTCTCGCGCCACTCTCACCCATACAAATCAAATGATTGCCCTCTATAAAGTCCATAACTCACTCAGGATTGAGATCAAGTTACATGATTATCCTATGAAATGTTAAACTCTTCAATTAATAGCGTTACAATGAGAGATTAAGTATTTCGCAGTTTGGTCTTAAACAAACTCATTGTATAGTATCACCTCACTCGCAAACATGAATGATTTGGATTAAATCATTTGTAACATTTACGAAATTTCTAACAATTGCAAAGTAGGTAACAATTGTAAAGTAGGTCGTATCCATAGTGTTACCAAGGTAAGGCATTCAACCTTAATCCATATACTATAGATCCTTTTAAGTTATTACTTAAAACATGATCCAACTGTATGTCCACTACATATTGTTCACGTCTCATGAAATAACCTTGAATTTTTCGTGTAATGAATAAATAACTATTGCATATAAAATAATTAATTATTATAACAAATAACCAATTAACTATGAGGTTTTGAGGCATAAATCCTAATAATCTCCCACTTGCACTAAAGTCGATAAGTGAGACATGTATCCTAGGGTATATACTCTATACCCAACATGTTCTCTCACTTGCCCTAGTGCATAAGTGACATGTCTCATAGTCTTGGACACACACTTTAGCCTATAGAGTCTTTTTATATATATCAAAATATATGTTATAAAACCATATTGGTCACTACCATGACACTTTCTCTCAAATTGACTTTATTCTTGGTGTTTCCTAATATCCTTAGTTTCAATCTTTGCATCACTATTATCTCATAAAGTGTGATATACTAATTCATATTTGAAACAACGGTCAGATATGTAAGGATATACTATGGTTACGCAAATTAAGATCTAATGTATCTCGTCAAAGATCAAATCTTAAATATGAACGTTAAAAAGTGAACAACACAATAAATAATGAGGAAACTAACTAAATTAAATGAATCTGGAATAAACATGGTTCGTGAAACTCGAAATGAAAATTGTGAAGTGCAACAATCCTAGAAATGGAAAACGTAGAAGAGAAGAGAAGGGAAGCAGTCAGGAAAACGCAAAAGCCATGAAAATGGAAAAGATAATATCAAAAAGTGGAAGTGGAAGAAATATCAAGGTTTGTTGCAAATTGGTTGGTTGAAATCTCAACTAATTTAGAATCTATAATAAATGTATTTTTTTAAAAAAAAATCGTCAAATTAAATCATTCTAATTAAATATATTTGGTCATAGGCATTAAAAAAGCTTCGTAAATATGGGGGAAAATCCTTATAAATAGCTATGAAGGCAATGTCATCTACCCTCTAAAGGGTTATTTTGGTCCTAATTTGCAATGGGCCAAAAGCCCAAATGATCAGATTCACATTCCTTTATAAGACTTTCAATTGTGATTTATGGAGTGGTAGCACTTTTGAACTGTAAATCGTGGGATTTCTGAGTTTTTCTTTTCACCGCTTGGACTTTGAGGTGATGACAAGAATTACATAAATAAATCAATGAGAGAATCATTAACTCAAATAATTTTTTGTTTGCAATGATTTTATTGCATCACTCCTACGTCATTTTATATGCAATTAAATTGAATTTTAATCCGGGTTTAAAATTTACATCTCAACAAAAAATGTAGAGGTCTCAATTTTAATGAGAATATCAACGTTAACAAATATTTCTAAAAAAATATAAAAACAATAAATTCAAAAAAATATAAATAGATATTTAATCAAAGAAATCAATAGATAAAACGTAGCAGTAGTATCTATAAATTTAATTTTTAAAAACTAAATGGCAATCAAATAGGGTCTTAAATTTTTTTATTTCATGTTTAATACGTCCTTAGGATTTTAATTTTATGTCAATTAGGTTATTGACTTATTTAACAATTTTTTTAAAAAAAATTTACAAATGTACTAAATGTAAAATTGAAAGTTAAAGAGTCATATTAAACATAAATTCAATTTCGTATCTAATATATTAGTTAAATTAAATGAAAATAAATATTTCATAGCTTATTAATATTAGACATAAAATTGAAATTTTAAAAACGTTAATACATATTTTTAATATTTAAAAAAAAGAAAAACTTTTTGTAATTGAGCTTTGATAAAATTTAAAATTAAATATAAGGAAAAAAATAAGTGGGAGCTGTAAAAGTAAATCTATGTGGTGGATGAACTACTATTCCACACAGAGTTTGCTATTAAAATCAAATCTTCAATGATTGATTTTGTTTGGTTTGGTTTAACTCTATTGTCCTTTATTTTCTAAAAGAACCATATATATATATATATATATATTTGTACTGTAATAATTTATTGTACTGTTGAGTGTTGCCTTGACTCAAAATAAAGTCCCATATAATATCTTTGGCAATGTTTAAAAAAAAAAAAAAAATCCATAGATTAGTGTTTCATATTTTAAGAAATTCACAATTTCATCATAATCTTTAAAAGTTATTTAATCTTTTTTTTATCTTTAATGTATTGTTATGATATTTAAATAAAGTACTTAATCGTTTGAAATTGTTAATTTTACCTTAAACGTATTATTATTATTATTTTAGAAAAAAATACCTTTTCAGTTTTTTTACCTTAAGTTTTAAATTTTAATCTTAGTTAAAATAAAAAAATTATAAAATAATAAAATAATTTTTTAAAAAACAGTATATTTTTTTTAGATACTTATTTTCTAAATGTTATATTTTCACTTTTAATTTTTTTAGTTTAGTTTTTATTTGGTCTATAAATATTAAGATTTTACATTTTTATCCTTGAATTTTTAGTTTAGTATCCGCTCTATAATTCTTGAATTTTCATTTTATCATTAAGTAGTTAAGTTTTTTCTTTTGGTCCTTGGTGTTAACCTTGAAGAAATTAATTTAAGATAATTATGATGTGAACTCTTCAATTAATTCTACCTGTAACTAAAATTTAATTTAGTTATTTTGAATTAATTAATAAAAAATTAAGTAGACATTCATGACAACTCAAGGATAAAAGTATAAGATGTTGAAGCTTTATGGACTAAATGTAAATTAACTTAAAACTCAGGGATGGTGCAATATTTTAAAACATAGAGATCATATATAAACTAAACTCAAAACTCAAAGGTTAAAAATGTAACATTTTAAATTTTAGGGACCGAATAAAAATTATATTCAAAACTCGAGATGAAAAAGATATTAGCTTCCATTTTTTGGGTAAAACAGAATGTTGAAAATTGTAACCGGAAAACAAGGTGTGTATGTTGTATGTAAGGTTCGAAATATCGAAAATATCAAAGTTCTTATTTTATGAAAATTTCGAGAAAACAAAACTTATAGAAATTAATAGAAATTATTATAATTAGATAATGAAATTTTGATTGCGGCTTAGTTAGATTATAATTGATCATTTTTAATCATTCACCAAGATGAGTGATGCTCGGGATGCACTCAAGCATTATCCTTTCTATAAAGTAAAACAATATTTAGAGGTATATTGTAACTATCGATACGAGAGCAAAAAGTTTAAAGATAAATAGAAAAATAATTACAAAATAATATAAAGTTTAGGAATAGTTTGAGGTAAAATTATGTGAAAATGAAAGTTTTGGATGGTAAGAAAATCTCATATCTATTCAATTTTTTTAGAAGAAATGATATGAAAATTTAATGAAAAAAAGTTTGGATGAGGTTAAAACATAGTTTGTTTTATGGTTTTTTTCAATTTCAATTTCTTTAGAAATGAAAGTTTTGGATGGAAAATAAAACTAAAAGTTGAGAGAAAAATGGAAATTAGAAAAAGTATTAAATTGAAATGTTTTATCATTTGTCG